>NC_044017.1:26379649-26991637 GCF_900496995.4 Aquila chrysaetos chrysaetos | reverse complement strand
AAGCGAGAAGCTGACTTCCACTAACATTTTTTCCCCTCATAGAGAGTGCTATCAACTCCTTTTGTGGAGCTATAGTCTACTTCACTGTAGAGACTGGAATAAAAGGAAGAGTCCTTGGAAATGTTGAAACACTGACCTTTGAAGTAAGAGAAACAATTGTGTACTTAGTATTCCTTTCTAAAATTAATATTGTTATTTCTTGAATAACAGCCTGCAAAAAACAAATTTTCCAGTTTTGATTTCCTGAATTATGAACTCTGTGACCAAATGTATCGTCTTGTGCTTAAAAATAAATAAATAAGTAAATAAAATTAAATAAATAAAATCATTTAACTTAATCAGTTAAAGGCATGACAAGAAAACTACCTTGACATCTGTGTGACCTTTACAATTGATTAGTACCAAATAGGAAAAATCATAATAATGTTGTCCCAAAGGTAAGTCTTATTCTTCTGTCTCAGAAAGCAGGGAAGCTGAAGGATTTCTGAACCAAAACTGATGCAAAGACAAGCTTTCCCATAG
This sequence comes from Aquila chrysaetos chrysaetos, assembly GCF_900496995.4. Classification (NCBI taxonomy): domain Eukaryota; kingdom Metazoa; phylum Chordata; class Aves; order Accipitriformes; family Accipitridae; genus Aquila; species Aquila chrysaetos. The sequence goes on along the minus strand of NC_044017.1, from coordinate 26,991,115 downwards.
TTTACAATTAGTCATTTTTATAAAACTGTATATGAAAAGTTCAATATGTTTGTTTGGTTTTTTTTTAATTTTTAAAGGATATATAATGTGGATGGTGTGTGAAACCTTAGAATACAGACTGTCAGCTTCTAATAATTAAATGTTAAAGCTCAGTGGTAAAGACTCTGTACAGCAGGGGAATTTGCACCTTCTTTTAAACCAGTGAGGGCAGTTCAGTACCACTGATAAAAGATTGAAGCAGATAGGTTTCAGTTGTAATCTTACGTAACAGCTCACAGATTTCTTAAAACTCACATGTAGAACCAATAACTGCTTCTTTCTTGTCTTCATTTCTCTGCCTTAATAAGATCGGGAAATACTACTGGATCTTGTAAAAAATTCTAAATGACAAAACTCTGTCAGAGTTGTAAAGGCTTGAATTCTACCCACACTGTTCATGGAACTGAACAAATAACCCCTCTGCAATTACACTGTAGTCTCAACACTAATTCCTAAGTCTATTAATACAAGCTTTGTAGATTAAGCAGTAAGATTAACTCTTATATTCCCCAGACATTGCTATGCTGAAGTAAAAGAGGCATGAGGAGGTGAAACAGTTCATTTGTAATGAATACAAACAGACCCAACATAAAGACAATTTCACTATCTGAGAGATAGAAGTGCCTTTTCCAAGATACTAATATGTTACTGTATCATTGTTCTGTGATGTCTTTACCAGCTCTAGGTAAAAATAAGGAAAAAAAAACCAAAACAAAACAACAAAAAACTACAGGAAAGAAATGTTTTGAAAGATCAATTAAATATTATTTTAATTGAAAATACCAAGTTCCAAATCAATTGCCAGCTGGTTTAAAGCCAATGTCTGATTTCCTAAATTGCATCAATAGAAACACGCATTTAGTTTGGAACAAAGTCAAAACCATTGGTTCCATTAGGGATTTTAGAAGAGTATTTCTGAACTGTACAGGAGTAATTTTATCACTTCTGACTGAAAAGGAAACAAGACCATGTTCATAATAGAAACAAAGCTGTCTTCACTGCAGGCCTCTGGAGAGTGTTTGGTTTGGTCTATGTTAAATATTTCTCTTAGGATGAGAAAAATCTAGCTCTCAATATTTCTTTTTCATCTCCATTAACTATAATGAGAAGAAAGTTAGAGTGATGATCGCAGTCACAGATGTCTAAGTTTCAGAAGTTTAGAGTTAAATGAGATGAATCCTGTCCAAGATGTACATTTTAGGTAGGACTCATTTAGCGAATCATAGATACCTAGAGTGTAGACATCTGTGTGTAAGCTAGCTGACTAGCTGTCTGCATAAAACATTACTCCGCACCTACAAACTTAGAGAGAAGGAAAATCCTCTCATGCAGGCTACAAAATTTAATTTTGTGCGGTGACTTGCTAGATACCTAGAACAAGGAACAAGCATATAGTTATCATATCTCAAATTGAAATTAAGACTATTTCTGCAAGAACCTTCAGGTACTGTTCACAGTGGTTACAACAAAAGTTCATATTGCAGTAGTTTGCAACAGGGAAAATCCTGTCTGTCTCTTTGGCTTATCCTCTGAAAATTTTTTGAGTGTTAAAAAATATTTTGAAATGTTAAGATGCTAAAAACTCTGACTGCTGCAAAACAAATTTGGAAAAACTTTGAGCCTGAAATTATTCTGTTACATTTCTGACGTTAGACTTCCATGTCATGCGTCAGTAGAAACTTATAAGCATGAAGTCATTAGTCATTTTGAAACATGAAGAAGACCAATCAATTCAGTTACATGAGCTGACTTGCTAAACTTCCATTTTGTTTATATATAAAAAAAAAAAAAAATTGAGCCACACCAGTAACCAAGCAACACAGAAAAGAAATATATGTAATATTATACTTCATTCCTGTGGATTTCAATTCACTTTCACAAGGTAAGCAGTGTCAAATATATTGGATGGGTCCACTAGAACTCACTGTGCAACCTAATGTTCCATTAGTTTCACAGAATATCAATTAAGACAGGTTACCACAGAAATTACGAGAGAAAAAACTCAAGTGAGTTAGTTAATCATATTTACAAATGGCCCTGTCATATAATAGCTCAGTTTGGCCTTGGTTTCTTTGCATTTAAAAAGAGCCATCACATTAAACCATTGATTCACTAGACTTTTCAAAAACCTTTTACTGTATTTTATGACTTTATATTACACACATTTCCTTATAAGCACTTTTCTTACAAGTCTGTATGACCTTCTCCTGTTTTAAAATCCCCTTTGGGGATACTGCATATCTTATCTCAAGTTTATGGGAAAGTATACATGTATCTGTATTAATACTTTTCTGTATGTTTTGCCCTCACTGACTTACTTCAGTCTGTCAGCCATAAAATAATCAACTTGGCCCTTGGTTGGCCCATTCCTCCAACTGGAATGTCATGCTCTTCAAGGCCCAAAGCACTTCAACTCTTTAGATCAGTGTTCCCAGGACAACCCCCTTCTTCTCTCTTTTACTCACAGTAAAAATGTTCTCAAAGCTGTGTTTTCCTCACAAATTAGTTAAAGGGCTAGAGGTGTTCAAGGTACCACAGAAACACACCATTTCAAGTTGTCTCATTGCTGAGGTGGAGAAAAGTGATAAAGTTGGAGTTTCACCTGTCATGAAACACTTTCTCCTCTGCCAACTGAGATTAATTTAAACTCGTCATGTATTTCTGCCTTTCATTTTTATTTATGTTGTGAAAGGAACAGCTGGTGAGTACTTTCTTCCACTATGTTGGTTTTTTTTTCATTATTATTAAAAAAGCAAAGTATTATGGAGAACAAATGATACTAGATACACCCTAGCAGCAGTCGAGCAGCTGTCATTGCATTGTGAATTTCTATCCAGACTTCTGAATTTCATTTAATAGTTAATTAAAATGGGAATTAGGCCTTGCCTCCTTCCCAGATTGTGATGAATGAGAGAGTTTTGTTTTGGGCCAATGATGTATTTGGCTTTCTCTTGTCCAGGATATCACCTTGGACAGACAATTTGTGTACCACTGAATTATTGAGCCTTTAAAATGAACAAACAAATAGAATAAATAAATAAAAGCAAAAAAAAGAAACAAATCTGCATTATTTAGCTGTGTTAACAAGATGGTATATTTTAAGGTAAATTTGATATATCAGCAGGGGCCTGAGTTAAAACACAGACACATACTGTTAAAGTTCAAGCCAGGGTGGTGCTCTAAAATGTATGAGGATATTGGAAATGTCCCTCATTTTGTAGCTTTTCTGGGCATATTGCAGCAACAGCTGAATGGTTCAGCATGCTGATTTTGGACTGCTGAGGACGAGTGGCTGGAACCAGGAGCCAGGGTCTCTCTTCCCTGCATGGCTCTCCTCAGTAGCTGGCAAAAGGGAAAGCAAAATCCTTCCAGAAAAGTTTGAAGGGATCAGCTTTCAGCTGCCATGTAACCTTTGTCTGTTGAAGAGTAAGGAAGGGTTTAGTAGAACATAATACACCCAAAAAATATAAATGTGTTTGATTCATACACATTTTCTAGATGTGACACATTAGTTGACTTACTAAAACTTTTATTCTGTATAGGTTAGGCCTAATAATAGCTTCTAAGATCATTAGTCATACCTAGGTTAAGAGAAAGAAAACTGATAAAACTGATGTCCAAAGCAATATGCATCTGAAGATGGAAGGCAAAGAGAAACATTCCCTGCTTTTCCTACCTTGCAGTAGTTGTGCCATCACTCCATCTCCTTCTGGGATTTCTACCACATATGCTCCAAGCCAAAAAAGCATGCTATATCTTAAGAATATTTCTTTACTGATTTATTTACATCTATTATTATTTGAAGAGAAGCCAGGCTGGGAGACAAGTAGGACCACTCAGAACAACCAGGAAGACACTGTTGGGTTCTTTAAGCAATTATATAAATAATGATGCTGTTTTAACTTGGGTAAATACATCTTTAAAAAAAAAAAAAAATCCGAATTCAGGATGTATGAAATCAAAATCCTTTACTGTTTTGGGGTTTTTTTTAATATAATTTCCAGAGGTCTTTGAATCAGGACATAGAAAGGTAGAAGTTTATGCCTTTCTAAATCATTCTATTGTCTGCATTTCTTGTTTTACATTTGTCCTTAAGTAAATTGCTTTAATTTGTTCTTACATTGACAAACATCATAATCACCACAAAGAATATTGTTACAGGACATCTTAGATGCTTGCATGCAAAGCTGTTCGCTTCAGGTTTGTAGAAAGCCTTATTCATCACTGGCATGATCAAGGTGAAAATAAATAACAATCATCTAATAATGTGCTTTGAAATATATTCTTATTACCACTGGTTTATGAAAATTTTTATCCCTTTCATCTATCTGCTCTATGTTGGAACTTAAAATTTTTAATACATGACTCAAAATCTTTTTTCTTGAAACTTGTTTTCAAAGTTTATTAGTAGCAATACCTAAGAGAAAGTCCCTTCTTTATGCGTGGACTTCTCAGAACTAAAAAAAACAAAGATGTCAGCAGTCATAACCAATAACAAAAAGATGGCACTTTTTCATTATAGCTACCTATAAAGTTATCCAGAGCAATACTGGTTGGCTGCTTTCTTTTTTTTTTTTCTTTTTTTTTCTTTTTTTCTTTTCTTTTTTTTTTTTTCTACCTAGGGTAAAAGGTTTTCTTTAGCAGAGGAAAAAAACGAGTCTTATAGTTGAGCTGTGAGATCTGAGGGCTATGGTAAACGTCTGCCTAAGTACATGAGAGAACACACACAGCTCTGTTTCAGTTGGCTCAACCACCTACTGTGTCAGTGACTTAAAGTTAAGGAAAAAAGGAAAAGTACCGAAACAAGATGATGTTAGCCTACAAAGGGAAAGAGTTTCTCTCTCACTGAAATACCAAAAGGAGCAAGCTGTAAAAAGTCATAAATATAGACTGACACAGCTGCAGTCACTCCTGATCTCCAGTGAGGCAACAGTCATATTATTATAGCAGGATCATCGCACAAAACCCTGGGTTTGCTCTTCTGTAATATTTCTGAAGAGCAGAAAATCCTTCTCTTAATGTTCCCTGTTAGTCTAAAGACCACCACCTTTGATTAAATGGTACCTTTTATTTCTGAATACCAGCAAGCAGATCAGTTCTCTCAATTCAGCTGGTGCTCTTTCAGAAAGCAGGTGTAGGAGGATAGTGAGAATGTTATTTCAGATATTAAAACAGTTTCTGGCTATAATGTGAGAGGAACCAAGCAATAATTCCAGCCACTTCACAGTACAGGGGAAGTGTTAGCATTCTGTCAGCTTGTTCCATTACTTTCTTTCAAGCTATTCTGTAAACATCAGTTCATTATAATATAAGACATTAAGTAGCCCAAACAATCCAGTTATTCTCAGCCATACTGCACAAATTCTACATAATCTATTTACTCATATGGCTCCTACTTTCCATGTTGTTGCAAGTACTTTACATTTTTCTCCAGTAAGTCATCATGCCACTGACTCTTTACCATCATGTTTTACTTTTGTGCTTGCAACTGTACCTGTAGCTGAAGTAGCAAAAGTATTAGTTCAGTTTCGAAACTCACACTTGAAGTTCTAGCTTTGCAAATATAAAATTATCCCAGGCATCTTTTGGGGATTTGTGACTTAGGAAAGCTTTTGACTATTTTTTCAACATAAACGTGTGCATAAAATCTACTTACTGTAACTCCATTGGGTTAGAAATATGATTAAATGGTAATAACACAATAAGATTACAAGTAGAATTTAACTGGAAGATGAACAAAGCAACAGTGTCAAGTCTACCTTTTCCTCCTGAAATGAATGGCAGGCACTTCTGTATTTTCCTTAAACTGCAGAGTTGACCAGTGAGGTGGTAAGCTGACAGCGTCTCTGAACAGCCTGTTAAGCAGGAAATAAATGACTAAGAAAGCGGCAGTGCTTAAGAGAAATGTCTGTGTGTCCACCACCAGCCAGGTGTGAATTCACAGATCACTTTTCCATGGAATCTATAAAAGATCAAATCAAAGCTTCCTCTTATTCACGTTAGTAGCGTAGGAGGTAAAAGTTTTGCTGAATAGCAAAACGTTATTTATCCTCTTCTACTAACTGCTCCTATCAACTTGCTTTTCTATTACAAAACTCTGTTTTCAGCTGTAAATCAGCCTTTCATTATACTCAGCAAGAAGGACAGGTACACTAGAATATTCAATATTCTGTGAATTTCCCTATTAGGTTTCCTGAAACTAATTAAAAGATGAAATTATGTCTTCAAGCTATACAGGCTAAAACATTCATATCCCTCACCTTGTCTGCTCAAAAATTAGGTGTCTGTTTGAGGGACAGATGGTGGGAAATGGGAAAGAATGCAGATGCACATGCAATGTGTGTACAGCAAGAAAAAAAGGGACCATCCGGTGCTTTGAACTACCGCTTGATTGGGTTGAGTGTGCTACATTATCTATATTTTTTTCAGCTCTGAAATATGACATTTTTCATCAGAGTCATTACTGAGTTTAACCTGAAATCTAATCAAACTAAATTCCTTAGTCCCAAGAAAACAGCAAGCCTGCATTATGGATGCACAATATCAGCACATTTAGTCATTTTTAGCAGGAACCAGTAATTTACTAGCACTGGAAAAAGGCAGTGCTTTCCTAATTTCAAATATAAGATCAATAAATTAGAGTTGTTGGGTACAGAACAGATGGAAAACCAAAGTACCAGAAAACCATGCAGTTAGTTGTGAAATAATTTTAGTTCTCGTATTAATAGTATCACAGTACCTCCCTATAAGAAGAATATTATTTTCTTCTTCACTTTTAAAGAGGTTTTTATTTGTTTGTTTGATGTTTTTCTGGCCTATAACCCAGCATGTGACAACTGGCAAGAATGAGGAATTGTAACTTCCCCAAATGTCCCACAAATGTTGATCAATGTCACATCACGTCACAGAAGGTTAGGGGAAATTCTCAGTGAGGTCAACTACTAAAGAAACAGGAACAGTTGCAAGGAACACAGATTACACAAATACAGAGTGCCAAAATATAAGACTCTGTATGTTATATCAGTAGTGATGGTTGGAAAACATGAATTAAGTCCTGCATGCAAGGAAAATAACCGTGACAGGAAAGATACAGTTTCACACCTTTACTTGAAATCAGGCAGAGCACTGTTCAACTGATTGCAATGGAACTTGCTATGGTGGCTTTCTCAGGCAGAGGAAGGCATTTTGGGGGGACCAAAGTGAAAACAGGCAGTACATTTGGCATGGCCAGTATGGTCTTGGCTAAAAGAAGTTCAGGAACTGCAAAGGAAAAGGTGCAAGACAGTTCCAATCAAAGGGCATAACAACTTGAGCCATATTTTCATATTCTGCACTTGCATGCCTTTGTTGTTTGTTGATCTCATCGTTGCTTTGCTACAATAGGAGTCTTTTCTCACCCAGAAAAGCAATCCCAAATCTAATTAATCTAATATCAATTTAACCGTTATTTCATTTTCCTTGGAAAAGTTTTCTTTCAAAGATTTGGAATTTTCTGATAAAAGATGTATTGTGCAAAAAAATCCACAGCCAGCTCTATGTTTCTAGTACCTCCACTACTTTCTGTAGATATATAATACCAATTCATTTTTATCCTCAGCTAGAGCTTTTTTTTTCCCAAAATAATTGTTTTATATCTGCAGTTCCACTCTGTCAACATGCTTGATAATGAAACAACAACAAAAAAGAATGCTTAGCTCAATTTCCTCCATTATTCTAGCAGTGTCCTTTGTAGAGGAAAGGGCAAATGCGAGGTGTATACTCACACACAGATATGTACATATGAAAACAGGCAAAATATTATTATTATCCAAATACCTTTGAATCAGGGATGTGTAATTAATTTCCTCTTCCCTTGTGCCTGATTCTCTTTTGTGTCTTTATTTCTTCCACATGAACCCTAGAACTGCAAATGCTCCTTTAAAATGGCATTAACTACAAACAAAATCTAACCTGTGAGTTCCTTAGGTCCGTGATTGCACCTTCATTTAATTTCCTGGTCACTGCTGGAGCTGTGGCTCAGTGTCCAGGGAGCAATTTGGGGGAGGAGGAAGGGCACTGGGCACATTCTTCAGCAGAACTTGTGAGTTTTCGCCTCTGGCATTCAGGTTGGAATGTCCCTTCTGATTATGGTCTGCTGCAAAGCTCCTGAGGATGTGACTGTACATTTCAAAAAGCAGAGAAAGTGGATGTTACTTCAGATTAGTTCTCCACATCCTGAATTAAATGTATGCTAGAATAATGAAGGGATCTGAGTTAAACATCTTTTCTTTTTATTTTAACACTAATTTGATATGCCTAAGTAGCACCGGGAATATAAAATATCATTAAAAAACCAAAACCAACAACAACACTTAGCTTCCATAATTATAAAAATGCTTTTTAAAAACTTCTAAGAATGCAATTTTTTCAGTTTTGTTAGGCATTTTAAGTAAGTTTTCTTTCACTGGAGACTGAAGGCTTTAATGAGCTGGGATGATTTTTGCTTTCCTAGGTCACCTTTCTTCCTAGTGCTAGTATATAGTAATAGTGCCATGTTTCCACTATTGGAAGTAATTTCAAGCTCCTGCATGTTTTCTGAGTATTCTCATATCTTATTATATCAGGCCAGTTAAGCAAAGACACTTTGACATTTTCCGTTACAGCTACAATTTTATTAAAAGAATAAACATTGTTTCCTTCTTATATTTTTCAGCTTAGAACAACTATATCAGTTTCACCACCTACACTCCCATATGTATTATTTTACAAGTGTCTGTGACAATTCAAAACTACCTTGTAATGCACTCGTTGGGAAACCAGGTGTCAATTGAAAAAAATGTTGCCACTAAATTTAAAAAATCTCACCCATTACCCAGCTTCCAGAAAACAACCTTGAAAAACTAAGAAATGCTAGCCTTTGGAAATGTGGGGTACATATTAATTTATATTAACGTCTTTTTCCAGTGCTCAAATAATTTGAAGGAAACTTAAAACATGAAAAAAAAAAACCCCAAACCAAAAAAACCCAGAGTAGCCTTAATCCAAATTCTTTTGACTACTACACTTGGAGACATCTTAATGTAAATGGAATTTGAAAATCTCTCTGCCATTCTAAAAGAAACTCAGAGTTAAGCTACTTCTGAGTTTTAAGACATAGAGCTTGTATCCCTTGGTCTCTTATGAGCAAACTGGTCTTGTTTTACAGGTAAATGATACTTCTGTCTTCCTATAGATAACACAGTGTGCACAAGGGAAGACATATTATATGTTGCTGTAACTGTTCTCATCATGAAGAATTTTGTGGTTGTGTTTTTCAAGAATTCTTGTACCAAGAGGGAGCCTAAGGGAACTGTGTGGGCACTGAGAGCTAAATGACCTGCAGGTAACAAATGCTGTTACATATATATTACTTTTCTGTGTGCAGTGAAAATGAACCACCTAAAAACATAGCCTTTTGTTGTTTTGGTAGTGCCTGTTATTTTTTTCAGTGGAAACCAGGCATTGTAACATAAACAAATTACTGACTACGTGCTGCATGTCGACGAAATGCCTGTAGAATTTGCTTTAGCCAAAGATATAATAATCCTTCTGTCCTGCAAAAGAAAGCCCATGCAATCACCTAATAGTGGTTTAATATTTCCCATTAAAACAGTTTGTGAACACTTCTTATCTCGTAAAGACAGAATGCAAATATGAAGCTGATCCCACTGTTCCTGCACAAAATCCCTTGAAATTCAATGGGAGTTTTATATGGGAGAAAACTGCAAGCTTGGACCAACGCTAGTAATGTTCAGTGATCTAAACAGACAGTGAAGCTGTTCAAGATTTTTGTTTTAAGTGGAGTAAACATACAGCATGCTCAGCAGACAGAAACCTCTATGTTTTCACTATGAATACCTGCAAGGCAGGCCAGCAGTTAACCTTGCAGATTAAAAAGAAAGAAGGAGCTACAGGAGGGTAGTTGATCCATTCTGTCAAAATGCCAGATGGCTGTAACTCTTTGCTTTTGTATATTAAAACTTGCCCCAAGGCTTTTTTTTGTCTTTTATTTCCTTCTCTCCTTGTCTAAAACGACATGCTGGCTCCACTGCTGGACAAATGCAACTTCCTACTCCTTCTGTAAAGAGAAATAAACAAACAAACAAACAAACAAAAAGGCTTTTATGGTAAGACTAACATCTGGTGTCAATAAGATTTTGAAGGTTTGTTTTAAGATGAAAACAAAAGATAAAAATCATCTTTCTCTTAGCAATTCCCCCTAGTAAAGCCAGTTTCTTATCTACTTTCCTACTGTTTGTGCTAGTACATGGACATGAGGGAATCTACAAATTGAAGGAGAGCTATTTGTCAGCTCTAAAAGATCTACATGCATAGTGTGCATATCATGTCATTTTTAAGGTGAAAGATGTTAATAATCCTTCTCTGTGTACTGATTGTTAGCATTGCTTATATTTAGAAATGAGGCAAAATCTTTCTCAAGAAGTGCAGCCCACTCACACCCCTCAGACTTTTCCCATGTTTTGGAGGTGAAAATCCTAGTATCAGATGGGCTGTTTAGCTCAACCTTAAAATAAACTTGACCTAACAGAGGAGGAAATATGAAGGCATTTCTTCCGATTGACTATATCAGTGGGAGCTGAGGGCACTAGACTGTACTACTTAAAGTAATTTATTAGCCAACTCTGACGAGCTGGTTATCATGTTTTCTATGGTGTCTGTAGACATACTGAAAACACAGTCTGACTTTGAAAAGCTTTTTCAGGTGACAGTGCATCTTCCTTTATGCAAATAAATGAAATATAATCCAGTTCTGAAGAAATACATGCTTGATGTAGTTTGTGTCAAAATTCCTTTTTCCCTCATCACAAGAATCTTTTCAGTACAGAGTTTTAAAGGAAAACAAATAACAATTTTCATCACCAGTCACTTTCAAAATAAAAACATTCTTATCAGATATCATAGATAACAAGCAGAATAGTAAACTGAAGTATCTCCTAATCTGTGGTCAATTTTACTGATTTTTTTTTTTTTTTTTTTCCTTCCATAGCCTGGTCTGAATTGCCCATGGGTGATTAGCCTGCTGGGATAGGTTAAACACCAAACAAGTGTGATATTAACTAATAAATAGAGAAATTCCCATAAAGCATGTACTCAAAATAAAAACAAAAACCTCTTTAAGGTCAAGTCTGACTGATAAAAATCACACTGCTACTACATGAGGGAACTACAGAGGAACAGTTACTGTATGGGATGTATACTAAGGAGGTTTTGCTTATGCTGGCGTTAAGACACAACATACAAACCATTTTAACTTTTTCATATGATACTTACTTTATAAATCCTGGGAAAAAAATTATTTTTAAATTTTTTTCATTTTTTAAATATTTCATTTTTAATATCTCTGCTAGAATTTAAAATTAACTTAAGACTATCCAGAATAATATTTCCCCTAGTAGCTGCTAAAATGTAATTCCAAGGGAGCTCTGGAAAAAGTTTATAAATGCGGTGTTTAACAGCCTTAATGAACTTATATTCCTTCAGTTTATCTAACCAATTTTGCCCCCATTTTTAATTTTGACCTCCAGCAATTGGCAATATAAACCCAAAGATTTTCCAGAAGTTGTTCAACATTAGCCAGGTGCCTCTGAGAAATGAGCAGAACATTGGCTTCTTTCTTTTTTCACATATAAAGGTTTCGCAGCTGGGGCCATTGTCTGTAAACCAGAAAAATGAGGAAAATGTAAGCCTGGTACAAAGTATCTCGCTCCTCGGTGGTACCTGGGAGTTAGGCTTTCAGCTATTGAATGGTTCAGCATACCACTGTCCTACACCAGAAGGCATGTGAGAAAGACTTTTAGTGAATGACATCAACTCTTGTAACTTCATTTTGTGAGGTTATATTCCATATTTTCTTTTTATTTGTATGTGTGTTCTTATTTATAACGATGGTCCCTGTTTCAAATTAAATAGTATTCATATTTACTTTAGCAAGGTGATAGCATTTCTTTTTCCTATATATTGTTCATATGCATTAGAAATTTAACTTTTTTTTTTTTTTTTAAGTGGAAACTATCAGAGAAACAGTGGTGTTTCTCATGGGATTGCATTTCCATCTAATATCTAAATAAGAAGTCTGTTCAAATATTGCTGTCCTCATGAGTATTCTATCTCAATATTTCAACTAAGTAGAATTGGTTAACTTGGTATAAAGTATTGAAGTTCTGAGATTATTGTTGCTGGTATTGTGACCCAGAATTAATACTAGGACTTTTTTTTTTTTTTTTTTCCAGTTGGTATGAGAGTAGACAGCTATGTTTTCTTTAGCAACTAATTTAATATGTAAGTGTTTTAAAAGAATACTTGGAATATTGCACAAAAACTAACAGTATCCTGACTGATGCAAAGTTTGTATTTCAGTTGTGGTTTTTCATAAAATGTAGGCTGACTGAAATACATTGCAAGTGTATTTCTTTATAGCTGTGTACCAATTCTTTTGCACATTATCCCACTCTCCCTTCAAAAGACAGGAATAAGCACAGAAACAAAGAAAATGGAAGAGGAGGAAGAACTTCTGATTGTAAGTTCTTACCCGCTTGTCTTGGTCTTCCTTTCGTGTGCTTGCTGTTATTTCAGTGTTGTCATCTACTATGCCATCAACATAGCCTGTAAGCTGAAATGTTTACATTATTATGGGTAAATATTTCAATAATCTTAAACCTGAGAGACTTTCTGGAATTATTTTGTGGAAGAGCTTTTGATATAGTTCTAACTGCTGTTGTCAAAAGCATTTTTCTAATCATGCACTCTCAAATAGCCTTCTGCCTATTAGTTTTTGAGTAAGGGATATTGAGATCAGTGATTTCCATTGAAATATATTATACCACATGATTCAATGGAATATGAGATAGCATCATGGCAAAACATTTTATTTCAGAAAATAAAGTATATGTGAATAACAGTTAATAAAATAAAAAATAATATAAGAAAAAATTCATTCAGTTCTGACTTAATTACTTTTTTTTTTTTTTTAATGCAGTTTGAAATTAACTTTAACTTCACAGACTGGTACCATTTCAGGTAATATTTTTTTGAGAAAGAAAATGTATAGCAAATTTGCTCGTAAATTAAAAACATGGTAGCTCTGCTTTTATGGATGAATAGCAAAAGTTTCCTTATGATACAGTGATTGTACTGTCCTACTTTATCTATTTGAAGCTTGAAAATGTGAAAGCAAGCCACAGACAGTTCTAAGAGTAATGAATCACATTCATCCGATTATTATGGTTTTCAACCAATGGGTATCACATGATGTTAGAGAGAAATTTATTTTTGGTGCAGTTTCCTAACACAACGCCAGAAGCTGTTAGTAAGCATGACATTAGCTGAGTATTAGCTCATGCTCCTTCTTGCTCTTGCTGTCGGGATTTGTGCACCTTGTCTTATTAAAGTTCTTTTAAGAAAAACTCATTATCATGCCTTATTATTTATTTTTTTTAATTATTATTCCAAGAAAATCAGTTAAATAACATTTCTATTTTTTTGAATTTTTCAATTTATGTGTACTATTGGAGTGGAAAGCTCAAAATAATATTTTATTACCTAACATACTTTATTGCTATAAATATTTCATTCTTACATTTTCTTTTCCACAGACTCTATAGTTTCATTAACAAAATTCTACCTTTTTCTCCGCAAACAGTCCTGGAAATATATATCAGTAAAGTACCTTCCCTGTTACTCAGTCTAGCAGGAACCTGCCTTAATCCAAGCAACACGGTATGGGGGGTTTTTTTGTTGTTTTGGTTTTGGTTTTGTGAAAACATTAGCTACACTGACAAAAAAGCACATTTCTCTGGTTGGAGCTGATAACACCCCAGTGGTTTGGTTTCTGCTGAGCAGCGCTCGCCCAGCACCAGGGCTGGCTCTGCAACCTAGAGCCTGGGGGTGGGCAAGGGACGGGGCAGGACAGCAGACCCAAAGAGACCAAAGGGATATTCATGCTCAGCAATAAAAGCTAGGAGAAAGGAGGATGGGCATAGGGGAAGGGCAGATATTAATTATTAAGGCGTTTGTCCTGCTAGGGAGGGGAAGTGAGAGAGTGGCTTGGTGGACACCAGGCAGCCAGCCAAGGTCCGCCCACCAAAAAACTACAGCCAGAAAAGATGTGGAGGTAGCCACTTATGCTGATGAACACAAACATATTAATTATACCTCACTTTAACTGTCCTACAAGAAAGAGGAATAGATTTTTTCCTTTGAGTTTGACCACTATGTTATTCATCTGTATTCCTGTATTTTATGCATAATATTGTCTGTTCATTTTGTTAAACCAACACTTACATATGGAAAGGAAATGTTAATATGAAAAAATCCTGACCATTTTATTTATATATGATGTCTTGATTTGTTGCTAGATTCTATGAAATAGAATAAACAAAAAATATAGGCTATTTTGCATGCTACCTGAGGACTGCTACCATCACTAATTGACTGAGGAAATGTTGTTTGTGCTGTTTCTCACTGTTACTGTTTGATTTTATGCTTTATTTGGTGATATAATGTTGTTTGTTAATTTTAGGTCTTTTTCTTTATTTTCTTCTCTCCAGTGCACTACCCTGTCATCTACTGTGTATAAGCTCACAGTTGCTAAGCAGACATTTCTTTTACCTAATTGGGGCCTTAAGGCCTTCATAGGGTCTGCAGTAGGGATTTAACTCTCAACTTTATATTCCTTCCAACTCATAGTCTTCAAAACTTTCTGAGTGTAGGTTATGTTATGACTAAATTAAATTCAGTCAACGTTACACATTTGTTAGAGATCTACTTTTTCCCCATTTCCAAACTTACCATCTGTAGCTAAGTAGTTCTTAAAGCCTACAATACCATATGAATAAAGAGTAAATTAGGCAAAACATGTCCTGAAATACTTGTAGAAATCTCCAACTTATGTAGTCACTTGTATTTTATATATGTTATGTTATGTGATGGATACTGCATTCATATCAGAGGGTGCTGAAGTATTTTCCCTTCCAACTGTAAGTGTGGAAGATATTAAAGAATATCTGTTAATTTAAACAGGCTTGCTTACATGAGTCTAAGTTGCATCTTATAACGATAAAAAAGGAGTCCAATTAGACTCTTGGACCATCACTCTTAATATATGCCCCATATCACTTGATTTTTTTATAATATTTATCTGAAGGAAAAAGACAACCGTTTCCTGACTAAGTTGCTACAGAGACTAGGGTAAATTAAATAGAGGATGATCACTGGTACTGAACAATTTTGAGCATTTTGTGGATTTCATGCAAATGAATTATGCACTTTAGTATAGCCATATACAAATCAGATGTCTAGGAGCAAAGAATTAGGGCAACACTTGCAATTACTAAGACATAAACTGTGCACAGCAGATAACCAGGTGAACATGAGTTCTCAATGGAGCCAGTGGCCAAGAAGCTTTTTCTTCCCAATTTTTACATGTATTAATAAGAGAAATTATAGTAGAGGCAAATTATATTATCTCTGAATTTGCAAGATAGTATTTGCAAAAGACCTGTATGTGACTATGAGTGCAATATGTGTGATTGATAAAAAACAGACTATGGGGAAGCTAAATTGTGGGAAGGAGATTGCTTTGTAAATTCTGCACTGTCTTCAATCTATAAGCAATAAATTCTTCTGGAGATTTTTAGAATAATTTTATATGGGCTACAAAGGTAACTAAGAATATTAAATCAATAAACTTAAAATAACGTATAGGAATAACCAATAAAGAGTATTAAGATTTTTGAGAGTGCAAAGAGTTATGAGACCACATTCTCACCATATCAAGGAGGAAATCCACTTATTACAGAGAATTCAGAAGAGAAACATCTAAATGAGTAGTGACTGAAAAATGAAAGAGCTATGAAAGACTTGAGAACAGTCTCTTTATTCTAACATGAAAAGGCTTAAATAGCAATTTTAGCATCATTTGAAGTGTATATAAAGGAAATAAAAATAAGAGCAACCAGTCTAACGGGTGTGAATAAATTAGTTTCTAAGACAGAAAGTGGGGGTGGTTGTACTACTGAAAATATTAAAATAATTTTGAATTTTTTAAAATGTTACTTTTATTCTGTGGCTGTATTTGCATGAGCAAACGCAAAAAATCCACAATCAGTCACAGCCAGAAAAAAAAAAAATTACTCTCACAATCAACAGGCAAAGGGACAAACTAATAGACTGAAGTAGGACGCCCTTTTCCTGATATTATTATGTGCTTTTTGTTTCTCAAATTGTCAGAGCTGTGTTTCAAATCCAAATTAACATGTTCCATAATCCAAACTTTTGCCACAGATGCAAATTGCACTGAGTGAAAATACTGGTTACTTTGTATGTAGTGCTCTTTATAATGGCGCATTAATTTCCTGTTTTATTTCTCAAGAATTTGTTAAACATACATTGAAGTATGGAATTAATGAGATTAAAGGACATTAAAAACTGACTTTTAATAGAATCATATAATTAGGAAATAATCTGGTTTTCACATTCTGAGTGTCTGGTATTGGTTTATAATAATGGCATGGATTATTGCATGCAATTTTAAATAGTAGACACTGACTTTATCATGTAAAAATTTAAAGGAAAATATGTGAAAAATTATGTTGAAAAAAACAGCATAATTTATCCAAGAAGATGAGTTTTCCTTTTTTTTCTCCCTTTTCTTTTTTTCCTTCTGTTTGCTACTATAAAGATATGGTTATGTGTTATGAACTATATTAAACTATATATGAACTATGAATTATATCCTTGCCCATATGGCATCTGTCCACCACATAGTACATTCCATGTTATGTCTCTAGCAGCTGATTATTGAAGATTTAGTTCTTGATTCCACACTGATCCTACTTGAGAACTTGCTTCTTTTGATTACTCACCCCAGAACAAGATCTTGTCAATGAATCTTTCATTCCCATATTATTATTGTGGACATCAATCATTCATTCATTCATTTCTTAATATTTTCAGTCATTGTTTATCTGTGCATAATACTTATTCCAAAGGCCCCAATAAGACATTGTAGTGGTTTAACCCCAGCCGGCAGCTCAGCCCCACACAGCCACTCGCTCACTCCCCCCGTGGTGGGATGGGGGAGAGAATTAAATGGGTGAAAGTGAGAAAACTCGTGGGCTGAGATAAAGACAGTTTAATAGGGAAAGCAAAAGCTACGCACACAAGCAAAGCAAAACCAGGAATCGACTCCCCATGTCCCATGGGCAGGCAGACGTTCAGCCATCTCCAGGACAGCAGGGCTCCAGCACGCCTAAAGGTGACTTGGGAAGACAAACGCCATCACTGCCAACATCCCCCCCTTCCTCCTTCTTCCCCCAGCTTTACATACTGGGCATGACGTCGTATGGTGTGGGATATCCCTTGGGTCAGTCGGGGTCAGCTGTCCCGGCTGTGTCCCCTCCCGACTCCTTGTGCCCCCCCAGCCTGCTCGCTGGTGGGACGGGGGGAGAAGCAGCAAAGCCCTTGGCTCTGGGTAAGCACTGCTCAGCAGGAACGAAAACATCGCTGTGTTATCAACCCTGTTTTCAGCACAAATCCAAAATACAGCCCCATACAAGCTACAATGAAGAAAATTAACTCTATCCCAGTCAAAACCAGCAGAGATATACGTGTAAGTGTTAAAGTGGACTTTATGGAGGCTAGGTGTGGAGTCCAGTCAAGGGAGATTGCTTTGTGAATTCTCATGCACTGTTTTATTTAATCTATGATCCCCAAATGCTTTTGGAGATTCCTAGAAGATATTTATATGATCTGCAAAAGTAACTAAGAAAATCACCAAGCTTATAGTTGCATGTAGGAATAACCAATACATGATAATCATAATCATAATGGCTCACAAACCTAAAAGATTGAAAATTCCTGTTCTAGTTTACTTATTTGCATTCATACCTTATTTTCCTCTTTTTTGAAGATATTTGGAATTACTAGTTACTCATTCCTTCAGTCCATTTTTTGTATGAACAGAAATTGTTGTCTTGTTCCTAGTATTTTGCTGATAAACACTTTTACTTATGTTTAAAGCCTTTTTCTGTTTCATGATGACTTTTTTACGCTTTGTGCTATTTGCCTTTTGATTGTTTTTAATTTTTACATTAATATCACTATATCTTACCAGATAGATAAGGTTTTTTATGCAACTGAAGGAATATCCTTAATTATTATCTATGTCAAAATAATATAATGGCTCTAAGGGCCCAGGTTTGGAAAAACTAAATAGTAGATGAATGCTTGGTCCTTTTAATGCCTTAGCCTACCTGAACACTTGTAGTCCTTAAAAGGCAGAAAAACAGGTTTTTTTCGGTGCTGAGTGCAATGGAAACTCAGCTACGTAATAAAAACCAGTCTCCACTATGAGGAATCTCGTGTGTAAACAAAGAAGAGGGAAAAGATGCACAGCTAATGAAAAAAATGAGGTATGCTTCTATGATCACAAGATGTGTAACAGTGTTATGAGTACAGGATGCCCCTTTCCCAGTCTTATGCCCTACTGACTGCAAAAGGCACTTTACAGTCTAGTTAATATATTATTTTATGGGGAGGGGGTGCCCTAAAGGGATAGAGAAGTAACAGAAAAGACAGTTTTATTTTAAAAGGGCAAGTTGTGCTAAAGGAAAATATTTTTTTGATGAAGAAGTATAGACTTCATTGTATTCTACAAACAGAACAAACAAAATGAGATACTCAAAGATTTCCTGTGGATGGTAATAATTACAACAGTTTCAGCTGCACATTTTTTCTTAGGGCACTATAATAGTGTCTTAAATTAATAACATTTATATGCTAAAGAAGTCATGGAAAAGAAGGAAAAATAAAAATAATAATTTAAGATAGATAATTTTCTTCATAAGGTATATTTTTCTTCTTTAGACAACTGAAGATCATTGAGATGTATCATTTTAGATAGTGTGCTTCACTATTTCTCGCATTTGTTCATGCCCTACTTAATCATATCTATTCATTATAGATCTGTTCATACTCTTTCCTTTGTGATGAGTAATGGTAAGAGTGGCACCGAATGTCCTGTATTCTTTGTTCTGTGGAGCCATTGTAACATAAACTGGATCCTTGCATCATTATTTTATTACTTCACAGCATGAAATAAATGCCACAAAGAAATTGGCTTACCCAGTAGGTAGTATTTCTAGAGAAATAATAAGTACTCAAGGAAGACAAGGATTTCTTTTCCAACAGAATCATTGTAATCAAATTATTTGAACTACCACAGGTGGAGCTGTGTTTGTTGCCAACAGATCTTCACCACCTGAAGCAAGTATGTTGATCCTGTAATCCTTCTCCCAGGGTTTCAGCTGTCTGTGATCCAAAATGTGGTTTGGGCACAGTACAGCTGTGTAACTTTGGCTTAGACTTCTGAGAAGACAGAGATGAGAATAAGCAGAGAGAAAGTATACAAGCTAGAGTCAGGCAAAATAACAGAAGTAAAAATGCACATAAAGATGAGACAGTTTAGATGGTAATAGCAGATTTTTAATTGCTAATAATATGTCCTGGTTTCAGCTGGGATAGAGTTAATTGTCTTCCTAGTAGCTGGTACAGTGCTATGGTTTTGACTTAGGTATGAGAAGAATGTTGATAACACACTGATGTTTTCAGTTGTTGCTAAGTAATGTTTAGACTAGTCAAGGATTTTTCAGCTTCTCATGCCCAGCCGACAAGAAGGCTGGAGGGGCACAAGAAGCTGGGAGGGGACACAGCCAGGACAGCTGACCCAAACTGGTCAAAGGGGTATTCCATACCATGTGACGTCATGCCCAGTATATAAACTGAGGGGAGTGGAATTGGGGGGATCGCTGCTTGGGGACTAATTGGGTGTTGATCAGCAGGTGTTGAGCAATTGCATGTGCATCATTTGTATATTCCAATCCTTTTATTATTACTATTGTCATTTTATTAGTGTTATCATTATCAGTTTCTTCCTTTCTGTTCTATTAAACCATTCTGATCTCAACCCACGAGTTTTACTTCTTTTCCCAATTCTCTCCCCCATCCCACTGGGTGGGGGGAAGTGAGTGAGAGGCTGTATGGTGCTTAGTTGCTGGCTGGGGTTAAACCACAACATAATAGTAGCTCAAGGTTTCAAAATAAAAAATAGGGGAATGAAAAGTGTTACAAATCCTAAGAGAGTCAGAAGAAGAGCATCTCACTCACAAAATGGATCAACCTGTTTGAACCTCTTCATTAACTGCCTGACCAAAAAGGACTGCAGTGTCTCGTCAGAGCATGATAAGATTAATGTTTAACCTAATAGCTTCTTAGTCCTGCCTGTCTTGTCTGTGTATCAGCTAGTGAATAAGTGTTTTATACTCTTACCCGGTATATATCCTGGTTATGGCATCTGTTTGGATACAGTTGATTGAAAATAAGTGACACAGAAAGAGAGGGTGACAGAAAGATAAAACCTGTGCTTTTGTTTGTGTGATTCTTAACATGGTGGCTGATTAAGCTAGAGATATTTTCTTCTATTTTAGAATGTTTCTTGGTTTCTGTATTACAACTCATAAACAAACATCCAGTTCTCAGTACCGTGATGTAATGTTATCACAAATTTGTGGCTGTTGGCTTACCCAGTTTGCTGTTAGAATGCAACTTCTATTTTTTTTTTTTTTTTTTTTAATATACTAATGGTTTGTGTGCTCAGAAAAACACATTTTGTGGTATACTTCTATGTATCAGAAAAAATAGAAATTTGATTCTACCAGACTAGCACTTGCGTTAAAGCTGGTACGATTCAGTAGCCTTCAAGAGAAAGTCTCATGAGCTATGACACACAAAAATAGGATGTGTCCTATAAATTGAAACCTGAAGTTACCAGTTTATAAAAGGTATGTATTCCACTAATGTGTTACAAGGATATATTTCACTTGCATTCATATTTCATTCTGTACAGCTACATTAGTATTGTTTCATTATGAAGCATTGCATGCTACATTGCTGTTCTGTGGTTCATGTAAACTATTGTCTTCTTTCATGTCTTATTTCACTTAAGTTTTAATGAGTGCATGATAACTTTGGTATAAATAAGAAAGGAAAGTTGCAATAGATGAGGAAGGAAGCCAACCTGGTCCAGTTTTACTGCAGGTCACTTATAGCAGCAATCAAAATTCTGCTTGCTAGGGAGTAAAACATCATTTTCCTAAGTAGTCATAGACAATAGAAAGCTGGTTTTGATGCACTGCTTTAGTTTTATTCCCTGCAAACAATAAAAGTTGCTAAAATTCTCTATAGGCAACAGAAATCATGGCAGTACAAGCTTACATTCTCATTAAAGAGGTAAAAGAAATTCATGTCCCTCAGCTGGGAGAGCACATTGTAAACCACACTGAACTATGGTTGATTTGGCACCATCTGAAACTGATGTGAGACTGCAATGGAGCTGCCTGGGCAATACAGAAATTATTAATGGGTGGGGTTTTTAACACTTACTGCATTTTATTTTTATTTATCTATCTCATTGATTTTTTTCACATCATACTAGTACATTAAGATGTCCTGGAGATTTCAGGCCTGTAACTAAGACTTTGTTTACCTAAAACATATCTATGACAAATAATTGAATTTAGGAAAGAAAAAAAAAAAAACAGGCATCCGATTAGAGAACAGAATTATATTTGGTGTTCTATGTCATCAGACATAGAACTGAAAAGATTAATTTTGGATATCTTTTACACCACAAACACCTTACAAAAGAAATCTACACTTCTAGACAGATCATTATCCAATGAATAACATATGCATCTTTCAGATTCAGTAAGCAGATAGTGTTAGGATGTCATTGCTGCAAATCAGATCCACATTTGTTAGACTTGATAAATATTGTGAACGATGAGCAAAGCTGTTCTAATGTCTTACTTTTCACACTCTGTTTGGTATTTTCAGGTCCAGACTGATAGTAACATTTACTCCCTCAGGATTTCATTGAAACTTACACAAATGGATAAAAAATATAAATGCTATAGTTTCTAAGGAATATATAGTCTTGTGTATAAGATGAGTATTAAGGTAAAATTTCACCCTTAACAAGTGTGACTTTCTTCTCTCTAGGAAAAAAATCTATTAATGCACCAGAATAATCTCCCCAGCTGCTACTCATAGTCCACTGCTTATAAAGAATACTGTTTTGTATAATTTATTTCTTTCTACTTTCTTTACTTTTCTGTTATGCCTCTATTTCTGCTGGCTTTGTGAATATGTAATAGAGAACTGAAATCTATTTTCTGACACTTTCTGCTCCACCTCTTCAACTCTTTCCTTGGTACACTTATGCTATGCAAATGCATTAGATTTCTTTATTTATACTTGCTAATCCCTTCCTCTGTGTTTTTTAAATACCAACATGTGATACTTGGAGTTTAAGAGGCTAAAAATATTTCCCTAGCCCATTATATTAAGACCAACTTCTATTGCTTTTCTTTCTGTCTGAAAAGGACAAAAATAAGATAGTCACTGGGTTCACAGGAAAGCAAGCAACCTCGTGCATAGTGTATAACTATGCATGCTAGCACAGCTAGCAAACTTTGGAAAGTGAAAAGAACTTAGAGACTAGATGATTAATCTTTCAACTGCTGAATGATGTGCCATATACAATGCATCAATGAAATGTGCTTCTCTAGTACAGCCTGATATACCTGGTGTACTCTGACATTTCCTTCAAATGCGTGGACGTTCATTTGAAAACTATTGCCAGAGGTAGAACTGTAGCTTTCAGGTTTAGATTGGTGATGGGTGGGACTCAGAAGGTTCGGAATTTCAGTTTGATTGAGATGAGAATCTAAATGTTCACAGGCTTACCTGAAGCTTATTAGGACTACATGAGCCCCTTGAGTCTGCAAAATTGGGGCAGAAATCTGAAAACAGGCTTTCTTGTCAGATTTTTTAGCAGTCTTAGTCTTAGAAGAAAATGCCATGAGAACAGCTTTTCACAATATTTTGGCACCTCTGCTTCCAGCCCCAGACATAACATGGCATTGAAAGAACACATAGAAGCATAACCCCTGACTGAATTAAAAAAGAAAATTCTTTGAGTTTAAGAAGTGAGAAAATCTTTGCCAATCTCTGGGAATATTTTTTTCCCTCTCTTGAACTCATTATCCACTCTTTAGCCAGGCTCTGGAGAAAAAAGATGCACGCATATTAGCATATTTCATTAAGTAAAAGGTAATCATTGTTTTAGTCTTTGAGTAAACTCATGTCTTAATGTGATGAGCAGCTACAGCTTTATCCTGCAGTTATTTCTTTAAAAGCATGTGACAGCGTTAGTGGGACAGTCATGTTTTTCTCAAACAACAGCCACGCTGCCGTAAACATTTATGCTAAAATGTCAAGAAGACATTTCATTTTCAATATTTTTTTAATGTTCCACTTCAATTGTTAAGTCAAAAACAGGAAACAATGAATATTTCAATCAGCTCTTCTTCACCCAGATCTAGTTACTTTTCAATCAAGTAAAAATAATTAAAAACAAAAACAATGGTTTGAATTTCAGAGGACTGTTATACCATGATTAACTTTGACTAAGTTATAGGGATGTGGATTATGCACTTACCATCACATAGCACTCAAAGAGGAAAGGCTTAATTCTGAGCCCCACAACTCACAGAGATCTCCAGCAAAACCCTTCCTGTGGTCTGTATGATTCTTTATGTTCCTGGACCATCTCATTTCTGCTCTGCATTTTCTCTTGTACGTCCACAAACTTATCTCTGTAGTAATTGTTATGGATATTATCATATAATTTAATACCATAGGAGTTACAGAAAATAATAAATTGATTTGAAAGTTGTATTTTGTTCACTAAGGGCAGAGATAAATTATATAGTAGCTTAGATTTGAAGAAAAAAAATTGAGCTATATTCTCCATTTCCTTAGAGCCTTTAGAACACTCCCAGTTGAATCATGTAAAGGCAGCGGGGAGAAAAAAAAAAAAAAATCTCACCTGCATTTTCAGATACGGAAAGTATCTTAGTTTAGAAAGTATTTTTTATCCTACTTAGCATCTAATGAATGACTTCATTTATTATAATTTGATATATAATAGTATCAAACACAGTGCCATGTGAATCATAAACAGATAAAAAAAGAAAACAATATTTTATATTAGCTTACTTTATATTTCATTTTATGAAACATGTAGTACTAATGGCGGCCAAATATCAAGATTTTTGTTGAAGACGGTTATGCAGTTCATCTAAAACATTGTGTGCTAAATTCACACCCACTGCTTGATACCATGTTCAACATTTTATATCCCTCTCTAGGAAAGAATACATGCAGTACACTGTAACATGTGCAGGTTCGAAGAAAAAGAGCTCATAGAGACATTTGAAAAAAGACAGATAGGTTCTTTTAGTAAGGAAGGAGCCAGTTGCCTGTGAGAAAATCCTAGTATGTTACAACAAAGGAACCTACTACAAAGGATTTACCTTACTCATACAAGTAAAGGAAGACAATGTTTCCAAATACACAAAACATTGTCAAAAGAGCTGATTTGTTTTGATAAAACTGGTTTTTTTAAGTCCATTTCTTTTACCGAAATATATTGTTCATCAAGAAAAGAGTATACATAGTGTTCAAAATTTGGGTTTAAAGACCTTTCTGTTAGACTAAGAGGAGATCTTGCCATGCTGTATAACTAGATACTGTGTTCAGAGTATTATTAGGTTTGAAAACCAAACCCATCTGCTTTTTATATATATATTCTATACTTGTAGGTAATTATACATTTCTTTCTTCTTGTACTGAAGCAGAGAAGAAGCTATGTACATTGTCTGAATATTTTACTAAATGAAGATAACCTTTCTTTGGTCAAACTTAGGTGTGGAACAATAAGTAGTAAAAAGGAAGAAAGAAGCTACTGGCTGACTCTATATGAGATACTGAGAATAAATTTAGATAATTCTTCAGACAATCAGAAAATCCTTCATTATAATCCTTCAGAAAATCCTTTATTATATTTTATGATCAGGAAAATAAAAATCCCTGAATGTTTCATTTTCCTTTTTTTTTTATTTTTTACTTTTTGCCTTCATTATGACTGATTTTAGAAATTAGAAATATGCATGAAATAAAAACATGATGAGTATTGCAAAAAAGAAAGACACAAGTATGGCTGCAGGCTAATGCTGTTTGCAAAGCAGACAGACTCACTACTTATGACAATGGTTTGGAAGTAGGCATTTTTCTCACCAAGTGAAAATTATGAAATGGTTAGAAATTAAAAAAAAAAAAAAAAACACAAAAAACAAGCAAGAAAAGAAAGAACACACAGCAACTCTTTTATTAGTTAAAATAGGAATGGTCATTAACTGATCTCTCAGGTAATCCTGGATCAGTCCCTACAAAATCTTTATAAATAGTTCAGAAGTATTTTCAGTGAGCAAAATTTGTCATAATCTTAACATACCATTTAAAAAGTGATTCTTGGTTTAAGAGGAAAAGAAAAGCTGATCAACATATTGTCAAATCTTTTTAAAATTAATTAAATCACAATAGAGAGGAAAAAAAGAAAAAAAACACAGCTTGGATGAGAATGTTCAGACACTCTGCACTTACTTTAGCAAGACTTACAGATCTACACAAAGATAGTTTTTAGAATAATTTCTCAAGAGAGAATGTAATGAAATCACCCAAAAAGCTAATTCTCACATGAAAGAGAAAGGAGCAAAAAAAAAGAAGAAAAATATGTCCAATAAAGTCATTAAATACATAAAAAAACCAGCAAAGCTAGTTCTTAACCATTCCCTTCTTAGCAGAAGAATCCATCTAATTTGATTTCTGAGCTAAACCTAAGAAGAACACTGCTAGTAGCTTGCATGCACACACCCAAATTTTTGCAGGAAGATCAGATAGTACTAAGCAAATAAACTGTTAGAAATGCAAAACCATAGAAAACATAAGCTGTTGTGTGTCATTTCCAAGGTAAACATGGGGAAAAAAAAGCGAAGGGCTTGGAGACAAAAACTGCTTTTACTTCTGTTCATGATTGTCTTAAAACTGTATATCAGAAAAGAAAACTGTAACTGAAGAATACTGTGACTGTATTATTCTAAATTATCTAATTTCAAACTATAAACTGTCTCATTTCAAACTTTTGGTAACTCAACTTTGGTATTCCAAAATATGTTGGAAGAAAGAGCTTGGGTTCATGCTACCAGTTACTGTGAATTCAAGTTTGAATTTCTTTGGTTCATCTAAGTTTTCTCCAGTATATATCTGGAGGCTATCAAGTACAACTCTACGTTCAAGGCAGGTTTCACTTAGACCAGGTTGCTCAGTTTGTTTTTCAGTCTGAATATCTCCAAAGAAGGAGATTTCACTGCCTCTCTGAGCAATGTGTTTCTTTTGACTTCATTCTGTGTGATTTTCCCCCCCCTAATACCTAATTAGAATTTCCCTTGGTCCACCTTGGGTCCATTGCATTTCCCCCTGTCTTTGTGCACCTCTGAGAAGATTCTGACTCTGTCTTCCCTGATGAGGTAGATGAATACAGTAATGTATCACAGTGTTTCCCAGAGAAGCCATGTAGCTTTCATTAGACAAACAAAATGACCTGAATCTATCCTAGAAATGCAAAGTTGTTATGTATCAAGACTGTGTGAGTTACATCTCACTGACTGTACATGCACACGTACTGCATATACTGATGCTAGAAAAGAAACTTGTGTCTGGTAGCAATACTGTAAACCAACACTCATGAGAAGCTGTGAAATACATGAAAATTTACAAGCAGAAAGCAGAAAGAGAAGTGGAGTGCACCGTTCCTCACCAGCCCTGGAACAAAATAGGAATGGCTCCTTTCACTAAAATTGACAAATCCATCTCATTATGCAGACTACTCCTCAGGCTCATGACAGCTAGGTGATTTGTCAGACGTGATCACTGCAAAGGAGCATTTCATTGGACATGGCATATGAAATGAGGTATAAGTTGCACACGATAAATTTCAGGTTTCTTATGCCAAGTTGGTCAAACTTATCAAGTCAAAGTTCAATTATCTTCCATCATCATCTACCACTCCGGGCAAATGGAAAAACTGAAGCAGCAGGTAAAGTTACTAAGATTCAATTAAAGAAAGTTGCCAAAAGAACAGAAAAGAATTCTTAAATCAATCTTCCAGAGTATGACAGTAGGAGTATGTTACAATTCCCGATGTCAAGAGACAGAGATGAACTGATGCTCGTTGCCTTAGCATTATTAGACATGTCAGGGTTAGAAGGACAAACAGACAAGTGTGCAAAGGCCAAAGAGTGGGCAAAAGTCCAGTGGTAAAAGACCAATCAGGTCTTCCTACTCTCAGATTACTTCTTTACAACTATTTCTTTGGGAGCAAGCTACCTGTGTTGGCCAGATAAATCCCTATTACATAATGGATGATTGGTTAGACGTCTATTTAATTGTTGCCCCAAATATCCCTTAACTAATAAACAACAAAACTGTGAATGTAGTAAAATTTCTCCTTAGACACTTTCTGCTGAGACATAACAACCAGGATAGTCATGTAACAGGCTGACAAATGACTAATAGAGATCAGAACGGGATCTTAAAACGCTATCCTGGCCTTCACAGGAGACCAAAGTGCAAGACAGACTCCTGACTTAACTCTAAGCAATTGAACTCACTGAAAAAAAAATCTAAACTACACACTACCAAGTTTTTTTGTTTGTTTTCTTTTATAGATGAAATAATAAATAACTTCCCCACAGGGGCATTATAGTATGATTATAGTGTCATGTGTACTAGCTCAGAGACCTACATTTCCAGCTGATAGTTGCTGGGAGAGAAGATTATACTGACAAAAAAGTCAAAACATTTCAGTGTTTTGAATCCCATCTTTTGTATCTTTGACAAAAAAAAAAAAAAGAGAGAGAGAAAATGCAATTGTTAAACAATGTAAGATACAAGCATAAGAATAAAGTAGCAAACATTTTCAGCTGACAATATAGTGTGAATTAGTACAAAATTACTAATACTTTAGGAATACTGAATGTTAATGGGTGATGACCTTCAATTGCTATGTCTAAATTAGCTGAGACAAGAGGAGGGGAAGGGAAGGGAAATGTGAAACACCTAAAAAAATATAATATAACACAAGCCAGCATGAAGATTGTGAAAAAGGAAGTGAGGGTTCTCTAATTTCTAGGCCTCCACAATGTTTATAAAACTTTATCACTCGTTTACCTAAACCCAGACACAAAAACTTTTTTTAATTGTCAACAAAAAAAATTAGACAATGAGAAAGAAGTAATGCAATGTATTTTATTTTTCATGCAGTCTTGAACAAAGCCACTAAAAATGGCTGCTAAGAAAGTTAAATGAGTCAAATGGTTTCCATAGATTAGAAATTATGTAACAGAAAGCTATATGTAGTCCATTTTGTCTTTGCCAGTAGTCTCATAGTGATGGGTCTCAATAATCTCTTTTAATGGTAAATTTGTAATGTTTTAATGGTAATATTAAGAATATTTAAAAAGAGTATTGCACATTATTATGATGATACACAGCCCCTATTTTAATCAAGACTTGAGTACTCTGAGTAATTTTATAATTTTATAATTGTTGGTAATTGTGAATCAAAGTATGTTGGAGATGAGAGTTTAGACCTGAGAGTCAGGGTAAAAATAGCCTAGAATCTTATTGTGGAGAACTCAGGGAACACATTAAAAAAATGCTGCAGTTAAGAAAAAAAGTGTAAATTGAATTGGAAGGGCAGACCTTATTTTCTTCTATCACATCCACATGCTCACCTGGTGTTTCGCAGTCTGCCATTACATCATCACTACAGTCATCCAAACCTTGCAACACACTGATACTACTTCCTCAGCATCAAAAATATTTGAAAGTTTAAAAAAAACTTTTCTTGAAGAGATGAACTGAAGAAAGCACCATCATTTTCCAGGAAGCAGAATTTGAGCTGGAATAGGCTGAAGATAAGCAGAACAGTCCAGCCTGAGTCTGGTGTTGATGGCATGAGGGAATCTAAGACTACATCTTCATTAGGAATTTACAGCACAAGAGACATTCTTTTTCTTGAAGATCTGCTTTGCATCCACACTTCAGGTATAAAGGTGTGGAACCAAGGTAGCAGTGCAGACTGGGAGGCCATCAAAACCAACTCCCTTGCAGTGGGGCTAGTAGGTCCTCCAGGCTTCTGCTCATGCATAGGGTTCTGTTATTGTAGCAGTTGGTTTGAACTTCACTGTCGTTAAAGAGGCAATGCAGACCTGCAGTTCTAAAATCGTAACGAATTACTTTTAATCAAATCCCTTTCTTTCCCCCTTTGCGTTATTCCATTAAGCAATGCACAAACAGTCTATGAGTACATACACTACATAAATAAATCTGGATAATACTAATAATATCTGTAATGAGCAAGCTTGTACAGTAAGACTTGACACACTGCATTATCCAAGTGCGGTGTATCCAAGTATTCAAGGATACTAAGGGCATAATCCAGCATCAAAGAGGTTAATATTTTTATCTTGTGTACAAGCTTTATTATTTTATTACTGAAATATAATTAGCTGAGCCTTCGGAACACAAAACTTGCTGAGTGTTCCAAAAAAAAAAAATATCATGGGGGCAGAGCATGACTGGAAGAAAATGAGCTCCAGAGTCATGGAAAACTATGTGAATTATAGAAGAAAAGTATTTCATTGCAGTTATCAACATGTGAGAACAATGATCTGACTATCAGTAATGCAGTAAAAAATCCAAAGTTCATATATGAAAAAGAAATAAAGTTCTGTATAAAAATAAACATTTTTATAGTGTTTAAATCACTTTTATTATGATTGGAAATATGCAGGTGTTAAAATATTCGTAAGTTTTGACATTGTGTTATTGCTGTTTAAGAGAAGCTTTAGAAACCTTAGATTTTCTGGGCTGATGCAGAGAAGATTGAGTACCTGCCACGTACATTAAAGATTAGTCCCTGTGACAGGCTCAAAGTTAAAAACATCACGTATACTGAATCTGCTCAAATGTCCATCAAGAAATCTCACTAAGTCTGCAGTTAGATTTTGATTTAGATATAATTCTGTTGGATTACCCTTTGCTCAAGACAGATCTTTAACACTGGATTTTTAATAATCCCATTCATTTTCAGGAAAAAAAAAGGAGAGGTTATGACCTTTGGAAGAAGGGGTAGGCAACTCAGGAGGATTACAAAGGTATTGTGAGGTTATGCAGGGAGAAAATTAGAAGGGCTAAAGTCCAACTAGAACTTAATCTGGCTACTGCCGTAAAAGACAATAAAAATGTTTCCATAAATACGTAGCAAAAAAAAAGAAGGCTAAGGAGAATCTCCATCCTTTATTGGATGCAGGGGGAAACATAATGACAAAGGATGAGGAGAAGGCTGAGGTACTTAATGCCTTCTTTGCCTCTGTCTTTAATAGTAAGACCAGTTGTTCTTGGGGTACACAGCCCCCTGAGTTGGAAGACAGGGAGAAGAATGAAGGCCCCATAATCCAAGGGAAAATGGTTAGCGACCTGCTACACCACTTAGATACACACAAGTCTATGGGGCCGGATGGGATCCACCCAAGGGTACTGAGGGAGCTGGCGGTCGTGCTCACCAAGCCACTTTCCATCATTTATCAGCAGCCCTGGCTAACTGAGGAGGTCCCAGTTAACCGGAGGTTAGCACATGTGATGTCCATCTACAAGAAGGGCTGGAAGGAGGATCCGGGGAACTACAGGCCTGTCAGTCTGACCTCGGTTCTGGGGAATATTATGGAGCAGATTATCTTGAGTGCCATCACCACAGCATGTACAGGACAAACAGGTGATCAGACCCAGTCAGCATGGGTTTATGAAAGGCAGGTCCTGCTTGACTGACCTGATTTCCTATGACCAGGTAACCCTCTTAGTGAATGAGGGAAAGGCTGTGGATGTTGCCTACCTAGACTTCAGTAAAGTCTTTGAGACCATTTCCCACAGCATTCTCCTGGAGAAACTGGCTGCTGTTCATGGCTTGGATGGGCGTACTTTTTGCTGTCTCAATGGCCGGGTCCAAAGAGTTGTGGTGAATGGAGTTGAATCACAGTCGGTGGCCTGGTGTTCCCCAGGGCTCAGTAATGGAACCAGTTCTGTTTAATATCTTTATCAATGATCTGGACAAGGGGATCAAGTGCACCCTCAGCAAGTTTGCAAATGACACCAAGTTGGGCAGGAGTGTTGATCTCCTTGAAGGAAGGAAGGCTCTACAGAGGGATCTGGACAGGCTGGATCGATGGGCCGAGGGCAATTGTATGAGGTTCAACAAGGCCAAGTGCCGGGTCCTGCACGTCGGTCACGGCAACCCCATGCAGCGCTACAGGCTTGGGGAAGAGTGGCTGGGAAGCTGCCTGGTGGAAAAGGACCTGGGTGTGCTGGTCAACTGCCGGCTGGATATGAGCCAGCAGTGTGCCCAGGTGGCCAAGAGGGCCAACAGCATCCTGGCCTGTATCAGAAATAGTGTGGCCAGCAGGAGCAGGGAGGTGATTGTTCCCCTGGTGAGGCCGCACCTTGAGTCCTGTGTTCAGTTTTGGACCCCTCACTACAGGAAAGACATTGAGGTGCTGGAGCAGGTCCAAAGAAGAGCAATGAAGCTGCTAAAAGGCTGAAGTGGCAGTCAGGAAAATGAAATAATTCTGAAATATTAATGGTTTGACAGAAAGATTTCAGTAAGGCCGTATAGACCACATTCATCAAAATGGTTTAGAAACATAATTTTTGACTTGTCTCTAAGCTTCCGTAAGCTTGTTATGTTTGTGAACGCATCTAATTTTACTCTCATGTTACCAACAAACTTGATTCTTTTTTCTCCATGTGGATTCTAGCCACTTTAACTTATGTTTTTACCACCTTACAACTCAGTTACTGGAATTTGCTAGACTGCACCTGAATGTGAAGAATGAATCAGGACTCAGACTGCAGCTGTCCATATACAATCCAAAGATAGAAGAGAATGAAAACAAAATGTTAAGGACAGAAAAAAAAAAAAAAAAAAAACACCAAACAAAAAAAAAAAAAAAAAAAAACCACAACACAACCAAAACCATCAACAACAAAAAGAATACCTGAAAATAGTAGAAAATATATGTTATTTCTTAGACAATATATTTTCCCTTAATTGGCTATAGATTTCCAAACTGAATTTATATCCTATGTAAGAAAATAGATGTAAAATAAAATGCCTGTGCTCACACAGAAGATAATATAATTTATTTTTGAGCTATGTAATCAGTATATTGTTACCTATTTCATCTGCCCAAGCTAACCAAATATGTTTTATAAGGAACATTTGTTTAAGGCATGTGTGGGCATAGCACAGGATAGCACAGAACATTTAGTTGTCATGGATTAATGACATCCCATATAGTACAACTTTATATGCATTTTTATATTGAAAAGCTGTATAGCTTAATGCAAAGTTTTATGTTTATCCTAACTAATAAAACAACTGTTCTCAGAATCCTTAAGGTTTTGGATTAGCTGCGTATTCTTTCCTTCCTTAGTATGTTTTCTGAAATATATTGTGTATGATTTGTATCAAAACCTTAGGTCTTATATTGATTTTATTCAAGGATTATGGTTCATCCAACTTCAAAGTTGTTATCTTGGGTCTCTACAATTTCTGAAATATCTTGCCAAGTTTTGGAAAAAAAAAGCAGCATAATCCCAGATCAGACACAGTCTCGTGTGTACTGCTCTACAAGGAAATTGGATGCTTGCAGAATGCTGGTAATTTAACCAAGTCTCAGAATAAACATTTCTAAAAGTAATAATGACTTATAACAAAACAGTTTGTTAAATAAAAAAAACAATTTTTGTTGTTGCTTTGTTCAATTTTTATCTTTCCTGCCTTCCTCTTTTCTGCTGAAATAAAACAGCTTCTAAGCTTGGACATTTTATTTTCATGTTTAAACAGATGGCTAATAAAAGCTTATGCAACTCAAACATCTCACCTAACCATTAATCTTCATTTCAGAGCAAGTGCTGCACATTAAGTTGACACAATTCTATAGAGACTTGGTGAAAGAAAATCCCAGATACATCCTCTCCTTTAACTTATAAAGTTTACCTTTACTTTATCCTACTGCAGCTTTACTTTTTAAAACAAAGTAGAAAAGGAAGGACTAGGAAGGGGTGGGAGTAGGCAGGCAGTGGAGGAAGAATAGCTGGAGTGGAAGTGAAAAATCCCAGTGTACTAACACTGATTCTGACTTTTAATTTGTGGTGATGTATCCAATTTTTTTTTTTTTTTTCTTTCTTTCTTTTCATTACAGTGAAGTCCCTGGTAGGAAAGAATACTATCTACAAATTCTGATACAGCTTTGCAACTTTGGAAATGGTAATGACAAGAACAAAAATCCTCCTGACACCCATTTCTACACTATAAATATGTGCTTTGAAGTTAAAACACTTAAGTATGGCATTTGGGTAAAACAGTAATAAATTAAGATTACTAGTTCTGGGGGTCAGATTGAGAAGGAAGTGATAGTAAGAAAAGTCTATAACTAAAATCTGAGGAAATGAATAACCTTTACTTGCCTGAGAAAAAGGCATACTTCACATATCCTTGGGTTGTTTTTTTTTTTTTTTTCTATACTGAAAAAGCAGTGTTTGAGGAATTACAGACAGCATTTCCTCATTTTGGTTTTCATTTTTAGATCTCCAGTAGGACTCTCTTGTTAGGTAGGATTTGGCAGATTATTTTGATTAAATTCTTGATTCATTATTACTTTACTACAATGTTAACATTTTTTCCCAATTAATTGATTTCTTTCCCTACAACAAATGGAATAGGCACTTCAGAGTTCATGTTTGTGCAGCCTAAGCTCAAGGCTCATTAACTAACAGATCACTAATAATGGCCTTTTCCCTCCATTTCTCGTTACGTAGGATGTCTTCAAATCTTGGTGTTCTCCACAGAAACCCCAAACCTATTTAGCATCGCAGATTAGCAATTCACAGAAGACTGACAGATGTTGTACCAATCCTGCAGGTATATAGCTGTAAGAAAAAAAGCAGCAAGACAAGGGCTACAGAGAAGACTTTCTGTATTTGGATAATCCAGAAATTCAAAGTCTGGCTTTGAGATTATTAAATGTTAATGCAAGAAAAGTGGGTCTTCCAGCAGCTGAGCATTTCAGCTCATGGCTGAAACAGGCTTTTGGCTTTCATCAAAAAGTAAATGTGACACTCTCACTACAAAGTCACACATTATTCAATTCCTGGTCCTGTTTGTACTGTTCTGAAGGAATAATAGGTTCACATCTTTTGTTATAGATTTCCCAGAAGTCCCTGCTTTGCCACAGTCTGCGGCATAGAAAAATGTAATCTAGCTGTCCCTTGATAGTGTCATCCATAGGGATAATATTGAAGAAATCAAAGGGTTCTACTGACTTTGATCTGACCCAGGCTAAAAAATGAAAACACAACCCCAAAATTATGTATTGTCAGGTTTTTATTTCTTTTTCTTCTTGTCTGAGATAGTTTCTGTAGATATGCTTTTGCTTTAGAGAGTGAAAGAGGGCACTGATGAATGTAGAATACTCAGTTTGATAGCACATCTTCCAAAATTGGGAGAAGGCAATCCAATCTTTGGAGTATCTGAGTATTTCTACTGGTATCTACTTATTTCTTATAAAACAGCGGTGAAAGTTAACCAAGCCTACTTTTTCTTGAAAGAGTGTTGTCTAAATATTAATTAAACATAAGGCTTGTTTAGCTGGTACTTTGAAGTCCTTATCAACTCATGGAATCAGAGCCCAACTAGAAAAAAAAGTACATATCACAGCTTGTTGGGGGGGTTTGTTTGTTTTCTTTTTTTATTATTTTTGCAAGGAATATACATTATTGTAGCCTCATTTCAGCTTGCTGACAAATGTAACAGTAAAGAAAATAAATTCAAATAGATATATTTATTGGCAGCTAGCTTTTTAAAACTTGAAAGATAGCAGCTTGATGATCTCCAGATCACGTAGCAACACATGAATAGAAATACTGTCTCGTGCCACTGAGTAGGTTGGAAAATCTTAAGTATTAACATACTATAGTTTCAAAAGATAAAAATTTGTTACCAAAGAAAATTAGTAGCCCTATAGAGTGCTTAATATAAAACTCACTGTGTAAATTTCTCCATTAAACAGTATGTGTAGGTTGATAGAGGCGTGATGCTAAGAAAGAAGCACAGTTTCCCATTAGATGCTATTCAGAAGGCACTGGGGTTTTAATACACTCCTCTGATCCCCATTTCTAGATGTATGCTCCCATCCATGACTTGAATTTGGAGTGATTTGTATCCCTCAGTCTGCAGATTTAAATACACTACATTTGCAAAATTGTGGTATTATGACAAACCAGCTATCAGAGATGGGTAAATTAATTCCCCGTTTTGTTGATGTTGTTTTAATATCTGATGTGGAACTTAACTCTGACATATTACATGACTGCTTGTCTCAAAATCTACTTTTATTAATATCATTGCATTGTTTCACATTATAAAAATGTGATTTAAGAAGAACACATTTGGTTTTCATCGCGTTTTCCACTAATTTTTGAAATTAAACTTAAAAGATCAATAAGTAAATAGCCTGAGTAAAGACGAATCCTATGCATTTTGTTAACCTAATTATTTTTGTTTAATTATGCAAGTTTCTTGCATACTCATTCTTATGCTTGTAATCTTTCAAGTTATCAAGGGACCTGAACTAGCGTTTCCTGAAGCAAGATGG
Source organism: Aquila chrysaetos chrysaetos (assembly GCF_900496995.4). NCBI lineage: Eukaryota > Metazoa > Chordata > Aves > Accipitriformes > Accipitridae > Aquila > Aquila chrysaetos. The sequence continues at coordinate 26,955,305 of NC_044017.1, read as the reverse complement.
ATGTCTACCATTGCTGTAAAACTACAGAGGCATTTAACAGATCAACCACTGTGTGGATAAGAATAAGTAGATCCTCTCTGAAAGACTGATGAGTAAAAAATGAATTAGTGTACTTCTCTGAATAGCTGTCCTTTAGCAGAATGTAATTAGTTAACTTGGTCACTTAAATAAATGATGGCTGATATTATATTAGTTTGTTTATGGGTATTCATGAGAAACAAAAACAAGACTGTGAGACCAGCTCTGTGCTGGCTGTTTTGTCCTGGGAGAATGCGACATGCCAGACTGAAGAGAATAAGCACTCCTTGGCTATTGGTGTCAAGGATGTGACTGATTTTTTTTTTTAATCTAAACTGTGGTTCTTTACTAAAACTGCTTACTAACAACAGCAATGAAATTAAAATGTGCATTTTATATGTGGGTGTATATACTTATATAAAAATATCACTAAAGAAAAAGTTTATTGGAATAATTTTCTTGTTCTAGAACTGCACAATAGATGTAAATTCTTCCATTTCTTATAATGATAGTGTCCTATCTGAATACTGGAAAAAAGGTTGAAGCACAAGCAATGGCTAATTCTTACACATAGACAGTGGTATCAGCAGGCTATTTGTTAATTTACAAAACAGTAAAGCCATGAGCTGTGATAAAGGTGTAGATATTTGGTACTGACTGAGAAATGCAGAGTCAGCATTTTTCAGGGAAATGCAAATATCTCCCAATAGACGACATACAGTTTCATGCATTTGCATTATATGAATTTCATCTTCAAGTAGGATGTTCTTGACAACCAGGATTAGGTGTGCATATATATATATATAGCCCAGAAAAAGATTTTCTGTAGCAGGATATCGTTTTGTTCTTCCTTTGGCTCTTTCTAGCAAAACAAGCTTCTGATCCTGGTTGGAGCAATTATTACTTAAAAAAAGCAATACAAACAAAATGTTTTTAGGTATGGCCCTTTTGAACAGTATCTGGAGATACAGACAATACTAGTAAATAGATACAACCCCTTAGTAAATATTATATCCAGAAAATGAAACTAAATTTTTCCCAGTCAATAGTAATAAATACTTCAGTAATTACTAGCATTCTCCATCTTCTTCCAGAATTATAGGTAGTTTGTTTGGGTTTTTTTGGCCTAGTATAGTAAACATTGTCTATCTTTTCCATTCTTAGCTGCAGCTAAAGTGCAATTCAGCCTTATTAGAGTAAAAAATCTAATAAGTAGCATATTACTTCAGAAATGTCCATCTAATAGAGTTGGTTTCTACTTTTGAAATTCTAACTGCCTTTGGACCTTAACTGATAGATACTTTTCCATTAATTTATTTGGGAGACTATTAATATTAAATAGAAATATTTGTTGATTGATTAATTGATTGATTGAAAAAAAAACTTTTAGAGAAATGTGCCTTTTATAAGGATTTTCTCAGATTGAAGAATTTCTGTTCAGAATCAAAAAAGACAAGGCTAGGAAGGGGCTAGAAAACTCACCTACACGTTGATTTAAGGAGTCTTTCTTTCCCGCTCACTTGTCTGCATATACATTTAATCATTCATCTAAATTGCATCACTTAGGAAGACAAATTTGTTGGCCCAAGTTGTACTGTATAGTTTCCTAATTCTGGTTCCCCTAGAGGATGAGCACAGTTGTCACAAAAGACACATGAACCTGAGTCTACGGCACAGTCGATAAATCTGCTAACAACCAGAGACTGACTGTTTTAGGCTGACACTCCATATCTACTTGTCTTAAAATTTGCATGTGAAAAGAAATATTTTCCAAAGTTATACAGTTTTTATATTTATGTCTCTACATAATGTGAGTACTGATATATAAAATACATATACGCATGTATGCATGTGTGTCTAAAGTGTATGTGTATATAACAACATTACAGCAACATGTGCCACCTAGTTCTAAATGGGACCACCTCTTCCAAATGATCTTTTCCCCTGTTGCATTATACTAATACTGGTGTGATCAACAGATGTAGGTTGATAGGACACCATTGGTTAGATAATGGTGTTTTCATTAAAATTCAAAAAAAAGGTCTTGATTTTCATGGTATCCTTTCCCAGCACAGGTCTGTAATGCACTTCCCTAACACTCCCATGTCCTGGATCATATATGCCATACCATAAGCAATGCTGCAAAGGTAATTTAATTGAGGGGCTGTGATGAGAACAAAGTATTTGTGATGAAGAATTTTTGGAGTCAGGGTGTCTCATGACTCACATTTCTGTGTGGAGTGGGCTTTGCTAATGATTTGATTTTATCACTGTCTTTCATTTGTTTTCTTTTTGTGACTTTTTAAAGTATCCATGTGACTCATTATAGTATTATCTGTAAACTAGATAAAGCAGAGCTTTCATAGAAGGTCTGTGTGTAGCTGGAAATGGATATGTATGATTAATAAAATTATGATCATAGTGTCAGGGCCCAAAGTACACCCACAGGCTCTACAATCTCTTTCCTGCCTTCTCAGGAAATTTTTCTAATCTTCACTTCAAAATGCTCCAAATTTTGAAAACCTTTCTGAATGCTACTCAAAATGAAAGAAAAGGACTTACAAAACGTTCAGCATTTAATCAGAGTAAAAGTTAAGGATGCCTTTTAAACCTTTCCTCTGATCCCACTGCAAAGCTTAGAAATTGTTTCAGAACATATTTCTCACAAGTCTGAGAACTGCAGTTTCAAAATCATTGGCCTTTATGTTAGTTAATGTTTTTAGTTTGCTTGTGGACAAACACTCTCAGCATAAACACCATCACAATTGGCAATCTTGATGACTGCCTCAGCAGGACAGCCAGAGAGTTAATGGACATGAAAGCTGAAATGGTTCAAGTTGAGATACACAGCTCTATCCTGTTGGTAGAGCACTTCTGTTTTTTCAAAGTGCTACAGATGGAATCTTTTATTAGAGTTACAGGGAAGAGCTTGTTCCTTGGTTTTGTCTTAACCAGGGAAAATAAGCGATTGTAGGGACAGGAAATGAGTTTTCTGGCTACTGGTTTTTTGTGGTAAATGATATATTACTAAAGTAATTGCTAAACCCTGAAGTCTTTTGGAATGATAGCCTATGGCATACAATATAATAGATTTGGATAATAAGATGCTGTGTTAACTCCTTTTATATACCACAAATCTCACATAGTCAGAAGTTAAAAAGTAAGCATAAAATGTAGCATAAACAAGTGAACAAGAACATTTTAGAAAGAAGTCATTTGATGTAGTTTTCCATGTCACAGTAGGTCTGAACATAAGCCTTCTCTGTGCAACCCAGAAGCTTTAAGCAGAAAAGCTTGATGTGTGTGGGGGGCAGCTGAAGGCAAAACATATAGTGCCTGAGGCAATCAGCAGTATCTCTGAATCCTCTTGAATATTTCTGAAGATGCAGTAATTCAAAAGTGTGTTATGAAAACTTATATGAACTTCACTCCAGTTAGAAGAGAAAAAGGTGGTGTTACCTCATTTCTGCATGATACTCAGAATTGTATTTGTCACCTAATGGACACAGGAATTCTTCAAAGCTATCTCATGCCTCAGATTAAAAATCTGGGAAAGAAAAATATTTATCATCTGTTACTTCTACACCAGTCGAGAACTCGGAGCACATTACTGAAAAAGAAGGCCCTTATCATTGCTTTTCTTCTTCACAGAGCAATCCCAAAATTAGTCAAGAAGCCAATAAGTGGATGTATGGTTCTCTGTTGCATAGTATAACCTAAGGCTGGTCACTGAAATTGTTTTTAGAAATGAACAGGATTCTGAATAACAGAGATTTTGTATTACTCCCTTCCTTCCTTCCTTTCTTCCTTCCTTCCTTTTCTTTCTTTCTTTCTCCTTCTTCCTTTCTTTCTTTCTCTTTTTTCTTTCTGTCTTTTCTTTCTCTCTTTCTTTCTTTCTCCTTCTTCCTTTCTTTCTCTTTTTTTCTTTCTGTCTTTTCTTTCTTTCTCTTTCTTTCTTTCTCTTTCTTTCTTTCTTTCTTTCTTGATGTCAAGAGACAAGGCCACTAACTCCAGCAGCTTCAGCCCAGGACCCTCCTGCCCAGATGCTGGAGCCCAGCCTGGTGCCCCAGTGCCCCGGGGTCTCTGCCCAGGCTAAGGGATGTGGCTGCTGCTCTCCTTTTTGCAGATTCAACCAGCAGAGAAGATACGGACCAAGTAGCGTGACCAAAGACATTTGTTTCTGGCTGTTGTCTTTGTTAACACTAATTGGTTGGGGTTTATGCCTCTGTGTGTTTACCTCCCTCCTTTTCCTCCTCCCTTTCTCCAACTGAAAGAATTTCTCATGTTCCAGGTATACATACCAATTAATACAAATGACCAAGTTTGCTCTTGCCAGGACCTCCCTTATCATGTGTTGGTCAGGTTTGTCTCTGTGGGTTCTTGTTTATCGCTCCTTTGACCAGAGACCCTTAATGGAACAGACAGTCTCCATCCACATACCCTTACACTGTCCACTTCAGAAGGAAGCTCCTATAAGCCACCAACAGGAAATTCTAGTCACCAAAACTTGATTGAAACATCACTCAAAGTAAATTTCAAGGCATTGGCCAAAGGAACAAAGAATAATAATAAAAAAAACTAAACCAAAAACCAACCCCAGTAAACCTTCTTGGTGTAAACAAGAAAAGGGAAAAAAATAAAGAAAAAAAGTTTATTACCCACAAACTGGTATGTTACTGTAAAGGAATGATATTAGAAAGAAACTACAGCCATTTTGGTTGCTTTAAGGTGACAGTAATGAATTCCTATGAAAATAAACTTATAGCTTTTTTTTTCCTTAGCAATTACCCTAAACATTAAAATTAACCTACCTATCTGCCCAAGTTGGTAAGAAAACAGAAACATAAACATATTGTGTTTGCCTAGGGCTTTCAGATAGCTGGTAGATAGCATGACAAAGAACTGTCTTCTATGCTGGACTGTAAGCTCTGTCCACTTTGTCAGCTCTTAATTGGTGTCACATCCATTTTTCTGGAACAAGCAAACACTGTGCTTTTCTCTTTTAGAAGCTTGCTATCTTACTTTTCCATATGTGATGACTGAAATATAGCTTACTCTGATTCAGCAGCGATAGAATGCAAATACCCCTGTAAGACCTGATATTCCTTGTATGAGATGTTTTTGAACTGAGAGAAGATTGACAAAAGGAAATAACAAATTTCAATTTAAATTACGTGGTTACTTCCTTAGTCTTTTATTCATTTAGTACCTAAGCTAAATTGTAAAGGGAGAGGGAGAGGTGGAGGGGAGACAAGGCAAGGCGAGGCAAAACTAGGCAAAAAAGAAAAAAGGGAAAAACGGAAAGAAGAGAGAAGAAAGGAGAGAGAAGCAAGAAAAGAGGACAGAAGGAAAGCTCTTGTATTCCAAACCAGGTCTTGCTGTAATAGACTGTATTTATAGAACAGAGTCCCATTGGCTTAAACTGTTTTTTTCCCAACCCATGAGTTGTTTTCTCACTTTTATGCTTCCAATTCTCTTCTGTATCCCACCATGGGGGGACTGAGAGAGCAGCTGTGTGGTGCTTGGTTGCCGGCTGGGGTTAAACCATGACATGGGGTACAGGAAATAGTTTCTTGTAAGTGTCTTTTACACAGTTTCTTTAATAGAATTCACAATCAAAATAAAAAAGCATCTAAAACTTGTAAGTATAAAACCCCTACTTACTGGCATGTTGTACTTTTAGGATATGAACTAATTTGTTGAAAACTGTGCACATATCTTAAATATGTTTTTGGTGTCTCTTCCTCATCTAAAAATTATAACTAGATCAATATCTCCTTTAGCATTCAGCTAAAAACTAAAACAGAACTAAAAGTCTTGCAGCAGAAGAATGAACAATATTAAGGGGCTGAAGACATGTATGTATAACTTCAGTCACAGCTGAAATGCACTTGACCAGGATACACAAAACCTGTCCCAGCAAATCATAATTTTGCCAGAAATGGAGAGAAATGCACATTACATGTATGCGAAATAGATTGTGATGTGCAGTTACATAGAAAGCATTTTCAGGTCCAAGAGTCAGGAAGTGCTTTTTCTTAGATATTTAAGTAATACTCAGATTATGATTAAGCACATTGCAAAACGAAAAGAATTGGACCTGGTCTCTGATGTCAAGAATGGAAGCCCTCACTGTTAGTTTACAGCTCATTTCAGCTGTTTGAAAAACCTTTATGGACCTGAAAAATCTTTGCCTGATAAGTTATTTGAAGTTGAGCCGCACCGGTCAAGAACTTCTAAGGTCTTGATAAAGAATTTCAAAATTCTTTTAATATATTTTCAATATGTATGATTTCTTAATGATTGTTCTCTCTTGCAAGATTCATTCCTTCCTCATAAAGAGAAAAACGTTAAGCTGCCATACTTACATGATCTATTAACATTTGAATTACCAGTAAGCTCTTTGTTCCCAAATGCAACCCCATAATTAACTCAGAACATCAGAAAAAGGAAAAGATGCTATATAGTGTTTACAGAAATCAAGTCCAACAAGCAAAAGTAGCATGAAGTTTGGAAACACACTGAAAGATAGTTTTTCACTACTGAAGAGGCCATTGTTGTTCAACATTTACAGCAATAAGAAATGGCATAAGATTTCCCAAGGAAGAATTCAGGTTTTCACCCCAAGTCTTAGAGGTTTCAAAGTGTCAAAATTTCTGTATGTTTTCTTTTCTTTTAATGCCAGGACACTAGTTTTCCTTTTCCTCTTCCATGTTAGGTCCAGAGCTACCTGTAAGGAAGCTTTCCTGAAAAGATAAGTTTTGAACATAAAGTTCAGCATGCAGGAATTCAGGCCAAGTGAAACAATGAAGAACTTAAAAACCTCAAGTAACAGGGTCTTATGGGGAAGTACCAAGAAACATTAATAACTGCGGCACAGTTATTTGGTCTTTACTATAGCAAAATCTTTTAAGTAGTGGCTGTTCCTAAGTATGTATTTGTACAGTGTTTGCACAATAGATCCCTTTCATTATTGGAGTCTGAATAAATTTCTGTAATACGATAAACAAACAAATAATAACAAATGAGGAGTGTGCAGGGAAGAAAACAAATATAAAGCCCTGTGATGTTATTTTTAATCCTATGATGTCTAAAATTGCTTTTTAAACAATTCCTGTAGCATTCAGAAAATGTACAAAAATCATTTAAAGGCTGATGAGATTCTCAAGGGTGAATTGTACGCAAGTATTCTGTTTGCTGTGGGAGAATCTATCAAAGACTATGCAAGCATATTTAAACTTGCAAGGTGAAAAATAACAATATTCTGTGCAAATGAGCTTACAGTCCTTAAATTCAGTTTTAACGGTAAGATGTAATTGAACTCTATTTTCTATATTTTAGTTGCACTGCTTATGATCCTTAATGACCACTTCTGGCATAGATTAAGTTTCCTGTAAAGGATGAGCATCTGAAATTAAGTCAGCAATATCAAATGTTGTAATTTAGTTTTATCCCATTATTAAAGATATAACAAGGATTATATTGCATGCTATTATTGCTTTATGTCATGTTATAGAACATTATGTTCCATCAGTGCACAAGTAATCTCTATCAGGAAAGGACATAGTAATGGTAATATACAGCTGGGCAAGTGATCAGCTTTGGGAATTTCTTGAAGGCCAAAACTGTATGAAGAAATTTTTGACAGCTGGAAAAACACAACAGAAATATTCAGGTATATATAACAGCAAACAATTTTCCTCATTTTCCTCATTTTTTAAAGGGGAACAAAAGACAGCTTCCACAGATTCAAACCTCGGATTTGCTTGTATCCTACAAAACATTTTATGGAGACACAGGATGCAGAACTGAGCTAGTAAAACGTTTTAACTGCCTCCTCAGTTGGGTCCTTCTCTTACACTTTTTGAAATGTGGTCTTACCAACACCCTGCTGTGCCAGGATACTATCAAATCACTGAAAGAAACCACACTGACTGGGAAAAGAGATATGGAAGGGAAAGAAGAAGGGAAATTTAAGGTAAAATGAATGAAAATAAAGATGGGTTTGTGAGATGCACATCGCCAAAACAACTCATTTCGGAACTGAATCCTGCAATGCAAATGCAGTCAAAGGATGAACTCTGACAAGAAAATATTTGACAACGTCCTACATGTAATATATGGTTTTATAAAAGGTGTTTGTATTTAGGGATAGAAAGTTAGAAATTACTTGGTGAGTTATCCATGTTAGAAACCACACAATACATCTTTAAGCTGAAAAATATGAATACTTTCATTATCACCAACCCTATAAATAACTACACAGCTAGACATACAAGTTTTAGGTTCATAGTGATTAAGCTTTCTTTTGATAAGAGACAACTTAACCTTAACAGTTTATAGAGCTTTTTCTCACTGGAGATATTCAAAATTAATATAAAGAAAACACATTACATATATTAATAAGCTACCAGCCTTCAGAGGTCTCAGAAGTATGACTAGCAACTAGGAATAACAATTACTGTAGGCACCAACCCCAGGGACAAAGAGTCAGCATTTAATATAACTGATCTTAAACAGTGTCTAATATTTTAACCTTTCTCATATTTATGCTTACAACAAAAGTTTGAAGAATTATTGGAAAAGACTTGACACAGAACAGGCAGGGGCTGACGCAATACCCAGGCATATGTCAAATGACATTGATTGGACACATATTTTGGCCCATTGTATAGTATACTGGGCTTGATTTACTGACTAAAATTAGATATTTAGTGCCATTTTGGACTCGCTACAATATCCAAGTCTTTTTCATGCAGCTGACAGCTATCTCAGGTCCTCCAGAAGACACACTTGAGGAGTGGCAGCCAAAGGCCAGATAGGGTACCCCAGATTTAGATAGCTGAGTCAAGTCCATATGTTGCAAGTAGGAACCTACAACTGGCTACAACCTAGAACTGAATTTCACCCCTGCTACTTTTCCTGTCTCTTACAGCTACTAGCATATTACTGAAGATAAACCCTAAGAAACATGCTAGCACTTAGAGGGCTATCAAGAGCTCTATTGCTCTAAAAATGTTCATAAACCAGGCTTTTTCTACAGATATAACTGAAACATAGCTTACGTTGAAAGTAAAATTACATAAGAATATAACTAAATTATATAAATAAGACAAACGATGTGGAAGAGAAGGATCAGGAGGTCACCTTGGGCAAAGAATTTCAAAAGATAACAAAAGAGGGTGCTAGCTCACAGGGTCTCTAAAAGGCCATGCTATCAACAAAATTGAGGTCCATAGAGAAAGATTACAATTCAGACAGATTGTTGCCGTAGAAAGGGGAGAAAGGAGGAAATGGTAAAGCAAACTACATGATTGGAGCTATGCAGCAACCATCCCACCAGGCAGACCTGCCCCTGATCAAAGCAGTCTGGAACAGCAAAATAAACCTGTTGTATTAACCGTACTAAATTGTGCCTGACTTGCCCTGGCATTGACAAGGGGACACGTTGAAGGAGGCAGTGGACAGATTAAACTTTCTATAAAAAAGCCTTCTCTTTTTTCTGTCTTTTAATTAATTTATTTATTTATTTTAATCCTTAGAGAAAAGGATAAAAGGGATAAAATTACTAGATTTGTAAAGAGTATCAATTGAAATACGACAACTGACAGGTTGCTAAAAGAAAGAGAAGTCGAATCCAAACAGTATAGCCAAAAATAACTGGTCAGCACAGCTGAAGTTTTTTAAAAAAAGATTAATCTTTCTGCATGAGGAAAGTAAGGGAGGAGAACTGCTGCTTGAGAGGTTTCATTCAGAGAGACGAGGAAGTTCACAAGTGCAAATATCTCTGTAACTATGACAACAGTCAGAAGCTCATTTGGGGAAGTAGGAAGCCAGGAGCTTGGCTACCTATCACTGCCTCCAGCAAAATTAGTCTCAAAGCTGAGTGAAGAACTGATTTTTAAAAAAAAATTATTTGTTGCACATCCAAAAATATTTCAAGCCAATTCAAAGCAAAAATTCATCTAAATTTCAGTGAAAAGACTAGAGAAAAATGCTTAAGTCAATTTTCTTTTTCTCGCTCTCTCTCTTTTTTTTTTTTTACATCAAAGTAAACATTTTCTCTTGCTCTTGACTATTTGAATGTTCTTGAAAATAAAAAAAGAAAAATAATACACAAAAATTCTAAACATTGGGTGGGTTTTTTTGTGGGGGCAGTGAGGGGCATTTTTTTACCTGCTATAAATAAGTCTACATGTATTTAGGAAAAGTTAGTTTTCATTTTGTAAAGGTACATTTTTCAGGAGAAAAGAAGTTTTGTTCAGAGTTTTTCATGTACTTCTAGCCCAAAGTGTATTTATAGTTCACAAAACTACAGAAAGAAATTATTCCTGCCACACCCCAATAAAAAAATAACTGATTTTTAATAATTATTTGTCCACTTTCAGCTGATGTAGCCTAAACTGGATTTAGTGGCAGTCAGACAAAAGGACTCAAAAATAATGCAACTTACTTCTGACTCCATAGGTCTGCAACTGGAAAGTAACAACTAAGTATGTACATTAAAATAGCCTGATTCATCATCTCCAAAGAGACTAGTTGCAAAGAGAAACAGATTAAATTCTAAGTTTCATTATAAATATAATGCTATGTTTCCTAAGTTGTGCTTTAGGTTTTGCTATATGTTGACAATTGTCTGTGATGAATATGCATCAAATTTTAGAAAGCCAGTATTCAATCTCATTATAATTGAAAGGTGTAAAAAAGGACTGTTTTCCTAAACAGATAACCTGTATTATGATAATTCATTAAAGTAGGGGTTTCTTTTAATCTTTTATTTTAAACCACAAGAAAAAAATGTGTGTTTAATGAAAAGTTCACTGGGCATTTAATGAAAATGTCTTTTGGTCTATGTAAAGAAAATTGTACGAGTCATGATACGAATATGCGTGTGTTTACATAACATAAAAGCTATAATAATTACCCAAACCTTCCATCAAGAAATATATTTTGCTATTTTAACAGTAAAAATAATTTTTAAAAGGCCCACAAAACTAGTGTTTTTTGAAAAGGTTTTCTTCCTATTTAGAAATCTTTCATGAACAAAGACAGTAAAATTGTGTACCTTGCTTGGGGTAAATAATTGACATTGCTGTGTAGTCAATAAGCAAGATAATAATCAATATGCCTAAACATCACAAAAGCTATTTCACCATTAGGGTTAAGATCATGAGCTCCTCCTGGTTGAACTAAAGGCCCAGGCCCATTAATTTGTAGGATTAGAAGTCTCTGACTAAATTTGCGTCCCAGTCAGTTGGTGGGGATCGGAACTCATTACCTAGAGACGAAAGTCTCAAGACAAAACTTAGTCTCTGTGAAGGATTCAAATATCACCACGATTAATGTACAGATAGGCATGTACCTACATATTTCTTAATACCTTTCTGTATTGAGGAACAGGCAAGTTTTTCAGTAACTGCAAAGTTTGTTTCAAAGCATGTCCTAATTACATTAATATTGAATCATATGCCTAGTCCTTTGGTATAATGTACAGTGTAATGCTTCATTCCCCCTTTTTCCCTCCTTCTTCTGCCCCTGTGAGACAGGATTTAAAAGACAGATAATCAATCTTGTTGAAACCAAACATTTTTAGTAGTACTGTATGTTCCTTCAGTAATAGTAAACTCCAAATAGTTGTTTGTATCAACAGACAGAATTTTCAACTCTGGACTCTTAATGTTTCACTCTTTCTTTCATGGGTTTTTCTTTTCTCCTGAATGTAGAATTCTTCTCTTTTGAGGTACACTGCCACTCGTTTGCCTGGTTTTAGCACTCAGCTAATCTGAAGAGGCATAGAATACAGGGGGTTTCATACTTTTCAATTCATATTTTCTTTTCATTCTACTTACATTTCACATTTTTCAGTTCAAATCTAATATGATTCATACCTCAGTATATGTTCTCTTCATTCATTGTACTGGTCATGATCTTCTTTTGCAGTTTGCACATGTAGGGCTGTCTTGTGGATCTCGTTCTTAAGTTGCATTTCTCAAGGTCTTTTACCTCAAGGTGTATTCTCGAAAGTGGTATACTGTGAAAGGAGAGATTTTATTTTAATTTCATGAAACTGGCAGTACAATTGCAGATATAGCAGATATAATGTCTAAAATGTATATAAAGTGTATATAAAGTTTGAAGATGGTACCTAGGGTTGTTCCTCACCATGTGCAGGACTTCACACTTCTCCTCGTTGAACTTCATGAGGTTTCCATCAGCCCATTTCTCCAGCCTGTCAAGGTCCATCTGGATGGCAGCACAGCCCTCTGGTGTATCAGCCACTCCTCCCAGTTTTGTGTCATCAGGAAACTTGCTGAGCTGCACTCTGCTCCATCATCAAGATCACGTAACAATGTGTTTGATAAAGTTTTCAACCATTTGAACAACATTTTTTCTTTAGATTTCCTGACAAATATAAAATTTTTAGATATTTGGTTTAAGACATACAAAAGATGTTTAAAAATAAAAAGAGATTGAAGGCAGGGAGAGTTGTATTTATTTATTTCACAGTATTACAAACACACTATTATGCCAAAAGAAACAGAGATTATTGTCCTTGCCATGCAGAAATCAATGTGAAGTAATGACATGATGTATTCATTATTCAACTTCAGGATAGGGAGTAACCCACCTTCCAAAACAAAGGTGTAAGTGTAATTTTCTTCATAACACAGCCTTTGTCTACATATACCTTGAGACCACATTGTTGAAAGCATCCATGAGAAAAAAAAAAAAGGAAGTAGGATCTGGTGATTTAACATGTCTTTTTGTTGTATTTTAAGGTGTTTATCATTATTATAGGAAATGAAAAGCTGGAAAGCACAGAAGACAGTTAGAAGGAAAGAAATAGTGGGAAGTGAGACCTATCTAAAGAGAATTGAAGTGGGGATAATGGGTACTGCTTTTAGAGAAAATCAGGCTTGGAAAAAGGGATGACAGAGGTGAGCAGAAACAGAAAGTGTTATGAAAAGAGATGACATATTAGCAGCAAGAAAGATAAACAGGTGTGTGATGGTTAGTTTCTGATCCCACGAGAAGACAAGAAAGTAAAGTCTAAAAGACCTTTGTTCCCTGTAAGGGCAACTAACGGAATTCTGGAAACCCCTTCTCCAGGATCAAAACTAGATCTTAATTTGATTTGATTCAGTGTGACTTTCCTCAGAGGCCAAATTCACTGTTACATTCCAGCTTCTTGATGGGTAAAACTGGATATATGAATACTTTTCATTATCATTGTAAGGCAGGCTAGTCAAAAAATACCACTGGTAGCTTCATTATGATCATTCATTTTGTGCAAAGTTGTACTGAAACCAATTTATTTAAATATTCAACCTTCTTACCTTTTTCAAACTGAATATTAAACAATAGGACAAATTTAACATTCATCTACTCTTCATATATAGCTCTATTAATCTTGCCATCTTCAATGGGATATGCAGAATGCAAATCAGCTACGATTTTGGCTTAATGGAGAAAGTCCTATAATTCTTCAGAGAAAGTTCCAATCCTTCATGTGGAAATGTTCTTTGCAAGCTGGTGCCACTTTAACTGTTTACAGCAAGAATGAAATGAGAAGCACAAGCCTTATAATCTGTAAGAGTTAAATTATTACGTTCAAGTACTTTTTACTGTTATGTGCTCAAAATTTGTTTAAAGAATCCCTTAGAATCTCCCACCAGGGAAAAAAATCTCTTTTTCTTTCTAGATATTACAGGAATGCATAGGAATAATCACTCCTCTAGAAAGTCTGCAGTCACAATAGACCTGCATACAGACAACCAGCAAAGAAATGTCTTAAAAGCAAGGCATTTTGTATCTGATTTATTTTTATTCTTTCCTTAAATATTTCTACAATCTATTTCCTGACATTACTTTCAGTATGACTACTTCACAGATGTAAAGAAAGCATCAGCTCTTAGATAATCCTAAAAGAAATCTTTCAAGGCACTGAAAATGTTACCATATTATCGGCAGGTCTTTTTGCTTTGAAAAACTATTTGAACTCCTTTCTTATTTTTGTGTCATTCAAATAATTGCATATTGTCATTTTACTCCTTTCTATTGAGGTTTACAGGGATTTTAAAAATCTTTAATAGCATTTAATTAAAATGACAAAGGTTAATTTAATTAGCATAAAGCTTAAAGTTCATGTATCAAAGGGGTATTAAAAATATCACATTTTAGTCTGAGCATTTACATTTAAATGAGAGGGACAAATCCAAATGTCCTGTATTTCTCTCAGATTGGAATATAGGCAGAGCTAAGATCCAAAGACTGCAGGCAGAAATTCAGACTTCCTGCCAGACAATGAAGGCATTCAAAAATCAAGAGGCCCTTCCTTTGGTAAGTGAAAATGTTCTTCGAGACCACTAAAGATAGGTATTATTGCATCCTTTTTTTTTTTTTTTTTCCCCTCCTCCTGAGGAGCCTATCTCACTCTCACACTCGATTACAATCTATATTTAGTCAGACTTTCTTAGACATTGATTGCATCTCCAGTATAGCCTGAATCACTAGTCTTACTCTAAGCATGATGAACGCAAATATGATTGCACTGAAACTCATTAAAAGTAGAGATGGCCACTTTTTTTTGCATAATAAGCGCATGATTAGAGCATTTGCCCCTCAGTCAGAAAAGTGAATGCCTGTAGAACACAATATCCCACACCGCAGGACATACTGGAAAGAAATATTTTCCTGCTGAAGTTATGTCTCTGTTCAGCCAGGAGTCCAGTATCCATAAAGCCAGAAGGAGGAAAAGTAATAGGTTAGGGTTGTGAGACAAAAAAAGACAGGAAAGTTGTTCTGTTCTGGTTCCTCTTCTAGAATGATCCCGATTCCTAACCAGTGCTGGTCCATTGTGGGATGTATAAAATGCTGTTTGGTAGAACAGAATGGTAATAAACTCCTGCAGTTTCGAAAAGGAGTAGAAAGCATCTAACTTGTATAGATGTTTATTTTATGCACTGAAAATTCAAGTTGGCTTTTTTATATTTTTCAGATGCTTTCATGTTACATATTTTTAAATTATTTAATATTATTTCTTTCTAATTTATTTGTTTGCAAAACTATTTTCTGTGCTCAGAATCCTTTGAAAAGTTTGGATATTATTCTTATTCTATGACACACCATCACATGCATGCACATATGCACAAATACCTACCCATACACAAACCCATATGTATTAAGAACTAGAGAGGAGTCTGTGCGTGTACACCAACCTACTGAAATACATATAAATAGTGTTGGGGTACCTAAATTCGTCCAGCTACTGGAGCATCCAGTCCCATAGTGGGCAGTCCTCCTGTCACAGCCCTGGAGATACAAGGTTGCGTTGGCTCCGCGTGCCCAGATGCGGTCAGCAGTGAGGCTGAGCACATACTGCCATGACTCTTTTTGGTGACTTTAACTCCAGGCACAACGGTCTGATCCCTCCTCTTGGTTTTGTTAAGAGTGACAGAGTCTGAGTACTCCTTCACAGATTAGGTTTCTTGGTTCCTCTGGCAAGCATTGCTCATTTGATCCTCACAAAGTCTCTCTAGTTAATTTGATTAGCTTTTAGTCAGATAGCCTGTATATATATATAAAACCCATATATACACAATACGCACATACACTTAGAGGCAAACGCTCAAAAATTCTCTGTAATGTCTTAGATGATATGTTCAGGTCTGACCTTTCACCTCAAAAAATATTAATCGGAGGTATAAAAAGGTTAACAAAAATGATCATATATAGGCAATAGCTTCTGCAGAAGGAATGATTAAGTAAACAAAGAGTTTTCAGTATGGAAAAAGAAGACTATGAGGGTATATCTATAAAGTTATGAATGTCATGGAGGAGGTAAATAGAGAGAAATGGCTCACTTTAAAACAAGCAGTAGATATCAAATGAATATGACAGGTGGGAGGTTCAAAAGATGCAATGTGAGGGACTGAAGCAGTTCATGTCTCACAGACTGCGGCAGGGCACGTTCTGCAGAAGGACAAGCTCCGCATGACGAGGAACCGCAGGTGAGGAGCAGATCCATCAGCACCGGACACCGGCGACAGGGCGCGGAGGGCCTGACCTGCCGTGCCGTGCCGTGCCGTGCCGTGCCGTGCGCGGTTCCGGGTTCGGCTGCGCGGAGCGGGGCAGCTCCCGCCGTCCGGCCAGAGGTCACCCAAGGCTGACGTGAGGAAGGGGCTCACGGCCGCCCCAGGGACCCTTCGCCACCACCGGCCCCCAAGAGGGACAGGAGTCCTTCGGGGCGGCGCGCGGAAAGCCCGGAGGGGCGGGAGGGACGGGGAAAAAAAAGGCGGGAACGGGGCCGCACGAGGCGCGGGCGGGAGCGGCCCCGCGCGTGCCCTCTGGAGCTGGGCCTCTGGGCTGGCTGGAGCGACGCTGGGCCCGGGGCTGGTGAGATCCTCCTCTTGTCTCTTCCTTTTCCCCTTCAGTCCCTACCCCTCGTCCCTCTAGACACAAACCGCTGGCCGGGTCTGGGACTGGGAGCGGATCCAGCCGCCCCCGGGCTCCTCTCTGAGAAGGAGTCCAGAAAGCAAGGGGGTCCGCTCTGAACCTCCTGACCCGACGGGAGGGCTCGCCTTACTCCCTGAACTGGTCTACGTGTGCTTACGGCGGGTTACACGGTTCGCTGAGGTAGTCTCGTGCCAGTTCCTGTTGTGAGAAGCCCCGCCACCTACTGCTACACCTTCCAAGCTCAGGCTGATTCTGCCATGAATAAAACGTTCAACTGATTGTCTGGTGTGGCTTCACCTTAATTTAGTCTGAGGGAATTCCGAACTCACCGTGGCTGCTCCCTGGTCTAGCCAGCCCAGGTCGTGACATGCAGAAATGTGTACTTCTATGTGTATTGTGTAGTTAAATTACAGAGCTCAGAGCTGTAGATAGTAAAAGTTTATGTGGATTCAGAAAGGAATTGGGCAAAATGGTGGAACAAACCCAACTGTTGTTAAACACAAATATACCAAGCTGCTGGAGGCTGGAAAGGTGTTCTGGGAAACAACAACCCAACACTTGTCCTGCTCTTTTACTCTTTTCTGATGTTTTTGCATTCTTTTACCAAGCACTTGAATTCTGCTACTAACAGGGTACTGACCTAGATGGGTATTTGATATCACCCAGGTTACTGTTTCTATGATTTTAAATGTATTTCAAAATTGAGACATAAATTAACTTTACACATTATATTGTTCTTGCGCACCTTGAATATGCACTGAAAATATGCAACCAATATGATTCTTTTTATCTAAACCTAAATTATGTGGCACAGCCAGATTACCAGGAACAAGACTTCTACAATAACTTATCAAGCTGTATTAAAATACATTTATTTAATTATTTTAATATTTTGCATCATTTTAGATAAATAAATCCACCGAATATCTTTCTTAATAATCAATTTAAAGACAGCTGTTACAATAAATTTTGTTTTAAGATTCGAATTGGGTTATATAATAATGACATTAACAAAAAATAGTTGGCAGGTGTTTGAAATATGATATGACTGCTCAACAAATTAAAGAATGAGATGGGGATGAAGTGCTAGGTTCCCGTTACACTAGTTTCTCCATTTTTCCCATTTTTCTGTTTCTCTCGCACTTATAAAGCTGTTTACTCAGTTGTTGCACTAAGTCTGTAAGATGTATCCCCAAACATACAAGAGAAGTTCTAGAAAAAAACTAGAACAGCTAGAACAAAAATCCCATGTGATGTTAATGGTGAACTGTGAAATAAAAGGTAGTATTTGCCCCCTACTGTCATCTTGCTTGCTTTCTGTAAGTCGTGACTGCTCTCTGTTAAATTGATGGAAGCTCTGATTACATATTATGCTGAGGCACAACAAAACATGTTTAGTTGCAAAAGTTTATTAGAGCATGTTCAATGATTTACTGTGATTATATCTAAAGGTACAGATCATGCCCTAAGCATTACTGAAAATATCTAAAGGCATAAATCATCTTGCAGGTTTTGAAGGTCATCATATATGATCCATGATCCCTAAAGATTTTTATTTTTAGGTATTTTTTACTGCTTAGTGTTGTTCTTTTTCTCTGGCCTTTTTTTTTTCTTAAACATGCTTGTCTCCATGGAATCAAAACAGTTAATGATTAAGTCAGAGTCTGTACACTGCTAACACTGATTTAAAGATCAAGCTTCCTAGTTTCACTGAAGGGAACACCTAGTTTTACATCTGAAAACCTGAATCAATTAGGTAAATGTTTAGGTTATTTAGCTGTCTGCAAGTGATGTATCTTCGTTTTTCCTTTTCACTGAACTGAACTCTACAGTCATGTAAAGATTGCAATGCAAGCCCTTGTTTTATGTGCAGGTTCTGACGCGTGGACTAGACTAAAAATGTATTAAATCCTTCTTAATGGGGATAAAACCATTGTAGGGACCAATCTATGCAGTTTATTAGGCTAAAATCAGTGGTATTTCATGAGAATCTAAAAACTTTTTGTGAAAGGTTAGGAATTTCTGAGCCTTACCAAAAGTTCACACTCTGGGATAAAATTCCAGTAGGAAAATACTTTTTATTAAATGCAGTGGTATTCATGTGTTCCATGGTATGCATGTACAAGCTAGGGGTATATTATGGGCTTGGGCACAAGTGATACTAATTAGGAAGGAAGGCTGAAAAATCATAAGTCTGTTTCCTGACTTCTTATTTCAAATACCAGGTAATAGAGGTTGCTGCTGTAGCTCATTGTAATTGTATCTTTTCTGAGAAATGCAAAACTCTAGGAAAACTAATTACAAGGTACCATTCTATTCTGCTCATTGTTGTAACTGAATATGTGTCTGTGTTACATAAATTAAGGAACTAGAGATCATTGTGACAAGAATCTTCAGAACACTGACAAGTCAGGCCAGTTTTAAACTTTAAAACAGAACTTAATTCACTCATTAACAGCACCCTTCATGCCAATAATTAATTCTTATATGTCATTAATAATTATTACTATGCAGATGAAATTACTAGTCTTTAACATCTCAAATTACCTGGGAGTACAAAATGCCACAGAGGTGATGCTGCATAGTTCGTGCTGATGACTGTGGTCCTTGGTCACCAAGGTCAGGGTGATAAGACTTGAGAACTCATTGATGAAAGAAGCCAGAACTGAAAGTGGCCTTGTCTTCTTTCTTCTCTGCTTTTCCTTCCTTATGCCTGCTGTTTTTATGCTATTCCCTGCCCCGACCCTGCCAAAAATATAAAGGGAGGGCTCATCTGCTCCTGATGCTGCTTCCCCTGTTTGTGGTTTTGTCAGTCAATATCCTAATGTATTTGGAAGGATGTTCTGCTCGTTCTCATTCCCTTGTACTCATCTTGTCCTTTGTCTGGCAATGTTTTAACACTTGGGAGGGAACATTTTAACACTTGGCAGTCTCTTTCATTTGACCACACACATCTTTCTTTGCCCCTTTAGCAGTCAAATCACTCGCATGCTTCTGCCAAATGCTTCTATGGTGTATCTGACTCTGCCATCACAGGTATTACAAAATATGTATGCACTGTTGTTAGTTACACTATTCTTGTACACTTTATATATAGGGCCAAGATGAACTAATATTAATTATACCCAGATTAACACATTTAAAATGTGTAAGTGCGTGCCACAGTCTCTGATCTGGTTACATGATATTTTTTGGATCTGCCCAACTTCCTTCTCAAGGCTCATCCAGGGTGCAGCAATGTCAGTGTTTTAATCCACATCACATGTATGTTGCTTAAATGAGTATTCCAATTATTTCTTTTTTTTTTTTTTTTTTGGTTTGGTTCGCACAATGGAGCACTCTAACATGCATGAACAGGATTGCTTTAAGACAAAACTAAACATGAAAGTGCATTCCAGGAGCACACCTAATGCACTGTGGTTAGAAATGGTCATTCAGTCCCTCAGACCTGGCCATGGTATGATATAGGTTGGAGGGAACCTCTGAATGTCATCTGGTCCAGACTCCTGCTCAAAGCCGTAGCAACTTAGATCAGATTGCTCAGTGCCTTGTCCAGTGAATATCTCCAAGGATGGAAATCCCAATCTGTTCAGTGTAGCACTACCCTTGTTGTAGAGGGGGGAAAAAAAGGAAAAAATATCTTTAATAACTAATTAGAATTACCCTTGTTGCATCTTGTGCGTGCTGCTTCCTGCCCTATCACTATTAATCTCTGTGAAGGATTTGGCACTCCCTTTTTTATACTCTCCCATTATAGTTGAAAAAAATGAGATTTCCCCTAGCCGCCTTTTCTTAAGAATAAACAAATTCAGTTCTCTCAGCTTTTCCTTGTATGCACTAGAGCTAATCAAATTGATACATTTGGATTTTAGATAGTTTACACCAAAAGTTTTGCTCTGTAGATCCTCAGCTTTTTGGTCTATACTGCCTGTTTCAAGAACCCAATCTGCATTAGGAGTTTTGAAGGATGTAGCTTTACCTCTTGCACTAAACAGTTTTAAATTTTAAATTCCAAAAATACCTAATGGAGTAAAGAAAGAGCATTAACAATCTTCTACCACTACACCCTGACTAATATTGGAAGGGCCTTTCGCCAGCCATACTAATTCTGAAGGAGTCAGTGTAGTAATTTTCAGAGTTCTTTATATTACAATTGCTCAGAATTCTGTAGTTCCTTAGTGTTTGAGTTCTTTTTCACCTTTTCGCAACTATTTTTTTTTTAAAGCAGTAAAATTGTAGTATTGGAAGAAAAATATTTATATATTGATTATTGCTGCAGGATACAACCCTAGCTGCTTAAATGTTTTCTATTCATTTTTTGGTTCTACTGAGAATAGATCAGAGCTACGGGAATGACCACAGAAAAAGAGAAGTCTTTGTCAGCCTCTTATGTTCAGCCTTCCTTCCTGTACCTCTGACTTTTAAAAGAGGGCTAAATTAATAAGTGCAATATGTTTAACATTATTTATGACAATTCATGAATAATAAATAGGTGGAAGGATTTGTCATTCATTTGGATATGCTAAGAAATCTGGTGCACAAACTAGTGTCTTCTAAAGCATGAGCAATAAAGCCAAAGGCTAGCTTTTTGCAACTGCTCTAAGATGAACAGGTAATGAATTGGTGTTTAAGCAAAATCTTTCTCATGTCCTGACCTGGGTAGCTATGTGCAGTACTGCCACAGTTAAAGTCAATTCAACAGCACAATGAAATATTTTTAATTTTAAAGGCAGTCAGCCACTGGCTCATCTTTCAAAAGGATGTGATAAATTTAGCATACCTTAAAACCTCTGCATCACGAATAGATACATTTCTATAAGACTGCCTAAGGAGCAGATAGTCACTGGTTAAAAGTTCACAAGAGATGATCTTTCTGTCAGTTTAGAATTGTGGGATTTGGATGTTTTATGGTTTGTTTGTTTCCATATCCCCAAAATAGCTGTTTCAGTACTGTGAATAAAACTTGTTTCCAACATATTGACTTTGGTTTCACTTTGGGAAAGGGAATTCATGACACTTAATTGTGGTTTTAAATTAAAATAGAAAAGCTAGTTTTCCTGTAAAAATATTCAATGTAAAGAATTTACAAAGGGATACAGGCTTCTTCAACCTAAAGATCAACATCAAGCATGAAGGATGGACACTGAATTGCATGACTAAATCATTAAAGGAATGAAAATGTTACTACACTTACAATATTATTATATATTAAAGTCTTATTACATTATAATATTAATAGCATCAGTTTCTAACAGATATCACATGCAGTATCACATGCACACCAGAAGCAGTACGACCTTTTGTCACTGTACAAAAGCCTTGCAAGCACTGGCACCACTACATTTACCAATGTGCCACTTTCTGGTGCCCCAGTCTTTCAACTGACCCCAATCTGTACTCATGCAGAATAAGAATTATTTCACTGGGACTAGTACTGCATTCAGCATCCTGCTTACAGTAAATTGTTTACAAGATCAGGACCTCACCAAAGATGGTGATAGATGTTATTGGCCACATTTTTGAAGGATATGCATGTACCATTGAAATTGGGGGGAAGGATTCAGTACCTTTAGAAATTTTACTCTTTTAAAATTTGATAGGAAAGAGGAATTAGCTAAGAGATGTAAACCTTGATCACTGACAAAAACCACTAATTAGCCTATAAGCTAAGCCTTCAGTTGTAGTACTCTTTCACAGTATTTATGTTCTGACTTTCAAGAAATAAATTATTTTATAAGGTGGCAAGTTTCTTTAATGAATTATTATTTAAACAAGATATTTAAGAGTTTTAATAAGCTTGTCAAACTTGGTACTTTTCTCTATTTCTACTACATAATGAAGTCTTTCCTGTGACTACAGCACACACAAGCAGAATTTTTAAATGAGAGACCTAATTTTGGCAGGTCTAGGTCTAAGTCCCCCGGTCCTCAAGAGTCTTCTTTATTTCAGGTTCTATTAGCAATGTACGATGCTAACTCATGTCCAAGCATATCCCAGAAATCCCTCCTGAGATATTTAGCCATTCCACTTTGAAGAATACTGAAATGAGCAAGAACAGGGCCTTTCTCTATTTTTTCTTTGATTCTTTTAAATTCGTTGCTCTGACATAACCTTTGAAATAGATATAGCCATATGAAAGGATTGAAGAAAAAAAATAGGCAAGTTTTATGAAAAATGAAAGTAATAATATTTATATTCAAATCCTGCTAAGAACGAAATCCCACTGATTTTAATGGGATCAGAATTGGGCCCCACATCTCATCTAGTTAAACCTCAATATTGCAACAAAGAATGGTCATTGTTTTGAGACCAGTTTAATGCTTGAAGTGGGGTCATGCATGCATAGCATGATGAGCTTCATTCTAAGCTCTGAATTTCTTTGCATTAAGTCAGGTAATTTACGGTATTTGAACAGCTTCTGCAGTTGAAATGAATCTGTCTTTTTAACATTTAAATGAACAGTAGGAATTGAAATAGCTGGATACGGCAGATTGTACAGTAAACTTGGGCAAAAGATAGAAATAAGAGAATAAATGGGTTTTTCAAACTGATCCTTTAGTCTAATGAAGGATTTAAAAATATAAAATAAAGGAACATTTCCCATGTATTCATGCTGCTCATAATCTCTGACTGAATTCCACTTCACATTCCTTCCACATTGTTCTGTAGAAAAATATACCATCACTGGAGTTGCATCAGAAACTAGTGGCTGGGTGCTAGGAGGCAAGATGGGAAAGTATAACTTGATAGAAAAGCAGTAAAATCCTCTTGGTGTACCAGAGGAGTCACACTAAGTAGTAGGGTTGCATACAGATGTGCCTTCTGCCTCCTGAGAAGACAGGTGTTGCTCCAGCATTTTTACCTGGGATTTCACAAACATCACTTGAAAGAAGAGCTCTACAGATAAACTTGATTTATTTCCTTGTGTTCTCATATTTGAGATTAAACTAGACTGGGCAGATGGGTATTGAGCAAGAGTCTTCTCATTCAGTCTCATCTGAACAAGTCCTTTCATAAATTTCATGTTCACCAAGGGGGGAAAAAAACACATAGACACATAACACACAATTCTGGCTTTGCCAGCCTAGACTGTGAATGACAAAGGTGCCATGGAATTCTTGAGACCTCTATAAGAAAACAGGGAAACGATGTATGTGGAAATCAGCTGTGAACATGGAAATAAGAGTGATGATGTGGATCAGTGTTTTTCACTGAAACTATTTCTTGTTCTGCTACCACACAGAAACACCACTGTTTAGGATGGGGTTGCCTAAAACAAGTGGGAGGGCAGAAAGGAAAAAAAAAAAGGTGCTTCCAGGGATTTTCAAAGGCAAGTGGAGTGTTTAATTATTCAAGATAAAGCCATTGCATTATTTTGTCTTGGTGCTGCCATCAAGGAGGTGTTCTGTCTTGAAATACACTTTGTTAGGCTGTCATAGTTTACAGATTAACTTTATCTTCAGGTAGCAGAAGTTTTTTATCTTGCATGAGGAGTAACAGTAATTTTAAGCCATTTTTAGGATAGTACTTAGCAACTTTTATTTTAGTGCTCTAAAGAAAAACATTCTAATGAAAATTAACTTAAGGGAACCCATAAGAAAAGATGGAAAGGGATAGTCGTCATTATGGATAACTTCGCTCATGTTTATTCTTCATGAAATCAGTAGGATAAAGGTACTAGCATGCATAACTATTTGCTAGATATAATTTGTAGTTAGGAACCTTGATGCTAAAAAGAAGTCTTACTATTGCGGGAATATTTGTGTGACAGAATTAAACTTTATAGCATTAAAAATTATCTTACAAATACATTTTCTAATATTACCCTCCTTTGGAAACCCTACATGTTAGTGATTGTAACTTTATTTGAATATATGGGACTGGAAATTCTAACTGGATAAAGTAAGTCACACACACAGTCAATAACAAAATGGAACTTCTAGGAGAGCTTCAACTCCTAATGGACATCTCAGGTCTTATCAAGGTCAAGATAGAGGAGGTTAGAATGTTCATCCAAACATGTTTTAATAGTTCACTTTTCATCCTTCCTATCCATCAATAGATTTACACATTTGCTAGTACAGAGTTTTCATAACCAAAAAATAATAATGGTTCAAAAGGCTTTATTTCAGAGGTTTTAATGTGTTATTGACAAAGAAAAAAGTTTTAAGTGTTTTCTATGATGATGTGTTAGAGCACAGTCTTCTAAGACAGCGAACATTAGAAATTGAGGGTGTTCTCTTTTAACTCAAGTATTAATCGTCTATATTTTCTGAAGCAGAAAGTTAACATTCTGTTCCCTGTGATGAATTAGGGTTGTTCAAAAGATCACTGTGCAGGATGCATATATGTTGCCATGGATCATTACAGCAGTCTGTCATGTGAATGTGTGTTTAAGTAAGTTTTGCAACACTTTATTTAGCAGGTTATAGCAAATAATGAACCTTATGGACCTTGTATGAGATATTACACTACAAATGACTTACAGAAAACTGGAACTTATGTCGATAAAAGCTCAATTCAATGTTTTTAAGATCATAGTTTCTAAACTACAAATATTACTTAATGACTTTCTGTTAATAACAGAATTTGATGATTAGCATGAAACATTTTTTATTTACCTTCTTAGTTTTAACGCATAAAAGTAGCATTTATGCTCTAGAATATGAAAATACAAGGATTTCTCTACTAACCCTTATCTATTTCAGCCAATAATACGAAATTGTTACGCTAACTGTGGTCTTGATACTAGCTGTTGTATATGGTTGCTGCAGAAATAGTAATTTTTCTGTTTAGATAGTAAGAAGTAAGGGAAACGGATTGCTTTTCCTATTGTTTGCCCCCCCTCCCTAGTCCATACTTTAAGCTTTAATCTAAATTATTAACATATATCTATAAAAGGTGTGTCCCTTTCTTTTCATAATTGCATATTTTAACAGTTAGACTTAGATAAGCAAAAATCCACTGCTGTTTTTGAGGAATATCTGCTCAAAATGAAAACGCGTCTAGAAATGTATAAACACTATTTAATTACTATTTTCATTTATATCGTAATATCATTTAGATGTATTACTGCCAAATTCCTATAATGATTTCACATAGATCCCAAGTGGACATGCACCATGTTTCACCCATAAGGTCTTAGCTTCCTTCTATCTATTATTTCATCTTTAAATCTAAAAATTAACCTATATTCTTTATAATATAATATGTATTTGTAATATAACGCTGATAATTGCATTTGGGATAAAAAAGCAAAATAATTTAGTGCTACAATGTGTGCTGCCTGTGTAGAGCCGCAGAGAAGTCATCAGGGTTCAGGGTGGGTAAATGAACATGCTCATATACAGCCTTAGGGCTCTGGAAGATTATTTGCTAAGTATATTATATTAAAATTCTGGCAAGTATCAGTTCTTTAACATATCAGCATCAGAGTTCCATAAAAGTTCATAATTTATCTCTTGAGGGGGAGTCATTTTTGGCTATAGTAATGTATTTCATCATCATTATCATAAATGAATATTTCATTCCCCCCAAATTATTGTATAATTTATGAGAGTAAGATACCACCAAGTGCACATCTACATGTACTAACTCATACTTCAAAGTGTCTCATTTATTACATTGGGTTCTAAGTCTGTCAAGATAAATAAAAATAATATGCTTTAACCTCAGATACTGCTCTATCTATATCCCAAGTAAAGGAAAAAAAAAGATAAAATAACATATTTATTTTTATAATTTTATTTTTTGCACATAGTAAGTAATGAAATCACTTCATACACTATAAATGACATAAGGCTTACCAAAGCATCCAAAGACTTCAAGACAAGCTGATTTTTTTCAGTTGTAAATCACCAAGGATGCTCCCATTTATAGGTAAGCTACACACAAGTAGTCTTTGTGTTCTGCTTATACTTTCATTAGGGCTGTTCAGTTATTCATGCTGAGGTGACATATGAAACGTTAAGTTGGCCTTCGTCTGTAATTTCGGGTCACCTCTGCTGCTACAGACAGAGCTCTCAACATGCTTGAAATGGTTTCTTACCTTGATCAGGGATGACAGTATTTAAAATGTATATACAAATGTATGTTTGTATCTTTCAACATTGAAAAAAAACCATTAAAAAAATATTATGTCTAGGTTTGATCCTACTGGAAACTGATAGATGTTGTTAACAGGAAGGAGAATAAATATTGTTGCAGTTTCTCCATGCTCCGCAGATACTAAAAACCTAAGGATAGAAAATGCAGCTGGCTTGTGGGCCGATGAGAATGCTGTGCCCAGTTTACACTACAGAGCATTTCTTAACTTTTGAATGATAGCAATATAGCACTGAAACTTGGCTAAATAACACAAAAAACTTCTTCCACACATAACAACAATACGCAATGAGGTAGTTGGAAAAATACACCATTTTTTTCTTTTGTTTTTCTTACAGCTTTTAGAAATAGAATGCTAACTTTATTCCACAAATCAACGCAATCAAGTAATAACTTGGTTCTTTATCAATCTTTTCTTATAGCAGCACAGGATTCACATTTTGGGGAATTTTTAAAATTCTTTTTCCATAC
Source organism: Aquila chrysaetos chrysaetos (assembly GCF_900496995.4). Lineage (NCBI taxonomy): Eukaryota > Metazoa > Chordata > Aves > Accipitriformes > Accipitridae > Aquila > Aquila chrysaetos. Next base: position 26,928,257 of record NC_044017.1, on the reverse strand, counting down.
CACTATTGAGGACAATATTTATTAAGGCTTGGAAATTATTATCATATCATATCACAGAATCATATCATAGAATGGTTTGAGTTGGAAGGGACCTTAATGATCACCTAGTTCCACCCCCCCTGCCATGGGCAGGGACACCTTCCACTAGACCAGGTTGCTCAAAGCCCCATCCAACCTGGCCTTGAACACTGCCAGGGATGGGGCAGCCACAACCTCTCTGGGCAACCTGTGCCAGTGCCGCACCACCCTCACAGTGAAGAATTTCTTCATTACAGCTAATCCAAATCTACTCTTTTTCAGTTCAAAGCCATTACCCCTTGTCCCATCACTACAAGCCCTTGTAAAAAGTCCCTCTCTGGCTTTCCTGTAGGCCCCCTTTAGGTACTGGCAGGCTGCTATAAGGTCTCCCTGGAGCCTTCTCTTCTCCAGGCTGAACAACCCCAACTCACTCAGCCTGTCTTCACAGGAGAGGTGCTCCAGCCCTCTGATTACGTTCATGGCCCTCCTCTGGACCCGCTCCAACAGGTCCATGTCCTTCTTATGTTGGGGACCACAGAGCTGGACGCAAGACTGCAGGTGGGGTCTCACAAGAGCAGAGTAGAGGGGGAGAATCACATCCCTCGACGTGCTGGTCCCACTTCTTGTGCTTGCAGCCCAAGATACGATTGGCTTTCTGGGCTGCAAGCACACATTGCCAGGTCACGTTGATCTTCTCATCAACTAACACCCCCAAGTCCTTCTCCTCAGGGCTGCTCTCAATCCACTCATCGCCCAGCCTGTATTTGTGCTTGGGATTGCCCCAACCCATGTGCAGGACCTTGCACTTGGCCTTGTTGAACTTCATGAGGTTCGCACAGGCCCACCTCTCAAGCCTGTCAGGGTCCCTCTGGATGGCATCCCTTCCCTCCAGCGTGTCGACCGCACCACACAGCTTGGTGGTGTTGGCAAACTTGCTGAGGGTGCCCTCAATCCCACTGTCCATATCACTGACAAAGATGTTAAACAGTGATGGTCCCAATATCCACCACTGAGGAACGCTGATGCTGAACCTACCAGATCTGTGATTATGTATTGCTTCTCTTTCTGTTCTCTCTTGCTTTTAACAATAATAAAATCTCTCTATTATTCAGCCTCTGATATTTTTTACTATTTATTTGGCACTCATGGAATTCTCAGCACATCAATCTCTTTAATATCACAAATAGTTCACTTAGTAGTAATAGCCAGCTTTTCCATGCATTTTTTTCCAAATCATTTAGACAATTTACCGGACATCTTAGACATTCCCTTGGAAGACTGGTTAGAGAGAGAATGTATTTCATTTGGACAACATTTATTATCTAACGTCCTCTATTTTTACTCAGTTTATTTTGTGTCCTTTGAGAGTGCTAAAAAGTATCCTATATCTTTAGTATTTCTTAACAGTGCAGGTGGAAATGTCACTAATACAAATGTAATATTTCAATGTTTGCATAATTTCTCATCTTTTCTAGTTTTCTAATTTCTAAGCCATTCCTTTACTTTTCCTGCCAGAGGCTTGAATACCAAAATATGTAGAAGCATAGACAAGGGACATCCATGTTCTTTATCTCATAGGATGTTATTAGTGTATGTAACTTCTCCGAAATTGCTTGTGTGTGGTAATTCTATCCAGCACGTTAAAAAAGACAAATCTGCCTCATAACTTTATGAAAGCTTTTCAGAAACCTATAGATGCACCACAAACAACCAGAAAACAACTCAGGCCTCCATGAAATGGCTGCACATCATCTGAATATTTAAAATTCCTATTAATATGGTCTAAAAGCACTGTACATGATAGCCAAAATATAGCTTAAATTTAGACAATGATAGTTCTGAAATTTGTTTAAACTATTATAACTAAAATCTGGGTTTGATTATTTAAGCTATTTCACAAGTATATTTGCAGTTTTTTATAAGTCTTGTTAGCTTAGCTCTATGTATTTGTGGTTGTGCTTTTCTCTCTGCTTCTGCACAAACTGTACCTCACTACTGTTCCTCTCTGATTGAAAGTATAAATTTGCTATTCCATAAATAAAGGTTTCTTTGCTATTTAGAAACTATAACATACACACAATGTTATGGCACTGGATAGATTTTTAAGTAACTTGACCACATCCAGCCTAAGGAAAATAAACAGAACATTTTTGGAGACTTTACAGTGAATTATTTCAACATGCTTTTCTGTTCTAGGAAAGAATGAGAAATATTTTTCAAACATTTTTAAAATGCACCCCTCCGTTTTTTTCTTATTTCTTTTCATGCCACTTTATGAGGCCATGAACAGTGAGTTGATTTTTGGTTTTGTTTTTTTTTTTTCCTAAGTGTTTCTTATGCTAACTTAACACTTTGTGGCTTATGCTGGAGAATTTGCAAACCTTCATGACCTTCAGTGTAGGGGATAACAGTCTACATTAGGAAGCACTGTACAGAAGGAAGATAGTAGTGTTTCTATTTAACAAGTACTGTACTGCAAAACACAGTTCAAAATAAAAGTAAAAAAGGATACAAAATTTTTCCCTTAAATGCTATTTGAATTTATAATACAATAATGATATGCAATGGAAAATCTACTCCTAACATCCTTTAGAATACGTAAAATAAAATAAAGAAAAGGTGAACTGAGGGTCTTTCCGTGATGCACAACAATAACTTTTTTAACTTTAAGCACATGAATTTCCCAGTTGGGATTTAAGATAAGCCCATGCATAAGTCTTTTTACAGAAAGAGCATTATGTGACTCTGAAATAAGTAAGCTTTGCTACGCCTGTATTACTGCTGGAGAGACTCATACAGAAATTGAATAAATGACCTGTCTGACCAGGTTCCTGAAATAGAGTCCTCTTTCTTCTTCAAGTCTTGTGTTCCAGCTACAACACTACCTTACCTCTGCAGGAAAGAAAACACTATTTTCAGCAAAATATAGTTAACTTGTGAAATTCACTGCTGTAGAAGACTGACCCAAATAGCTTACTGAAATTGAGAATGAGACTGGACACTAACAAGACAGAGGCCATCAGCATTGATGTTCTTGTTCCATCTTCTTTTAGCAGAATACCAGGGGGTAGTGCCTTAGGTGCCTAAACCTCCTCCTGAGTTTCTAAGAGCAACTCAAGCTGCTTCCTTGCTAGCACTGGTTCACCCTCAAAGTAATTAAACTTATTGAGGATGGTATTCAGCTTGACATTAAGAAATGACATTCAGCTGCCCACAGTGCCTTTTGAGAAACTCTAGAGTATCCTAAATATCCTAGCTGGGCTGACAGATATGACAAAAAATGTATAGGAGATCTGTGTCTTTCGGGAGTGTTCTTTAGGGTCTTGGACATTTTAGATATCTCAAATGCCAATAGACATCAGGGCATTGGGTGTCTAAATGTAAAGGTCTACTATGTGTCAGTGTTTACTGCATGTCAGTGTCTTCATGTAAATCAGGTGTCTAAATTTCTGTTATAGTCAGTGTAAATCTAGAACTCCAAGTGTAGTTGTTCCAGGAGGTTATGAGATCCTCCTGAGTCCCCTGTCATGACTTCCTACCCTGTGTGGATGGCCTGATAGCCTAGGTTGCTTCAAATTACATGATATGCCACAGTGTAGGAACCCAGATGAAGTTCTGGAAGTTTTCTCTGATGGTGTGAAAGTCCTGTGTGTGTAACTTCAGTAATCTATACACGTACAGGCACTTGTCTTCTACCAAGCACTTTGCCATGGAGTTTAAGTTTCTTTCTCCTTGTTCCCTCTTCCAGCTACTCCTGCATTCCTGTTTTTTACTGTAGTGTCCAGCTTTGAAGATACCCTAAAGCATATAGGTTCACACCACCTTAGGATGAGAGACACCTGGAACTCACATACTGAACAGACAAGTGTTCAAATCACATCTGTATTGCACAAACTCTGTACAGGATGCTGCTTATGCTATCTTCTGGTTCAGTATGGTTGTGTCCTCCAAAAAATATGGGAAAACTGGTCTTGAGTGGAAGCTGGCATTTAGCATTTCTCTCCACAGCCAGCAAGGGGAGATGAATATATACTGTGGATGGTTTTCTGCCCATAGAGGTACTTCTCTCCATTTTCTTTATTGCAAATGTAGGAGTTTGTAAGCCCTAAAATTAGGTATCATTTCCCTATTGTTAGAAAGTTAATGTAGGTGTATCTGTGTATTCTTTTAAAGCTGACATGGTAAGTCCCATACAAGTTTTTTACATTTCATTAGCTATAATTAGCATTGAAAAAATGATAGGTGAATGGTTGGTTCATTCTAATGTGCAGGTCAGCTTTAAAAAGTGGAAAAAAAAAAACATTCTTACCTTATTTAACAGCTAGATTACTGTATTGTACAGATGACACTAGTTACCCTGGACTGCATTATTTCAGTGACATGACCTTTAGATTCTTCATTCTCTTTGAAAGGATCTTCCAAAGAGCAATGAAACATATTACTGTCTACTGCTCTGTCTCTGAGGGAAAAATGAGTTTCTTTAATTTATTGAGATCATTTTCCCTGTGAAGCTCTCATGGCAAGTTTCTGGTCCTTTGTAAAAATGCATTTGTTCTTGATTAATTGCAATTTCAGGAATAAAGTCATGTACTCTGTTCTGCTGGCTCTAAATTCTGATTCTGCTACTTAAATCCACAGATGCATTTTATCTAGATGGACGCTAGGATTCTTAATTTTATTTTGTGTGTGTGTGTGTGTACAGAGACGTTTTTCCATCTTTTTTTTTAATATATAATAAAATAGTCATGTGATTTTGTTAGAATTATTTTTTTAAATGTTACTCTCCAAATTATTTTGCCCTAAGACTCTGTATAGTAAGCATGGCTGATGACTAAAGACATTATCTGGGTATATACTACTGTGACTTAACTTTGATATTAGCCCCTTTTTTTATATATTAGCCCTTTTTATTTCACGGTTGTGATACACAGTTTGGGAAAAAAATTACCACTACTAAATTTTCACATTTTCCTAGAACTGTTCCATTTTCTGAAGTGTTCTGTTCTTTAATTTTGCTTGCAGGTAAGAATTAGAACTCACATACCGTGGCAATACTGTTTTAATTCAGAAAGTACTTCTGTGACTGCTATATATTTTTAATTAATAAGGGGAAGGCATCATCCTGGCCATTTTAATTCCATCGGTACGTCAACTTCTTTACCTGTAGAGTTATAATCATTGTGAATTTAAACTGGAAATATCCTGTTCTTAATTTTCATTTAATTGTTTTTATATTTGTATTTCATCAAAACTGATTTTACTATAAACTTAGCTAAAGCAGATAAACAGGAATGGAGAAAAGAGGTTATGTATGTCTGCAATCAGTCAGTCGTCTTTGCCCTTGCCTTGCTGAGTCTGTACTGGAATATAATTTGGTACTAGACAAAACAGAATTTGGAAAGGCAAATCTTTGGAAAAGAGGAAAGCAAAATGAAAACACTGTCCTTAACAGTGAATAAAGTTAAGTTCAATCTTTTTTTTGTGTGTAATTGAAAGTTGTAGAAGATAATGTTTGAATATAAACAAAGGTGGGTTTCTGATGCCATCTGGAATAGTCATTTTGATCTACTGACACAAACTGTGACACTTCACACGGGTGATTGTATGATACTTTAATTTAGATTTTAAAAGTAAAAAATTAGCCTCTTTTGAGTTAAGATTTATGTAATTACTGATTTAATAACATGAACAGTTCTTTATGGTTTTGTTTCTTTTCTCCAGTTCTTTCCCCACCAAAAAATGAGAAATTTGAACTTTGTGATTCCTTGTCCTTCCTAATTTTCTTGCAACATGTGTCCTCTTTAATTACATGCCCTCGTGTAAGGGAATAGTTGTCAAGGAAATGTCTAAAATTTCAGTCTTACTTCACAAATATTTTCTTCTCCTGTCCATCATATCATTGTCTCTGAGAACAGGTAAACCTTTCATAAAATACTTCTGACTAGTGCCTCAAAATCCTGCAATATAAATAAATAAATAAATACATAAAACAAGTCATGCAAAAGAAATAATAAATGTCAAGCCTCTTGCTGCCACAGAAAAAAAATGTGTTATTATCATACTATTGCAGTCATTGGCTAGTGGAGCTGAATAATGCCAGCAGTCTCCATGTAACATACCAGATTTTAGACTTGATTTTAAGGCTAGCAAGAGACATTGATGTATAGCAGAGAATAAAGTCTTGAGTGAGAGGGAATAATATACAGCTCAAAGAAGGTTTAGAAAGATCAAAGGAGCCATTACTGGGCCAGCATTCAAACAGCAGGAAGGGAAATATGGTGTTCGTAAGTCTCCCACATATTGTGGAAAAAGCCAGTGAAGGGATTTATAATGCAAAGCAAAAATCTTAAAATCAATAGGATGCTTTACTCGTATTCACAGTAGTGCCTGTAAACTATGGGGTGGAGAGGTTAATTAATCCATTTAAGAGTCTGTATTTTGAATTCATTTGAGGGTTTCTGCAGTAAGCTAGAAGACCAGTTTACAAATCTCTGTTTGGGAGATAACAGAAGCAGGTATCAATAGCTTTGAACTGGTGCATAAGTGGATCAATGGCTATCTGGAACTCTGCTTTTAATGACAGTCAAAAAACTTTGGTGATGTTATTTAAATGCTTTTGAATGGCAGAATAAATTCAGATATGTCTTATCAACCTAATATAAAACTTCAGAATTACAGTGATTTGAAAGAAAATAAAAACCAAAAGAAAAGATTGGGAAAATACTTTCATGTTCATTTTAGACATTTCAGCCATCTCTTAAATGAAAGAAGGTATTTTACAACTTATAAATCTACCACAGCATAATTAATGTATATTTGTATAATGCACTGATGTGCTATATATGTTTATGTTTTTAACTAAATAAAATATTTTTATCTGAAATTCTTCATAAACTAAAAAGGTACCAGCAAAGGTTATATTCAAATAGCCACCCAGAAACCTTCACATTAATCAAGTCATTCAAGGCAGCAATAATCATAGTTTGATAATAATAATGCCATTTAATTACTGTTTGCATTCTGTGTGACAAGATCGAGGATGAAATGTGTCATTTGTCCAGGTGATTAAAAATATTCTAAGCTTGGTTTTACCACAATGGAGAGATGGATTTTCTCTCACAAGTAAATATCTTCCTGCACAGCCTTTTGCATTCGTGAGAAAGGGACTCCTGTTCATATAAATCAGCATGTCAGAGAGGGAGACAACGCAGCCTAAGTCTGCTATTGTGCACTAAGAGACACGACGAGATGCAGAATCTTTTTATTTGTTTGTGAGTGTGTACACACTCTTAGAAAATCAGAAAGTGATTGAGATAGTCCGCTTGCCTTCCTGACAGCATCAAGAGGTAGAGTTGTCCAGCACTGCTGCTCAACACCCACACCAGAAAATCACAAAATAAAGTAAGATAACAAAAAAGATCGCAAATTTAAAAAAAAAAAAAAAAAGGATGAAAGACTGTCTTTGTCTTTAGTGGCCAAACATTTTCAATCTAAATAATTAACATTTTCAGCCATTTCTTTTCAGTTTTGGGGGGTAATGAAATTTGTTCCTTTTCAGCAAAATATTTCTGAAAAATCTCCCAGACTCTGAGATTCACCAAACAACATATGGCAACAATTGGTTAAGGAGCAATTACTACAAGGATAAAGCATATCATTGTTTTATTTTATAGGCTAAATCCTGACCATGCCATTTCAAAAGTTTCTTCAGCCCTCAGGTTTCCTTAATCATACTGAGAAGCACCCAGCAGGAATCTAAAAGACCCTGCAAAAACCTTAACTTGTTCTTTTCTTTCATGTTTGTGTGTATGAATGTTAATAATATTTTGCTATATTAGTTCTAGCTTACCTCCCTTCCCTTCCTGCTCATTCTCAGCTATCTGAAATATCTAAATAATGTCAGCTCCTTCAAGATTGTGTTAAACTTCTGCTTGTTCTTTCCTTTTAAAAATAACAGTGTTATCCCAGGCTTCTCTTTAAGGAAACAAAAATTTATTGTTTCTGCTTTTCTGATAAATTACAGATCTGAGTGAATTTATTTACTGAGTAAGAAAAAAATGTGTTATGAATTTGGTTTTTGCAGACAGAGAAGAACAAGCTGAGGTTTGTGCAGGGTCTTTTGTCTGTACTAGAAGTAGTAGGATGCATTCTTTCAAACGGGCAAATTCTCCCTTCTTGCATAAAATCTCAGTAAAGTGCTTTGGGAAGAATTTCTCTTCAAAGGTCAAAATAGATGGATTCTTCCATCCTGAAGCTGTGGAGTGCCAAAAGAACTGACTGGAAAACATCATGTCAGTCCTTGTGTTTTTGTAACTTGCACAGCTGCTGCTCCATACTTTTTTCAGAGGGCTTGATTAGTGAATAAATTCATTGATTTGCTTTCTATTTCACAATAGTCTTCCACTCTTTATCTCAAATTAGAAATGAGTTCATGTGTTCGTGAATTACAGAATGGGGAAGAGTCAAGGCAATGACTTCTGCACAGCACTACATTCTTGAAATGGTGATTTTGTACTGTTTCCGAAGCAGAAAGAGTGCTGAAAGTCAATAAAGCAGAATGAATAAAAACACCCAAAACCTCCACATTTCCTAAAGGTTTCCAGTATCATTTACATGTGTAGCTCTATTAGTCCTAATGAACTCTATACAGATGTGAGCATCAGTATCACTCAGAGGAACAAAATGATTATCAGGATAGTAAACACTGAGTCTCTGATCAACTCCACTGCCAGTAGCTTGCAGCTGAACGTAGACAAAACATAACGAACAGGAATGATCATTAAGACGCGTTCCTCTGGGCATGCACATGGCAAGCAGAGAGGTCAGAGAGCAGTGAAGACTGACTTCTTAGTGTCTGGATCAAAGAGAAGGGCAAGCAAATACTTACAGAATGCAACTGCCCAAGCTCTTGGTCCAGGGTGATACTTGTTCAGAAGCTATCACAGATCAGCAAACCCTCCAAATTTTCTGAAACTTTAAAAAACTTTTGGTTTATGCTTAGCATAAAATTATGTAGAGATGCGAGGACTTCAGATAGATCAGTTTGGAAAAATGCACTGTTTTGTTTTCTCTAAGGAAAATATAAAAATTAGTTAGTGTTTTATATTGCATGGGGTGCAGGAAATAATGACTAATAAAAATAATCCTCACTCTTTTAGCTGTTTAATTTCACAAATTAAGGAGTAGAAAGTGTTATGCTCTTTCCGTTTACTATTCTATTCTATTTACTATTCTATTCCATTTACTTGTGTTCATTTTCACAGAATGAATATTGCTTTTGTCTTTGATGTATTCTTTGCTTTGTTTGCTTAGATATTTGAAGACATAACTTTGGAGTAATTGTGCAAGGTAGAGACATAACTTTTCTTCCTCACTGATAACATGAAGCAGAAACTGAAATGGCACCACATTTAGTTTTATGTTGACGGAAAAATTCCACATAGAGTTTTCAGAATGTTCTGTTTTCTGCTTTGCTACCAGTTAGAGTACAGAAGCCATGCTGTAGGAATAGTTAAGCAGGAGTACAAGGAAATTCTACAGGGGAATTTGAAGGTTTTGGAATATCTCTAATGTATCTGCAAGCTAACCTGTGCCTCAATATTTATGGTTATATTTACTGTTCTGAGAAACAATTTCTTCAATCAAATTAAAATTTGTTGAGTAAGAATAATTATTTACTATAAAGTGTTTTTAGGACTATATTTAAAGATTACTGAATAGGGCATGCTTATATGGGGAGGCAAATATAAACCAAAGCAGAGTTTTTGTTCTGTGGTGGATTCCAGTAATATAACACTCTCATGGGCATAATATGTGCATTTGGGAAGTAGCATTATACACTAGTAAGGACAGTAATCTTATAGTCCCAGGTTCCCAAAGAGCAAAGAAATAGCTGAATTTGAATCTTTCTTGTACTGCCAGACATTGCCTAAGGCTCAAACAAAACTTAGACATTCAGGCTACTATTCTGTTTTCTGTTATAGCTACCTATTTGTTTTCCTGTAACATTATGTTTCTTTCTGTGAATATAGACTATTGGCATATTTCTAAACCCTACCCCTTGCTTCCAGACCTAGAGGGTCAAGGCACTGGTTTTCATTAACGTGGGAACATATTTAATTACCTTCTTATATGGCACAGAGACTTAGAGAAGTTGTTGTAGCCACCTTAGCAGGTGATCAGCATCATCTTCTGTTTCTCATAACACACCTCAAAACTATTCCTAAGACTGTAAATAAGCTTAACCTTTTTCATTTTCTTCCTCGCAAAATTCTGTTTCACAAGATGGATGTCCTTACTTTTGGGGGCACAAGACAAACTCTCCACCTGCATATCCAGAAATGGATGTAGTATTGCCAAAGCCTTCCTACTGGAAATTATTCCAAACCGATGGGACTATCTGTTTTCTGAGATTTGAGACAGTAAAGCTGTTTGCTGAATTATATGTGCAATGGGAGCATTTTCTGCACTCCGCCATACCCTCTATAAGCAGAAACAATCACTTTTTTAAAACTGGGAAATATCTACATACTTTCAGGATGGACAAAATCCATCACTGTCCCAGGGTGCAAGATACTCTGGAAAGCAGCAGGCTTTTGAGACAGAACCTACACCAGCATCTTAATCCTCCTCCTCCTCCTCTTCACTAATATTGCTACATCCTCCTCCTACAGTAACAACCTGTTCCCGAGCCAGGTTTTTCTCTTCAGTACCACATTCACATGATGACAATTCAGAAGAACAAGCTTTCTTATTTTCCTTCTCCAGCTTTTTTTTCCGTCAGAAAACAGCTGGTAAGCAGCCTTATACTGAGATGTCCCAGCCTCAGTACAGTTCTCAGAATGAACCTTTAGAAAAGGTATCATCACCTTAATGTTTTCATGAGTCATATCAAGAACAGGGTTTATCTTGTTTCCTTTTTTTTTTCTTTTTCTTTTTCTATTTTTTTCTTTTTTCTTTTTTCTTTTTCACTTTTTTTTCTTTTTTCTTTTTTCTTTTCTTCTTTTTTCTTTTGGGGCCTGGGACAAGTGTTATATCCCCGGATGAGTGGATAGAAAGGGAGATGGTTATTGCAAGGATGAAGTGAACCTGATGTATAATTGCTGCCTCATAAAAATATTACAGCCAGCTACTGCAAGGACTCTGAGGGAGATAGCCTGACTGTCCAGCTGTGCTAGGCAAGTTCTCCAAAGTGTGTTGCTTTCTGTGTGCTTTCACTGAAGATGAGTAATGTTCTGGTCAGGGACTGCGGACAACGTCAAACAGATAAACAAAAGTTTAGTCACACAGAGAAGCCAGCGTGATCTATGACTTCAAAGTTGGCACTCATCTCACCTACTTGAGCCATCTGAAAGTTGGACTGCTGGACTGAGCTAGCTGTATGAACTCCTTCAAAAGTTAGCAGAAAATGAGTGAACTGAATCAGTCATATAAAATAATCCACATGTGGGAGAAATCAAATTTTTCAACACCAGCCTAAAATTAGACATGTGAAATAAGATGGTTGTTTCAGTTTCTGAGAAATGAATAAAACCCTGAAAAACATTTTTCAAAAAGTTTTATGCAATTGGTAAAGATTCAAAGAAGTATTTTATATGAGTGAACACATACTATTTTCTTTAGAGAAAAAATATTTCTTAATTCTAAATTATCTTTCACTAGCTCTAATTGTAATTTCTAATGCTTTTAATTTATAACTTTTGTTTTGAAAAGTAAAAAAAAGGGATAATTTTCTATACATCAGAAGCATTAGCTATGAACTGAAAATATCACATGAAAGAAATAAAGCAAAGATGACAACTATAACTTGTTTCTTTAAATGTGAATTGTTGTATAAGGTTTTCTTCATCTCAGGCGCTTTTGTTTTTTAAGATAAAAAGCACAACAATTCAACCTAAATCGAGAGCCACATATTCCATGCTCTTTTAGAGCAAGTTTGTAAAACATAGAGGGTTTTAACAAAGAAAGAGCTCAATAACTATTACTGAGATAGTCAAAACAAGAAGTAGTGGCAATATTCAAGGTAGAAATAAAGAAATTTCTTTCTGGTATTGGAGATAAGGACGAGTTGAAATAGACTGTGAGGGAGAGGGGCAGAGCAATTGGGGATTTCTCTCCTATCCAGAACAGTTTGGCAGACATGATCTTGCTTTAGGGCTTGGGGATGGAAAAAATGACCGGTCAAGATCATATCTAACCTCTTTGTTTTTGTTATTCTATTTTTGACAAGAGGTAAGTAAAAACTTTCCTGTCGTCTCCTTCACCACTCCCCCTCCTCCCTGAAAATTCATATTCTTGAAATGTGTTCTTCCAGTGCCTGGAGTCAGTGGTAGATATTCAAACTCAAAAGATTAGACACACAATGGAAAAGTCAAGAGTTAAATATGGATAAGAAATGATTAATAGACTCTCAAACAGAGGCCGAATGGACAAGTCATTTCAGAAACTATTTTCACTGAGCAAACATCCAGGCACTGTTTGGTGTACTGGATTGATTGGGATTAGAAGTCAAGGTGGCCTGACTGAGCTACAGGCTAATAGCTAATAGCAAACATTCATATTCACTGTGATGGTAGGAACAGATGAAACTTCAGAATCCAAAAGAAGCTACTTGAAAGCATCTTCTGTATGTCTTTGACCTCTGTGTAGTAGTAAGTGGAGAATCCACAGTGGCATATTTAGATATCACATAATCACATTCAGTTACTGTTTACAATACAAGAGTCAGTTGCAAACATACACTGCTTCTTGCATAGAGTCTGACAGCTTTAGCACTTCTTATCTAGCCCTCTGTTCCTGACTTGCAATGTGAGGATTTAAAGATGGAAGAGATACTGCTTGGATCATCTAATTTGTCTGCACTCATTACAAATTTCCTTTTCTGCCACTGAAAGCACTCAGTCCATTTTAAAAAGGGAATCTTTGAAGCACTGATGCTTATCAAGGAGACTAAAAGAGACTAAACCAACATCCCTCAGTAGTTGTAATCCCTCAGTTCTGCATCCTTCCCTTTAAACTAACCAGTAGAGCTCATTCTTGCTCAGGTGAGGAATTAATGAATATACAGTTCTATTTCTCAACAGTGTAGCTGCATCTGTTACCTTTTGTAGGTATTTGTATACTTACTTTTCTATAAATTATACTTTACATATGAACTGTAAATACATATTGTATATGTTTCTACGTAAATGGAAGGTTAAATATAAATCTAAGGTCATAACTTAATAGGTATGTTGGATCATTTTTTTCCAAACAGCCACACTAACATTTATAGCTTTCCACTTCTTATACTTTAAACAGAGCATCTGATATTTTGAGTGCAAGTTTGCATATTCTGGAAGGTTATGGTGAGGGCACAATGCTGAATAATGGTTCTTTTATTACTACTGACCAAGCTTTCAGCAATTACTCCTGTAAGGTGTTACATGCTTTCTCCTTTCTTAGTCTGATGTCTTCTGGAAATACAATGACAATATCTGAGGAAGGATGGATGAAGGAAGGAAGGAATACATGAACTTATGTAATGCAGAATGCTTTGCATTAGATACATGCAGTAAAGGTGAATTTTTTTTTTATTATCCTGGATTAACAATTTTCCACACAAAAAAATCTATTTAATATTTTGATCCATGTTCTTTTATTTACTGTCACCATTAGTAGTTTGTGTAAAATACATATTTTTAAACACTTTTTTCTGACAAATTATATATTTTTAAAGAAACCACTGTAACTAATATTTTGAAGCTTATTGCTTTAATTTTCTTAACATTAATTAGCTCATGTCTAAGTGCTTCAGAGATGGAAATAACTAAAACATTGCTAATTATTGGTGATTTTCTGCTTTTGATGGGTTCTACGAACTTTCTTCCTTATTTTGGGCGGCTTGTTTTTTCTTCAGTTATTTATACTTGCCAGTACATATGAGTACTTCAGACAAAAAGAGCAAAGGAAGACTGATATGCTAGCCACGGGGTCAAATAAATGGGTGAAAATATGTGTTTTCTGATAGGCAGCTGCACAGAACACTCTTACCCTAGAACTGTTCATATGGAACTAATGGGCAAGAGTTTCTAATAGGTAAATTTAGTACAGTTCTGTTGACTTATGTGGCTGGACACACATTAATTTTTTTGCCCCATCTTTATAGCATGCAAACAGAGATGCAATTTAGAGGTGCAGACACTGATAACTCAGATCTGACTCTGCATATGCCAGCTTCATTCTTGGAAATGCTGGGAGGCTTTTAACCATCTTCATGTTCACCAGCTCAGATAATGTCCCACAGAAACACTTATCAGGGCCTGTCTCTCATAAAACTGTGCTTGTGAGAGCAAATTAAGAAGCTCAGAGTGCACTTTATCATGGAGACCTCACTGTTCACTTCAAGGCTTCAGGATGCATGGTTGCACAGCATATACAGGTCCATCAGCTCTAGGCTGCTTCTTGCCTTTTTTATCCATTCAGTTAATGGGGCAGACTGTGGGAATTAGCTTTTCTTGGCTACATCAAAGCCTGTCTTGACTGAAGAGAACCTGGGAGAACCAGGAATTGGACAGCAGAAGGAAGAGAGATTTAAAGAGGACTCAGAGGATGAGGTTTATTTTAAAGTCTGCCTTAAAGAGAAGAGGCGTTAGTAATTTTTCACCAAAAAAAAGCCTTTCATACTTTATACACACATTCCCAAATCTTGTAGCTAGTAACATAAACTTTTAAACTTGCTACACAAAATACTTTCTCTATTAGTTTTTGTAATTTTAATCATTTGTTGTATTTATGGATTTCTCTGATAATAAGATTTACATGGTTAACCGAATGACAAGGATTTAAAAGTTTCCAGTGCACTTGAAAAAATCTTGTAGTAACCTCACACAGATAGTAAAGCTATAAAACAGACTTTTTGATAAAAACTTGCTGGAGAATCAATGCTTTTACAAAGTCCATAAAGTCACTTTGCTCCTCTTTCCCCAAGAGAATGATGAATGAAAAGTCCCTTTGAATTCTGCTCTTTTGTATTCCCTATCACCAATCAGCAAATGGAGGCACTCTAAATTAGCTATTCATGAACAGCTATTCCAGAATAACTATTCCTGAACAAACACATGTGAAAACATTTCCTATTCTAGAATAGCTGTACTTTATTTCTACTTGAAATAATCTGCCTTTGATCTAAATGGGAACAAATCACTCACGCTGAAATAAAGTCTATGGCTTGGACTGTTTGAAAATTGTTACTGAGCTTTACAGCTTAATGGGAAACATCTTTAAACATAAACATGTTAATATTGCAATAGCTGTAGGTGGTGTATTAGCCCAATAGCAAACAGATCCAAAGCAGTCAGAAGGTTCAAAGCTGGTGAGCCCTTATAGCATACACAGTTTTTAATCAATGTAAATGAGTTCAAACTGTGGTCCAGAAATGGTAGTCAGAATGCAAAAGAAAGGAAAAAGGAACAAATATCAGCCTCTAAAACAGGACATTCAGTTTTATACACTTTACCAGACCCTAAACCCAGTGAAGCCAATGAGCCTCTGTATAAGGAATGTCAAAGCTATATTGTTTGTTGTACAACATTAATTCAGAAAGTATTGGACCTACCACAAGACACATTTCTTAGTCTGGCTTTTTTAATTGCAATTTCAAACAACCAAGTTGAACTGAAGCTGTCACTTTTCATGTTCACATTCATTGCTCGTGGCTAACAAAAAGGGGCAATACTTCTTAAGTCACCCATATACCAGATCAATTATCTCTTTTTCACCAAAGTATGTGGAACAGTATCAGAATTACACTATTGATACTTTTAAGAGAAACCATTAAAAATATTTGAACAAGAGAAATCTATGAACTTTACATATTATAGGGTGTTAAAAATAAGAGATGCCTGATTAACTAGATTTCTAAATTTCATTTCATATTAGCTGTGTTTGTGTCTAATTTATGTCCAGTTAGCAATAGGAAGGCTGTGAAGTTGAGATTATTATCTTTAAAATAAAATTTAAAAAAAAAAAAAAAAAGACCTTACTTTCACAAAACAAAATTGCTCTCATTTGCATAATCATCCCTCTAGGTAGTCAGCTATTACTTCTAACTGTGGAACCACATTATGTCTTGGTAATACAAATACTCATTTTCTTGATTCAGAAGTCCTCTGATTGCAACTACCAAAGCCTGTCTGTGTTAGTTCAAGAGCTGGCATCACTTCATATCACCCTGCAATTTGCTTCTCCTCTCAAGAAATAGCTTGGAACCTTCTAAATTACTTGAACTTTTTTATTATTACTTTAAAGCATCAAAACTGTACCTGATTAAACTGATCTGTTACAAAAGAGCTGTTACCTTTTGTGTTTGACCTCTCCCTGTTGCACCTTCACTTCAAAACATATCAATATATTGTGAGAGATAATAGCCCTAAGGTAGAACAACATTGGAAAGATCTATGCTTATCAAACTACAGTAAAACTAGGAAAATTAGCTACTGTTAACATAAAAGAAATTCGATTAAGAGATGTGATATGGTCCATTTTGTTTAGAGAAAGCAGTCACTGAGAAATAAACTAGGTTAACTTCAAAAACAGTGGAAACAAAGGCAAAGAGAGTTCCAACACAATTTAAAACAGCAGAGATTAAAAAAAAAAAAAAATCCCATAAACTTTCATGAAGTTAAGTTTTGCATGTGAAGTTGATGAAATATTTAAAGAACATTAGAAAGCTAAAGGCTCGGGGTATTCACCAATAAATGTATTTTTTGGCCGATATGAAATATAATCTCTGTCTATTTGGTTGTTTTCTTCAGTAACCTCTGTGCTAGATAGAGCTTCCAAAGAAATAATGAGAATTCCTTCATGGATGTGATGAAAGAATGGGGGAATGAAAGTCGTTATACCGAATAGTAGGTGTTGTAATTTTCAATGAGAATGAACTACCTTTCTGCCTCAGATCCCACTGCTCACTAGAATCTTTCTGAGAGTCCACAGACAGAACACAGGCAGTATGCCGTGTGATAGATACTTTTTTGCCCAGAAGTGGGCCACTGCTATTAATTTGGAGCTTATTACCCCTGACAGCAATGCATCTGATTAAGCTCTTGGAAAGTTTTTGAGAGTAGACATAAAACTTTTTTTTGTTCCTGTAACTAGTTCTTTTACATGACTTTATTAACATTACAGTCTTTTTGCCCAAAGCCTTTATGTAAGCATACTGGTTTCATTAAGGGGTTTTTTATTCTTTTTTTTTTTTTTTCCCATAATACATGCTTTCAACAAAGTCTGAATTCTGAATTACCGAGTAAGCTTTTGTGCACAATCATGCTGGAATAATTTTCTTTTGTAAAGATGGCATCCCAGTTAGTAGAGAAAAATGAATCAATACAGAATACAAAGCAAAATTCCTTCATGAAGTTTAGTAATAGAACAGTTATTACTAGAGAGGAGAAATTTGGTTGAATAGCTGATCTTCCATACTAAGAAAAAAAATAAGAAGAGTTCATTCACCTCAAAATTGCATAAATGTGTAAAAGCAGCTAGGACAAATCTGTCCAAACAGATTTAAAATGGTTTATAGGCAAAATGAAATAGCCTATGTGGATGCATCTCCAGTCTTTACTTTATCCTAACAACTCAGAGTTACAAAAGCCTATATAGTCCAGTGCATGACAGCCATGATTACAAAGTACCAGAGGAAAGCCTGCTTGCTCCTTTTTAGGAAGACTGAGCAGGCTGCAAAAGACAGAACAACCCAGGGTGTAGACTTCCATTCCGACCTACATCCAAGGATGTGATTCTGATGTTTCTGAGTGGTTTTCCAACACAGTAGGAAAGGGCTAATAACTGGAGTCATCTCTCTGGCTTATTGATCAATGACATATTATAAACTCCATGGAAGTTCTGAAGTGTTGCTGACTTGCAAGTCAAAAAAACACCGTCCAGTAATTTCACTCTATTTAAATTAGTCCTCTTGTGCAATTAACTTTTATTTTTGCAGTGCCTTTCTTGCCTTTGACAAAGAAAACTTGAGTCACAACAGCAAAGAAAGAGTCTGAACTTACACCTAAGTCTTATTTCCTTCAGAATTCCTAGCTATCATGTCATTGTGGACATGTAATTTCTAGGAATAAGTGGGACAAAATCTGAAAGATGTCGTGTTTTAGACCAGCTCCAGAAAAATCAATTAATAGCAGAGCCATGGACTAATTGATACAGGATTAGATCCATAATAAGCTTTTTTGAAAAGCTAGGCTTTTCTTCTGCTGAATCTGTTTTTTTCTTTTGTTCTAAAATAACACACAAACCCTCCCAAATTATACAGAACTTCCTATGTAAACCATTACTGAAAAAGTGTATTTTTTTTGTTATTCATAATGTACCAATGCATGGTTACATGGTAAGATTTAAAAGGGTAATAAATACATTCTCAATTACTTTTTAGGTCAATGTTTATGCATTTTAACATTTACAAAGGTAAAGATGACAATAAATTTGGGTTTGATTTGCTGTGTTTTGATAAGAAAATAAGTGATTTTAGCTTGACAGAAATTAGCAACTTAAAAATCTCCAGTAGTTTATTTACTCACACCTTACCTCAAAGCTAACTATGGCATTGTCTGTATCTTAGCCAATAAAAACATCTCTTGATCTGCTTGGACTAGGGGCACACCACAGGGTCCTTGCATAGAGACATACCCCAAACCTTTGTGAGCCAAATCAATCTGAGTGAAAGAAGGATGGTGCATAGCTAGTGTTCTCCATGAGATTTTATTCTGTGTTCTTCTGTCAGCAGCTCACTTAAAATACAACTCATTAGGTTATAACACATCTTTATGTACAAAGGCACAATCTTCATTTGTGCTCTTGGTCTCTGTGCATAGGTACCAGGGTACTCATGAGATTTTGAGAATTTTGTGCAACAACAGGAAATCAAAAGAAAATAAAAAGTTGAAACTGAAGCTGATAGGGAATGCAGAGTTACCAGTGTTGCACAGTAAAGTTACCAGCGGGAAAAGGATTTTGTGCCAACCTAATTAGACAATAGAGTAACTATAAATCTTTGCACTGATGTATACTTGGAATATATTTCTGACTAAAAAAGGAAAGTAAAGCACTTAATTTTTCAACCTTTTCATATTTATGTGTAAATTATAAATGAATTGAGAAGACACAGGTCCATAACTTCCTCATATTTTTCAGCCGTATAGATAGGATTTAGAAAAGAAAGTGTTCAAACAAGATTTAAAGAATTCTTTAGCAATTTTTTCCCCACTGTCTGTAAGTATAAAGAAGGCATTTGACAAAGCGGATTGTGTTTGGGTTTACGAGCAACATTAGACATAATCAAATGATTATGTATAAAACATCTTATGTATAACTACAGTATTGAAATATGTTTCAAAATTTTCTAACAAACATGTAGATTGGACTCTCACCCAGCTTCCCCACCTCCCCATCCCTCACGGTAGGCTCTTTATTACTTTGGGATTCAGAAATATGTTTTGCTTTTAAGTGTGAAAATGAATGCAATTGATGAAGGACTTTAGGACAGGAATAAGAACAAAGAAAATAGTTTGATATGATAACAAACTCTTTGTTTTTCCAGGAAAAACAAAGAGCTTGCCATGTATTCCAGGAATGATACTGCAGTCTGTTCCAGACAGATGGATCCCTGTTGGCTAGATCAGAATTTTGATGCCTAAATATATAAGGATGATACTGATTTTTGTGTACCACTGAATTAATTAGCAAAAATAATCAAGTATTGCTTTACTATTATCAGCAGTCATGAGGTCTTCTAAACTAAGTAAATTTCTGCAATTAATTGTATGAGATATGCAGGGAATCTCCTTAATAAACACTCAAAATTATGAAGAAAGACAATATTTACCCCCTTGTACTACTGCTGTGAAACAACATAATAAATTGGAACAGGTTGCAGTTCACTAGGTGAGGTAGACTGAAAATCCATTAGATTAATTACTTCTCATAAGTATAATTATGTTTACAGTATGCTACATTTCTAGATATCTAATGGGCTTCAAAGAAGTGCAAGGTATAATTAAAAACTTTATCTGGAAAGGCAAATCACTAAGCTTAAAAAGAAAAATTCTTCCAGCCAAGACAGGCAACAGCAGGCTTCATTTTCCCTAATTTGTAACTGTGTTATCTAAATAAAGAGCTCACATTCTGAAAACCATAACTAACAGTGAAATCACAGTATGGTTTAACAGTGAAAAATATGTGTTTGAGAAAATCTATAATCCTTTAAAGCAGACAGTTTCTTAGTGGGTCTAAGCTGAGGGTGCTATTGCTGTTTATACTGAGTAAATATCTGGTTCAGCAGTTTTAGCCATCTTAAAATGCAATGTTATATGTTATTGAATTTATATATATTAAGCAGTCATGAAGAGTAGAGACACTTGAATTGAAGGACAAAATATAAGTTTGATTAATCCTGAAAATTGATTTTAAATAGCATAAAAATATAAAACAGAGCTAGAAGGGAGTTTGAGAAGTCATCTAGAGAAGGAGGCTTATTCTGCCTTAAGTTTGATGTCTAGAGGTTCATAATCTGCATTACATATGCTGAAGTCCCTCTGTAATTAGCAGAATGAAATATACACTCACAATGCATTATATTCTAAGAAAAAAAAACCAGGTAGATAATATGCATGTATCTCCATCTCATTAAACCTGTTTCACTAAAGGGTGACCATCTGATGTATTTTAGATAACTAACATTAAACAAGATGAATCTTACCTCTAAAAATCATATCTTACCTTACTGTTGACAAAATATGTCAAAATATTTTTTGTCAGATATTTGTCTAAACTTTCCTTAAAAATCTCCATTTCTTTCATTATACCATTACAAGTTGGTATAATGGTTCCAGTAACGTGTTACTTTAGACAAATCCATTTCGTTTCTTCAGCTCTGTTCACTGGGAAATAGCATTTCAAGATTCTGGCGTACTCAGATGCAGTCACACATAAGACTCCGAAATCTTTCTCAGAAATCCCTTTTAAAATCTTTTTAGTCTCCCATTATTATAGTCTTTTTAGTCTCCCACTATTTTTTCATAGCATCTAACATCCTTAGAGTGCTGTTCTTTACATGTTACATATCTGATAGATACACTCCACTGGATGAAGTGTAAGTTCAACTCACTAGATCTGGATCAGGAGAGAGAGGACCTTTGCGTACAGCGACATAGGATATTATCAGCTCTACCGCTACTTGAATTTCTTATATTTGAGGTGATAGTTTCCCTGAAATCACAGTGGAGTCACTGCCTTTTTCTAGAAAAATGGGACAGGAAACAGGAAAGCCTGACTTCCAGTGATGGCAGATTGTTCTAGAAGCCAATGCAGACTACTGTGTACAGATCTACATCTAAATTATGGGATGCAGGAGCACTTCCAGTCTCCAGGAAACAAGTGATTACAACAAAAGTATCCTTAGTATTTTTCAAAGGAAATTTGTTCCTCTGCACACTTTGTTTTCCATCCCTGGTCTCCTTACAATGGTTTCTACTGGAAGAGATACCAAGTGAAAGGGCAAGAAAGTATGTGTGATTTGCTCCAGCTGGTTCATTGATGTAGAAGATTGGATGGAGAAGTTCGACTATAGACCACATTATAGATCATATTGTTCCTGCAGTTAGATGCAACCTGCTAAGTTTATTTTAAGATCTTTGCAACTGCAAGTACAAAAGGACACCTGCAAAAATGATCAAAAGCTTTCTTAGATGTGGCAAACAAGATCTTAATGCTTTGGAGTTTTAAGTCTTGGAAAAAAACCTAGAATAATCCAGGGAGCAGGATCGGGAATCTTAGGTCTCACTATACCAAACCAATTTTTAATCAACATACTATTTTTCAACAAAAGTCACAAGTACAGTGATATTTCTGAATGTAATCCATGTAATCTCATATTTTAGTTTGACCACAACTAAATCTTGGGTCTCATCTAGAGACTTTTGAAGTTTTGTGGTTACTTGTCTTTTTATCCACATCTTTTTATTCAGATTCCTGGCTCCCCTTACAGAACACTGCTTTAAAGGGAGGTTGGAGATGAGGTATTTGTTGAGGGAAAAAAAATCCAAAATAGAGTCAACTTCTTTTTTTTTTTTTTCTTTTTTTTTTTTCCTATACAAATACTTAACAGATGACTGAAAAACAGGCAGACTGAAGGGGAAAAAAAAAGAAAGACCAATTCAGGTGGCTTTTATTTCTAAACTTATCACTATTACTTCTCGCCATTCTCCTTACTCTTTAATGGGACTATGATAACATTCAATGTGTTTATTGGTTTTATAATCAGGCCATTCTTTTGTTTAGAGCTGCTGAATGTGTTTATATTCTGAAAATAAATTTATCAATTTAATTTAACTAGAGACAAAGCAGGCCATTGATGCTGCTCCTTCTCATAAAACTGTCTGTTGGTAGCAGTCTAAATTGACAAGTAATTGACCTCCTTGTGTCCCTCTCAGGAAAAATGTGAAAACTGACTTAACCAGGTTAAGATATGCAATCATACTGATGTGGGGGTATGTTTTATCATCTGATTGCACATGAATGTCAGATGCATTTAGGATAAGCATCAAAAAATAAAAGATACAGAAAAACAACATCCTTTCTGTAGAAAATATTTGTTACTCTTGGAGTCTCAATCAGAAAAAGAATGCTACAGACAAGTAACAGGTTATACTTCTGTGCAAAATACTGCTGTAGCCTCAGTTCATTAAAATACACTGAGTTCATCACTGATGATTAAAACAAACATTCAGATCATGCTGAATTCTACTAAGAACTCTCTCTAGGATATTTTCGTAAGAAACAATAGTGTCTTAGATTCTTCTGGTGCCTTGTCTCCTTAAATATGTTTAAAGTATATGCTCTTCCAAACAAAATTAAGGGATATATACTAATACTGAAGAAGGTTTATTATATCAGATTGTGGGGTCTGTTGCTACTGAGAATACCTTCTTTTCAATAATAAGGAACCTTTAATAAGGAACAAATCCTGGCATGTTCATTTCATATTTAGGTATTGGTATTCCAATTTATAATGCTTAACTTTAAAAATAGACATTTGAAGAAGGCTATGATTAAGTTCAGTATAAAACATGGACCATAGAATAAAAGCTATTGGTATGAACTGAGAAAAGGTCTTAACCTGATAAATTGATACAATGTGTGAAAAATATGAATTCTAGACCTAGTCAAATTGTCCATAGAAGTATTCTTGATTAAAGAATTACTTCAAATAGGTCTCTTCTAGATTTGAATAAAACAAAATAGAACAGACTATTTCAAATGGAAGGGACCTACAGCTGGGCAACTTGTCCAGCAAGATGCTGTGAGGGACAGTATCAAAAGCCTTACTAAAACCCAGAAAAACTATATCCACCACCTTCCCTTCACCCACTAGGCAGGTGACCTTATCATAGAAGGATATCAAATGGTTAAACAGGACTTTCCCTTTGTGAACCCATGATGACTGTGCCTGATGATTGCATTATTCTTTAAATGCCTTTCAGTAGTAGCCAATATAATCTCCATAATTTTTCCAGGAACTGAGGTTAGACTAACAGGTCTGTAGTTCACTAGGTCTTCCCTCAAGCCCTTTTTGCAGATTGGAAAAATGTTGGCTAACTTCCAGTGAGCAGGGACCTCCCCAGACTCCCAAGACCTTTGGTAGATGATCGAGGGGGGTCCTGCCATAACATCCACTAACTCCTTCAGTACTCCAGGATGAATCCCATCAGGCCCTATGGACTTGTGAACATTCAGCTGATACAGCTGGTCCCTTACAATTTCAGTGTTCACAGATGGAAAGTCACTGTTCCCACACTCGTGGTCCTCCAACTCAGAGGACTGGGCAGCCCAAGGTCTATCAATATTATTAAAGACTGAGGCAAAAAACACATTGAATGCCTCCACTTTTTCTTCACCCCTATTAGTCAGATGACCATCTTCAACAAGTCCAATGTTTTCTTTAGACCTCTTCTTGCTATTATACTTAAAAAAGCCCTTCTTGTTATCTGAAAAAACACTGGCCAGTTTCAACTTTAATTGAGCTTTGGCCTTTTGTGTCTTCTCCCTGCATATACAAACCACAACTCTGTAATCTTCCTGCGAAGCCTGACCTTTCTTCCAGGGATCATACAATTTCTTTTTCCTCTGGAGTTCCAAGAGGAGTTTCCTCTTCAGCCAAGCTGGTCTTCTGCCCTGCTTGCTTGACTTATGACACAGTGGAATTCCCTGCTCGCACAGTGGAATTGCCTGATAGACAAAAGAAGAACTGGGTGAATGAAAGACCAATTTTGGTCATCTCTTCCACACACTGGCCAGGGTTCAGATTGCTTAGATTTCCTTGGTTCATATGGCCAAAGAATAATTTTCCCAAAATAAAGGATACCGCTAAAAATTAATATACATTATGGTCAAACAGTAAGTGCTGTGACCAACTACTCTCAGGATATCTTAAGTGCTTTATAAATATGCTGACCACTACTTGCATGAGTAAGGTCAATAGAACTGTTTTGTTGTCAAGGTGGAAGACAGACACTGGAAAGGAATATGAATGTTACAATTAAGACTGTCAAATATAGGCAAAAAAGGGTAAAGCCAATTTAGATACAAATTTTTTCCTTTTAGTTGAAAAACTCCCATCTTAAGTAATGTATCTAGAATTATAGTATTACTGAGAAAGGTATAGAATACAAAGCATTTAAGAGCTGGGGTTTTTAACCACACATGTTTGCAAGAGACTTCACTGTATTCCTCATCAAATGGCATCAGAATTTCCTTCAGACTGTTCAAAAAGACTGTCTTGGTCTTGTTTATTTTGTACTGTTTTTTCATCTTGCAGTATAAAACAAAGGATTGTGATTTTCTAATTATAAAACTAATTAACTCTCACAAAGTAAAGGACCTGGACTTTAGCTCTTGAGCTATTTCTGTAGGTGCAGAGCACAAAACAATTCACTATCTAATCTCAACCCCAAATTGTGTATTTAGAGAACGGGGACCTCCCCTTACCAACCTAATTACAAAGATTTACAAAATGGAAAAATAACTGTATTTGTTTATACAGATATAAATTTCCTGCATGTGTTTCAGTTTTTTGTTCATTATTTTTCATAAAGAAAATAATTAAAATGTGTGTTGCTCATATATAAAAGTTTTATTATTGCACCCACAGATTTGAATGTTTTGTCCTCAAAACGATAATAGTAAAACAGCAGTGAGAGTTGTTGTGTTTTGAGTTTGTTGTGCTTTCTGATAATTTTGTCACTTTTTCCATCTCCACTTTTTTTTTTTTTTTTTTTTTTTTTTTTTTAAGTTGCAAGGGCTTGGTCATATTTTAAAAAATACAAAGCCCTATTAATGTCACACTTGATCAATACATACAATGCAGAAAGCTCTTTTATTGGCTGTCTATAAATGTACAGTTTTATATTCTTTTTCATAACTTCCCTGTCCTTGCTTTCTTCTCCTTCACTGACTACTCACTTTATAACTTTCCTTTTACACTGTTTTAGATTTTATAATTGAGTCTGTGAATGATGTTGGATTAATAAATGCCTTGGAGACAGAAGTCTATTTTTTTTCCAGAAGAGCAGTATATCCTTAGTGTACATTTTTTATGGGATTACTGTAATCTTTCTTCTCCCTTTATTTCCTTGTTTTATTCTCTGAAAATCACTTTAAGGAGTCTTTAGAGATTGCCTCTTCACACAAATATCAGGAATATTTCTTAACACTTGACACCACTTGTTCTAAATGAAGCACACTGAAATCTACACATAGCAACCTAGATACCTCTGAGTAGTACTCAAAAGAAAAAACTGGGGCGGGGGGGGGGAAGAAACCTGAGAACATGTGTTGATAGCAACTTGGTTTGTTAATTATTTTTAATTTAAAAGAAATCTGTCATTTTAAGGAGAAATGCATGAAATTTAAGAAAGGCACTTTTTAAAAAAACAATGGAATGGAAGGGGAAGGGCTGGATTGCTAAAAGAATAACATGTAAAGGAAGCCACAAAAATATGTGGTTCTATGCAAACAGAATGTTTTTTGTCTCCTTTTTAGCTTTTCTAAACAATGTAGAAATAGTTGGAATGAGCAGTCTTGTGCATCGGAACTGTACAGAAGACTGAACATTAGGATAGTTTAAAAAACACAAACACTGAGTAAATTGAAATAGATTTCTGAGAAAAGGATGAGAAAAGGTGAAAAAGACCAGTGATAAGTAAGTGGTACAAAGAAGTAGTAAGACCTGCCTCAGCTATAAAATATACCTCTTACGACTTACAAATTTTCCTATTTTAAATGTCATTTAAAAAAAGCTCCTACACTACCAACTTTTTATAAAGCCTGGTAAAACACAAACACTTAATTTTCTTTTTGCTGTGTTTTCAGTGAAATAAGAGGTGGGGGAGGAAGAAAAAATAATTTTTTTGGTTTTCCTAGTAAATTATTTAGCTGCTTGGTCATTTTCTGTATTACTACTTTAAAAAAAGATACATATTTAGAGTGCAGAATCTGCTGAAATGTCAAACTCTTTTGATTTATTAAGTAATCTGAAAAAGATGCGCTGCAGTCATGACATTTTGCGTTTGATTAGCAAAGACAACATAATCCAGTATGACATTCTGTTAAGAAGGATTAAATAGTGTTACCTAGAGAAGGTGGTCTAACAGTTTACAAGAATTTCTGTTTACTTCTGTGCAGGTGAAAAGTGTCATTTTGAAACTAAATATTTAAAATAAGATAACAGAGAACCTTTCTCCAGTTTCGCAGTAGCAGGTGTTTCCATTCCTTCGCCTCTGTTTAAGAAATGACTATAGCCATTTACAGCTTCGGTTTTAGACACCCAAGTCACTAAGTCACTTCTAAGTGTAAGTAAGTCATTTCTCTGTATAGACTTACATCTTACTTAATCTATAGATAGGCAAAAGCGAACAGCTAGGCCATTATTTTTAGACCAGTTAGGAGAAAGATAAAGTAAAACTAGTTAAAGCAAAACCACTATTGAAAAAAAAGCTTGCAGGTTTAACAAGAGCCAAGGTATTGCTTCCCATAGCCATACAAGAAACAAATAGAAATCAGAAATTATCATAGTGAAAAGCATTTCTTCCAGAACTCCATATGAGATAAGCATATATCATATAGTAAAACATGTAATTGAACTCAAAACACAAAGGAAGAACATACAAAAGTGTGATGGAAAATATATATATGTTCTGAAGAAGATAAGATTAGTAGTATAGACCCTAATTTTATATCAAAAAAGGTTGATTTGAGAGTGACACATCCCGGCTTGATCACATCACAGTACTTGAGATGGTCAGTAAGACCTGTTATTTGGGTGATCTAAACATTATTTTATGTCATCTGAAAAATTCTGTTCCCTATTTCAATTTTGTTTAGAAAATAGAAGGCAAAAGTATGTAGCAGCGACAGCCCATTGTTAAAGAAAACTTCTGACCAAAGACTAAAACATATTCTTTTCAATGGTGATCCTGAGATACACTTATCTTCTGCATCCAGCTACAACTTAAATGAATATTCTTTGTTTAAATAATGTAAAAAAAAAAAAAAAAAAAAAAAGGAGAGGAAGAGGAAGTAGGAGCTGTCATCCCATGTCACAACATCTACAGTGAAGACGTAAAACCTAGACTCAGAAAATAACATGCGTTAGCCTCTTCAGACCAAGCAGGTGACAGAAAAAAGATGTCATTTGGAATGAGTTGGAACATTTTGTAACTTACTTTCTCTCTGTCACCCAACCGCTGCCTGGTGCCTACTTTCAAGTGCCTACTGAAGAGGCTGAGATGGGGGCCTGAAATAGACAGCCTGAACTGAACTTAGATTTCAAGATGGAGATTCCTCTTCCCATGGAATTTCACAGCTTCTAATAGCACTAAAGGAAAAATTAAAGCTAAGCCCTTTTTTCACTTGAAACTAGCAAGGAAATCATAGAAGAAGAAAGATAAAACAATAGGAAAAAAAATGCCAAAATAAATTAGTAAGTTAAGGTCAAATGTCCATTCAGAAGTTAATTTTTAAGCCAAAATTTTAATGTGGAGAAATAGCATGGATGTCAGTGTGCACGCCTACATCTCTACAGTCAGTTTAAACAAGACATTTTCTAGTAATTCCCCTCTCTTAATGTGCTGTTTCCAATTTGAACAGTTTAAACAGTATTTTAAACAGTATTATACTACAGAAGTACCACAACATATTAAAAAAAGAGAAAATGTTCCTTTCCTGCACTTCAAGGTATCACTTTAAAAAAAACACACAAAAAACCCCCAAGAACCCTTCACAGTCTCTAATCCACTCCATGGAAAGAAAGTAATGGGATTAGATCACTATCGGAGTTTCTTTCATTGAGTTAAATGAGCTGAGTGTTACTGAAAAGGCCTATGCTCTTCAATACAGCCGAACATGGAAACACTTTTGTTGGTCTTACAGTTAGATGTCCCCATTGTGCTCATTGTATTTAGTCATGTCATTATCAAAACCCTTCCTTCTCCTAGACTCAAAAATCCCAGTATTAACAGCTGCTTAAGACTATATAAAAAACTAGCAGTCTGAACTAATTTTCTGCCTGGAATTTTAAATTGTTGGCTTCATTATTAAATGACAGCCTCTAATTTTGATCCGCATTTCACAACAGTGTTTCTACCATATCTGAGAAAGTCCTTTTATGTCTTCATGTTACAGTTCAGCCATTTCATAGATAAGCAGTTCATCTGGTTTAGATGTCCACTGCTGTACAATGACAATACATAATTCATCAAAATGTGTTAAATCTAGTAGGATTATTTCAAGTATATGAAAGGATTTATTAATTCATTTCTAGAAGGGTAATTTATCTTTAATCTGATTAAAACAGAACATTTAAATAAATCAGTTATATTAGCTTTAGGCACATCTATTCTCTGTGGTTTAGTTTTAGCTTTTAGTTTTATCACACATACAGGATCATTGAAAATGTAATATGGCAGGAATTTTTATTGAAAAAGAAGATTCATCAACATGGAAAAAAGCTACCATTGAAAAGCTGATGATCTCAAGTTTAAACTTTCATTTTATACACTATTTACATATACATCTAGATATGAGAAGTCATAAACATACTCATTAATTCATGATGAAAGCGATAATTTTAATCACAAGCTAAAAAAAAGAAGATTCTTAAATAACATTTTTGTAGATTATTTTAAAATAAACTTCAGTTTCCATGTAAACTTCCTCCTAGGGTTTCTGCAAGATTCTTTCTTCTTTTTTTTTTACAAAAACTTTTAAGAAGGGATTTAGATTTGACTAAGCCTCTCCAAATGGTCTTAATGTGTGCTGACAATATCAAAATTAAGTATTTTAATCTTTATTTAACATCTTCCTTATTTATCTACATTGACTTTTCATTTCCTACAAATTGCATTTCTGCAGTGTCATGGCTCTCCCCCTTGGCCTAGTTCCTGAAAGGTGACAGTTGAAAATAAATTTAATTAGGTATTAGTATAGTTAGAAAACAGAATATCTATGGTTCACCCTATACTGGTTTAGTTTTCTGTCTTGAGTACCAGGAAATTTTATATATCATGTTACCAAGAAAATAACAACAAATTGGCAGAAGTCAGGGAACAGGATAAAAAGTGATATTGGGAGCTGAAGGGAATAACTTTGGAGTAATAATGAATAGAGCTAAAAATAAAAGAGTTCAGCTAAACAGTAACTAAGGGGGATGAGAGAAACAGGGAGATAGAGAGGGAAAGAAAAGAACAGAGATTATTTTATACAGAAAACAGGCTATCCTAGAAGTAATGAGGTGAGATTAACAAATGGAGAGTTTAGACTGAATATCAGTAGATATCCTGACAGGGATATGTATTAGGATTTGGAATAGTCTCCTAAGGGTAGTGGTATAAGGTTCATCATTTGGCGTTTTCAACACTAGATGGGACAAAGCACAGGAAAAAAATATGGTTGGAGAAAATCCTGCCTTGACAGAGAGATGAAATGAATAATCTAATAGGCCTTTTCCATCTCTAACTTGTTGCTATGAAACTGCCAGAAAAGACTAAATTTAATCTTCTCAGTGTCTTTTATTCTTTTATACATAAATTATCTTAATCTTTTCTGCACATTTTCTGCCTCCTCTCTCTCCTTTAACACAAATTTAGAAGGGGTATTTAAAATGTTTTCATTCTATTTCTTCTTCTTCAACTGTTGCAGGTTAATTTTAGTTCACATATGAACGAAACATGAAAATGTATAGTGGTTGGCTGGATATTACAGATGAGCAGGAATTTTTCATTTAAATATTTTCTCTTGGAATTGTCAGGATTTTCACTAAATTGTAAAATTTCAGACTGCTGTTCCAGTTCAGACAAAATTAAAAATAATCTCTAATTACCTGCCATGTTTTGAACATTTTATTTAGAAATTATAGTAAAAAATGGTTCAGGCAAGCATTTTAAAAAAATCCAAGAGTGATACTGCTGAAGGAAATGTGTCATTGAAATCTTTCAGGCAGTACATTTTACTGTTCTTGATTTTGTTTGCATTTATATGTGTTGTTTTCTTTCAGCTAGGGGGAATGCCAATGAATGCTTTATTCTCAGTGGACAGTATAGACACGTGTCACAGTGAAGTTACCAAACAAGTGTACCATCTCTTCTCTGAAACAGTCCTCAGAGAGCCAAGTGCCACAGGAGACTTGGAAGTGACATGCCACAAGAGACAGACCACAACTTTCAGAGAAGGTGCTGTGAGAATCAGAGTTTTGTCACCCATGTCAAAATGGAAAACCACAAGGACAGGAAAAAAATGATTGTTGTGATGTGCCAGACAAGTGGAATTAACAGTGCGATTCATGAAAAAAAAGCAACAGTGTGGTTTCATCAACTGCTTTTAGTTACTTAATTTCCTGAAAAACTCTAGTTGCTCTTGGAGGCCAGAAAGCCTGGTGGGCTTGCCAGGTTTTCCCACTGGTTTACTGAGCCTGAGATAAGCAAAAGTCATCATCCTTGGAGGGATTAATTATTGCTAAATTGATGGTACTATAACTTATTTGTTGATGAGAAGCTCAAAATGACCCAGCAATGTGCGCTTGCAGCCCAGAAAGCCAACCGTATCCTGGGCTGCATCACAAGAAGCGTGACCAGCAGGTCGAGGGAGGTGATTCTCCCCCTCTACTCCTTGCTGGTGAGACCCCACCTGCAGTACTGCGTCCAGCTCTGGGGCCCCCAACATAAGAAGGACATGGACCTGTTGGAGCGGGTCCAGAGGAGGGCCATGAATGTAATCAGAGGGCTGGAGCACCTCTCCTATGAAGACAGGCTGAGTGAGTTGGGGTTGTTCAGCCTGGAGAAGAGAAGGCTCCAGGGAGACCTTATAGCAGCCTGCCAGTACCTAAAGGGGGCCTACAGGAAAGCCAGAGAGGGACTTTTTACAAGGGCTTGTAGTGACAGGACAAGGGGTAATGGTTTTAAACTGAAAGAGGGTAGATTTAGATTAGATGTGAGGAAGAAGTTCATTGTGAGGGTGGTGCGGCACTGGCACAGGTTGCCCAGAGAGGCTGTGGCTGCCCCATCCCTGGCAGTGTTCAAGGCCAGGTTGGATGGGGCTTTGAGCAACCTGGTCTAGTGGAAGGTGTCCCTGCCCATGGCAGGGGGGTTGCAACTACGTGATCTTTAAGGTCCTTTCCAACCCAAACCATTCTATGATTCTATGATTGCAAGACTGACAAGACTCTTTTATTTAAATACATTTTGAAAGACTGACTTTAGTTCAAAAATGGAAATTTTCCTTTTGTCTTTATTTAAACAGCAATAATAAGAATAACTGAAAGCTGTTTTTCTATTAACTTAAAGAAGATTTCTGGTTTACCATTTCAGGTCATGCTATTGTTTAATAGCTAGGAGAGCCAAACAAAATCTTAGGATTTTTTTTTTTTTAATTTACTTAGGAGTTGTATCTTCAGTTTTTCACCATACTTTGAACAGTTAACAACTTGCTCAATATACTGTGTCTAAAATGCTGTGTAAATCATTTAGCTCTGGCAAAAGATACTTTCTACATACAAAAAAAAATACCTGAAAGCTGTGGGTTTGATGAGATGTTTTATAACTTATTTTACTATTGTAACTGAATAACAGAATGCCAAATCTCTTTAAGAATTTAGATAATATCAACATGACATATCCTAAAATATAGTCCCGGCATGAGGAAGGGTGAATAGACTAAATAAATACTGTTCATAGTTTGAAGAATTTGCAGCTGTTTGTAATGGCTATATTCATAGTTGAAACTAAAATACAGTAGAACCTTTTCTCTGCTCCTGAAGACAAGTGGCAGAGCATTTCTCTCTAATTTCTACCTACAGTTAAACTCTCTTCTCCCCTTAAATAGAATTGCTATTATACTGACACTTGGGAGCAATATGGCCCATCCATGGCTATCCCCCAGCCTGTTCCTAAGCAGTGTCTGGAGAGCATTAGCTGTCATGAAACAAAACTTACAAAGTTGCCAGGGAGTGTGCTTGACTACTTTCCGCTATTCAGATATTCAAGGTGTCCTACATTTTTGGGTAACCGGCTTGAAATACCTTTGCTGTTACTAGGATTTTGAAAATGCTAAGCAGCGGAGCACTCACCTCCTTAGGATTATCCTCAGGATATTTCAGGCTGGGCACTTAAAATCACTCAGTTCTCTGAAAGCTGTCTTCCTTTTAATTTGATAGATTTTAACACATATCTAAGTTTTCTCCTGAAGACGATCATTTGATATTTTGTGCCTTTTCTTTCAAATCCCAAACCAGAATACAACAGAGAAAAAGGAGGTTTGGACGTCAGAGAAAAATCTCAAAAGAATGCATGCTGTAATAATACTTGACACTCAATTACTCTGTAATTCTAGGAGATCCACTGCTGCATTGCTGTCTACACATATGCGTAAGTAGCTACCCTGATTAATGTTAGCACATGAATACGAAAAGGAATAATGATGATTTGTAACTTGTTATAAAGGCCTGCCATAGAAACTTGCTAAAAATATATGAAAATTGCTGTTTGTTTAAGTGAGGATGACACTTTAAAATGATAGCCTAATCATTATTAATTCTTTTGATATTTACTGTATTATCATTAATCCAAAAGAGTTCTTTTGGAATTAGTGAAGATGTCATACAAATTTCTAACATTAATTCAATGTTAATTACTTGGAGCATTTCTAACAAATAAACTTAAAAATGCAGTATTGTGTTTCAATTTTCAGTGCACATTATGATCATTAGTACTGGGAAATATTTTGTTTCTTTTGAAAGTAATAGTAAAATGAGTAGGAAGCTATATGGGAGTCGTACTATAGCTCTAGGCTACAGAAAGTCTGAGTCACGTCCTCTTTATTGGTAAAATGTTCAGAACGGTGTTGTAAGAGCCATCTCCAAGCGTGCAGTTGGTAACTGTATGTCTCTTGTCCAAATACTTCATTCCTGCTTTAACTAGATACACTAGCACAGGGAGGCTGTAAAAGTTCTGGCAGCTTTTCTTGAATAATGATAGATACAAAGATTGCTTCAGGAATACAGATGTGACTTCCCTGTTGTGGTTATCTTGCTATAACATATGTGTGACTGGTCTGAAGTTCTTTTTGAGGAAGATAGGCGCAGACCTCATAATCATCTCTCCTGGGATGCTGGGAGAAGTCTTATATCAGCCTTTTACCCTGGGGTGACTTTCATTCAGAGAGACTTTTATCAAACGGCCAAATTTCTGATATTTTCACACAGAAAAGGCTGGACATTGAAAGAGATGCAACTTTGCCTTCAGGTACTTGCCTCATTCACAAGAGGATTCACACTCATAATTTGCATGTTATCTTACATGGAAAGAAAAGCAGCTAAGATAGCCGAGAATTTTCTGTCAGTTTGGAAATGTACCTTGAAATTCATATGATTGTGTAATGGCACTAATAATAATAAAGCTCCATTTAAAAATTAATAAATATCAATTTGTTACAGAACTTTTGGGGCTATATAACAAAGGTGAACAAGAAAATCAAAAGTCTTGTTGCATTCAGCACCTGTTATTTCATTCAAAAAGCAAGATGTTTTCCTGAACCCATTCTTAAAGCCTGTATTAAATTAGCAGTATGAAAAAAAAGCCAAAACCACACCCAACTGCAAGGACTACAATGTTCATGACATTATTAAAAAGTAGGAGTGATAAATACAGTGTTTAATCACTAGCTTCCTAATAGTAAACAGGAAATTAAAAATTTCAATTAAAGAAAAAAAAAGATGGATAGTGTAAAAGAGTGACCACAGTGGTCAAAGCTAGGGGGGAAAAAAAAAAAAAAAAGAGCTCCATGGAACAAAGTGGAATTATGAAGTAAATACCATGACTACTATACATGGCTAGCGCACACCAGTGAGAAAAATTAGGTGTTAGTAAGCATTTTGTTTAGGGATAAAATGTTACTGGAATATTCATTAAATCAAATACCTAGTAATACTAAGTATATGAGATATGACAGGGCATGAAGTAAAACTCTTGCTTTTGGTATGTTCTCTGTGTTTTGTATAACTTATCAAAGGCAGGGAAGATTTTGGATGCAATTATCTGACTAAACAATGTTGATATTCCAGTTTTTGATCTGTGGTCTAATTCTATCAAGTAAGTGATAGCAAAATATTGCAGCTGCTGAGATCTTTCTAATGACACATCTCATCATTTATCGTGTCTTGCACTTGAGAGATGGTTTAGAGATTTTAATACTTATTCTATCAATTTTTTTTGTTGTTGATTCATGTGTTTGAACCTTATTCTTTCTTTTAGATTTGGTTTTACTTGCATCTAGTATAATTTAAATAGTATTGCCTTGATGAATCTATGGAAGGTGGTCATATTTGAAAGTGTACAAAACATTGTTTCATATAACAGTAAATGTGTTGCAAGTCTATATAATATTATGTATATTGTTCAAAATTTTCAGTTTGGTTATTTAAGCTGAAGATTACTAGTGTAAAATTCTGAAGCTCTTGTTTCCTCTGCAGGTATCGAATGCTTCATGTGACATTGTCCACAATGATGGTTTGTTTTCACTTCTAACTGAAAACAGCAGAAAATAGCTAATAAGTTGCAAAATATCTACTGCCAAGTAAAACTGTACTTATAAAGAAGAAAAATACAATAGATCGGATCCACCTTAAAATTAAGATAACTAAACGTAGATGTCTAAATGTAGGTGTGAACATTTGAACTAAGGGTCTAATGACCTATTTAATTCAATTGACTGCAGTCCTAGGATACAGTTCTCTAAATGTAGATGCCCATGCTCTTTGAGATCATGTAGAGTACTCAAGACACTTCTATGGACCTGGCATTTATAAAACAGGACTTAATTTTTTTACGGGGCAGCTGAAGACTAATAAGTACTGCACAACACCTTAAAATACCACTAAAAATGTGAGTTTACTCAATTAATTCTGGCCATAGTCAATACTACCAATGTAACCTGAAGAGAAATCCAGCTCACTGTAAAGTAGACACTGAGGACCCAACTCTATACAAGCATCTAGAGTCATCTGAAATGACTTAAGGTATCTCAAACATTTTGATGGACTTGACAGAGATGACATACAACCTCTGAGATATTCAGGCCCTTCTGGGGTGGCAAATGGCAGAGAGGTAGAGCATTCTAAGACTTCCCAAATGGCACTGGACTCCCGTATGTGTGTTGACAAAAGAATCTACTTCCTGCTGTCTGGTCAGCTGAATCATATTCTAAGCTTTTTGGACTGTTTTCACAATTCACTCAGTGAAGTTGGCTAAATATAGAGATTTAATGCCACCTCACATACTGGAACATCTGCCACCTAACCACCAGCTGCCTGAAGCTACTTGAGATATATACATGTTGTGTTTCCTTTAACAAGAGTAATATGAGATCTATGAATTTATCAACTGCATTAGCCTCAGTCAGAAACCTTCATTAAACATTTTCAATGTTTTGTTGGGTTTTGGTTTGTTTGTTTTTTTTTTTTTTTTTTTACTTGCAAGAAACAAAAGAGATTATGGAAGCAGTTGGTATTTATCTATTTATTTTTAACTTTTTTTTTCCATTTCACATTCCCTTTAACTTCACTGTCTCCTATATAGAGCTTAATTGCCTTTTCAGATGCACTTATAGAAGGTGTAAAACATTCATTTGGAAAGAAATAGAAAAATAGTCAGTGGAAATGTCCCTGTCTGATCTAACATGTTAAAAACAGATCTTAATTTTTTAAGAGCAGCACAGGCAAACTCTCTGAAGAATAGAAAGGGCAAGGAAGACAGAAAAACATGGCCTTTGACGCCAACCTTG
Source organism: Aquila chrysaetos chrysaetos (assembly GCF_900496995.4). NCBI lineage: Eukaryota > Metazoa > Chordata > Aves > Accipitriformes > Accipitridae > Aquila > Aquila chrysaetos. The sequence continues at coordinate 26,891,867 of NC_044017.1, read as the reverse complement.
TTTATAGCTCAAGAGACAAAAACAGTGACTTAACACACTTAACACAGTTTGTGCTCACAAACTCTGAGGATATTTTTGAGCCAAGATCTTCCATCCTTAGGAAACGCAACGATATTTATACATAAATCATGTGGGGGTTTGTTCAATTTTATTCTTTTTTTTTATCCCTTATAAAACAAAGAATAGAATCGGAAAATATTTCTGGAACTACAACCATACACCATTCTATCTGAAAATATTGAGGGTGTTTCTTAGATAACACAAGCTCATTGTAATCCCTGACCCACTTGCCACACTACAGCACAGCCACCTATTTGAGTAACACTGGTAACCAGGAACAGGAGTTGGTGTGACTTTTGAGAATTTTATGACTGCTTACCCCTAATTACTGAATTAATAGAATCTATTTTTCCTCAGCTCTCACCATAGAAGCAGCTGTGGGTCTCAGAATACCTGGAAATCTAGTTTACTGAAGCTTGTCTAGGGAGCTGAGCTATTCCCAGAGGTTGTATAAATCACAGACATTGTAAAACAGCTGACAGCCTGGAACTTGGACACTGGCTATCCTATTATTTACTTTTTTTCCAGAGTAAAAGTCAGAGAGCTTTAAGACTGCCTTTTTAATTAGGAGTTCAGAAGCTGACTGAGCCAAGAGCCAGAAAACAGGGGAGCCAGTTGGCTGTGGGAGTCTAGAAGCTTTGGAATGCCTAATCTAAAGACATTTAGATAATGGGGAACTGCACCAATGTCGACCATGGCACTTGGAACAGTTAGGCAACTTATAAGAGAGCAATTTTGGCAGCTACTTAAGGAATCCTTAAAAATGAAAAATTCCTATTAAATGAAAATGCATTTGAATGAAAAGCCTGAAAACATGGTAAGTGTTTTCCATTAATACTATTCCACTAAAATACATTTGGCATTTCATCCATAAACATTTCCAGGTTTACATTTGGTTTATGTCATGCTAACCTGTGATGTTACTAGGAAGAAGAGCGCACCTTGTTACAAAACTTTTAACTTCAATATAATAACATGTACTAGCTTTTCTTACAGTTTTTAAATAAGTCCATAGATCATTTTAAATACAAGGATTTAATTAAATTTTCTTACCATTATCATTAAAATGATGAGATCTTTGTCCAACTGCCATTCACTTTTATATGTGACAAAATCTAGATCAAAAATGATTGGTTAAATCATTTGCTGGGAAGAACAGCATTCTGTTAGTGTAGTTTGTCAAAGGACAGTGCATGAAATAGCATAAAATAAACCCAAAGCTGTCCTGGTGTTATAACTTTCTCATGTACCATTGTGTTTTAGAGAAGACAACACAGTTTTAGAGAAGACAAGACAAGAACTGACATGGCCATGTCACTATATCCTATGATGTCACTATATTATTTTCTTGACCTCACTTATTGACAGCGAAAATGATATTGCCAGACAATTATTTTGCACTTGGAGATACTGAAGCAGTTCATGTTAATGTAATCCATTTCATATGGTACCTTCAAGCTTATGAAAAGCAAAGAAAAGAGGTTATTCTGCTGTTTGGTCTCTAAAGAAAATTTCAATTTTTAAAGACATAAATAGCTTGAAAATTATGGGGTGAGATTTTCTTTAAAAATGCAATTTCCTGGCTTGATTAGTAATACAGAAATCATAGTAAATATCTGTGAAACAGTCATTTTCAAAATAGAGATCATGAAACAAATGTTGAACTGTCAAACCACCTCTGGAAATTCAGTAACAAAATTCGAAAATGTTGAGTGGAGATACTTCTCTCTGTCAGTTTTAGCACTATGAAAGTTATACTTTGGACTATTATACTAGGTCTTCTCCATAACCAGGAAGAAAAAAAATAATTTCTAATAAAAATACTGTATCCAATCCTAAGAAAAAAATGTCTAAGATGTGCTGAAGCACATTGCACACATACTTTTTTTCTTTCTAATGATTAGAACACAGGCTTGTGTGACTAGAGCAGACACCTAGCATTTGGATTGTTAAAGATGGATGAAACAAATCCCATAATTCATCCAAAATACTTTCAAACTTTTTTTGAGCACAAATAATTTGGAGTACACAAAAGAAACTATGAGTGGATAGTACATTATAGCTAATGGAAGGTGGAGAGTGTCCTGTTTAAACTTCATACGTACATCATTTTGTCAACTTATTTAAGTGTAAGATGATCCATCAGAAGATCAGGCTGGGCATTGAGTGAATTGAGAGCAGCCCTGCTGAGAAGGACTTGGGGGTATTGGTGGATGAAAAACTGAGCATGACCCAGCAATGTGTGCTCACAGCCCAGAAAGCCAACCATATCTTGGGCTGCAAGCACAAGAAGTGGGACCAGCACGTCGAGGGATGTGATTCTCCCCCTCTACTCCTTGCTGGTGAGACCCCACCTGCAGTACTGCGTTCAGCTCTGGGGCCCCCAACATAAGAAGGACATGGACCTGTTGGAGCGGGTCCAGAGGAGGGCCATGAACGTAATCAGAGGGCTGGAGCACCTCTCCTGTGAAGACAGGCTGAGAGAGTTGGGGTTGTTCAGCCTGGAGAAGAGAAGGCTCCAGGGAGACCTTATAGCAGCCTGCCAGTACCTAAAGGGGGCCTACAGGAAATCCAGAGAGGGACTTTTTACAAGGGCTTGTAGTGATAGGACAAGGGTAACGGTTTTAAACTGAAAGAAGGTAGATTTAGATTAGCTGTAAGGAAGAAGTTCTTCTCTGTGAGGGTGGTGAGGCACTGGCACAGGTTGCCCAGAGAGGCTGTGGCTGCCCCATCCCTGGCAGTGTTCAAGGCCAGGTTGGATGGGGCTTTGAGCAACCTGGGCTAGTGGAAGGTGTCCCTGCCCATGGCAGGGGGGTTGGAACTAGGTGATCTTTAAGGTCCTTTCCAACCCAAATCATTCTATGATTCTATGATTCTATGATTTCTTCTCTTGATTCAGCAGGCAACCATTAGAAAGTAATTTTAACCTATTGTTTAATATACAGTATGGATATAATTTGGATCCTACATTCCATTGTCAGTGAAATGAAAATAACGATTGACAGTACATTACCCAGTGAGAGTACTCATGTATGAAAACTCTGGGCTTGTGTAGTCAAATGAGTGAAGTGATTGTGATGAAAGTGATGAAAGTGTTGAAACCAGCAGGTCTATAAAAAAAAGATTCACAACACATCCTGTTTCCCTTTAATATGGTTGCTGCTGAAAGAGGCACTCCCATTCTGCCCTTCTGTCCTCAGCGACATGCTCCCAGTGCCTGTGCTATGCAGATTTGAGTATTTGAATGGCCTTGAGAGGAGCAAGAGGGAATTGATTGGCTTGATAAGTATGGTTTTTGCATTATGTATCTTGGGATAGATTCCCTGATTGATCACCATTTGACCTCATGATTGCTAAGAAAGGAGAGGGAGTGTGCAACGTGGGACGAGAGGGAAAGAAGCCACCCCTTTTCCTGGTAGTCTACACTCATACCACGTTAACTGATGATGCAGCTATATCTTAAGTTAATATTTCAGATCCAGTTCTATGCATATCTTCATCTTACGTGATACTTTTCGAACACAAGTATCTAAAGATTTAACGTATTATGTGCTGAGTAGTCTCAGAAGGATGCAGAAAAGGCTAAAAAGGAAAAAAGTAAGTTAGGATCCTGGTGACAGACAGTAGTTTAATGGGAGAGGTTAATGGGAAAAGTTGCAATATGTCCACTAGCTGAGCCTTTCAAAGTGAGGCCTTTTGCACTGTCATGGTGATGATTAATTTAGGTAGATGTGACAAGGATGGAATGGAAGAAAAGGGAAAATGCCAGAAGGATAAGGGACAGAAGGAACTTACTGTTTTTAACAAGGGCTAAAAAACAAGTGAGAAGCACCTGGCAGATAGCTGACGACAATTACCCAGCAGCTGGGAATGTGTGTTGACAGGGGAAGCAGGTCCAGAAGATACTGGAGCAAGTGTGCACAGTAACAAGAATGGGTTTGGGGGTTACTTGAGGACCCGCTAATAATAAACAAAGGCTTCCTGAGCTTTTGGAGGATTTTCATGGGAGCAGCATGAAACTTGTTGCTTTTGGAAGGCTCTCAGTATCTTTGAGTTTTGAAGGGTTTTGTACATCAATCTTGTACTAAAAGAGTGGTCTAAATCACACAATTGCACACCGTTAGCTGTCATCCTTAAGAGTTTTACAAAGAAATATCTTTGCGTATTAACCATCAGAAGTGTCTCTGTGCTCTGTTACTATTTAGCTCAACAATTTATATGTCCACCCTGTTGAAATGTTCATATGAACAAAAACAAGACCTTCTCAGATTCCCAGTGTCAAGCTGGTAAGTAAAAAGAATTAGTTAATCAGTCATGTTATTGGTATGTATGAAGTTTGTACAGTGGTAGTTTGTGGATTTTAACCAAATCTTGATAAATTGAGGGCAAAGGTATAATGCTTTTAATGTCAGTAGGACAGATTTTCTTTTTCTAATGGAAAACAACTAAAAGTAGTAAGACATAAAAAATTCTCAGTGACTAGATAACATATTGCCCAACCAGATAACTAGTGTCAAGCAGTGTCAGGCAGATTTGAAAGGCTAAAGCAAGCCACAGTGAATCAAACATCAGATTTCCTGCCACTTAGAAAAGTACAATGTATGAAGCACTGAAGGCAAGATGACACACTTCAACCAAAGATAAACACTTTTTTCTTCGGATGTGCCAAAACAGGAAAATGTTTTTTAAAATAAAGTCTCCTCAGTTCTAATTTACTCATATAAAGACAGTCAGAAAATTACAGAATAAGCCCCCAAAGACCAAGTGTGGTTGCAGTTTTTGTGGATGAGGCAGCCACCTGTTTTCTTCATGATAGGAAGAGGAATATATAATCCGGTTGCAGCACAGACTTTGGTAAAACTGAAGTAGAGGATAGGTAAGATTATTTCAGAGCAGTTTTGGAAGAATGCTGCTGGAATTCACTGACCAGTTTGAAGAGTATAGTGCTATGAATAGTAACATCAGTTTATTCTTGAAATTTGGAAGAGGCCCTTTTCATGCTAGAGGTGAATTCCACATAAGGAAAGAATTTCTTTTTTAGTAAATGGAAGGCATTACCTTTTCCTGAAGTTTTCCTACTATCATCAGACCTTAAAACCAAGGAAGACAGATTTCACCCTAAATGCTGTTATGAAGAGGCATTTTCTAGCACGTTTTCTGCAGTGGAAGATACAAGTGTGTTACCTATCCAGTCTTTTGCCAACACAGGATTTTTTTCTCTGCTCCTGATACTCATTTGACTCTGTGTGCTGACTCTTTTTCACAGCAAATTTCAGTTGCACGTTGTGGCAGTATACACTATTCCCCATTAGTACATTTTTTTAGACAGTTTTGGAGCATGAATTAATACTTGTTATTTTTAAAAAACCTACCATGTCATGTGGAACATTTGTTTATAGTCTTAGTGACTTGGCATGCCCTGCTTTTCAGGAGGATGAAATTACTTGCTTGGTTTATTTTCCAGTATTTTACTAGAAAAAAAAAGGTAAATTCTTCAAGCTTTAAATAATCTTTCACTGCAGAATTTTCATTATCTATACAATCTTTCCCTCTTACTAAAACACACTGCATCACAAGAATTACTGATTATTTGACAGGAAAAAGTATGCTAATTTTTACAATATATTTACTACAATTTCAAAAGCCTATTTATCTGTTAGAATGTTGAAATTAAGGGAAGCTATGCTATGTTAAGGAATTCAGACCTGATATTTTTCTCTTTGATTTTAATAATTACTTGTTTATAACTATTAGACATAATCCATCCTTAGTGGTGAAGACCCTGAACCTTTTCCTTTCACTACAAGTCAGTCCTTTTTTGTTTTCTTTCCCCATTAATAATCCTGATTTAGACTTCTCTGAAGACAAGGCATTCACTTTTACTACTCCATTAGCTTAATTTGTAAAATGATCTCCTACCAAATCTCTAGTTATGAATATCACATTCTGAATTTAAGTTTCTTTTAAATATGTAGCTATTCAGTCATCCATTTAATGATGCACAATTGCCTACATTATTGAGTTAGAATCTGAAATCTCTGTTTGAAGGGGTTTTTTAGATTTTTATTTTGAATATATTTACTTCATATGGCATGCTGTGATAACTTAATTGAATAGGCTAAATAATTTGTGCAGTAATATACTGTGTGAAACAAAAGTGTCACAGCAAAATATTTTCTTTAAATGACGGGCAGTTAACTCTATCAAAATAATTTATGCCTAGAAGCATAAAGGGAAAGATTACCAAAGGCAAATCATACTACCTCTCTCTGCATATAACAAAATAGTTTGCATGCAGCTAGGAAGATATTCCCTAAAGTACCAAAGATACTGAAACTACACAGAGAAACATCAAAGACATTAGAAGTAATTTTTATTGCCATATAGAAGCTGAAGGAAAGAGTAATAGTTGAGTCTTCCAACACCACCTTTGTCTTTCAAATAATAAATAACCCATTCTTCTCTTTTGAGAAGCACACTCAGGAGAGATGAAAGCTTAAATAAAACATCTTTCCTGCTGACAGAAGTATTTTTTTGTATAAAAATCAACCTAAAAAAAAGAATGTGCATTATGTAGATTTGAATATTAGAGATTGTTACTGAGCTATAAAGTAGAATTAAGAGCAGTGTTATCAATAAGAGGAAATAATTGGATAGGTTGACCACAGAGCCTAGGCTTAACACTTAAAAGAAAAGATAACAGCAAAAATAACAAGTATTAATATTAATTACAGGAAGGTTTTTCTTACATGGGATCTAAATATCCTAAAAATGTTCATATTAATCTCATAAATATGGATTAATTTTCATGTACTGAGTCTCATAGTAGCAGGAATGAGTGCTCTGTTGTTTGTTTGAGCATCCACTGGATGGGATTGTCTTTTTGACCTTTTTCATGATTATTGCAAAGCATGGACAATGTGCTTAGCAGTAGATTTGATCTAAAAATCTGTTTAGTCATTTGAAGTCTTTTCACTGACCTAAAGAGTCAAAACTGACCTTTTAAAGGACAAAACAAATACAGTCCTTCTTCAAAAGATTTTACCACCCAAAATGCAAGCATAGGCAGGAGAGTTGCTGATTACTAAATTAATTTGGCTAATTAGCTTGAATTTCAGAGCAGGGTGGAGATCCAGCCAGAGAATCATGGGACTTATTATAGTCTCATATACTCATATATATGGTCTCATAGTATGGTCTTTCTGGGTATGTTTTTCAGAACAGGTATATCATAAGCCTGATGTAAATGGTGAAAGTTCCCCTGGTATGTCTAAATTATGTAAATGTCAGCCCACAGACATCATTCAAATATTGTAAGCATGTAAATTCAGTCTTTAAGCATGGCCAGAGTGCAGGCCTCTACAGCATGCAGGGTCTCATGTTCATACACAGTTGACTGGGCACTGAAGTAGAGTCAAGTCTTTTCATAGATGATCATTTTATAATTGACAGAAGCAACCCTGTATGGTTTAACACATTTTTTTTTTCCTACTGTTTTACTTTATTCCAACTAATCTTTTCACTGACAATGACTGATATAGGCAGTGTTTTCAGCCAGTAGTATGACTACTTGTTTGTAGGGGAGGAAATATTTATCCTAAACTGTTCTGGACTGAGCCTTTTTATACCGTTTAGTCTTACAGCTAGAGAACATGACCTCTTTTAATTTACAAGTACAGATCTAGGCTTAGATAACCAAATTCTATTCAATATTAAAGTGAGGTGGAAAGCATTTGAATTTATGGAAATTAATCTGTTCCCATGACTTCATAATAAGATTGATAAGAAATGTGCTGAGAATAATTCAAGTGAATTTTAGAAATAACTGGAAGGTGTAAAATTCAAATTATGATAGTAATTCAAACTATAGTAACTCTCAAGGAAATCTCATTTTAGACTGAACTTTTAATTTTTAACACTTATCACGTTTTAGTGCCGAGATTTTTAAGTACTTACTATTGGCTTAAAGTCATCTCTGGAAGTCAATGCAAATTTTACTTTTTTACATCATGAGAAACTCAAGAACAATCTGGAACACTCTTGTCAGCTCCACTCTAAATGCATCCTTAAACCTGTTTACACCGTGCATATTTTCTTGCTGAAACAATGAAATCCTTAATGTGATAAGTAACCTGGCTTCATAACATTTCTTTCTAGAGCCAGCACCCAGAAACAAGTTTGATCAAATTTCTGAATATATAATTCATAATTTGGACAAACCCATTCCATCTGTGAGAATGGATTAGCAATAATCTGAAAGGCTCAACATTCATTAATCTTAATTATCTGTCAGTTCTTTCTTCAGTTTAAATATGCCACCAATTTCTTTAAGCCAGCACTCTGACTTTCTGTGCCCAGTTGGAAATAGAAAGGAATTATGCTTGTTTTACCAGTATATACGTTTGTGCATGTACGGATAAGAAAATAATCCAAAAACACATCTGCAGTGGAAATCATCTCTAAGGTGCAAATGTCCACATCTAAATAAGCTGTCTTAAGTTTCCTAGTCCAGAGAAAAATAGGAACTTTTACAGCAAGGGTCTTTTAATCCTGAAGTAGTTGTCTGAACTAAGTCTTACCAATAGTTGCCCTAAATTTACTTATTTCTCTCCATCTGCTTAGTAGGAAGGTTTGGATTGCCTGTCACATACATCTCTGTAACGTAGCCATTTAAAGCTTGAATCCTACCACTCTCGTAATACAAATATTTTTCAGTATACTCTTAAAATGACTAAGGTTTCTGAAAACTCAAAAATAGTGAATGTTACATTCGTTAATGCTAGTGTTGATTAAAATTATTTTCAACACATCCGTACCTGTTTAGAGCTAGGTTAGATATGTCTGTGCTAATATGTAGTATGCAATGTGGGCCTGCTCTGAGTAGAGAGGTAGTTTTTTTAGAATACTATGGACTTTGGTAAGGCCAAAGGTGAAACCCAGACATTAGCATTGTCAAAATAGTGTAATTCTTTGAGCAGATGAAAACAGAAAGTGGCTTACGCTCAGTTTGTTAGTCCAAAGCCCTGAAAACCTAGTATGACTGCCATCGTGAGACGTTATGACGTGTGGGCTCCCTAACACACACTGCACAGAGGAGTTTACCTTCTAAATTTCTCCACTTTATTACAGTATGTGCAGCATGGGAAGTTCTCAGCAAAAGAAAGTCCATTTGGGGCAAAAATTAAGTCATTTTTATATCACAGAGACATCAAAGGGCATTGAACACCACGACTTCAAGCAGCCAATACATGCTGTTAATTTCTATTTTTCACCTGGGACAGCCAATAGATTATGATGTTTTCTGTTCTCTCAGACCGTTTTTTATGTTTCCAGGCTGTTTTCCTCTTCTTGCAGTTACCGGCAGTTACAGACTCTTACTTTCTCAGAATGTTTTCCCCTTTTTCCAGACTATTTTTCCCCTTTTCAGAGGGTAATTTGCCCTTATAGTTCCTTCTTTTTACACTTATCGATGTTATCCCAGGATGTCTCTGGTTTCTAGGTACCCAGCTGTACCTCAAAGATGCCAGCTGCACATTTCAAGGCTGCTTCTGGTTCACAGGCCAAGTTCCCAGGCTGGCAGGCATTTTCTCTGCTAGTATTTCAGCAGACATTTTCCCCTGTTCAGTAACTTTCCCCTTCTAACCAGGTCACCTTTCTGGCTGCTCGCATCCGTAGCTTAAAAGTCTTGGTCAAGTTATACCAACACAGAGGTTTCACCTGTTGTTTCTTACCACCTGTATAGAAGTGCTGAGGACTTGTGCACAGCTGACAAATAAATATGTAGGAAGATATGCGACTTTATATCATTTCTGTCCAAATAGGAGGCTGACTTGCAAAGCCTTAAGCTCTTCCTGCCACTCAGCAAACGAGTAGAAGTGGCCTGGCTTGGGAAAGAATGTGAAGAATGCTGCATAAATTTACGTCGTTCTCATTTAAGTAGTTTTGATAAAGAATTGTGCCTCAGAAAGACATAATGGAGTTCTACTCCAGTAAGGAGCCTTTATCAGGAGGCAAGAATTTGCTTGACTCATCACAAATTATGTTCCTTTCCAAGTGTGCTTAGGTTAGCCCAGGCTGTGTCCAGACTCCACTCTTTTACTGCCTATGGATATAGGTAGGGAAAAAAGAAAGAGTTATTACTTCCCCTGCGCCACTGCTCTCCAAGGCAAAAACAGCTCTGTAAGGTGAAGGGTCCTCAGTCCTCACTTTCAAATACCAAAGCCAACACATTTCAACACCCAGAAGGATCAAAGTTTTCCATCAGTGTTAAGAAGAAATTATCAGCATTCGGTAGAAGCTTGAGCTGTTCCATCAGTCTGAGAGGAAAAAAAAAAAAAAAAGAAAAGAAAAGAAAATGAACTTCAGCACTTCATACCAATGAAACAAATACATAACAAATAGTAAGTATATTCACTGGTTAATTGCAGAAACTGTGCATATCTAACACTTCATAAAAAAGCAGGGAAAATAATCCAATGATATTTTTTTATGCTCCATGACAAAAGGGGTTTAAGTGTGTCCTTTAGGTACAGGATAATTTTAGTTGATAATGATAAAAAAGTGCAACAATCTCTGCTATCAGAGTAAAACACAATAGGAAAAAAAACCCCAAACCTGGAAAAAAAGACCTTACATGTTTTCAGTGGTGAACTTGTTGCAGTCTTTTAGTATGTAAATTCAATATGGTATTTCAGTACCTTTGTGAGGGACACTGAAGGAATTCACGTCTCACAGACTGCGGCGGGGCACGTTCTGCAGAAGGACGAACTCCGCATGACGAGGAACCGCAGGTGAGGAGCAGATCCATCAGCACCGGACACCGGCGACAGGGCGCGGAGGGCCTGACCTGCCGTGCCGTGCCGTGCCGTGCCGTGCGCGGTTCCGGGTTCGGCTGCGCGGAGCGGGGCAGCTCCCGCCGTCCGGCCAGAGGTCACCCAAGGCTGACGTGAGGAAGGGGCTCACGGCCGCCCCAGGGACCCTTCGCCACCACCGGCCCCCAAGAGGGACAGGAGTCCTTCGGGGCGGCGCGCGGAAAGCCCGGAGGGGCGGGAGGGACGGGGAAAAAAAAGGCGGGAACGGGGCCGCACGAGGCGCGGGCGGGAGCGGCCCCGCGCGTGCCCTCTGGAGCTGGGCCTCTGGGCTGGCTGGAGAGACGCTGGGCCCGGGGCTGGTGAGATCCTCCTCTTGTCTCTTCCTTTTCCCCTTCAGTCCCTACCCCTCGTCCCTCTAGACACAAACCGCTGGCCGGGTCTGGGACTGGGAGCGGATCCAGCCGCCCCCGGGCTCCTCTCTGAGAAGGAGTCCAGAAAGCAAGGGGGTCCGCTCTGAACCTCCTGACCCGACGGGAGGGCTCGCCTTACTCCCTGAACTGGTCTAGGTGTGCTTACGGCGGGTTACACGGTTCGCTGAGGTAGTCTCGTGCCAGTTCCTGTTGTGAGAAGCCCCGCCACCTACTGCTACACCTTCCAAGTTCAGGCTTCTGCCATGAATAAAATGTTCAACTGATCGTTTGGTGTGGCTTTACCTTAATTCAGCCCGAGGGAATTGGAACTCACCGCGACCCCTTCCTGGTCTGGCCAGCACGGGTTTTGCCAACCCTGTGGTATCCTTGCAACTACTAAAATATTAAAACTTAGTTGGTTTAAAGTAGTTGTTACTTATAATAGCTTTTATGATCAAGAGACTTGATCATTAGAAAATGATTACACATAAACCAAGCTAAAAACGGCTCAGGCCGAAACAAGCCACAAAGAAGTCCTGAGGTTGCCAGATCAACATGAAGCCTGTGTTCTTTTATAAGTAATAGCAAACTTATATTTAGAGGGCTACAAAAGAAAAGTGTTTACTGCCATTTGAGGAGTCTATGACAGAGTTGGCAGAAATGACACAAACTCCTTTCTGGAGTATATCAGAATCCATACAAGACACCCTAGCGTGCCTAATCTGGCTAAACATCTCTGTTGAAATAATTGAATGTCGTCTTTACATTTGTTCAGCTGTACTCTATGCTTCATGATAGCATGGGAGCATACTCTGAAGGTGAAATGATAGCAGAAATTTTTGTGCTTTATTACCGTTAGCAACTGAAGTCCAGTGACTTGGACTTTGCTTATAATTGGAGCTTTTGAATACCAAACTTACATCTAGACCTCTGTAATAGGTACCTGAATGTAGGTATCCTCTTTTCAAACTGAATCACATTGCTGAATTGAGAGTAACTACTAATACTCCAAAGTCTGTAGCTGTCGCGCAAGTACTGTGTCATATTCCCTAGCTTTGTAGAGAAGTCTTGTAAATTCCAGGCAGTTCTATTGCTGCAGTCTAAAGCAGGCAAACTAGATCCTACACATGATGTCTAGCAAAGATTTCAACCTATCTTTGACAAGTAGATTACTGTCAAATTGAAAGAGGACAAACATCAAACTAAGAACCTTTAAAAGGTGTATATGCATAAAAAGGTATCATAAGAGGGTTTTTATTTGTATTTAGAAATAATTAATTCTTCATAAGCAGTCTCATGCCTAAATTCTTACATAGAATTTGGCAAATGTATACATTTATGCGCCTGTGCCCAAGTATAAAAAATATTTGATGTTGGCTTAAATTGAAAACTTTAACCATTCTGAAGCTTTCAAGTCTAAAAATTTTCAAGTCTTCTTAACTCCAAATTGCCTTGGTTGAGAACATTGATACAACTTTCCAAGGTAGGCAGTGATCCTGCGTGGCATCTTGGACCAGCTTACATATAGCTGGTTTCTAGATGACACTTTCTGAAAAGGCACTTTCCAAGGCATTTTCTGAAAAGGTGGTTCATTTGATACATCCCATGATGTAGCCCCTGTAATCCTTTTTTTCATGTTGGAAAAATCAGAATCCTTTCTTACTGTTGAGTCTTTTCCCTTACCAAACAGAGCTGCTGTTGTTTAGTATCTTGTGCCTCTGTCTGTCTATTCCATTTGAAAAAGTAGCATGTGTCTTTAGGATAGACAAGAGTTATGTGTCAGTGATTCTGCTTTTGCAAAGGAGGTAGGAGTAGGTGGAAAAAGTATTTCTAATCTTCATCTGTAAAATTACTACACCTCTTAAAAAAAATGGTTAGGATGTGTGTTTACTTATACATATGCCATTCTGTCTGGAAACAATGAAATATAGTAACAGACACACTAATGAAAGGCCCTATCTAATATTTTTTCCCAGGTGATATTGATTCATGTGCAGAACAAGTTTCTTAGTAGCATTTAGGACGAGAGAGCAGTTTCAACATTTAGAGGTTGAAAAATACACAGCAAAGGCCATTGAAGAACCATTTTTGCTCACTTGTTCTCTTTTTAACTGCACTCCTTATAGCTCTGCTTTCTTTGGGTGTTTTTTTTAAATTTATTTGCTTGTTTGTTTCTTTTCCTCATGTTATGGCAGTATTGCTGACTGTTGACAAAACATTCTGTTTTGTAAATAACCCCAGGCCATCACTTGCTGGTCTGTGGAAACTCCATCTCTGGATTCTGTCACCAAGGTTCATCCTTTTACACTCTTTCTCCCTGTCCCCTAACAACAGAAAGCCTTTCCACTTGCTTTGGCTAGAGGAAACATGCTCGTCTAAACTTCACAGCAGTGGCACAGGGAGACCTGCAGAAAGCTGGTGGGACCGACTGCAGGTGGCACCAGTCTGGGCAAGAAGCATCTGGGGAAACATCCACACATACCTGTGACCAAAACCAACCTGGTAAAGCTGCTGGAAAGCAGCTTGGCAGAAAAGGCCCTGGGGGTCCTGGTGGACACCAAGCTGAACAGGAGCTAGCAAAGTGACCTTGCCACAAAGGTGGCAAGTGGGCTACTGGGCTGCACTAGGGAGGTGACCCTTCCCCTTCTGCTCTGTGCCCAGGTCTGGGCTCCCCAGTGAGAAACTGCCATGGACATGACTTTGGAGAAGAGAAGTAGGATGGACCTTCTCTCTTCCTCTTGCAGGCGGGCATTTGTGCTGCGCTGGGGCTGCTGCTGCCCTTCCTGCAGGGCATGTCCATCCCTATTGCTCTGCAGCAGGAGAGAGCTGAGCCCCTGGGGACCCCTGGTTCCCAAATGGCACCTCTCTCTTGTGCTCAGCCGTGGGGGGACAGTGGTGAGGGGGCCTGGGAGCACTTGCCTGGCAGTTCTCATCAAGGGGTTTTGTTCTGTATTCCTTGGCAGCAGGCAGGACCTGGAGAAGGAGGAGGAGGAGGGGGCCGCCCTGGCCCCTTGCACAGCGAGGGACCTGAGCTGCTGCAGAGGCGCTCAGGCAGTTAGGCTCTGGTGGTTGGGGGGCCCCAGCCCCTCCAGGTAAGCAAGGCTGGCCAGAGGGTCCTCATCCCTCTGGCTCCTACTGAGAGCTGCTGTCTCCAGCACAGGGACCCCAGGGGGGGTTTGGGGACAAAACCAGTTCCTCCTCGTGTCAACTACCTGCAGCCACCCCTCCATCCTGCCCCATTGAAAGCAGAATCAACCACACTTGCTCCTGTCCTTGAGGCAGGTTCACCTGCCCCAGGACCCGTCTTCAGCCAGGCAACTGTCCTCCCGTGTCCCCTGCAGGACCTGCTGACTGTCTTGGAAGTGCAAGGACCCTCCACATGGGATATTCTGGCTTGCGGCTGGTGATTGTAATTCAAGTGAAGTGAGGGAGGCCCTCGACAGTAGTGTGGAAGTAAACCTGCAAAGCCAGCCTGCACACTTGCTGGCTGTCATCTTGAAGGTGAATTCTCCTGATCTGGAGCCCAGCAGCTCCAGGCTCTCTCAGTGCTGATGGGTACCTGCAACAGGAGGGAGCTAAAACCCACCCTCCTGCTCATGAGTCGGAGTGCTAGGGATGCTGCCTGTGCTTCCAGAAGGAGTGTTCAAAGCCTCACCTGGAGCCTTTGGCATTGTAGGACTTCCTCCTAAACATCCCTGCCAAGCTCCTCAATGTAGAACTGTATGAGGCGTGGATGAGCACCATGCAGAAGACCAGCAGGCAGCAGAAGCTGGCAAGAATGGGAGAGTAAGTGTGGCAAGCAGCCTGTCTGCTCCGCAGGGACTGGCAGAGCCCAGATACTTGTAGAGGCAAAGCAACAGCCTCCTTGAAAAAGCCACATTTTCTGCCAGCCACCTCTTGTTGCCCTGGGGTCGGATTTTGGGGGAATGTGGCATAGAAAAAGCATTTCTCTCCTTGAAGCACTTCCTGAAGGCATTGGAGGTTTCTCCATTAAGGGACTTTTGCCAGAAGGGCAGGGAGGGAGGTGACAGTATCTCAGCAAAGGCAGTCCATCTGCTGCAGACTCGGCGTGGCCAGGGAGCCTTCCCTTGGATGGGCTTGGGTGAGATCAGCCTAGGTGATGAATGTTGACAATGTCTATTAACATTGTGTTCCTGTTCCCTCAGGGTGGCCAACAAGTTGCCCCACACCACCCTCCTCCTCTGGAAGCACTTGCTTGACCTGCTGCTTAATATCAGCAAAAACTGCAAACAGCAGGATGAGTGCCAGCAACCTGGGCATCTGTGTGGGGCCAAACTTACTCAGCCCTGCTGAGGAGCACACACTCCCCCTGGAAGTGCTGTTGCAGGTGACTGGGAATGTACGCTGTATTTACCAGCTGGCTGCAGCCTTCCAGGCCCACCCGAGCTTTGCTGTTCAGAGGTACCTGGCTGCCTCCCCTCTTGAACAAATGCTCATGCTCCGGGAAAAGCAGCCCCACAGCTGCAGCTTTCTGCACAAAAGTGAGGGTCAGGAGTGGGAAAGGCTGTCTGATCTGTTTTCACACGCCTGGGTTGGAACCCAATGGTTCGATGTGTGCAGGTGATGGGGCTGGTGCAGTTTCGCATCGAGAACAGCAAGGAACTCTTTGGGGAGGAGATCGCTGGACTTTCCAGTGCACCAGCCAGGGAGTTGCCAGCACTGGTAGTTGAAGCAGAAACACCAGAGATATGTCAGGTCCACAAACACTGTGGCAACATTCCTTGTGCATGAGGCTATAGCTCCTGATGTAAAGCTGAGGCTGCAATGTACAGGGTCTTCTCCCCACCAGGAGTAGAGATTCCGTGCATTTATGTGTTTCAAGGGAGGGTTTCCTTCTTGATGTGGACTCAGACCCTGTGAATGGGAAAGCAAGGTCATCCATCAGCCTGCAGCTCCCCCAAAGTTGAGAGTAAGGCTAATGCAGGTTGGCCTTTGCACCTTGTGTGATGATCCTGTTAGTATTTGCTCAGCTGAGCTGTCCTGTCAGTAGCTGTCACCTTCAGAAAAGTTGAGCTGAGATCCTTCTTCATCAGAGCTTAGTCAAGTCTATTTTGGGGTGGAGGACTGTGCAAAATGTGGATAATGCAAACCAATCCAAGCAATCTGCTTTTAAGCACCCAGGTAGCAATTTGGCAAACAGTAGCTTCCTTCTCCAGGTAGGTCCTTGCCACCTGTTCACTTCTGCATGTCCATTGTACGTGCCTCTGCAGAATTTTTGCATGATAAATGTCTTGCTAAGCAGGAAGAAAAACAGTTTTGTGCTTACGTTATGTACCCTAAAGAGTGAGGACTCAAGTAATATACTACATGACTGCTGTAACCTGTGGCGGTTAGCCAGTTGTATGCCAGGCTTGCTGTTGTACTTCCATGCAATGCAAAAGAAGCACAAAAAGCTACTAATTTCTTGTATTGTGACATAACTACTGTGGGTTAAAGATGAGCTATACAGAACACTAAAATGCCTATTGATTGCAAAATGGAGCTTGCAAGAGCAGTAACATCCAGTGCTAATTATTCAACAGTCCATAGAAAAATTGTCACATAAGCAGTCTCTACTGACAGACTACTCTTTTTAAAGATCTAATCTTTTTTTAAAAGTAAAAAACAAACAAGCAAAAAGTAAGCTGATGCTATTCCATGTTCTCCTGGAAATCTTTCCTCTTGAAAAGCAGAGGCAGGCATGTTGGCCACAGAACAGACTTCGACAGTCAAGCATCAATGTACATAAATCCTCTGTAACAACACCAACATATTACCTTCCCTATTATGCTTCCAAGGACTTAATCCTGAAATTGTTAGCATACTGCATAAATTAGTCCATATTTCCAGTAACAAGTGTCTTGCTCACCTGTGAAAATTGGATTGACTTCCCCCCCCCCCCCCCCCCCAACATGATTGGAAAGATATTCTGGGGCAAAACATATGGACGTATATTGATTGTTTCAGAGTTCACAAAGCAATCTATTAGGATGCTTTCAGTATTCCTAGCTTCCAAAATAATCTTCCACTTTCTTTACAGCAAGGCTGCCAGTTTTGTCATTGAACTGTGTCTGTACTACAATGCTCATTGTAATTGCAAGATCTTGAGCAATAAATGACAGCTGTATCAGGAGATCAGCAAACTGCTCCTCCGACAGCTTCTGCGGTACTTCCATTGATGTACCAAATTTAGAGAGAAAAATCTCAGCATATAGTCCTGGCTAGAGAGGCAAGCTGCTGATGACAATTTAGTTACAGAACAAGAGTGTGAGGGTCATTAACTTCCTTCTGACCTTGGCACCTCAAGATCAAAGTACAGACTTTTCTTTTTGGAAGGCTCTACAGAATATTCACATCCTAATATTGATTTTGTAGCTCTAGGTCTCTTTATTTAAAGAAAGACTTCATTTTTAAATAAACATAAAACTAATAACTTATTTGTCTTTCTCTTTTCCTTTTTTCCCAATTCTCTGGAGAAAAAAAAAAAAATTCTGCATGTGTTTTACCTGAGATTGAAAGAGAATGATACATCAAACCCATGAGAATTGATAGTTCATTGGTGGTTTTTTTAAATGGAAAAGTAAAGCCATTTTTGTTATGAGAAGTGTCTAATCTTAACTCAGCTACTCTGTAAATATTTTTTCTCAGTTACAAGCAGTCATCAGGATTGTTCTCGCAGACTTATCTTAGTATGATAAAGGTAAACAGACTGGCTGTACCATGTGCCCTTGTATCACAGTATTTATTCATCCAGACTGAGGCACTGAGCAAAGTGCAAAAAACTGTCTTCCAGCTCATACTCACTGTTTTCTTACTTCAGAAATCATGATACACAGTGAAGTGAAGCGAGGGTGCTGCTGTAGCCACAGACTTGCCCTGGGATTGAGCTGGGACAATCAAAGCTAAGAGTTCAGAAGTTCCTCATAGCCACCAGTAAAGGCCTGCCCATAGATAACTTTGAATCTCAGACTAGTGACCTTGAAATGGAAACTCTGCTTAAAGTATAGTAGACATGCATCATGCTCCCTAACTTGATGTGCTGTACAGTGTCTTCTACCCCTTACAGCTTGCTTCAGAGGGAGCGGGTTTGTGTCAGCGATTTGGTATAAATCTGAAGCTGCCACTACAGAGGCAACAAAGGATTGATAATATGATTCGCAGATTGGGTCTATCAACTGCAAACTGAACTGGGGATTGACCTTCAATGCTGTTGAATATAGAAATGCTTTATTTGGCCCCTAGCTAAAAGAAAATAAAAATACAAAAAGAAAAACAAAAAATAAAGAAAGAAAATCAGAGAGAGAGGGTAGGCTAGCTTATTTTCTGGAAGGTTCAAAACAAAAGTACTGGTGGCAGGAATGACAGATTTGTGAGATTATGGAAGAAGTGGTATGATCTGGGTTTCTACAAAAACATGTCCCTTTGGGCATTACATTTATATGCATGAACACTATTTTATTTTCAGTAGCAGACAGGTGTCTAATAGAACATTTTAATAATTTCTAAGAATGTGAATCCTGCAACTGATTGAAAGTAAAACCTTTTACGTTATTAGTATTGTAACATGCCAGTAAAATCAACAGAAAATGTGAGTTTTATAAATATATGAGTGATTATGAATGTATTTGAACAAGATCCCAATATTAAGCAAACTATACAAAATTGTTGCAAATACGCATGAAGCAGAAAACTGTCACTAGTTCAACCATCCTCTCCACATGCTTTACTTTTCATGCAGATCAATTTACAACACAACACATGATTTTGGACTACCAATTGTTCATTGGTAGAACTGTCACTTCTATAGGTCTTGAAGCTGATACCTCACAAAAACTATATATGAGGAAAACTGCAGTAGTAATCTTACATCTTTTATCAAAAAAATTGGTTCCTTTTACATGACTCATCAAAATGGCAGACAACTTACCTACAAGTTTTCTACATTATTTTTTGCTGTTGTAAGGAAACCAAACAGTTTTGAGAAGTGACTGATGAGCAACAGAAACTTGTGCAAGTGGGAAAATTCATGATCATAAGATTAGGCACTGGGAGGAGGTGTGACGGAATGTAGGACCAGGATCTTCCCCTTTTCAGATGAATTAAAATTTTTTGTCAGTATTACATGAGTACACCCCATCTCATGTGCCTACTCGAAAGGTACATTGCGTAGAGATCTGTGAAAAATCCCTCTTTCACACAAACAAACACTGACTTTGCAGTAAAATGGTTACTGCTAGGCATTTGAGTTAACACTTCAGTGTTCTGAGGACTGAGGATTATTTTTAGTCTTCTGATACATTTGCATCCTTTCATGTCACTAATAACAGAAATACTAAAAGTAGTATATAAAAAAAAAAAAACAAAAACCAAGAAAAGGAGTTTTGATCAATAAGGAAGCCTTTTGATGATACAGAGACAACTGAAGCAATACAAGTTCATTCTCCCTTCACATCAAAGTGGAGATGCCCTGGAGGCCATAAAGTTGGATCACTAGTGGAGACTTAACTCCTAACTTTGGGGAGAGTTGAAATTTAGAGATGAATGCATCTTCTCTGTCTGCAACATCCATTTAAACTATTGTTCATTCTTGGCTGCTCCCAGTCAGGTGCCTCCTGCATAGAGTTGTTTTGAAACTGCAGGTTTCTTTTTTTCAGGAAGATTTTTCTCCAGAATTTTGTGCTGTCATTTTTTGTATGCGTGCCAACAATATATAGTCTTAAGTCCAACTTTTCAACATTGAGATCAATAAAATGCAGCTGTTGTGTCTCATAGGTGATTAGATATTTAACGGGGCTTACATCTCAAATCTACCCTGGTGTTGGCTGTAGGTTGAAAAACCAATTTGATCTTCTCTTCCCTTCTCCAGATCATACTGTTTAATGTTACTCTGACTTCAGCTTTATAGAATCATAGAATTGTCTAGGTTGGAAAAGACCTCTAAGATCATCAAGTCCAACAATAAACCTAACACTGCCAAGTCCACCACTAAACCATGTCCCTAAGCACCATGTCTACACGTCTTTTAAAGACCTCCAGGGATGGTGACTCAACCACTTCCCTGGGCAGCCTGTGCCAATGCTTGACAATCCTTTCCATGAAGAAATTTTTCTTAATATCCAGGCTAAACCTCCCTGGCACAACTTTAGGCAACTTCCTCTCATCCTATTGCTAGTTACTTGGGAGAAGAGACCAACACCCACCTCACTACAACGTCCTTTCAGGTAGGTGTAGAGAGCGATAAGGTCTCCCCTCAGCCTCCTTTTCTCCAGGCTAAACAACCCCAGTTCCCTCAGCCACTCCTCATAAGATTTCTACAGACCCTTCACCAGCTTCGTTGCTCTTCTATGAACAAAGGTGTGTGTTTGCCAAGTTAAAACCAAGCAAACAAACAAATATGAAGCTATTGCTATTTTCAGGTCTACAGAACAGTAACTGTTGTGGCTATATGGTAAAGAAGATCCATGTTTCAGGCCCCTCTGCACTGTAACGCAATATGCTGAAGTCACAGTGCCTAACATGTTTACAAGAAGGTACCAAAACCTTTACCATCTTCCTTTTATCCTTCACAGCCTCATGAAAGAAGATGTGGGATGACTTTTTCTTGGCATGCAGGACACAAGGAAGTATTCCACATAAAAGCTTCATGCCATATCAGTGTCTCATTTTGCATTATGTCTCCATGTGAAATGAAAGGCCTGTGATTTACCTAAAAATAATTTCAAAAAAATCTTTCTTAGCTGTAAGGAAACCTGAACGGTAAAAAACCCCACCAAACATGCAAAAACTTTATTATAGTAAAATCTGCAGCTCTTTAAATCTGATACTAGATTTTGAAGTGGACACAGGGAAATGATAGCGTAACACAGCTCATTCAGGCTGTTTACAGATATGCTTTTTTCCATTTATTTTCTTCAGTTAGCAAACTTCTAGGCCACATAGTTGGATAAAGTTGGGTTCTGAATACAAATAAGTTTCATTGCATAGTTGTTTGTGATTAACTAACAAATATTTTTTGGAATTATTTATTCCAAACATACATACATAGAAATTGGCACAATGTATGTAGTTTATTAGCAGTTCTTAACAAAGGTTATGACAGACAGATACTTTTCTAATTGACAGTGTGTTAGAAATGACCCCAAAATATGAGTAGCTGGAATGAGAAGGGCGAGCCTGATTCATTTTTTGTATCCATATATGCCTCAATTCTGCTCGGTTTTCTTTGTGCATCAGACCAGCCTGTTAATAATTGGTTTTCTTTTCCTCTCACACAATGCAAGGATGTAGGTTAAGCCATTGGACTTAACCACAAAGATGTACGATTGAAATCTCTTGAAGTCAAAGTGCCTCCCTCTCACAATATAACCAAGTACAAAAAAGAAAATATGACAAAATAGAATGCAACACATTCCTTCTTCATTTTTTCTTTTTAAGGATTTTCATTCATTTCTATTTCCAAGATATCTCTCCCTTTAAAGAGTTTGGCTGCTGCAAAACTAAGTGCTCCATCTTAACAGTCACCACACAGTTGTGATTCCATATTGCCTGGAAAAAATTATCATGTTCTCACCAGTCAGAAAAGAAAGGGATCTTCCTCTGTCCATATTTCACTAGAGAGTCACTATTGCTTGTGATGTAACATTTCTACTATTGCTTGTGATGTAACGTGTTCCAAAAGACTTTTTCAAGTTCAAAGAGAGACATAAATGTAATAGTTAGGTATGATTATACACCTACCAAGTGTCAACCGTACTTCACATTGTTTGTGCCAACTATTTTCCCATACAAAAAGCTATGCGTATGCATATTTATACAAACATACACACATGAAAACACAAATACAAACATAGCATAATTATGAATTGGAAATATTCAGAATAGTTGGGAAAAAAAAAAGGAAACATCATAGACTAGTGCAGCTTCAATTAGTATTTTCACAAAATGTGAAAAGTACAGCTCCATCACCTAGTTGAGCAGGCTCTTAAAGATCCCAAGGGTCAGGTTTGTTCACAGGGTGGTTCCTAAGGTTTAGATTGTATTTGGCAGTTTAGCAATCAGAAATTGATCCCTAACACTCCTTCCAGCATGTTTTGGACCGGAAGAGTCAAGTTGCTGCAAGTAATGGAGATATATCGGCAGACCTACTTGGGAAAGCCTGTATAGCCTCTTTCTTCCATGTACCAGGCCCAGCTAAGGCTATTACTGCCTATTGATTCCCTTCATAAGCAGTACATTTCATCAAAATCATCCCCACGCATGCAATTGGTACAACACATGAGGAACATTTATTGTGCAGTCTATTATTGTCCCAGCTCAGTGAACCATTAAGAATGAAGTGAATCACTGAAGCAAAGTGAGTTGAACTACAAAATCCTGAAATTAGTAAAAAAATGAAAAGATGTTTAGGCTGAGGGATTTTTATTTAATTTTTCTAGAAGTACTCTCTTCTGTGATGCCTCTGACTAATAGCAAATCATTTTTCTGCACTTTCTTCACTTTCGCTTTATCTTCACATTTTTAACTTTTTGATGGCTCAGGTATTTAGGACTCTTTCCAAGGCCTGTTACAGGGTGTCTGCTCCGTTTTGATGCATGTAGTGTTGCAAAGCAGATTATCTTGCTTATCAACAACAGCTGGGATAGGACAGGACATGGCTTTGCTCACTTTAGGGAGCTGACTGCCATGGCAGTGGTGGGGCTGGAGGCTCCCCAAGGGAGGGGAGGCTGGGACGGGGATGTCCCAATGAGGTCTGTCTGGGGCATTGGGCACCTCCGTTAGGATGGGGACAGACCAAAGCTGGGCCTACTGGTGGGGGATCAGGCCCATGGGTGGGCAAAGCAATGGCTGTGACGTGGCAGGGGTGGGAGCTCAGGTGGGCATTGAGCACAGGAGCCTCATCTTAAAAGCATCTCCCAAAGGAGAGGGGAGCATCTCTGAAGCTTCCTAGCAGACATATTTGGGGAAGTCCCCAGTGAAGCATCTTCTAGCTCTTTCTTTCAAAGCTGCCAGCAACGTTCTCTAGTTTGGCGCTGAGCCCAGACAGCTGTACCCTGGGGAGGAGGGGACTCAGGGATATGACACTGACCCTTATTTCTACAAAAATGAAACCATCATGTTTTTACGAGTAGGCTGACCACAGAGCAGCTCAAATAAGAAATTCTGGATGATCAAATGAGCTTAAGAGGACTGCAGCTTCTAATGGCTTCGTTAAAAAAGAAAACCTTCCAAAGCAGTAAAAGCTTAAATAATATATGAACTCCACATCATCAAATATGTAAATATATAAAACTCTATTTAGTACTCACCACAAGCCCATTTAGTACAATTTACCATAAAGCTGATAAGTTCAGAAATAATTTACGAAGTACTTGAGTGTGAACTGCAAGCCATGTATATGGCTGGAAAGGTGAGGCAAACTGCCCGAGGTACTAGGTGTAGCTAGCAGAATAGAAAAAGATCCCATGTGAAATGAGATAAACAGAGAGAATCTCTGGCATGGTGAAAGGAGTGTTAAGAGAATGCAGTAGGTATGCTTTCCACACCTTGAACAAGGATGAGAGATGCTGAAGGATTTTTCTAATCGCTCATTCTCTCACTCCCAAAGCTCAAAATAATGTGCAGATGTCAGGAATTTCTTATGTACTGTAAAGGGAAAAAAAAGTGCTTGTGTTACTAGCAACAATCTCAGAGGCAGAGATTAAGTCTAGTGCCCCAAAGGTTGCAAGTGTAGAAGAGTAGTATAGAACCTGCAAGTGTCACAAAGAGAAGAATGTTGGAAAGAAACCTGAATTTAGGGTATTTTGTCTAACACGGGACAGGTAGTATCATATATGAGATCTGGCAATGCCATAGATGAACTCAAAAAACTGAAGCTGAACACAAGGCAAAGAAGACCAGGCAGAACATTGTAAAAAAAAAAAAAAAAAAACCCCTCCATCAGTAGTATCAGGAAAGAAAAATGGAAAAATCATCCTCTGTGTGGCAATCTGAATCAAAAGCAATCAGGAAATGCAAGTACTTGCCAATCAGTAAAGTGCAGTTGAACAGTGAAAAAGAACTTCTAGCAGGTAAATGCTTCAGCCTCCTCTACAAGGACTTAGTAACCTCGCATCAAGCTCTTCCACCCTTCCTCAATGCCGAGCATCATTCTCCACTACAAATAAAGCATGATTCTTTGTAGGTCAGAATGGCAGAATGGGAATCTGAATGATTTGTGATGCTGAAACAAAGAACACTTTACCCTAGTCACCGGTAAAAATACCGTTCAAGTAATCATGGTCTGTTACAAGAAAAATCAGTTGAGATGGAATTGATCAGATTTAAATGTAAGCTTTTCAAAGTTAGATGTCTATTGTTAGCAACTTACTGGAGGTGTCTTTACAGATGATACAGAAAAGCAGGCATCTCCAGAGGGTGATTCTTTCACCTATTTTAGACACCGATGTTAGAGCAGATTAATCACTCTGTGATGATGCCAATTCCTCTCCATTGACTCTCTAAAGAAACTGTGTGATGACTCTAGACTAAAATGAATGACTTTTAGATGCTCTAAAGTTAGTGAGATGAATCCTACATTAGATTAGCAAATTAAAAGAATAGGAATTTTGCCCTCCCCCTCTGCACATAAAGTGAGTTAATGAATTAGCCGGATAATCACTAAGTGAAAACAACTAAATCTTCAGGAAGGGTCTTTGAAAAGAAATGTGGTGCCTTTCTTAACAAGTTATGAAAAAATAAGATTTTTCTTTTTCTACCATGGTCTCTCAAAGCTTTCTTCTCACGTTTATTTTGGGATCACTTCTCTCCCATGAATGTAAGATACTTTGCATGTGACAGCAATATTGATACTAACAATATTACTTATTCAGGAATCAGCTTTTGTCCTGATGGCGTAATTTAATGGTGGAACAAGAAGATTGTCTAGATGTTTGAGTGCATATATTTCTGTATTTGTCTGTTAGTTGTCTGTAGTAATGTTTTTAATTGGATTATCAATTTAGGCCAAATCTGACGATGGTGATCTCTTTTATTTATACAGCTAAATTAAAAAAAAGCTAGAATTCAATCCCTTGCTGTAAGACCAAGTGGCCCTGACTCATGTGTACCGTGGTTATATCTAACCTCATCAAGAGCAGATCTGTATAGCAGGGAGATCTAGTTGGAGCAATGCAAACCAGAGCCTTTGGGAGAGCTACTATTTAACTAATCAGGGATGCAATACTTGAACTTATTCCCAGAAGCTTCTTTTAATTACAAGTATAGACCTGAAGTTCCTGCAGGTTTTATGAAAGGAAGCATCTGTTGGAGGAGAGACCTAAATCAGTGTTTTTAGTGACAGAAAACTTTTAATACAAACTTTAAAAGCTGGAAAGTCACAGGATATAAGCCTTCATGTATTCTGTTTCTCATAATAATACTTGGTTTATTTGATGACTGATCATGTTTTCTGCACACATCTTAGGCTTATTGGGTTTATTAGCCTTTCTCACATTCAGTGAAAGACTAATAAAAAATAAATATGCTCTGGTAATAATGTGTAACTTTATTTGCATCTCACATTTTTGTTCATGCTGAGATGTATTTTACCTGAATAGTCCCTGAGATTTCAGATGGGACAAACTGCTTTACAATACCATCATTTTTATCCATTGATCTCAAAATACTTTTCAAGGGGTAAAATCATTGTCAGTTTGGCTAAACTTATCACACTGAGAATTTATGTGACTTGTCCAGAGTCAATAATACCAACAACAGCATCAATGGCCTCTCAGTAACAGTAAATCCACTGGGAGAAACACATTGGAGTCCAGATGATCTATTCAGTGAGTGTCTCCCCTACATCAGAAATGCCAGCAGTGGCCTGCTATGTATGTGTCTATGAATACAGCTGTGCATGTGTATGAATGCTGTATAGTAATAAATAAATATTATACATGCACAACATTAATTGCCACCTTGTAAGTAATTTCAGGTAGACATACAGTGAAGCCTTGCTGTGGATCTGAGTCTGCTTGCTTTTGTGGGTTTTATTCAAATCCTTAGTGTATGCTGAGCACAGGGGTTTTTTGTAGCTTAATGTGCTAGAGCTACTGCTAAAGCTTCTTACAAAACAAAGAATCAAAACAGAAACGCCTAGGGAGAGGAACAACAGCCAGAAGGTGAGACAAAGACAGAACGTGAGAAGTAATCTCAGTTGGCAGGTCCAGCCAGCCACAACAGAGTGATAGTGTGGAAATTTGTTGAAAGAGTTTTTCAGGACACTGCTGTCCACACAGAAAGCAGGGTACGCATTATGCAGTTCAAAGCACAGCCCTCTACATTACTGCTGCTCTCAAATGCCTGCGTGTGGCAGCAATAGTTTGCCCTCACGTCATTTATACTTCTATCTAAACAGTAGCCAGCCATCTTTATACACTTAAAATCTGCTGGAAGGGGAAGACTGTGCTTTTAAACATAGTTGCTTTAGTTGCTTGCAGTATTTTCCAAATGGTAAATAAATCTAACATTCTAGCTAGTGACATAAGTTACGACCGTTTGTTTGACATGAGCTGTCAAGAGCGAGGGGTGAGATGTTCTCACAGAAATATTTTCATTTGTCCAACTGGAGGCTGTAGAAAAAGCAAACCAAAATGGGTGAGGAGTAACAGATAGCTGATTTACAGCAGTGGATGTGTATGTGCCATTGTGCAGAATTCCAGGAAGCTGCTTCTGCACCAAACAGGACTTGGACCTACATCAGTTTGCAGAGGTGTACGTGCTTATTCTGCGCACTTTGGCCCACTTCCTAAAGGCAGTTTTGTGGCCTAAATTCATTGAAAGAAAAGGAAGCTAGATGCATAAATACCTTTGAGAACCTAGTCTTGTCTAATTATATCCTATGAAAACTCTGACATTATAACCATACTAGAAAATTAAACAATGCCAGGCAATGTTCCCAGGTACTGAAACTTAATCGTTTATACTGTTAAATCTTTAACTTAGTCTCTGGCATGATTTTTTCCTGTGCCAAAGGATTCTTGGCTGTGGCTCATAAGTTTGCATGGAAATAGGATCATTCCCAGGACATAGTTTGGATACAGGCACCTTGTTCTGGAGTGTAAAAGAGTTTATTAGTGGGGACATAGGCTCTTTTAAGCCAGGTGGCCACAGTGCCAGAAAGAGTAGTCCTGCACATGTTTCATAGATGTAGCCTGAATCGCTCTGGGAGAGGTTAAAAAGCAGAGCTGAAGGCTCAGGGCTGCCTTCAAAATAAAAGAGGAATTCCCTAGGGAACAGAAAATTCACAACGTTTCTAAACAGGAATGAGAGAAAGACAGACTGGGAAAAATCATGCGCACCCCATAGTAAATCTTTTGTGGCAAAGTACAAATCCACTCAAATTCATGATTTAATCTGAAATGACCATCCGTTAACTCACAGATACCTGAGCGATAACAGTGAAAGTGTATGTGCCTTTCAGGAGGGCACTGAAACACGATGAAATATTTTGGCAATGGCAGGCAGGAGGGAATACCACACGGTACTGTGCATGGCAAAATCGTACTAGACCAGAATTAGTTGCACTGCTGAATCTGGCCTC
This sequence comes from Aquila chrysaetos chrysaetos, assembly GCF_900496995.4. Lineage (NCBI taxonomy): Eukaryota > Metazoa > Chordata > Aves > Accipitriformes > Accipitridae > Aquila > Aquila chrysaetos. Next base: position 26,864,007 of record NC_044017.1, on the reverse strand, counting down.
TTATTGACTATTCTGTGTATATATATATTATGATACACTATAGAAAACTTATCTAATAATAATCCATATTATCTATATATATCATCCTTAATAAAAAAAATACAGGCCATGCTGTTTTGACTTTTGTGCCCCTCGTTTTTCAATCCTAACACAGTCCCTAAAGAAAGCTGTACTCTTGAAGTCCCCTAAAGAATATGCACCTTCTATGATTTTTCTAGGGCTTTTATGAAATGTTATTTTGTATTGTTTTGATCATTTACTGTATGCTGAACTGAAAATTGGTTTTAGATGTATATAATTGTTTTTACTGAGATTGTTTAACTGGTTCATCTTTATCTTTTTTATGACATTGCACATACAATAAACATATGGCATGTTTATTCCCAGATTTACTTATGTTTTGTGGTTTGTTTGGTTTTTTTTTAATTATAATATTTTTGGAGTCTATTAAAGAAATAGAGGAGAAAAGCTTATGTTTTATGGGTTAGAATATTTTCAATTTTCAGATACATCCTTGGTACAAGTAGAAATTTCTAGACCAATGATGTTGGCAAATACTGACTTCTATTACAGCATTCCCCCACTTTTTTTTTTTTTTTCATTTTTCAGTACAGAAATTAAAGGCATGATCCCACTCAAATTAACAACAGAACTTTCATTTATGTTAGAACCTTGTAGAGGGAAAGTTTGTTCTATAATAGTCCATCAGTAAGCATAATTTCCCAACAAAACATTTAACAATGGCAGTGTACAGTAATCTCTACTTTAGTTCTTTCTGAATATAATTATTTAAGGTAAAACTGATCATACAAAAATGATCACCTCTGATCTTTCATCAATTGATGTTGAAACATTTTGACTTCTGTTCAGACTACGAAAAATTAGGTTATAATACAATTTACATGGACATTGTACTTAAGAAACAGGTTTTAAAGCTCTTTGAATATGTATGTAACTAGGGTAAAAAAAAAAAAAGTCACTTTCTGCTTTTTCATTCAGCATTGTGTTTACAAGTCTGAGATCTCTGCCAGAGAAATTCCAGGAATCTATAAATGCTGTTTTAAGAAAATACTTTTACCTGTAATGATTACAAGATTTCCAAATGTTATTGGAAAGTTTCAAAATATTCGTGTTTGTTATTAATTTCTTAAGAATGTGGTGCATTAAAAGATTGTTTTAACATGTGTTTTTAACCAAAAAACAGTCTTTTCAATTCAAATAGATTTGCCTACTTCTAGTAGTAATATTCTTTCAGTAGTTAGCCTGACAAGTCCCCAAGACCAATACATTTTTGGAAGGTTTACTAAATTCTTTTCTGCTAGGGGTGTTTAAACATGAGAGGTGTCATGGTGTTTTCTTCTCCTTTAATATGCTTTTCCTTTCAAAGAGATTCACAGAACATATATTTTTCTTCACAAAGATTGCTTGTATTATGATTTCTAAGAAAAGGTCTCTCTTCCCCTAACCATTCACAATCTCGTAAAGTTTTAAGACAATTTTGACAGAGTGCATGGAACACTACAACAAGTCAAAGACTTCCGTGGTATAGCCCTATTCCTTGTTCAGGTGGTTAATAAAACCTATTTGCATGGTAAATGGCCAGCTAAAATTACCTTGCACTGTAAACTAAAGTGATCGCAATTCCGCATGCTGTTCTGCACCCTGTGATTTCTGTTCTTGTCTTCAGCCATTTTATCTTTTACAGTTACACAAAATATATTTATGAGGAAGGAGTTTATCCCTTTGTGATAACTGGCTTTCCAAACTGTTTTCTTTATGTGCTGTTGCAGGAAACCATTAGCTGCTCCACCACTTATGTGCTGCTGTCTGCTTAACAGATTTTCCATTGTCTTCTATCTTTTGCCAAGAACAAGAAACAATAAAGGATATCAGTGTTAAAAAGAAAAAAAAAAAAAAAGAAAAAAGTTTCTTTTATGTCCAATTGCTATTCTCCAGATTCCAGGAAATGTCATTTAACTTTCTGTGTTTAATGTGGTGACTACCCAGGAGCTTGGTGAGCCTGGCAGCCTTGGCAGGCATTCTTGACAGCTTGTCAAGCCTGAGGCTACTGCATGTTGTCTTTCCTCTCAATAATTAATAATTAATTGGAAGCCATGATTTTTTAATGATGGACTGATTTAAATGTACTGGTTTTGGGGGGTTTGTATTTTTTTAAAACATTCATTTTTTGAAAGCAAGAAAGACAAGTGAGAGGAACGATATACATGCTTTCAAACAAGTCAGACCAAATCACTGGAGGAATAAAGGCCTACCATACACATACATTCATCTGCATATATAAGGATGCATTTACACACAAGGAATCTAGTCCCTGCTGGCCAAACACGAGCGACTAAACACCTTTTTGCAAGCCCACAAAATCAAACACAGCCTGAAGCACCTCATTTAAGGATTTCCCATGCACACGAAGCACAAATCCCAAAGCAGTATTTTTTTTTTTTTTCTTAATCAGTTGGTATGTTCTGATGAAATGTAGGAAAATTATGGCCCTAATTCTGAAAGACACTACAAGGAGCCACAGAACAAAGGAAGGAAAAGGATGCCATTGTTAATTGATGTGAATCCAGCATTCTCCTAGTATATTCCTTTTCCATGAGTATTATATATTACATATTATGTATTAAACATTACATTTGATATATTACACATTACACACTATGTACTATATACTGTATATTGTATGCTGTATACTATATACTATATATTATCACTATTTCTATTTTGTATAGTTCCCCCTGCATTTCATTTAGCCTTTTGTTCTCTTCTTGCAGAGGCCCAAGTTCAGTGAAGACTCTGAACGTTGCTGAACTAGTGGCAGAAGTCCACAATTGCCCCTTGGAGCACAATCTCCAGCCTTAAATTGAACATCTGTGCTCCACACCCAGTTTCTAAGGAACACCTTTCAGAACAACAAGAGGCCAGCCCAAATATACCCAACAGGGAAATGCTGGGAACAGCTCTGGTTGAAGTCCCTTCCTCTGTAGACATGAGATGCTTTGTTACCAAAACCTGTCGCCCTATATTCAGGATTCAGAAACTGATTCTACAAAGGGGTACCTGCGTGTTTCACCAAGACACAATGTCAGCTTGGTTTCCAGGAACAGTTCATCCTCAGAGAAACAGAGCTTCTCCTGGGGTGATATTGTTCCCTTGTATGTAGATGATAAAACATCAGTAGAAGAGAAGTGATTTCACAGTACGCGCAACAGCAGCGTGACAGCTCCATACCCAGCTGCAGTCCTTGTTATACTAAGCCTCCCTGAGTGAAACTATATTTAGTCTAGTAAATGCAATTCTGTTTCTACTATTCTTGGGGGGGGGGGGGGGGGAGGAAGGGGGGAATCATCAGTATTAATTGATATATTTATTAACTTTCAGACACCAGTACCTTTTTGTAACTATTTAACATTTGTGAAAGCTTCTCTGTTTAACTGATATTAATAAATAGCACTACATATATAAACAACCCCTCCCACACCTTCAGACTTGCCAGCACTGTCAGTAATAACTGCCTAAAGGGTGATCCGACCACAAACAGAGGCATTTCCACAAACATATAGTCTGTAACTTGAGACTAACTGTGTTAATCATCAGGGAATATTCTAACAGAAAAGTTCGACACAGGAGTAGAAGTATTGTCTTTTAGGTTATTTTGGTTCTTCTATTGCTATTATTAGGTGGTAAATATCACCAGATGATGATGGTGTAGAAGTTGTGATCTCAGTTCTTTGGAGAGGCATCCTACAGAAATAGGAAAATGTATCTGCACAAAAGGAGTACCATGTTTATCTCATTATCTAAATTCAGTTTCCGAAGCTGAAGTCATTTTGGGGACAAACTCTCAGTTGATGGATTGAAATTTCTGAGGCAAATTAATTCCTTGTCAGACCAGTCTAGCTTGTTTGCCGTTTCAAGTGGAAATAAATCTCAAAATCTATCCAAACTCCAGTGTCATTTCCCCTTATAAGAGTGTCCTGGTTTTGGCCAGGATAGAGTTAATTTTCTTCCTAATAGCTGGTACAGTGCTATGTTTTGGGTTCAGTATGAGAATAGAGTTGATAACACACTGCTGTTTTAGTTGTTAGTAAGTGGTGTTTAGGCTAAGTCAAGGATTTTTCAGCTTCTCATGCCCAGCCAGCAAGAAGGCTGGAGGGGCACAAGAATTTGGGAGGGAACACAGCCAGGGCAGCTGACCCCAACTGGCCAAAGGGGTATTCCATACCATGTAACGTCATGCCCAGCATATAAACTGGGGGAAAGCTGGCCAGGGGCCACTGCTCAAGAACTGACTGGGCACCAGTTGGCGAGTGGTGAGCAATTGCATTGTGCATCATTTGTTTTGTATATTCCAATTCTATTATTATCATCATCATCATCATCCTTTTCTGTCCTATTAAACTGTCTTTATCTTGACCCACGACTTTTACTTTTTTCCCGATTCTCTCCCCTATCCCACTGGATGGGGGGAGTGAATGAACGGCTGCCTGGTGCTTGGTTGCTGGCTGGGGTCTAATATCTTGTTACAGTCACTGTTTGGTGAAATGATGGTACAACCATGAGGATCATAGAAATACCATTTGCTGACAAAAAGAGGATGGGAATGGGTCTTGACAGGTTGACTAGCTTATTTCTGCCCACAGTCAGTAGCAACTGTGCCAATGTTGTTCTGGACGGTTGCTTTTATCAATCTGTTCTCAAAAACTTCCAGTGATGGGGATCGGACAGCAACTCTAGATGATCTGTTTGAGCGCTTCACTATTCTTACTGCTAAGAGAGATTTCTGGTTTTGTGTGTGTAACCTAAATCTGCCTTTCACATCATTCCTTAAGTTGATGTCACAGTGGTGTCAAAAAATAGATCAAAGTGTCTCAGGGGAAATGCTTTCCAACACCTCCAGCCAACATTAGCTAGAACTTTCTGAAAAATGGTGTCACATTATTTTTAAAAATTTAGTGTATGTATTTGTACAATTGTTTGAGTCTGTTAATACATGAATTGTATAACTCTGTATACATGATGATCTTGTACAAATGCTATATATTATACTATGTGTGTGATCCATTTCAATGCAAAATAATAATAAAAAATACACACATTTTATAGCCCAAGGGGCAAGTTGTATCTGGCAGGTTAATTAATTGAACAGTAATCCAGAAGGAAATGTATTCCAGTGGAGACAGTGGAACACTCTCCCTTTCCAATTGATCATATTTAGTTAAGAGGATTGGCAGTAGTCTGCAATTCACTCAGGTGCTGCTTTGGGCAGGACCTTTGTTACTTAATCTAACAGTTCTTTTTCTGCTTTGATGTTGATAAAGGCCCCTGAAACTCATCTTCCTTAATTGTATTATAATAGAAAGAGTGCCCTAGGGACAATAAAAGAGGAACAAACCCCAAAAGACTGGATCCATTTGCTACAATTGGATTGTGTTAGGTTATGTGATAAATGCTCATCTGCGAACCCACAAAGGAGCAGAGAGAGACACAATGGCAGGTGGGACCCGACTAATACCCTGCCAGAATACTCCCAGGCCCATCACAGGAGCCATCAGCCCACCAAAAAACTCATCTCTACAGAGGGAGTACAGTGGCAGATGTGGGGAACCCAATTTAAAGACTCAGAGGAACAGGTAGTCTGTCTGGGCTCCTGCCAGGGCTATCCCAGAAGACCCTCAGACCCAGCGTCCAGGGGTGAAATCCATCAAGATGCATGAATGCCAGAGCACCTTTTGGACTGAGGGGGGGTCACTGCCTACAACTATGGGACACAGTATGGGGTACAAGGGAAGAGCATTTTAGGATCGCACAGGACTTCTTATGGGATGTTTAGAGAAGGCAATAAAGGGATGGATCTAGTTCATCTGGGGAGGAACAAGCATGGGAAAATAGAGGGATGAGGGGACAGAAATGGTTTGTCACATGTAAACAGTTTGCCGCTCCTTAAACTTGTCTGCAACATGTAAACATTTGTTGCTCAGTAAACTTCTCTGCATGGGGTCAGTGCAGTCTGTCCTATCTTCTTATTAAACTCCACTTCTAACTCTTTCCCTGGGTGAGGGACCTTCTATTTGATGTGCATATGTGTATGGGAGACTAAGTGTCAGCAGCTGGAGAGGGACCTCAGATTGTTTTCCCACAAGCGGGGTTCGGTACCCGGTGTGCAATGAGCCAATCTTACACACAGAGCCGAGATCTTTCTTTATTTTATGTCTGCGCAGAGGTGGGTGCCAGGCGGTAACTCCACAAAGCTGGCACACCACACCAAAGAAAAACAACCTATTTATTCTGTTATATGATTAGTAAAAACCTGCCTAAATTTACATTCATTGGTTAGTAGTCACCATCTCATCTACTATTGGCCAGTTATATTTAAATTAGCCTCGCTTGCTATGTAAATTAACAGGAACGCTCCTTCCAGCAGGGGGACAAGTTTTTCCAGCCTGGAATTGAGTGGGAGGTCGCAATCCTCCCTTGCCACCTTTCCCTTTCCCTTGGTTCATGCTTCTTTGGCAGTCATCCCACCTTCGGTGCTTTCTGGGGCAGGATGTTGCCTTTCATCAGTCTTTAGTTCCCTCTTCAAGGGCATAGTCCTTAGCAAAGCATTCATCATAATCTGGCTTGCATAGTGGTCCTTCTTAAAGGACAATGTACCATGTTTAACCCTAAATTGAGCAGTATCACCAGGCTAGGCCTTAACTCAAATATATGACTACGAGATCACAGGGGTCCGTGGGTGCAGCAACTGGAGTGAGTATAGATGTGCAAAGGAGTTTGTGAGTGCTAGTGTGGTGGGCTGAACCTGGTCAGCAGCTGAACATCCACCCTGCGTCCCTCACTCTCTTCTCCCACAGGATGGGGAGAAAATGGAAGGAAGGGGAGCAGACTTGTGGACTGAGATAATGACAGTTTAACAAGGAAAGCAAAAGCTGTGTGTGTAAGCAAAACAAGAGGAATTAATTCACTGCTTCCCATGAGCAGGCAGATGTCCAGCTACTTCCTGGAAAGCAGGGCCTCAGCACACCTAATGGTTACTTGGGAAGTCAAACGTCCCCCTTTCTTCCTTCTTTTCTTGAGCTCTTTATTACTGAACACGGTGTCATATGGTATGGAGTGTCCCTCTGGTCACTTTGGGTCAGCTGTCCTCGTTGTGTCCCCACTCAACCTCTTGCCCACTCCCAGCCTATTAGCTTTTGGTGGGGAAGGGGACAGAAAGCCTTGACGTTGTCCTGCACCTGGGTCGGGGCAACGCCAGGTATCGATACAGACTGGGGGGATGACGGGATTGAGAGCAGACCTGCAGAGAAGGACTTGGGGGCACTGGTGGAAGAAAAGCTGGACATGAGCTGACAACGTGCGCTCGCAGCCCACAAAGCCAACCGTATCCTGGGTTGCATCCAAAGAAGAGTGGGCAGCAGGTCGAGGAAGGGGATTCTGCCCCTCTGCTCTGCTCTGCTCCGCTCTGGTGAGACCCCAACTGGAGTACTGTGTCCATTTCTGCGGTCCTCAGCACAGGAAAGACATGGACCTGTTGGATCGGGTCCAGAGGAGGGACATGAAAATTCTCAGAGGGATGGAACACCTCTCCTATGAGAAAAGGCTGAAAGAGTTGGGTTTTTCCAGCCGGGAGAAGAGAAGGCTCCGAGAAGACCTTATTGCAGCCTTTCAGTATATAAAATGGGCTTATAAGAAAGATGGGAACAGACTTTTTAACAGGACTTGTGGAGATAGGACAAGGGGTTTTAAACTAAAATAGATTCAGACTAGATATAAGGAAGAAATTTTTTATGATGAGGGTGGTGAGGCACAGGAACAGGTTGCCCAGAGAGGTGGCAGATGCCCCAGCCCTGGAAGTATTCAAGGCCAGATTGGACGGGGCTCTGAGCAACCTGATTTAGTTGAAGATGTCCCTGCTCATTGCAGTGGGGTTGGACTAGATGACCTTTAAAGGTCCCTTCCAACCCAAACTACTCTATGATCCTATGATTCCATGATTGTGCAAGCAACCTTCAGCAATTGCCAAAACACAGACGTGGTATCAACACTGTTTTAGCCACAAGTCCAAAGGACAGCACCATATGGGGCTGCTATGAAGAAAGCTAACTACATCCCAGCCAAACCAAGTCCAGCTAGGGAAGGTGAAGGCAGACTAGCTGGTAAGGAGGCCAAGTGGCCTGAGAGCCAAGGGCAACTCTAAGGGTGGGACCACGGGAGGATCTGGCTATCAGTGGGACCAGAGGAGTCCTGGCCAGAGAGACTGAAGGGTCTGGGGGTGTCCAAGAGTAAGACGAGTGAGTGTGTGTGTGTATCTGTGTGTGCCTCAGACTGAGATCAGTAGGGGCCGGCTACTGGGGACCAGGGAGGTCCCACTGAGCTCTGCAAGTGTGAGTGTACATGCATAGGGATGAACGAAGCAGTCTGTACCAGCAATTGCAGTGGGGCTGCTGCCTCTGGCATTTGTATGCCCATGTGCCAGCAACTGGGGAGACTGGGATCCAGGGACAGCAACTGGGGACACTGAGGTTCTGAGCCCAGCTGCTGGAAGGATTCCCACTGTACGTATATGTATGTATATATTCTCACCAGTGGAACTTCATATTGCTGAGCCAGTGAGGGGAGCCATTGGGGTTGTCTGTGTTCAGGTGAGTGCTAAATGTGTACGTCTGTGTTGGTCGGTGTTACCAGCCATGTATATAGGTGTATCTGAGGTGTACACGTGTGTGTGTGCCTACTGGGAATACATGCCCAGCCTCACTACTGGTTGGATTTGGGGACATGGAGCTATGGCAGGCTGGTCTCTCTTGGGCTGCTGAATCCAGGCCTATTCCCCTAACAGATTGCTTCTTTCTGCCTGACAGAAACATGCTGAAGAAAGGCCCATAAAGTTTTCATGGTCATACAGATATTCGCTGAAGTAGTTTCTGTCAGCTTTTCCAAGGACATAAGTCAGTGGAAACGCACGTGTACAATAGAAAATAGAGAATACCTCCAGAGGATCAGATAGGTACATATCCTTGTTAATTGAAATCAGTAACTTTTCTTCATTTGTTATAACATAAAGAACACACCAAGGAGGAGTTGAAAGCTGTGTAACAGCTCTTGAATATTACGTTCATGAGCAAGAGCAAAAAATACATCATAGCTGTATAACAGGCAAAAGGCTAAATTTACAAATAAATTCCTGTATATGTTTTTAAACAGTTTGTTCAGTCATAGTCATGAAAAAGTGGAATTATGTGTTATTGATAAGGTTACTAATCTTCCACCCACATAACTAGAAAATTCTTATCTTTTATTTTGATTAGAAAACATGAGATTTTAATTCAGAAGTTTTCAGGCAATGTTACGCTTTTCTTTTCTCAGCTCAAACTTCTGTTTAAAATGACAGCTGATATTGAAGGCCATGCTTATCCCTGCTGGTACTCCTTCATCACTGTTCCCACCTTCTCACCAGGTAGAGTAGCCCCAGTTGACTTGAATAGCTAAGCAGGGAATTTCTGGGACAAGCATAAGAGGGTGGAGGGAGGTTAGAAGTTGGATCAGGAAGAGAGAAGATAAAAATGAGAGAAGTATTGTTCCAATCCCAAAAACATCCCTCATATACCCATAGTGAACTTGCTCTACCCAAACCTTTCATACTTCTTTTGATCCTCCTCCTGACCTTGCCTCTATGTTTCTGAGTCTCAGTTCTGAGCTCCCCAGCCACATTTCTTGGCTTCACTTCCAAGCTTTCTGCTTTTGGGGCTGTTAGCCAATGCTTAGCCTATTCCCAGTGGCTATGAACACTCTGAAGCTATTCACAATGAACACATGCCTGACAAATACCTGGTGAACTGTTTAGAAGTAGCTGGTTTTGTGGTTGTTGTTGTTGTTATTATTATCTTGTGAATCCAGGTGCTAAGATATACCTGGTTAACATTTTCACTGAGTAGAAATCTAGTTCTGTTTTTAAATGTAGGTCTGGTAATTTAGAATTAAACAGAAGGAAAAAAATAAACATTGGAACACAAAGTTGGCAATATCAAGGGATACCCAGTTAACTTAAGTCCAATGCTAACATCAAAGTCAACATTTTCATTTGGATAAATGGAATTAAAGGTCTACTTTAACCTGAGCCAAATCTCTGACTTGCCAGACTAGCTAGCTAGCCATCAGCACAGAATACTTGCCAAAACAGTTTCAATAGAAAGACAATGAGATTCCTTGGACTAGTTCTCCAGCATATAGATGTGGAAACACATCCATCTGAAGTATCTCACCACTATTACTTTGGAGGAATTCTTTTTTAGTCAGCAACAAATAATACCAAATACTGCCTTCACTGAATCTAGAAATCTAATATAAAGCAACCCTGACTGAAATCAAGCCAACTGGACAGAATAGCAGGATGCTGCCTGAGGAAGCCTTATGCAGGGAAGGAATACAAGATAAATTGGGCATAGGCTTCCCATAGAAATGTCCCCAGATTAATAGTTTGTAAAGAAACAAGGACAGTTCCACATTTTGCTTTTCCACCTCTCCTCTTCCAAATATCTGACTCCTGACTTCAGTAGAAAGGGGAAGGAAAGAAGAGAGTTCTGCTCCACCATTCTGAAACCTGAGGGATTCTCATACTCTTCACCTTGCTAGAATAAAACTTCACTGGTTGACATAGTGGATCTGTAAATAATGTCCAAATGAGATAAAAGAAAAGTCTCAGTAAAAAGGTGAGAGGGTCTGACTTTTCTAAAAAAAAGCAGTCATAAAGCTTTGGTGACACGAGTGAGCCAGCACGAGGCAGATCAGTTAGTATGTCAGTAACAACAAACCAGCAGGTGCAATAGTAATAAAAGGCACAAGAGGACCCAGAGCTCTGTGCCTCATGCCATCAATTCTCTGGATTGTGCTGGATATTGATCATAAATAAATAATTGTTCCATTCTGCTGTTGATTAAAATGTTAGTAAAAGTACAAAGTTACACGAGCAGAATCTAAAACCGTACCAGAGCTATGAAAAATCCATAAAAGGGGTCAAACCATTTTTCCCTCCTGCTCAGTCCTTCTTAGATTAATGCCACCTTCTTGTCATATGGAATTTCAGAAGGATAACCTGTCTGAAAGATGGTATTTTAATTTTCCATCTAGAAGTGGCAAAACATTCTTGTTGACCATTTGTATTATATTGTGTATACATTTGTTTTCACTTTCTTTAGTATCAGAACAAACAAGTATAGCAAAGTTTATATAAATCATATATAAGTTTACTTATATAAAATTTTAAGGAGGTAAAAATCACTTTGTTTACCAGTAGTGAGTCACTGGACCAGATTTACTGTACACTTTACTTCCCTTTGTAACTAAAAAAAAAATAGAAGTATAAAGAAGATTTTCTTTTGGTTCCCAAATACTGAAGTGATTTTTATTTTCTCTGTCTCAAGGTTCAGAATATCTTATCTACAATGTAAGTTCCTATGGCCTTTATTTCAATGAGCAAATGGCAGACTGATCCCCTTAAAGTCTGTTCAGAGACTTTACATGAAACTGTACAGCATTATACTGAAACCAGCTGGCTGTTATGTGCGGTGGTAACATCCAGTTGAGAGGCGGCAATAAGTAACTGGTGGGCAGTGACATCTAAAAACAACAGCCCTTTCTGCAGTAACACTGGAATAGTGGCTCACATTGCCAACTTTCAGCAGGATTTATTAGCTCTTGTTTAGAGAGGCACCTGCGCGGTTGAAGAACTTTTAGATCAGAACTAGCTTACGCCTGCTCACTTGGTACATGGCTCACTTGGAATGCTGTTTTTCACTGCTTAAATGACTAACATAGAAGTTAGTTATTGCAACAACTATCTTTTAAATTCCCAAGTAATTTTTCAGAATTATTCCTTCATACTGAGAATAATTCTAATTTGTTACAGAAAAAATAATTCCTATTATAGCAATTAAATCCATGAACTTAAATACAATAAGCATTTTAAAAAGGAATTCATACAAAATTGCTTTTATTTTAAAATAAATAATATATTGACATGTAAATTAAATGGGGGGGGAAGTGTTTCTGGGTAAGTATTCATTATGTAAAATGCCTATCACCGGAGTATCTGGGTGCTCATTTAATAAGGAAAGAAAAAGAAAGAAAAGAGTATGGATCTACACTGTACACAATGTACAACTTAAATGTAAACTTTTTTGCCATTGTGTGGGCAACACAGATTTTTTTCCTAGCCAGTCAAAAATGAAAGGTAGTTTTTGTGTTGACTGAGACAAAAGCAAAAAAAACCCAAACAAAACCCCTCTAAGTCTTCCTTGAATACAGTAAGAGGAGGATACTTTCTGAGAAAAATTGCATCAATTTGAACCTTTATTTATTTTCTTTTTCTTTTTTTGGTTGGGGGGTGCTTCTCTAAAACTAAAAAAGAAAGGGATATATCACCAAATAATGTGAAAAACTAAAGGATGCTGTAAAATGAAATATTACCATTTATTTATTTTAATATTTTTTTTTCTCTGTATCCAGTACTGTTAGAAAAGGGGAAAAGCTGTTGCATAGCAGGATTTTCTTGATCTCTCCTTTCTATTCTTCTCAGTTTTACACGTTAACATCGCAACCACAGCTCAGTTCTCCAAGATTTTGACCACTTGCCTTTGATTTCAGTACTCCTCAGCTGCCTCAACCAAAAGGCCAAAAATAAGGTCTGGAGTTTGAGGTGAGGAATGGTTACTGTGGTCTAAGCCTTATGTTGCTTTGTCACATGAGCTGGTAGAGTGCATTTCTGGGACATGGTTACCCATTCTTCTCCTTTGCCAAATAGGGTGGCTGAGATTTGAGATCCACCTAGCAGCAATCAATGAATTGCAAAATAGTGACTGCAGCTTGCTGGATGAGAGATAAAAGGAGCTTTGGTTGTGAGCACAGGGAAGAAAGGGAACGGTTACAAGCAGCCTTCACAGAAATTAAGCCTTAAAAACATGAAAACGCTAAATGTACCACATCATTACCTGGAGAAAGAGGAAGTAAAAAAATCACAGAATAGATGGGTACAACAAAGAAGGAACATTTTAGATTTGTTTATTTATGTACATGTGGGTTTTGGCATCTGTGAAAGGTCTGAGTAGCACATGGAAAGACATGGGGTAAACTGGGCTTCAGCTCAAATACTAACTGGAATTTAGAGAAAACACCAAAAGAAAGGTCTTGTAGTATTTCACTGATTGTTCCTATGTTCCTCTATGGCTTCATTGGACTGTTAATTTGTTTGTTTTACAATAGTGGAGATGGCAATTTTTTTTCTGTCTTTCATGAAAGGAGAAATTTGTCTCCAGCAAATGTTGACATCTCGGTTTATCTATCTTGACTATGTCATGAAAAAGAAAAAAAAAAAAGAAAAAAAAGAAAAAAAAAACCAATAACACACATTTAGCAGCAATCTTTAAAATCAAAGCAGGCTTGAGGCAATCACAATGACTGACAAATCTACATGAAGGACAGCAACTTTTGCATTCATTTACAGCATTTCTCCCCTACTACATGCATTTTAAACTTAAAACAAGTTACAGTTGTTATGTTCTTATCGCATAATCTATTTCTGATAATAAGAGTTTTTTAAGCTTCATATTACTTCAATTAGAAAATGAATGAATCGGGCTTTTTGTAATATATATGATCTCTACTTACTACAAGGCTTTATTTCTTGAACAAGATACTGAATTTACTCCTTCAGAAGTTATGATTCATATGTCCTGAAGACACTCTACCTTGTAGAATAATTATCATATGAATTTACTAAAAGTTCACTGTCATATCTTTTTTGTGTTCGAAGCAGTGATGTGAATTATCAAGTAAAAGACATTACCAATAGTGAAATCTAATGGGTAAAATTGTAGCTCTTTCTCTCTGGAAAAGTTCTTTGCTACCTCACCAAGATTCTCATTCCCATTCATACAGTCTTTTAAACAAATCTATAAAGCAGGAGGCAGAAATTGTGCTATGGCAAAATATATGTTCTACAAAAAATGCAATTAATTCTACGTCATGGTTGATCAAATGCACTAATTAACATAACCAACCCCCCAAATAGAGGGAAAACTTTCCATATCACCATAGAAGACACAAGGCAAAATTCCTCTTTCTAATTTTTCTGAATCATATTCAGATTATTAAGCATTAAATACAGTGGAAAAGAATCCAAACTATAAAGAAACATAATATCTGCTAATAAATGAAAGGAAGGCCTCTAAATTTAGTTGATGTAAGTAGGAAAAAGGAATGGGACAAGGGCTCCTAAATCATCACATTCAGTACTCTCATGTGACTGTCAACCAGATACATGGATATGGATATATGCCATAAAAAATAATGTATTACCAAACTTAAGTATTTAAAAAAATATAAATAGCCTTCCCGATCCCAATCATATGGTTGAGTCTCTTCTGAATTAAGAAACTGACTTTTTATTAACAATAATAAAGACACCTTTAGGCTTTTAATACATTTTATGAGAATGCTTCTCAAACTATCTATCTCAGAAGCCAGTCCACATTAAGTCATGCCCAGATCATGCTAGTTCTCTATAAACATGATTTATGCAGGAAGGGGGGGAAAAAAAAAAAAAAAAGAAAACTTAGAGTATTATAATACTTATGTGACTGCAAGAGTGGTATTCACCTCTAGAGTGTGGACATTTTCGGTCATAGCATTTGTCTAACTATCTAAGTGTCATTATAGTCAGTGGAGATGTAGTTAGTATAACAGATAAGTTCTAAAGACTTGATTGAGTCCCCTCAACATAGGCATCTAGTGCTATTTCAGATGACCTGTGGTATCCTATCCAGTGTCCAGCTGATGCTCAGGGACTTGAGTCTTCTGTATGTGCTATGCCAACTCTGACAGCTATTATGATATATCATGTCTGTGACAGCCTAGGGTAGTCAAATAGCACTAGACATCCAGCACTAGACAATTCAATTGATCTGTAGGTGTCTATTCTCTTGACCTGAATCTCAGTCTAAGTCTTCAGGTTTCAAGAAAAATACTAATCAGGACCATACTGACAAATAATATGGCAACATGCATATGTATAGTATGTATAGGTCTCTTATAGATATGCAGCTTCTCTGAGCTGAGGGGGGGCATACACCCTTTAAGTATGATACTTGAAATGTTACATATGATAAATACGTGAAAAAATGCTGCTTAAAAAAAAAAGTTCACCTATTTTGTTTTCACTAATCTACCATTCTGGAAATATTTGTAGCAGATCTACAAATTTCATACAAACGTGTACAAATACAAAACTGTAACCCTACATACACAGATGTATTTAATTTATTCTCCTGTGCTTCCTCACCTCATCCCCACATTCGCAGTAGAATAACAGCCTATTAATAAAACCAAAGACTAGTAGGAATCTAGCAGCTAAATTCCCATTTCTCAGTACTTTTGCAATCAGTAATATGTTTAACTTATGCCCTAGTACCTGTGGGAAGGCAATCCAATGGTTGCAATTCTCTTTTTTCCTCAGCTGAAAAATTACAACGTATGTTGTATAGATCCTTTTGCAAGACAGGATTCCAGCTAATATCCAGTAAAGACACAACAATAAATAAATGCTTAAATTGTCCACCATTAGTTGTGCTCAACTAATGATGCCAGAGAGGATGTCATAGTAAATTGCCTGTAGGTGGCATATACTACAAGACATCTGCCTCCTAGTAAGTCCTGGGAGGCAAATCATACTTGGGCAGATGAACAATACAGCGAGAAATGTGTGAAAAAGGTTCTAAAGAGCAAGGTAAACTCATACTCCACTATTTGAAATGTTCTTTATGCCACATTTGCAACCAACCAGAGAGGTAAAATTTCAAATTATTAGCAACTGGGGAAACATTTGAAATAGTCTATAAGGGAAGGATGAGTTCCATCTAAAGCAAATAAAACTCAAACCTAAAATAAAGTTTATGGGGAAGTTTTAAACTAAAGACTGAGGAAAATCCAACAGGTGTACAAGGGTGAAGTAATAAAATCTCTGCAGTATTACAAAACCTGACAGAACAGTAGTCAATAACATTCAGAAAGGTAATAGATAGGAGCAATCTCTATAAATAAGAATCTATTGAAGCAGACAGAGCACCTGAAAAACTGACAACCAGAACAAGGCCAAATATATAAGTGGTTCTATACAAATTACAAAAATGTAAAGAATTAGCTGGCCAAGATGAAAGCCCTGATTTTAAATAACAGTATTGTCATACTAGGGATTGAAGAAATATGGTGGAAGGCTGATAACCAGTGCAGCACTGTAGCTTGGATGCTAGCCTACAATTTATGTTAGGAATGACAGAATAAGTTGTATGTGTGGATGAGTGGCACTGTATGTTAAAAGAAAGATTAGACTGAAATGCGGAAATACACGGAGCAAATTAACTACCAACAAGGAACATCAAATTTCTTTGTATTGAAATCCTGTGCCCAAATAGAATAATGTAACAGCAGTACTATCAACACCTTGGAACTCTTAGGTAGGAAATACTGGGAAAAACATTTTTGCAGGTGTACGTAATGACTGCTAAATCTATTGAATTTCATTAATGGAGTCAAATAACACCTGGCTTTGTGTTATCAGTTTATTTGCTGTATATGGAATTCCAGAAAGCTTTCTGGAAAGATTCTTGAAAAAGTCACTACTGTGTTTCATAGTAACAAAGAGAAGTTGTACAGAAGGATTAATAACTGCATAAAAGAGGCAACAAAGGACTAGATATATCATCTTTCCGCTGCTGAATCTAAGTGTAGGAGAATTAACAGTGAAATTTCTGCTAAGACTTGTGCTGGTCAATATATTCAGAGGATGAATAGTTAGGTGATAAAGCTTAGTGACGATGTGCAATTACTGCGAGCTATGAAAAAATAAGCCTGTCTACAAAGAGTTGCAGAAGGATCTTACACTGCTAAGTGTCTGCAAAATAAAATGACAGACAAAATTCTGTGTTGACAGGTGAAAAAAGTACACGAGGAAGAACAACAGAAACTCCATGTAAACAATTATTTGCTCTAAATTAGCCATTAGCACTTATGAAAGAGATCTTGCAGTCATTGCAAATCATTTTATTAAAAAAACTCAACCCAAAACATATCAGCTTGAAGCTGAGCAGTGGCCAAAAATACAATTAGAATGCTATGAATAATTAGGGAAGGAACAAAACAGAAATCATAATTAGTTCACTGCATAAATCTAAGGTGGATTCACATTTTGTCTACCAACTATAACAAAGACTTTCCTGCCTTAAAAAAGGATATGGTAGAACAAAGATAGTGCAGGGACAAAACACAAGATGCCCATAAATACAGAAGAGCTTACATGTGAAGAGAGATTGAATAAACTAGGATTCTTCAATATGGGGGGGGGGGGGGAAGAGACAGATGGGATTATTATCTATAGCTGTTAAAAAATGAAAGCCCTAGAGAACTAAAGAGATGTTGTTCAAAAATAAAAAATAAAAAAAATCTTAGAACTTTTGGAGAAAGGATAACCGACCACACAATGAGAAAAATGTTTTGTTTTGTTTTTAAAAAAAGGAAATTTGTATTCACTTTTCATGCCCTGAGGACACCAACAGACTCTGCAACCTCTTCCTCCCTCCTAGGGTTTTGGCTGCCTGCGCTCCAGCCCAGCTCCAATATGGTGCTGCTGGAACCTTAGGTCAGACTGCTGCGAAAAGAGCTGTGTGAGAAGGAGTTGTGAGAAGCGTTAATTGCATTCCCCCATCCTTTGCTTCAGAATTGCCTTTAAGCTCACAGCCTTGCCCCTTGCCTGATCTACGTTGCAGGTGTACCTGCGCCCGGCCACGTGCCTTGCAAACGCCGACCCACTAACTGGACTGGCTGGCTTGATTATGGCCCAGGTTTAACCAAGTTTGGGCTTGCTTGTTAGTCGTGGCTGAAACTGGTTATTGCCACCTCCTCTTGCTCAGCCTGTTTAGGTGCAGCGGGATGACCCCCCTTCATGAGGCCCTTGCTGTCCTCCACAGCTCTTGGCTCACACGCAGAAAAACAGCATCACAGGGGGACCACGGAGGGCAGAAGAAAAGACCCATGCCTAAGCCCAGCGTTGTGTCGATATGAACAGTTGCTCTGCTTATGACAGAGGATTAATTTTGATACTGCTTTCTGTAAGCGTTGGACTGCTTTCTGTAGAGGACTGGGACCAAAACATTTTCATGGCCTAGGTCTACAAACCCTTACCTAATTGATAAATATTCTCTCTATTTATATTTTCTGTTGATATATTTGGTTTTGATAAAAGGTGATCGATTGATCTATCTGCCTACCTATCTATCTATGTACCTATCTACACACATATACACATACATACATAAATATATGTACAATGCCAACTGCGATTATTCTCCATTACGATGCAGTATTTCTTGATGCCATTTAGTAAAGTTTTACAACTTTAATGCATTTTTCATACGGTTTCACACAGACTCCAAAAGCTTCCTCCAGTTATTCTGCAGTTCTCCATTGCCAATTCTTCTATGTTCAAATGCAGTTTAAAAACAGTGTCTTGTTCTGACCAGGAAGATAAACATAACAACCTGTCACATGTAATTTTTTTTTTTTTTTTTAAATAGTCCTTCAGTAACAAAGAAATAGTAAAAAACAGATGAAATAAAGTACTATAGGTGATCATTTTGTTGGCGGAAAAATGTGGGGTTTTTTAGAGCAAAGCTGTGAACTCTAGGAACACACAAAAATTTAGGGAAAAAGATGCACACATGCTTTGGTGACTGTAACTACAATTTTTTTACCAGGAAATTCGCATGCTGTGGCATCCAATGCCTTATAGGGATCTGAACCCAGTTCTTTTGCATTTTACCTGAAATCTTTTAATTATACATTCTCTTACATTCCGGAGAAAAGGTCTGTCTTTCAGCAAGTGAAGGCTTACACCTGAGAAACATTCTTTATGAAAATGTTGCAATGCAAAAATATTTTTAAATGTTTCATTTTTTTGTAATTCAGTCTTTTCCAAAACAGGCAAACCAGCACTACATGATTGAATTAATTTTGGCTAGTTGTAGTTATTTATTATAAATAAGTAATATTGAACCTTAACATAAAAATAAACAAACACACTTTGCGTAAATTTGAGATCAAGCAATAAACATTATAATCCTATACAAAAGTCACCCAGCACTACACTTGTCATTAAGAATATTTTCCAACATAGGACTGTTAATGACAGCAATTGTTAAAGAGCAACCTTACACTTTTTTTAAGTTTAGATTTTTGAAAAATACACGCGATGGCAAATCTTATATCACTATGCTGTATCAAGCAGTAGTCCTTGTATACTAAAAAATGCCTGTTCATTGGTTTCTAAACAAACACTTGTTCAGAAGAATGGGTTAACAGTAGTAGGATGATGATATCTCTGTGGAAAGTATGGCTTAGTGAGCATTTGCAAAAGATCAAAACTTCTCCTATAAAGTGTTTCCGTGGGAGAGGGTTGTTTAGCTGTTTAAAAAAATCTACTTACTTGTTCTAACTTAAAATGACTGATTCACATTACTGTTGATAGACTAACACAGAGGTTAATATTGAGAACTGCCTGTATACATGGCCTTCATTAACACTATATAATTATACTGAGATTTCTTGAGCTTGACTTGTCAGATAAGATCTTATCTAGATGAATGGTTTTTCTTGCTTTGAATGCTTGAATGAATCTGAGAGTCATTTGGCACTTGGCAGCCTACATTATGACATGTTATCAGCCAAGTAGTGCAAAGAAAAAATTAATTATTTCAAAGAAGAAATACATGATAGAAATATTTTAAAATGTAACAATAGCTGCGTTGACTCTAAGGAGAGAAAAAAAATTACAAAGCGGAGACAAGTCCAGTGAAGAAGAACATCTTTCTTCAGAAACTTGCAACAAGGTTACCTATCAGTGAACACAGCTGTCAACCATCAATCCCCTGCTGAAACATTATTTGGAGAAAGAAAGTTAAAGTAATTCATGAAATGTTTCATTGTCCTCCTCTCCATAAATTAATGCAACCACTTTTGCTGTTATTGTCATTGTCTTGAGGCTATTTCTTGACACACTTTCTCTCAAGGGAAGTCAGAAGACAAATTGCATGTTGAGATAAAATGCTGGAATGCCTTTTTTTTTTGCTATTCCACCTTAATTTCACCCTCATTCTGTAGCTATCTCATTCACCAGGTTACCTGGTGTTGGGCAGCCTCAGCATAGCACAGAAATGCAGTTGTTGTTTTGTAAGAAAGCTCAAACACTTCCAGGAGTTTGGCCATTGTTTATGGAAGAACTATGTTTAAACCTAGTTCAGTGATAGCAAAGGAAGTGACTGCCCTTGTGTATAAAGGCACATAACTGAGATTCAAAGGATTCATTTGTTAATTTGCTGTAGGCACTTTGTAAAAAAATTACCATCTCTACTCTTTAAACTTTTCTGAACATAAAGCACATCAAGCACAGATTTTTGTTAAGGTTTTTTTGTAACTGTCCTTACATCAATGGACTACTAACTATACATGAAGTTATGTCTCTAAAACATTTTTATACCGATGTAACTTATGTTTTTTCTATGCTTGATATTAATTCAGATTAAAATATAACATGAATTAAAAACACAACAGCTGCTCCTAAATAGCTCCTTGACTAGCCACTCTGACTACCTTTAAAACAAGAAAATAAAATGGTCCAGGCCCTTTCTTCGTCGGCGAGTACAGGTGGTATAACAAGGGTCGCAGATGAACTGCTAATCTTTCTTCCACTCAACAGGTAAGGACAGTCACCCTGCACCCCAGGACTAGCACCCGGCCGGTACATCCCCTGAACCGTGCCCGGCTCTCGTCTGGGGAGTGCGGGTTGGTTCAGAGCACAGCTACGCCCGGCTGCGTTCCATCCGCTGGGGAGTCGGGACAATCAAGGACCGGCCCTCAAACCTGTGCTTCAGTTCTATGCAGCTTTGCAACCCTGCTCTTCTGGAACACGGCCCTTTCTTACTCTCCTCCAGGCAGTCCCAGTGACCACTGTTAGGATCCTGACTAGGGATCCTTCTCCTGAACTAAAGTGGCTATTATTATGCTGTTAACAGCGCTTTGTTTGCCTACTCTACAAACCTGTCTTGAGAACTACATGTTGCACTGTTTTTCTCCTTCAGGTCTACTCTGTCAGTATCTTTCTGCCGGTCCCTGAATATAAATTTTAGAGAACACGTGTACTACAGCGAACAACAGTCTGATTTCTTCCAGGCTTGTGGTTTACTCCTAACTACTGGGATCCTGTTTGTGGTCATGATCTCTAATTTTGGAACCTCTAGGCTAAACCAAATCAAAGACTCTTCTCAGAAAGAAAACAAAAACTATATTCATTTGCCCAATGAGTTGATGGGGAGCAATTCTATGATGCCAGAAACTGTTTCTTTAGATACCAGGACCACATTAAGCTAAAACAAATATTTCTACTGTCTGATACTGGTGCTTGTCATAACTCTTTACAGACAGTTAAAGCAGAAAAACTTTTAAGTATGGACAATCCTAATTTTCCCATTTCTTCCATGTAAAAAGAATGTAATGAAATACCTTTCTCCATGTCCTCTCTCAGTCTTCATTGAATGTCAGCTTTTTAGGACAGGGACTAAGTTATATCCTGTCTTACTCAGGAGTCTAGCTCAAAAGGGGAAACACGCATCTGTTAAGAATTCAAAGTACTACAACAGTCTAAAATACAAAAATCTTTTAAGGCATGAAAACCCCAAATAATGAACAGATATATTTTTCAATGCTAGCATACTGCTATTTGTGTCCAAAAAGGACCTGCCCATATACAACAATCTTATATCTAAACTTGTAACTACAGTTAAAAGAATCACAAATGCAATTTGATAATCTGTCATTATACAGTTATTTCAAAATTGAAAATAACACATATGCTTCCTACTATTATCATTTAACCCTTAGGTTAATTGCTTATGAATGATAGGCTAAGCCACTAGACCTTACCCTCTTGAGGGGATATTAATGCCCTTTTCTCCTTTAATTTAATGCTGTGTTTCTTTTGGTTTTAAAGAAACAAATACCACAACAAAAAATAATCTACTAATTTGCATGTAACTTAAAATTGTGTTAATTCTCTGTTTTGGGTTTGTGTGGCGGGGTTTCGGTAGCGGGGCAGGGTCGGCAGGGCCGGCTCCTGCTGGAAGCTGCTGGAAGCTTCCCCGGCCGGGAGCCGGACCCGCCTCTGGGAGAACAGATTCCAGAGGGGAAACCTGCCGGGAGTCGGGGGATCGGGATGGGAGAGGAACCCCTGTGCGGATCCCGAGGGCAGGGGGGAAGGAGGGGATGCCCCTGCAGCCCGTGGGGAGACCAGGCGGCAGGCTGTCCCCCCCCGGCCCACGGAGGGGAGCGGGGGAGCAGATGCCCACCTGCAGCCCGGGGAGAGAGGAGCCCACGCCGGAGCAGGGGGTGGGTGCCCCCCAAGATGGCCGCCGCTCCCTGGGGAAGCCCGCGCTGGGGCAGCCTGGCACTGAAGGACCGCGGCCCGCGGGAGGGACCCGCGCCAGGGGAGTTTGTGAGGAACTGCAGCCCGCGGGAAGGACTCACGCTGGAGCAGCTGGTGGAGGACCGTCTCCCGCGGGAGGGACCCCCGGCGGAGCAGGGGAGGAGTGCGGAGTCCTCCTCCCCCTGAGGAGGAAGGAGCGGCAGAGACAAGGTGTGACGGACTGACCCCGACCGCCATTCCCCGTCCCCCTGCGCCGCTCGGAGGCGGGAGGTGGAGAGAACCGGCAGTGGGGGTGGGCCGGGGAGAGGGAGGGCTGGGGAAGGTGTGCGAGGGTCTGGGTCTACTTCACAGTATCCTGGTTTGGTTTGATTGGTAGTGAATTAAGTTGATTTTGTTTCTTCCCCAAGTTGAGTCTGCATTTTGCTCATGATGATAAGTGGTGAGTGGTCCCTCCTTGTCTCGACCCACGAGCTTTTTCTTACATTTTCTCCTCCTCATCCCGGGGCAGCGGGGAAAGAGGGGAAGGAGTGAGCAAGCGGCTTCGTGGTGCTTTGTTACTAGCTGCAGTTAAACCACGACATTCTCACAACTCTGTGGAAAGTTAAACTAATCATCAAAGAGAAACACTGAAGATGCTGTTTGAATCTTTTCTCTTTATCTGGAATTTTCCTTATGCACGAAAAGCAATGGCTGCCCACAGTAGTGATTTTTCTGTCTCTCTTTGCATTTCCTCAGACCTTCCAACCTAGATCAAATTACTAGACTCTTGCCTTTGCCTTATTTTTGGGGCATTTTGCAAAGTGACTTTAAAGTAGTATTGAAAAAGAATTTAAACTTTATAAAGTGTGCTCAGACTACAGCAAGTGATCTAGATCATAACCCGAACTATTGAAGGAGGTGACAGGTATTTTGAGTCCTAAACTGCATTTTCTAGCACTGCTGTGTGAGACTTCAAACAGAAATTGTGGACCTATAGCAAAAGCACTGTAAGCAATTAACATTTTCCATATGCACCTGATAAATACTGTTAGCATACTGTTACAAATGCTGTTTTCAAGTCATTGCTGTCTCTTGTTTTAACTGATTGCTGCACTAGCAGACTGGTGACTGACAGTGAATGACTGCAGTCAGCATTGGCAACTAGCGAACATCTTTGTAGCAGGGTATTATTTGATGTGGGGAAAAACTATAATAAAATGCCTGAAACAGGACCTTGCACCAGCAAGCAGATTCTTTCCAACTCCATAATCCATTTGGGGAATTAAATCAGATTTATTTCTAAATTTACGTCCAGATTAGCTAAATCTGGATAGTTAGATTTTTGAAGATTTTGCCAACTTCATGGAGTTTAATGCAAAATTTCCTTCATTTCTCAATATGATAAAAAGTCTCTTTGGTTTTAGAATCTACTCTCCAAACACATTCTTTGATGCATGGTTAAGACAGTTTTATGTTTCATTAACGCTAAAACAGGCAAATTAATAGGACCTTAAGAGATTTGTTAATCAAACTTATGAATTGTGGATAGTTAATAGTCCTTAGCAATACTTGACATTTAGAGTATACAGCACTTTACAAACATTGAATAATTACTGTCTCAACATCTTCAGGTGCTAGGAAAATCGTTTTAGCACTAATGTGCAGACAAGGAAACTGAGGCAAAGACAACTGCGCACTTTTGGAATATCCTAGTGATTGGAAAGAGGTAATCTCACTGCTTACAGTGCATTGGCCTGGACATTTACAAAAATGGTAAGGAGACATTGACAAGGTGATATTATTCTACCATTTGCAGAGTATGCAATGTAATGCTGTAATGTCTATTAATGAAATGTCTGTGTATTAGTTGTAAGAATTAATTGCTCACCAGAATTTCTACTACCAGTGAAGAGATACAGGCTCAAAGGGAAATCTTGTTCATCTGCTTTGGGTGGGAAATTAAAGAGGGATTTTGGCATACAGATTGTAAAACTAGAAAGTCAGAATTAAAACAAACAAGCAAGCAACAACAAGAACTGTAGACATTTTTATAAATGGTATAGAACTAATAGCTGTGGTAGCCTGTGTCATTGCTAGGGCAAGATTTGTTGGATTCTTTTTGTCGTTCAGGTGTTTTTAAGAATCTTTTGAAAAGGGAAAGTAATGTGTACACAGTATTGGCTATAGCCAGCATTTAGAAAACTATTACAGTAAAGGTCTGTGAACTTATGAATAGTTTCACTGACATCAGATAGATCATTCACATAAGAATGATGATTTAAATACATAAATTTTTAGGACTAGCATGTGGGTTTATGCCATCCTGAAGTTTATAGGAAAAATATTCTGTTGGATATATCAGACTCTCAGTTTTTAATTTATTTTTCTTTAATATTTGTTTCCTTAGTGTTCCATTTTTTTGCTTTGGATGCAAATTATTGTACTGGAAAGAAATTGCCAGGAAATAATTATGAAATGAAAACAAATAAGACTTTACAATAATTAATTTTTGCAATGACATAAGCCTAAACAACTCTCTCTGAGCTGATAAGACAAAATGATAAAATTGAAGTAATGTGAAGTCAGCTAAAGAAACATTAATGACATTATAAATATGAACTGTAGCTAGAATGCAGAATCAAATGACACTCGCTTTATATCAAACTGGTTCTATTTTAATAGTTACTGAATACAAGTTCTGCTTTTATGTTGTCATTTTTAATATATTCTGAGTTTTTTGTACATATTTGTTACTTCTTGAAAAAGCCAGATGCATTCAAAAAGAGAGACAAAGACATAGTATCTGAGATCTTAAAAAAAATATTTCTTTAGGATAATTCATACTCCCCTTTCTCTAAGACCAGTTTCACAAGATTTTTCCCATAACTAAGCAGGATTTAATCTTGCAAGATAAAATTGAATCCTCCAAAAACCAAGACAGATAAGACTAATGAATTTTTCTGGTAAGGAAGGCTTTGAGATTTCCGTTTTTTGTAGATATTAGCTAAAAAACCCAACCATCATCACCTTTACATAGTGGTGGAAATTTTACTTTGATTATTCTTACATACTTTGGTTAATTTGGGTGAACTATTCATGGTAAATAATTTACTGAGTGAATTTCAGTTTGCTTTTTCACTCATTTAGTGAGTATTTTAAACTTTCTTTTTTCTCCCTTATTCTGAAATTACTTAACAATCTATCTTTTATTACATTGCTGCATAACTTATTCAAAAAATAATCTGATAGATCAATTTCTATGAATGTGTTCTAGTTGATGTTTGCTTTGATTATGCCTTAATTTTTACTTCATAATTAAATATTCATAATTCATGGTGTGTTATATCAGTATGATGCTGATTTTGATTTTGGAGATGAATTCGAGAAATGTTAAAACAAGTTGAGAAAACAAAGGGGTTGGCAAAACAACTATGTGAATAAATGGAGAAAAAGAAAAGTTTTACAACTTTGTTCTTTACAATCAGAGAACACCTTTGGATACATTAAAAATTGCTTGACATGCTTTTTAAATTTTGCTTGCTTGTTTTAGTTTGCAGTATGCACAGCCTGCAGTTATCTGTATGATGACAACACAAGTCAGGTTGATAAGTAAATATTACAGACAGCCATTGATCAAGTGAACATGGAATCTTGAGTTATCTCAGCAAAATACCTAAAGGAAACTAAAACAAGAAATTGCCTAGTAACATAGATATCCATTTGTTTGACACTGAAAAATCAACTGGAACAGATATATTTTCAGTACTGAAAGAGATCAGCTGAGTTGTCAAAAACTTATGTCTGATTAAAAAAAAAAAAAACTATAAAAAATAATTAATGAATTAAAATAAAAATAACATGTTCTGTAACATAATCCAAAATGAAATGGATTCTTTTGGGTTTTTTGTCTTTGGCCATCTTTTACTGAATATTTGTCATTAGTTTTCCTTTTTGGATGAAGGGGGGGAGGACAGAAAAACAGTTAAGGAAACAGTATATTCTTTCTGGTCATATCCAGAACTATGCAAATTATTATTAAATGTCACTTACTTGATTTACTGAAAAAAAGGGGCACCTGACAAATGAGAATAAAATAGTAGCTTTACATGAAGAAACAGATAGCGTGCTTCATCTTACACTTTTGAGGAAGAGGCCAGGGTAATATAAATGGCTTTCTGTGCATCAGTTTTGGATGAACACAATGGCATACACAGATTCATAGAGAAAAAGGTCAGAAGATCTATTTTGACCATATAGTACAAACTCCTGAACTGAGTTCAAGGCTGCAACATTTGGGTTTGTTTTCTTCTTTGTTTTTACATACATGATTTTCAGAGTGTTTTACTATTTTACACACAATTTTACTTTAGGAGCAGTTCCTTACAGTAGAAAAGGAACTGAAAGCAAAACATATAAATGCATCAAAATTCAGCTTTTCTTGTTCTTTTCCCATTCATGACTCTGTTCACTCTCCCTTGATTCACCAAGTGTAAAAGCAAATTTTGCATTCTAATTCCTCTAGGTAAAATAGTACATTACTTGTAAGAAATATTATTTTTAAAAACCATCTGTTTTGCTTTCTTGCACTATCCAGTGGAAAGGCAATTTCCAGATCTAGGCATGAATAACTAAAAATTAGCCTCTTCGTTCAACTAGTCCATTTATTTTTCTCTGCTGAAAATTTCAGGTGATAGTTTGTTATAATATAATACCTGTAATAATAAATTGTTTGCTATATAATATAGTGGTGTTTTATCTGATTGTTTAACAGCTAATTGGATGTTCTGCTACACTTAGAGAATACAGGTCTCCACATATCTCCACAGTGCTCTGGATATATACTCCATATCTCCCATACCTGGTCATAATTCAAAACCAGAATTACTACCTAAATCAGGAAACTCCTAAAATATGTATTTCTTAAAACATGGTTTAGTTTTGACTACATCTAACTCTAAAATGTCACTCACTTCAAAATGCCCCTGCTTCTTGTTAAGTTTAATAAGTACTTTATGAATGTCTCTAGCTCCTACAAGGCTGAATGACTGGTATATGGAAAGCGAGTATGATATTTCATATTTATAAAGTGCTTCAAAACAGGAGAGAGGTATTGAACAATTACCATGGTTACAAGTTCAATTATTACCATCCAAACCAACAGTTCAAACTAGAAATCCAATTATTAATGAATTATTAATGAATATCTATGCAATATGCAGGCTAACAATAAATTTAAAATAATAACATTGAAACCTAAGCTATTATTGTAAATGTCCTGAACTCCCACATGCCTCATGCAGAAGTCAGAAGAACCAAATTCTCAATTAGAAAAGGCTTAACAATAGAAAGAAAGCTGACATTAAATTTGAAAAGGCCATGAGTTATCATCCATTCCCCTGCTCTACTTCTTGAAAAACAAAAATTAAAACAAACAAAAAAAACCCACAACACTGCAACAACAAAAGCCACCCCAAAACCCAAAAGAAAAATCAAGTAACCTGGAAATTATGAAGGTAATAAAAAATACCATTTGAAGGTGGCAAATCCACTGCAGATAGTTCAGGCAGGTCAGTGGTAATAAAAGGGAAGCGGGCAATTGGACACAATTAGATTATTATAGGCAGGATCAATGTCTTGATCCTGGTCAGAAGAGACTGAGGTATAGTAGAACTACATACAAACCAATATCTTCTATTGGTTGGGCTACTACACCTGACTTAACTCCTACTTTAAAATCCATTTAAACGTAAGAAAGAATTTCTTTATGCTGAGGATGTTCAAGCGTAGGAAAAAGTTTCTTAGAAAAGTTGCGGGTTTTCTGTCCTTGAAGGTATTCAAATGCTGACTTGACACAGCACTGAGACAGCTGCTCTCACTGACCCTGCTCTGAGCAAGGGAGTTGGACTGGATGATCTCAGGACGTTCTTGCCAACCTCAACCATTCTGTCATTCTGCGCAGTTTTTAGGCCTCTCCAAGGAAAGAGACTGTGGCTGCTGGAGTCCCTGCCTTCACAAAAGGCTGTGATACAGTGTACTGGTTCTGGCTAGGATAGAGTTATTTTTCTTCATAGCAGCCCGTGTGATGCTATGTTTTGGATTTGTGATCAAAACAGTGTTGGTGACGCTGGGATGGTTTAGTTATTTAATGGGCTAAAGAGATGGACGGTAGCTGCCTTCACTGGCTGTTCATCAGCGCACACACACACAGCGTGTGACGGGTTGCTGTCACAGCCACATGTTCCTAAACAAAGCTGAACATCTTTCAAAGGATAAGCACAGATCAGTCCATATTAAATCACAAACTATCTGGTGACCTAGGTGACCCCTAAGAAAGAGCAGATGTGGGGAGACAACCCAGCTCACAAAAAAAGAATGAGAGGGACTGGAAGTGGAAACTCTACTTCACAAATAAGTAGGTATTTGTAAAAATCCTTTAAAACTAGCTCTGAAGTTGCAGACAATGTAAAATAGAAACTGATAATATTTTTGAAGCATATTAAAATTTATTTTTTTTAGAATAGCTTATGAAATTGATGCTTTATTCAGAATATATAATGAACACCTAGCAATCACAGATGCTATTATTTCAACAATCATTTGTCACGATGGCATATTTTGTCATGAGTAACCTTTCCCTCACACCATAAAACTGGTCAATATTTTTTTTGCTCTCCTTAATTGCGTATTTGAGCTCTACAAGAGGTCACTCAGTAAGCAGTTTAGAATTATCTTTCTGAATAGTCTGCTTTTAGTCTCCATTATCTCAAGTTTGAGGGTATTAAAAAAAGAGAGATAAGAGAAAGGGATGTATTTCATTCCTTTTGAATCTTCTTATGTTGTTTATATGTCCTGATACTGCAGGATGACTCCTGTAGTATGTTCAGGAATCAGCTGCAGGCACACCTAACAGCAAACATTCCTGGTCACCAGAGTTTGCATATTGTATTGGGAAGAAATTAACTGGCAGAAATTTGAGGGGGATTTTTCTCCACAAATCTGAAAACATCAGTGCTTTCACAGTTGTGCTGCAGGAATTACCTTTGTGGGCAGCGTTTCACTGCTACCGCAGCCAGTTCCACAGGACTGTACTACTTTTCTGCTACAAGTTAGCCCAGAAACAGTAAACAAAGTGCAAGACAGCTTCAGCTTTACCCCAGGGATGTATGAATTATATGTATTGATATGGTACATATATTTCTACCTCTGCAGAATTGAGAAACTGAAGAATTAATTCTGATCATTGGATTCACCTATGATGTTTAGATCTGGTTTTGGATCTACAGAGATACACACCATACCTTAATGTGAGTTAATTACTATGTCATGCTCTAGATGTGAGTTTTCTCTGCCCTAATAAGTTGGGAAGGTTATGTCTGTCCCGCGTGTCCAGAGAATATGTTGCCAAGATTTTTCCTTATGGTTCAGTGTTGCAGCTTACTAGTGCTGAAAAAGACCTGTCCCCAGTATGACTATCAAAAGAATTGTAAGAAGATTTATACATAAGACTTTGATAACTCCCTGCCCTCCAACTGGATGCTAAAAATTACCAGCGAAGCTAAATTTTTTGCTTGTAATGTTCTGACTTTGTGTATACATATAATTGTCTAAAATTCAATGTTATTGGCGTGCCACACCTGTATGGTACATAAATCTGAATATTTTGCACAAAGTAAAACTTTTTCTGATCTGATTCCATGGGCTATCTGAATAGGCAAAGGGACTCAGAGCAATCCTCCCCCTCTCAAGAAGATGCACATTTTGTTGGTTTTCTTTTTTTTTCCCCCAATCTTGGACCACAAGTTGCTATACTGAGATAATTTAAAAGAGAATTTAATCAGTAGGGAAAGGCTAAGGCAGGAATGTCTTCAG
Organism: Aquila chrysaetos chrysaetos; assembly: GCF_900496995.4. Taxonomy (NCBI): domain Eukaryota; kingdom Metazoa; phylum Chordata; class Aves; order Accipitriformes; family Accipitridae; genus Aquila; species Aquila chrysaetos. The sequence goes on along the minus strand of NC_044017.1, from coordinate 26,833,625 downwards.
CTGGAGTTGTATCAGAGGAATTGTACTGTGAGGCCATATCTAAAGTTTTTAATGTTAAATACTAATGTACTTAGAAAAGTATCTGAAGGAGCATAAGCAGTTCTGAAGTGCATTTCTAAGTCTAGTTTTGACTTTTTTTTTAAAGAGAGGGGGAATGAGAGGTCTGATCGGAATTAAATGGTTAGCCTTCTTATGGAAAATATCAGTTGGCTGGGCTATAATAGTTCTTCTCAAGCTATATTCAATTATCTGTTAAAAACAGATTGTATATGGCTTGTGTAACGTAGCATTCTGATGATCATAGACCTAAAATGACTGTTAAATGGACCTCTGAAAGGACAATACAGGGATTTTTTCAGAAAAGAAATAAATGGTAGAGCCATCCCACAGCAAGATCTACTCATGTTTGCAGGCAACAAATTTCAGTTGTCATATGAATGATTCTGTCCCTTGTTGGTTTTATGACCTAGCTACAATTACCTGAAATGGCATAAATGACACACACAAGTCAGAAATATTTAGTCAGCTGATAGAGAACTTAAACTGGTTGTAAGAATATCTTGGATTCAGAAAGGTTTTCCTTGAGTAGAGATTTAAATGTCAGCTATGTTTTTTCCAACCAAAATCAGAAAGCGTTATCCCTGAACAGTTTTTTACACTGTGGAAAATCTAAAAACTTCCAAATATTTTGGACAAAGAAGGGGAGACACTCATACTCCAGAATAAGGAGATCATTCGGAAAATGACCTAAGATGCAGAAGATAGGATTTCTTATTGGACCATGTATTTGAACCCAAATATCCACACAGCCTAATAGACTTATTTTTACTTATCATCTGGAGATGCAGGCTTCTCTTTTTTTCATCAGAAATAGCTAGAGAGGTCTGAAGTTTGTTCCACCAAAAATCAACTGCAGGATCTTCTAGTGGAGGTGTGAATGATGGTAAAATGCAGTTCCTGAACATTTTATTTTTCATTCACCGACAGCTTGGACCACCAGAAGGAGTCAGTGATACAAACAAGTTAATTTTTGTACACTGAAATAACACTGGTAATAGGAAAGATGGTGGCACAAATAGAGAATTCCAATTATATCTTTTTTTAGAATCTGCATATTGAAAGATCAAATGCAAAGACAGAAATAATGCGCAGATTAACGCACAGATCGTGGCTAAACAGCAGAATACATTTAGATATATTCTGTAAATTTCCTATAGTAGATACATATCTTTCTGGAGGAGCAAGAGGTACCTTCAGTAAAAGAGCTATAATAACACTTCCAGAGACTGAGGAGTTCAGTGTCCACAAACAGATAAAATAGAAGGTAGGGAACAGGAATTAACACCAACTAGAAAACAAAGGCCTTAGGAAAACCATTAGCATATACCACACACCAGCAACCTAAAACTTACCTAAACAACTGCTAGTAGAACTGAAATCTGATCATGAGCATTTTATCACTGCTGCAAAAGTACATTCTACCTTTTCTAATTGTTTTCTATATGTCTTATATCGAAGAGGCAGGAGAGAAATATGCTAAGGACCACTCCCATATAACTGGCTGCTCTGAAAAAAAAGTACAATATGTTGTGAATAGAGATCTCATGTGCTGACAACTTTACCTGTATGACTTTGTCTAAGAGTAAATGATTACTGTTTCCAAGTGAAATTTCCATCTTTAGATATGTGTATGTATGGGTGTTTTGGGATTGTGTTGGTCCACATGAGAGTATATGTTCAATACTTAAACGTGAAAGAGTAGTGTCTTTTGTAAAATAAGCCCTATCTGGGGCTTCTCTTTTTGGACAAGTGAAAATTTTCTGCCACATGTGGGTACAGTAGTTGCCCTCCTCTTGCTTTCAGCAAAACAGTAAGCTGGTAAACAAGAGGAAAGGGGTGGTTATATTCAGAGGGTTATACATGCATATGTGTATCATTTACATCTATAGAATGAGTATCGTGACTGTCTCCTGCTGAGAAAATCATCTGCCCTGGAAAGCAGAGAGGTAGACAAATCTTGAGTGTAAGCACAATGGAAATTTCTTAGAAAGACAAAGCTTATTGCTGAAAGAGGCAATGTTAAAGTATATAAAGGTCTCCCAGTTATAACTGATGGAAGTTCTTCCTTCCTAATGAAATATTTGAATATTTAAGGAGCATTTGACACCACTGATCATAACGTTATTTCAGTCTGATTACTCTCGGTTGTGGGCGTGGTGTTCAAGGTTGGCTGGGGACGGTCAGTCTCCTATTTCTCTTGTATAAAAAGCACTCTTGTCTGACTGCTTTGATTTAGATTGAGGTATGAGAAATATTTGTATATTGTATAATAGTGCCTTTCTTTTTTCCTAGCATGTTTTATTACTTTCACAGGGTTTTTTGTTTGTTTTTTTTTTCCCCAAGTTAACAAGCTGTGTAAGTTGATGGTAGCCAAAGTGGGCAGGGGAACGTGGTAGTCTAGATGCTATGATTTGTCTGCTCTTTTCTCTGTGTATAGCTACAGCTTTGCAGCAGACTTTGTTCTTCCTGGGAGACTGTATATGAGGCAACATGTGTTAAGGCTGCCTACAGAGTGGCTAGGACCATGGGTTCTGTCTGCTAATAAAATGTTCACTCTACACATCTAAGTTTTTTGGTAACAAAGATAAGTGGATTGCAGTAACCCTATGTAGGAAGTTACGAATTTTTTAAATGGAAAAAAGAGGAAATCTGCTGTTTCAGTTGAAACAGAATTAATATAGTCTTTTTGAATAGTGTCTTTATTAGTAAGCAAGTGAAAGATTTTGGGAGGAAAAAAAAGTCACAGTAATTTCTAGCAATTCAAGGCCAGGGAGGAAAAAACTGAAAGTGTGACATCGTAAATATGAGTCTGAATGTATGTAAGTAATTAAGCTGACCCGACTACTTTGAGAAGACTGAAAATTATAACCAATAGGATTTTTAAGTGATGAAAAAGCAAGCAGACTATAAATATTGGCAGAATTTTTTTTTTTATTTTTTTTTTAGTCATCACATCTCATAGGTCTTTCTTCTCATATTTTTTAAAATTAGACTTTGGTGATAAATGCCAAGGTCTCCAGAGCAGTAACCTTACAAAAGTCTGAAGGGCTTCTGCATCACTGCAAGTATTTAGACAGTATCTTTGCACTTGAGGTATTTCAGAGAAGGCTCAATCCCAACAAGCTTTGAAAAATCTCATGCCATGACTATTGTAGTAGGAAGGACTTCTTTTTAGCATTTCAGAGATGGTTTCTCTGTCTTTATTTCCCTATGTGCCTCTTTGCATTCATTGTTTTCTTCCTCTTCTCCATTCCCTTTCTGTCTTGGCTTCTGACCTAAGACTGAAATCAATTGTATCTTGCAACATATGGCACTAACACATTGAGATGAGACAGCTCATCCACCCCTGACCAAACTAAAGAGAACCAGGAAGAGAAAGACACCTGCCAAACTCATCCAGATGGTAACCCAGACCAGGGAAGCAGGCCAGGGCCCAGAGCTGCACCTATTATGCCAACCTGCCTACTCAAGGCTTGCAGATATATCTGACCTACAGTGACCCCAGTGGAGAGTAAATAGAAAGTGCATTTTCCAAATCTTTCTCATGCTGTTTTTCTATTGTTTCCTTTTTTAAAACAAAAATAACTCTCAAAATAACATGTCCATATTCAGTGGAGGAATTTTATCCTTTTAGTGGTAAAAGAAAGGAGTTTAATAAAATACGAGAAACTGAGGTCCATTCTCTGAAACAAGCCTGGTGTTTCTTACAAACATTGTGCGTGTTCAATATCTACTCTAGTGCAAATACTTTTCTTTTCTTTTCTTTTCTTTTCTTTTCTTTTCTTTTCTTTTCTTTTCTTTTCTTTTCTTTTCCTTTCATTTGTGCAAAGACAGAATGAGTTAATGCTTTTACTGTGTTGGGTCCACTCAGACCATCAAATAACAGTATATTCAGCAACTACCTTGTCTGCTTTTTTTTTTTCCCTTAGTAGAGATGAGTAGGAGGTGAAGGTGGTAAAAACCGAGTGTCATTTTTTAGTGTACGTGTTAGGAAATGATCTGAAAGTTAATGGATCTGGAGAGCTTGAGGGTTCACATTTGACCTGCTTATAGCTATTGGTTCAGGCCTTTCACAGGCATGTTGCTGTTGAAATTCAACAGTTATTCTCAGTTTCTGGTAGAGTCAGCATCTATTTTTCCACCTACCAATTTAATCATAGCTTTTCGGGAGTCTGGATCCATAAAGAGACTTAAGTATCACAATGCTGACTATTGCGGAAAACCTAACTTTTAGCCTTCCTGCTAAACAGTGGAATCCACAGCCCCAAGTCAGATTTACATGTTCTTGTTCCAATACATAGAGAGAATAAGGCACATAAAAACTGGCTTTACAGAAACTAGTATTCTCAGTAGGTGACTGCCTAACCTACCTTTTGCAAAATATGAAGGCCAACACTTTATATATATGTGTCCTTATTCCTTTCAGAATTAGGTATCTTCCTTACTTCAGGTATTTACCTGTGAGTTTTATCTTAGATTAGTACATGGATAATTGGTCTTAGCATCATTTGAGATCAAATCTGAGAAAGAAGAAAAAGTGGATTGGTGGAAAAATGGATCTTTTTTGGTGGCTAGAGAAATTTCGTGGCTAGAGACTTGGTTGAGAAGTACATAGTGTAAATCAGCTCCTTATTTGCTTCAGTCAGCTCTCATACCAGGACTCTCCTCTTACTCAAAGGACCAGTTATGAAAGTATTATGTGATAACATTCTATCATGCTGAAGTTGTGTCAATATATAAAATAGTTTTCATGTCACTGGGAGAGCAGCAAGACTCTTACCTGGTGACCAGGACACTTTCTTCTGAATCCTAAGGTCTATTACCTGCTCCAGTAAACAGTTGCTAATTTTATACCTTATAGCATGACTTCAGAAGAACATTTCCGAAAGGACTGAAGTTCAAATAAATGTAGTTCTTCAAAGGAAGAGAAAATCCTAGGATACCCAAGAAGAATGAAGTGAAAGGTGAGAGGTGGACTCCTGAGTGAGCTATGAACTACATGAACTATGGAAATTTAAATTAAATGTTACAGTAAACAGTTTTTTAAAAGAGATACTGGTCTTTGCACATGGATATGTAAGATGAAGAGGTCAGAGTATTGAAGAACCTTTTACAAAACAAACACTGAGGGAGATAATTGCACTGGAAGGTGAAGACAGACATAATTGTTACTAGAGTTGTGTGTCTATTTTTAATGAGAATGTGTACACAGAAACATGGCACAGAGCATGTGCCTCATTCAGTCATCACAACAGGCAGCTATTGATGGGCCCTTAAGTAAGTACAACCAGTGTGATAAGTGATTAATTAAAGTAGCTGAACTGTCAAGAATTAAACGATTCTCACATTTCAATGTTTTAGGGGCTCTTAAGAGAGAAAGGAAAGGACATTATAAAAAAACTTGAGGAAAACTTTGGTAGATCACTGAGGAAAACATTGCTATACCCTTTCCATTCCTTTCTCATTAGTTACCTAATTTAGTTATCAAGCCCTGAATAAGAGGCAATGTCTGGTATCACACACAAAGGAACCAGTTTGTGACTCAGAGGTCTACAACTTGCCTTATGGTGTCTTGTTTGTTTCAAAAGAATTTCAGTACCTTTGAATTGTCATTTTAGAGCTTAAGATGTGTAGCAAAGAGGATGAAAGAAGTAGAATCTGTCTGCCAGAGTCTCCTTAGCATAACTGCAACAAGGGATTCAGGTGTAGTCCAGAATAGGACCTCTCAAAATAATGATCTTGTAAAAACAGCCATCGTTAAAGGCCACAGCGAGAGCACTCATGATCACAGCTTGTGGTGTGTGTAGAGCAAAGTGGACACGTATTGTTAGGCTGCAAATACATATCTATGGTAATTTAAATGCAAGACACTGTTTTTCAATTGACCCAGGGTACACGTATCCTTCACTAGGGTGAATGTCTAAGACAGCTTAGCCTAGGTCTTCCTCCTGCCTTGAGCAAAGTACTTACTTTCTGTAATTATATCTCTACTTAGGAACATGACCAGAGACACAGCTGTCTCCAAAATAAAAAGTTTACTTTTTGCTGAAAAAAGGACTACCTCTAGTTAATCCTTCTCAAGGAGGTCCCTCAGTTTTAATAAGCTAGAAGATGGACAGAGTAGCCAATATCTATCAGACTTTTACTGTAAGATTACCTACAGAGATTTTCTAGTCTTGCAACAGGTTTTCTCCATCCTACTGAAGAAGGCTGGCAGTTACACTGGAGGCCTGCCATTCAAACTTAGCTGACAGTTAATGAGGAAACTCCATTTTTCTCATTTAGAACAACTGTGTGATATTCTCCATGTCTGCTGAGACAACCCAGCCAATCCTCAGTCTTAAACTTTTATCTAGACTTTCTTTGATTTTCCACATCTCCTAATGTTTTTCCATTATCAGTATATTCCCCTTTGAAAATCAGGCATATGCCATCCAGTTTCTCTATTTGTTTCCTGTGTTCTAAAAGGGTGATTAAAACAAGCAAGAAAACAGAAACAAGGTTATCCACTTTTTTTCTGCTAGAGCGTAAGATGGATTATTTCCTTTCCATGTAGTGTACAAGATGTGAGAGGAGATGGGACCTTTCTTAATGAAGGCACATCTGCTTCACCATTGATTGAATGACATAATGAGATTACTGCTGGAGCCTATTCCTTCCTTAAAAGTTAGTTCGCCCAGACCGATAGAAGTATAGACCAGCTTTCTAGTTCTGTGATCTATTGCAAATGTCTCTGTTTTCCCTATGGACAAAACACAAACAGAAATCTGTGTAGTGTTATCATGATTCAGTGCCGTGCATGTAATAATGTTCTAAGAGAGCATCTACAGCTACAAATACATGTACACTCCTATACATCTAATGTACACTTTCATACATCTCAGATGTTTGTATCTACAGTTTTTCTTTAATTAAAGTTGCCTCTACTGCAGTGATACCAGTAAATCGGTAAACATATAATTTACCCTGTTAAGTCTGTATTGATACTTGCAGTTCTTTAACATACCTCTCGGGTTCTTGTAACTGAAACCAAGCAGGAATATTTTTTAAACCATAGAGGAATGATTTTTAGGCAATCACACAATGTCTATGCTTACATCCAGTTCTAAAAAAAAACCAAACAAACAAAAAAGGTATTAATGTGGATGTTGCAGCTGCCAGAGTCTTTATAGAACAAAATATTTGTAAGTTGTCTGAATGGTTACTTAATAAATTTCAGTTTCTGTTGTCTGGAGCATCTGCACAGCCACACCATCTTTTTGTTAAAAAAAAGGGGTTTGCAAGAACTTGAGCTTTGCTCAAGGCAAAAATAAACAATTTGTCATTGCTGCTCTAAAGCTGTTAAGATCATTACAATCAGTAGTGCATTCTGATGCCAGAAAGGACCTTATCTTATATGATTCTTCACCCTATGCGGCTGGTGCAGTACTATCACACAGTACAAAGATGACTGCTGAACGCATGATTGGTTTTATGTCCAGAACCATCTCCAGTAGAGAGGGCGTATATTTCACTTGCTAACAAAAGTTGGATGAAGTTGTCTGGAGAGCAAAATGGTTCATTATTGCTTATTTAACTGCCACTACACTGTATGTACAGGGCAGAAAATGCTCCAGATTCTATGCAATAGGTTTAAAAAGATCCATCCTGCATCAAGACAGGTTATTATGGTTTTGTTTGACTGTTACTTTTACAGATAGACACACACCAATGTGTAAAAGAACATTTCATTCTAACAACTAAGTTACAAGTGAAGAAAAGTCAGAATGAAGATTTCTTGGTTAGATGTTTAATCTCTGAGTGCTGCTTTGGCCAATAAGCCGTACCTTTTAGGTTAATCGGTTACAGGAAGGTTTAGGGGGCAAGTGTGGTCCATCTATCATACCATCTTACTGGTGAATTTAGGTCTAACTGATAGTAACTGAAGTTCAGGTCTTGTGTGTCTGACAGAGAAAATGCAGAGGTATGTCACTAGGTAGCAGAAAACAGAATGGGACTCCTTTTAGCGGTCCTGTGAATCTTATTCCTGAGAACAGACTTGTCCTGAATTAAATGTATTTCAGGAGTGCCTCTTTGCTTCAATTTCGTCAGAAGGGAAGATGGTGCCTGAGTTTCACTGGGATGGTGCACTGAGACTTTTCAGCTTTAAAGCTGTCATGCTGTGGGAGCCTGCAGAGGCTCTACAGATAAAGCTATGTAAGTCTGACATTTGCTGAATACAGTCCTTAATGATCACACTAGACCTCTCTGAAGTCATTTGTGATCTGAAAGCTGAAAAAATCCCGTTAAGGGAAAAGGTAAAAAGCTGTAATGAAGATAAGAGGCACCCAACAATTCACATTCTGCATTTCTTGCAAGAAAGTTGTTGTCTGTGATCCCAAAGAACTGAGTGTTATGTCAGTTTATCTGAATAATTTTACAAACAAAATAACAGAGCTAGGTTTGCCAGTTTCAATTCTATATTATATTCCATTATCTTCTCGATATATAGACAAACACCAAGATGGAGGCCAGTTATTTTGTGAATCCTATTTTGTGAATATACTGCTTGGACTGCAGCTGCCTCTTTACCTGGAAAAGAGCGAAGAAAGGAAGACAGGAGAAATGGAAAAGTAATGTTTGCATCTCCATTTCTAAAGCATTTCTAAAAGACAGAATTAGGGCAAAGACATAGGTAAAAAGTATTTATGCTCACTGTAGCTGTGGTACAAGAGAATAGTTCCTTGGATGTCCAAATGAAATGAAAAAGAATTTGAGCAAGGAATTTGGGGGGGGAGGGGGGTGGGAGTGGGGCTGTGTTTTTTAAAAGGGCTCAAAAAAGAATATGGGACTAGCAGGTCTTAACTAAGTGATTCATAGTGAACATTAAACTCTTGATCTAACCTTTATCAGCTGGTGAATCATTTGTGGCCGATTTTTGCAGAGACATTGGAATGGAAAGTATTATGTCAGGAAAAGCATCTGAATAGTATTACTCATTATTTTATTTGCTTCTCTTCAGTTTATGTATTTGTTATTGTTTTCTTACCCTATGCCTTTTCAGAGTACCGTGCTGAGACAAAGCGGTATGCTTTCCTTTTAAGTATGTTTTTCCTCCTCAAAGACTTGTTTTGTTTTGTCTGCCTGAGAGCAGCAAAAGAAACAACTTGTATTTGAGCACAGAGCAATAATAAAACCATTGTACTGTTAGATGTGGTATTCTTTGAGGAGATGATGCTACTGCATGTTTGTGATATTTGGGACCATACTCTAGAGAAAGGCCATTCAGATTTTTTAGATCAAAATAAGAATAACATTGCAAAAATTAAAATTGAAAAAAGGGGAACATCTGAGACAAAGAAGTACTAAAAGTATGCATGCCATATGTCTTAATGACACTAAAAGGACAGTGTTTCAAAAAAATGTTGATATAACAATGCACTTTTCAATGCCATATCACCACCTCAGCAGCAGCCGCAGTGAGATTTACTTCATATCATCTCTTTTAGGTGTCAGATTTAGCTTCACTGTTCAGTAAAGAGGAAAACTAACTTTTCAAACCCACCTCTCCATACATACGTGCAACTGTCTGTGGGCTTCCTTCTCTATTGTAACCACTGAAAATACCACTTCACTGCTTGCTGATTTCTATACGGGCTATGTGGAGGATTCAAACAAACAACATCAACATTTTGTTTCAGAGTAGTGGAGCAGTTCTGAAGTGAGTTCCCTGGTCATACCACAAAAAACATGCTTGTTTGATACACACAAAGAGTATTTTTAGCGAGAGCAACCAAGATTCCTTCTGGAGGAAAGTAAACTGGGATCTCCATTCCAGTTGCTTGCCAAATGTGCACCACAGATTCATAAGGGTTTGTACCAGCTGCTCCACACTACCATGAGTTTCTTCAACACACGTCCCACTAGAAGTGTACATACTTTCACATATGCTGTTGCCCACTACCTCTCAGCTCTTTGACTAATGCACCTTTTTAATTCATCTGCACTTCCCTTGGCTCAAATTCATTTTTGTTGTCTTCTTCCATTTGTAGTTCATTAACATCTTGGATATTCTGTCTCACTCTTTCTTATTAATTCCCTTTTATTATTACTGTCTTTTGCAAAGATTCAACAAGATCCCAGCTGTGTTCCCAAGGAAATGACAGAGCTCTTTCCTAAGGAAATGGCAGTGTCAAAAGTTTATGTGTCAGGAGGATAACCTTGTGGGAGTATCTAACTGCTGATGGGTACCAAGAGGTGTGCTGGTTTTGGCTGGGATAGAGTTAATTTTCTTCATAGTAGCTGGTATGGGGCTATGTTTTGGATTTGTGCTGGAAGCAGTGTTGATAACACAGGGATGTTTTCGTTCCTGCTGAGCAGTGCTTACCCAGAGCCAAGGGCTTTTCTGCTTCTCCCCCCACCCCACCAGCGAGCAGGCTGGGGGGGCACAAGGAGTTGGGAGGGGACACAGATGGGACAGCTGACCCCAACTGACCCAAGGGATATCCCAGACCATATGACGTCATGCTCAGCACATAAAGCTGGGGGAAGAAGGAAGTTCGGAGTGGTGGTGGTTGTCTTCCCAAGTCACCGTCAGGCGTGATGGAGCCCTGCTGTCCTGGAGATGGCTGAACACCTGCCTGCCCATGGGAAGTGGGGAATGGATTCCTGGTTTTGCTCTGCTTGTGTGCGTAGCTTTTGCTTTCCCTATTAAACTGTCTTTATCTGAAGCCACGAGTTTTCTCACTTTTACTCTTCTGATTCTCTCCCCCATCCCAACCAGGGGGGAGTGAGCGAGCAGCTGTGTGGGGCTTAGTTGCCGGCTGGGGTTAAACCACAACAAGAGGGTAGGCAAACAATGCCTCAATTCATACCAGAAGATGAAGACTGTTTATGAAGACTCAGGACAGCCACCACACTTTGGGTGCAATGCAGGAGATGTTCATTGATTACAGAGCTCTTGAACTGATCTTCAAGTGAGAAAGTACTGCCAGGACTGCTGGTTGACTGCATGCTCACAGCTGGGGTCCTGGGATCACCATAAAAGAGAATTTCAGGAGCTTATGTAGCACTGCTTTATCATTCCCATTTCCCACTGAGGACAAGAGCACATCTACAGATTCCTTTCCAGCTTGCTCCCTGCCACAGATTGTATCAGGAACACCCTGTGTTAGCACTCTAGTTTCCAGCCTGAAAAAAATTGTGATGTTCTTCTGTACCTGCCATTATTACATGTGCAGAGGGAGGGGGGAATGACAGCCCTGGTCTCAGAGTTGCAGAGAGATGACACATAGCACTGAATCATAAAGGCTGTTTTGTCTTTAAAAGCTGACCTGAGGCTCTGAGCTGTGAGGGGATCTTCTGCCTGGCATATAGGTATGTCAGAAAATGCCTGCCCAGCCTGTGCCCTATGTGAGTCTAAATTCAGCCCCAGTACTAACCAAGCCATAGTAATGCAGTCACCACAGGCTCCTCTAAAGACCTAAGCACATGGTTCCTTCCCTTTTTCAAAAGCAGTGGGTTATGAGCTCATGATATGACCGAAGAGCCACACATAGGATGGTTTTCTGTCATATGGCCTTTTCAATCTCAGCCTACAAACTAAAGTGACAAGCAGGGAAGAGGGTCTTTTTATTCAGGATATAGAGCAGTTAGTGGTAGAGTTAATGTTTGGTGGTTGTAATGCTCCTCCTTCCCCCTCCCTCCTTTTTCATCATTCACAAAGTCTCACAGAGCACTCCAGTCCTCAGTGGGCTACTGAAAGTAAGCAGTAGCAGAGCAAACCTGTTCCTGGGACTTCACTGGGTCATGGACTTCTCTTCATGTCATTTTGAGTAGCCACTTCAGGCTCAGATGGCTAACGGTTTGCAGGAACAACATCAGGTGCAGGTTTTTGTCTCTAGTTTTAGTAGGCAGTCTGCAGGTAGAGGGTCAGCTGTGGGCCATGAGCTTCTTTGCAGTCAGGTGAAGAAGAAGGCATGTTTTGCCATATTTGCAGATGCAGTCACTTCTGATGGAACATAGTCTCACTGCATGCTTTACTGTTACGTGGGTTGAAATCAGAAACAGCAAACTTTATTATCAGTAAGAAGTCCAGGCTGTTGATTCTGAAAAGGTCATCATTACGGTGTTTTGCACAGTCTTTATGGCACATATCCCAGACTTGGATGGGCAGTTACAGGGTGTGGAGCAGAGTCACAGAAAACACAGGCTGGCTGACCCTGCTACCTTCTAAGACCTCAACCACTGTACTTGGGAGCGCTCAGAGCAAGACATTTTTATTTTTTTACTTTTTTGTATGTGTACGTACTTTTCTTATAGAGCAAGCTAAACAAAAAAAGTAAGAGATTACCATTACTGTGGGCATTACCTTTTTTTATAGGAAGCACCATATTTCTGAAGGCACTTGGAATATCCTGCTCCACCCCCCAGTTTGTCATGCAGTCCCAACTACCTTAGATTTCGGCAACCAAAGATACACTCCATTTCCAGCCTATTAAGGTTTATATCTTCCTTGTCCAGGTACAACCTTATGATCTGTTAGTGAGGGGAATAGGTAGCATTTCCCAGTGAACTAGCAGGAACCAAATATGGTGAGTTATTGTGTCCATCCTTTCAAAGAAAGTATGAAAATCCCCTCAAATTTGAGTAGGAATGTGTAATTAACCACATTGAAATAATCCACAAATTTATCAGTGGGTAATTCAGTAGATAGTTCCCACACAGTTTAAAAACCCATGGAAACCAAAGCCTGGAAATTTTTCTTGATGTTATCCACATTATTCAAATAAGAATGTTTGGAGAATGACATCTAAACCATTATTTTGCCCACCAGTAGTGGGTTTGCTGACCTTAAACTGGTCAGGCGGCTGATCAGTAGGTGTTCAGTGTTGCGGGGCTTCACAAGAGGGAGGGAGACATACCCTTTAACATAGGTATGATTTTCTGAAATGCTAAGCCATGATAGTGAAGTAGTAGTAGCTCACAGTGCTGTCAACTCGCAGAAGAAAGCCTACGCTGCCCCTGCAAAAAGAATATTTCATTCATTGCTAGTCATCCCATATCCCCAAGACAATTGAATGCTGGTGTGTTAATTGGACATGAGCAGGAATAGAAACAGGCAAGAATACAGGCAGGAACAGAAACTAGGTTCGTTTCCATTTGTGAGGTTTTGTTTGAGCCATGTTGGAGTGGGCTATGATATGCTACTGTCATTTGGCTGACACAGAAAAAAGGCCAGTATGACACTTTGTAGTGTGGTGAGGGTTTGTGGAATACCTTTACTTTTTATATCTTTGTATCACATGTAAGATGGAAATATGAAGTCTAGGAGACAGACCTAATCTATCCTGAAGTAAAACCCCAGACCACATAGAGTGTGATGTAAGGACTGAGCTTCAGTTTATTCACTCCTCCTATTGTACCATTAGCAAGTAATTACCTCCTAATGTAGACCTAGCCAATGAAGCCTGGAGGCTGTGTTAAATTTTCTCTTTGGAAATCCTCTCCATAGCCCTATCTTCAAACCATCTAACTTCATATGGTTCTTTGGACATGAAGAATGAACCCTGTCACACTAGAAAGAGTTAGCAGTGATAATGCAAAAAAGGCATGTCAAATCAGTTATATTCATGGAGAGGGCCACTCTCTGAAGGACAGTGAGAGTAACCAGCAGGGAAAAATATAACTAAAGAAATTCTTTTGTAGTCCCCTTTGCTTTTCTCTTTAGTCAACGGAATGGGAAATATGTAACATTCCTATTCTTAGCCATACCACCAGAGTAGTCCCTGCCATTAATAAAAATTATTTACCTGTGTCTAGCTGTAGCTTTGTTTTTCTGCCTGTCATCATGGTGTCCAAACATTGTGCAGTTTAATCAGAGCTTTGTAATGAGGACCATAACAGAACTTCAGAGAAAAGCTGTGTCTTTCCTATTATCTCTTGATAGATAAGAAAAACCAAAAACACACAAAAAAAATCCCAAAATGTTAGGGGACAAATTCTGTTCTCCAGTAAGCTTGCAGGTCTATCTCTCACTGAGGTTAAGTCACAGGTGCATGTAGAAGGGTGAAGAGATGAGATCCAATCTATATATAGCCTTCTTGAATAAAACTGCTGTCAGGTATTTAAGATGTCCTCTTTCCAATGTTTATTCAGAATGTATTTTTGGTGCAGCTGGGAATATTATACTAACAAATAAGCAAGCCTGAGTAATGAGAATGTAGCACAGCTGAAATTCTTAAGGGTAAATATGAGAATTTGTATCACTTCTAGTACAAATGCAGATATAGCTCCCAACACTGATGTGTGACGAGTGACTAATGTCAGCTCAACATGAAAGACTGCAAAGGCAAAAGAAGTTCTCTGATCATGAATCCTCCCAGGGTATCATATCATCACTTAAAAGCCTTGGACTTTCTGAGTAGAAGAGGACTGGCTAAAGGTCAGTTATCGATTTATTTATTGACAAATGTTCTGATGATTTCAAAGCAAAGCTAGGGTAAATATTTTTCTAATACTCTCATTTTCTCTCCAGTAAGTTATGATTTAATAACTGTTGTTCTATGAACAGAAATGTGTAGCCTACCAGTAGGGGTGGGCAAGGCCCACATCATAATCAAGGCATGAAGTAAATTTGTTCAGACTATGAAACACTAATGTTAAGAAGGAAGTGGTTAAACAACACACAGAAAATAGGGTCAAATTCTTCCAATTGTTTTGTTTTGAAACTGGAGCATTTTCACTGACTCTCTTTAGAACACTGCGGAATTAAACGCAAAAGGAGAGGAAAAAAAGGAGTTATATCTGAACACCAGTCCACGGAGGAGGGAGACCAGATCTGGCACCAGCTCGATATTGGTATAAATGTGGGAATTGATCCAGTGAAGTTCAAGAGAAAAATTTGCATCTGGGTGTATCAACACATCAGAGGTCTAAAGCTCTGATCTCTAATCCAAACTAGTTTTTGAATTGGACTGCACAAATATACTGGGAATAAAGACTCAGTAAGAACCCTCTTTAAATATCCCAATAGGCAACAGTTCTTGGTCAGAATATGCAGAGTTAAATCAATGATATTCATCCTATTAGCTCATCTTGAGCACACAGAGAAAGAGAGTGGAGGAATGAGAAGAGACCAGGCTCTACGGTTTCCCCATAATCCTGTATGCTGGGGTTAATAAGGAAACAGTAGTAACCATCAGGTAGTCTAGAACAGAAGTCATTTGTCTCCCTAGAGGGAGAAGAAAGCGGAATCAAATTTATTTTCTCAATCATCATTTTGGGCAGGGCTGAAAGTAGACAATCTGCACATCCAGAAAATTGAAAGCTTTCAGCACTGTTCATGAGCTTGTTACCCTCTATCTTTTCCTAGACTGTTTTCTGGTCCCTGTTTCCATTTTAATTAATGTCAAAATTCCCATTTGTGTTAAGGGTATGGTTATTTTATATCTCTATGTCCTCTTATGTATTCTTTTTTTTTTTTTTTTTTAAGTTTCACTCTTCCTTTCACACTGAAATGCTATAGCTACTTCAATTTGTTTCATACACATATTCTTAAATTACAAGGAATTTGCTCATCAAGGCAGATTTGCAGAAATTTGCAAAGCTTTGGAATATTCCCAAATACCCAAATGGATTTTGTGGCTTTGACAACAAAACTATCTGTGCATAGAGCTATGAGTAAAACTGAATTTTTTAATGATACATAACAAATCAACGAAGAAATACTTTTACGATATGGGACCATGACATGTTGCTCAATTTATAATTCATTATACCATGAAACTGAAGTTTTATGATGTCATTAAAATGCATATAAAGTAATAAGAAATCAACATTTATCAGAAAAATAATGATTTGAAAACAGCCTCGTAATAAGGCAAATAAATAAATAAATAAACCTTTCATTTTTATATCAGTACAGTAACAATAAAAGGCAATGTTTGAGATAAATGCAACAAAATAATGAAAAAGAAAAAGGCCTATAATCATGTCCTTAATTATAGGAAAATTGTCTCAACTCCTATTTTTCTAAACTCATTTTAAAATCTACTTTTAGGTTTTAATTCATACAAAGTTATTTGGTACTTGAAGTGTATATAGTATATTTTGGTATTTGCGTGTCATTCAGTGCTGCATTTAAATACCATTCTCTAAAAAAGAACTGAGGATAAATTCAAGCTGTTAGTTTAGTGCCTGTCAGGTTTTGTGAGTATTATCTATCTAAACATTTTGAATGGAGTAGTGACAATACAACACACAATTCTTCCATCATTCCTCACACATGGAAACAACTTGATCCATTAGAAGTTACACTAGTTCCAGATGGGCTTCTCACAGAATAAAATGATCCTTAGTATATTTAAGATTGGGAAAAACAAATAAATCAGAGCTACTAAGTACTCACAGTGCAGATTAAAAGGGGCAGTTCTAAAGATCAAGGAACAAAACAAGTGTGGATGCTCTGTATAACCATTCAGAGAAATTCTGGAAAACTGAAGTTTAATACATTTTTCCTTCCCCCCCCCCCCTTTTTTTTTTACCCCCACAGTAAGCCCATATCAGGGATTCATATATCATTTAACTAACTGTATGGTGTAGATATGACTTTCAAATTAAACTGGAAGGTTCATTAACCATTGATACAAAATAACAAAAGGTTATTTTCCTCTATGAAATCTTAAACCAAAGATTAACAGAGGGATTAATTTCCAGACCTATGTAACAAAATTTGGGTGTCTCACACAGATATCTGTATGAAAGGTGGGCATCTAATAAGCATTACAGTCAGTGATGTCTGGAGAGCGATTTAGCTAAACAGCTGCCTACTTGTGGACAGATATAAAACTCCTTAGACTCCATTCATTGTATTGCCTAGATCTTCAAGGAGGGATTCAGTTTCTCAAACACAGGCATTTTGGGTGTCATCTCATCTTACTTCAATCTTTTATATTTTGTTGTATAAATAGTGCTCTTTTAACACAGAAACTAAAATTCTGAAATAAAAGTATCAGTAACCCAAAACATTTTTTTTTTTCTCTACATGTAGATCTGCCAAATCTTGCTAGTGAGAGCCCTGAACTAGGATGCTGCCACTCAGCATCAATAACAGGATCACTTCCTGTGACTCTCACCTCATACTGTTCTCAAGGGACTGTTTTGCATACAATAAAAAAGTTGCCAGTTATTGTATCCTATTATTATGAGCCATTAATCAGATATTTCTGGCAGTTAAAAATATTGGTCTTCATATCTAAGCAAGTATTTCTGTGGCTTCTTGTTGGAATTCTGTCTCAGTGTGTGAATTAGAGGATTTCAGCCTGCATATCGGGGTGAGTAAAGACAAATATTGCATTCAAGAACATGATAGAGAAACCTAAGCCATGTATCAAGTTGTGTAACCCCCTAGATACCATAATTAATGTTTTATTATACTGAGATAAGCGTGAATAAATGATAAGCTTTACTTAACATACTGAGCTGAGAGAAGGGTCACGAGTTTGAGGGAAAGTATCAGGCATCTAAATGGAGGAGGAGGAGAATTGATGAATAATCAAATTAATCTGAGAAGAGATATTATATGTGGTGAGTAATCTCATATTTCATTTTTTCTGCTGTGCTAGGATATTAGGGCTGTCTTTCAGGCTCAGGAAAATTGCCCCCAATGGTAGTGGAAAAGATAATGAAAAAATATATAAATATTACAGCAATAATGTAAAACCATGCAATTTTATGGCCATTTCAAGGTCAGAAAATGGACCAAGGAGGAGGCTAATTTTTTTACTGCCTCTTTCTTCTCTCTAATGCACAGACAGCCATGTGCAGATTACTCTAAGCACACTACTTCAAACTCTACTTTACAGATGGCAGGGCAGAGAATGGTATCAAAATAGATCACTGCATCATGAAATGATACCCTAGTGAAATGACAAGAAGTTATGCATTAATTACAGTTCTGGTGGGATGGGTAACTCAACCAATTAAGATATGAGCTCAGTTTTAATGCATATTTTATATTCAGAAAGAAAAGGGTACCAAAAAACCCTCCAAAAGTATGCCTCAGCTAAGTAATATGAAGCTTTAAGGCAAGGCAAATTCTATGTTCCATTACACAAAGGAAGAGGAAAGCTTTTCCATACTACTATTCATTTGCATGTCTAAAATAGTAGGAGGTTTGCCGACGACACCAAGCTGTGTGGTGCGGTCGACACGCTGGAGGGAAGGGATGCCATCCAGAGGGACCCTGACAGGCTTGAGAGGTGGGCCTGTGCGAACCTCATGAAGTTCAACAAGGCCAAGTGCAAGGTCCTGCATGTGGGTCAGGGCAATCCCAAGCATAAATACAGGCTGGGAAGAGAAGGGATTGAGAGCAGCCCTGAGGAGAAGGACTTGGGATTATTAGTGGATGAAAAACTGAATATGACCCAGCAATGTTTGCTCACAGCCCAGAAAGCCAACTGTATCCTGGGCTGCATCAAAAGAAGTGGGACCAACAGGTTGAGGGAGGTGATTCTCCCCCTCTACTCCGCTCTTGTGAGACCCCACCTGCAGTACTGCGTCCAGCTCTGGGGCCCCCAACATAAGAAAGACATGGACCTGTTGGAGCGGGTCCAGAGGAGGGCCACGAAGATGATCAGAGGGCTGGAGCACCTCTCCTATGAAGACAGGCTGAGTGAGTTGGGGTTGTTCAGCCTGGAGAAGAGCAGGCTTCAGGGAGACCTTATAGCAGCCTGCCAGTACCTAAAGGGGGCCTACAGGAAAGCCAGAGAGGGACTTTTTACAAGGGCTTGTAGTGATAGGACAAGGGGTAATGGCTTTAAACTGGAAGAGGGTAGATTTAGATTAGCTGTAAGGAAGAAGTTCTTCTCTGTGAGGGTGGTGCGGCACTGGCACAGGTTGCCCAGAGATGCAGTGGCTGCCCCATCCCTGGCAGTGTTCAAGGCCAGGTTGGATGGGGCTTTGAGCAACCTGGGCTAGTGGAAGGTGTCCCTGCCCATGGCAGGGGGGTTGCAACTAGGTGATCTTTAAGGTCCCTTCCAACCCAAACCATTCTATGATTCTATGATTGTATTCTAAATTATAATGTGTGGCTAATAAAACATTCAGGGGCAATCACACTACAAACAATGCAATAGTACACCTTTATCTTCAGGGACATCAGCCATAGAAACGGATGTGCACTGTGCATCCATTCAAGAAACTTTGTTTTCCTTTCTGATTGAGTTTACATGCTGAAAGCTGTTACCCCAAACAGGTCATCAGTGTCAAGCAAGGATTTTGAAATTACTTTTCTTCCCCTACTTTTTCTCCCATTTTTTCTACAATGCTCACAAAGTTTGCTGTTTTATCTGCAACATTATAAAGAATTTAGACATTATATAGTTTTAAGCCCCTTGTAATAATCAAATTTCTTTAAAAAAATCACTGCCTTGTGTTCTCTGAGTTATAAGTGAAACAACTTTATGTTAGATTAGAGTAAAATGATATCTCACGATATTTCAAAATATCACAGGCTGATTACTTTTTTTGCCGACAGTGATTATGTGAAAGCAATTCCTGAAGTCCAGATAATCACACTCTTGTTTTGTGACTATTTTCACAGCACATGGTTCCAAAGCTTTAGTTAAAGCTGGTCTGATGACTTGCCTGCTAGCACATGGCACTACCAAGAGGAAAGATTTAGGTTAGTACCTCAGGCTTACTAGCACAATCAAAGAGCTAAACTTAAGTGACAGCGGGATTGTACCATCAGTGTGACTTACTTAAAAAAGAAAGAAGATAAGTAACATTGTAAGGAAAGCTGTGTCCCAAAATGAAGGGCTCACCAGAAAATCAGCAGTCTGAGAGGTCTTATATTTTTTGATTTCCAGCAAATTTAGGCTTTTACTGGTGTACCGCAAAGCAAGAAATTGCTCCAAGGCTCCTCAGCAAATCAGTTGAATTTTGCCCCCCTGAATTTCCACGGTGAGGGCCAGCCAAAACTGGAATGCTCCTCTCCAGAGAAAAGAGAGGGAGAAAAGAAAAGCGTGGAAGCTGTGGAACAAATAGAGAAGAAGGAGGAGGGACAGGAAGGAGTGCCAAAACCCCGTCATACTTTTCCCACTATTGCCATGGAATGATAAAGACAACAAAGGATACTTAAACCACAGAGCATCTGCCACCTTCTGTTTCCCTACCACATCTTTGGTAGCAGCAACCAGCTTGACTTTCTAGGGCTCTGGCAAAGGCAGAGGAGGGAAATGACTTGTTTGTCCATCTCCAACGATGTGATCCCCTAAGCAGCTGATCACTCCAGCAGTGCCTAAAGGTGTCACTGGCAAGGTGTGTGTCATAAAAGGAGTGAAAATATCCTTCCCACCACTTGACAAATAGAAGAGGCATAAAAATACGTGAAACAAAAAGCCATCGTTTTCAGATGTGACACTTTCACATAGTTGTTGGGACCTTTTTCCAGTAGTGAAACTGATATTGGAGAAATTACATGCCATGTGAAGGATCTGATTTCTTATCTTTCTCTAGTCCATCTCTAGGATTCTGCAGCCAGGAACTTATTTACGTCATCCTAGAGCATGTCTGACTGAACCCTGTGCAACCCGTTGTCCATCAGCTTTGGCTAACTTTGAACATAAATGACAGTAGAAAAGAGTTCTATATAGAGTAAAGCCAAAGGCTGTTTTGACCACTATACAAGGATCTCTGACTTTCACTAATCAGCAACTAGTGCTGATATATAGACATATAAAATCAACTCCAATAAAAATGCACTCATTTACACAAAGTGGAACAGGCTTAAAGAGAGCAATTGTGAGTGATTCTTTCCAGAAGTCTCCAGAGAGTAACAGAGATTTTAACCAGTTACTCTGTGTCCCAAGTGAGAACTGTAATATCTCTCAGATGGGAAGTCTTCCTTTGGTCTGTATTTATACAGTCTACCACACAACTCCATTCATTTATAAGGAGCAGTATGAGATGCTACCCTCATATAAGTAAGTATAAGAATAGCTACCACAACACAGACACATGGATATCTTTATTTTCATGTGTGTCTGACTATCTTTTGTCATGTTTCAAGGAAGTTTTTTGGAGCTAGCAGTGCAAACAACATGCTTCCTATTGGACAGGTCAGTACTTACTGCAGTAAAGCTGGTTGGCTTGAAAAGATCCTTCTGCAGGATACACCTAGGGAAACCTGCAGCTGTAAAATAGGATCTGTACACGTGGGTGGGAGCAAACAGATCCAAAAGCACTCACTGATCTTCCATGATATCCAGGCATACGCCCACTTTTGTGCAGCTTTTAACAGCTGTATGAGTCCCTCGCTCTGGGCATAGCTCTATGCTGAGGCTTGCTTGTGGCCAGCTCAGATATATATGCTCTCACCCCAGCACTTTGAATCCTAAGGAAGTGGGTATCACACAGATATTTTTGTATTCAAGTGATTTTTTTTCCTTGCGTTTATGAAAGATGATATAGTGTGAAATGATAAAATACAAGAAGAGGAAGTAAAATAAACTGAAACAAAATAAAGTAAAACAAAATAAACCAAAAATAAAGTAAAGCAGAATTAAATTAATATTAAGGCCTCATTTTCAGGAATTCATCTGTCCCTTTAGGAAACAATGCTTCCTGCACCCTTAATAATGTAATCCTCATTGGAATCATTAAATGTTTCTGAAAATACAACTCAAAAGCATTTTAAATCAGGCCTCTTTCTTGTCTTTCTCTTGCCTTCCCCATACTTTGTAATTAATCTTTGGGAGTAATACAAAACTTTAGAAGTAATGCAAAAAGAAAAATAGAATAGAAACATATTATGAAAGCAATTGCTTACTTTCATCCATAATTTAATTAGAAAAGTTCCTTAAATATCAAAGGGATCCACTGGGATATTAGAACTTCTAAGGTAACTGACCTTGGAGAATTCTTTTGTTTTCCTTATTTTTTTCTGGTTTTCCAGACAGAGTTCTTTGTCCTCTTTTTGCCTTCATACTTATTTAGCTGTCAGAATACTATATCTCTATCATGTTAACAATAAATTGTTACGGTCTTTTTGTATACCACAAGGTCTTCATTCATATTTCTACTTGATCTCTAAAATGTTTTGAGATACTAAATTACACATTTTGAGATTTTTGAGGGGCTTTGATTATTTGTTTACATCTCTATTTTTAAGAAATACTCTTATTTTTAAGAACATCTCTATCAGTGAAAAAAAATTACCCATGACTCTCAGTGAGCTGTTCAAAGACTACCCAGTTCTGATGATAATGTGGCATAAACCCTTGAAGTGCTGAAATAGTCAGCTTCCCTTATTACATGAGATGCTGCCTGAGAATTATGGTAAGTTGATACACCCATGGATGAGGACCTTACTGTTTAGACGTAAGTAAATAATGTTGAATCTTCTGTAGCAGTTTCTGTTGCTTTTATTTCTAGTTGTCATTCAGAGAATTAGATCTTAAAATTAAGCCATTTTGAATTAAGTTCCAAAGTATGAATTTATAAATGGTTGTTTTCATAAAATCCAGATAAGGCATTTATCCTTCCTACACTAATTCTGTCGATTCCTTGATGTGAAAGCTGGTATTTTCAGATGGGTATGACAGTGACAGTTGACAGTGAAGGCAAGTGTTTGAGTAAAAGCTAGCAATACTTCCAAACTAAGCTGGGGAAAAAAAAGGTACAAGTGTAACAGGGAGATGAATGAAGACAAACAGGACTTTTTGGCAAGTACTATTCCTTTTGTGTATATATTAGCCAAATTTAGTCTCATGGCCTTGATCCTCTTTCTTAAGCTTTCCTGACAGCCTGTGTTTAGGCTACTCATAGGTACAATGTATTAATTACAATAACATTTACATTTCAGGAAATATATATATATATATAGATATATTTAGGTTTGGTAATCGAAAACCAAAGCATTCTCTGCAGAGGTAAAAAGGCACATAAGTAATTTCTTATATGGTTTGGGTATTTTCAATTTACCATTAGATTTTACATATGTAGGGGTTTTTATATCTGTAATGCTCTGATGTCATTCATGCATAATTTCATTCTTTCTTTACTTCCAATCAAGTGGAGGGGGGAGTAGGAGGAAAGAGAATTAGCACTAATTGTTCCAATGGCACAGTCATATTATCAATCTTTGTCCCTGTCATGGTTTAACCCCAGGCAGCAGCTAAGCACCACGCAGCCGCTCACTCACTTCCCCCCCACCCAGTGGGATGGGGGAGAGAATCGGGAAAAAGAAGTAAAACTCGTGGGTTGAGATAAGAACGGTTTAATAGAACAGAAAGGAAGAAACTAATAATGATAATGATAACACTAATCAAATGACAATAGTAGTAATAAAAGGATTGGAATAAACAAGTGATGCACAATGCAATTGCTCACCGCTTGCCGACCGACACCCCATTAGTTCCCGAGCAGCGATTCCCACCAGCCCCACTCCCCCCAGTTTATATACGGGGCATGACGTCACATGGTATGGAATACCCCGTTGACCAGTTTGGGTCAGCTGCCCTGGCTGTGTCCCCTCCCAGCTTTTTGTGCCCCTCCAGCCTTCTTGCTGGCTGGGCATGAGAAGCTGAAAAATCCTTGACTTAGTCTAAACATTACTTAGCAACAACTGAAAACATCAGTGTGTTATGAACATTCTTCTCATACCGAACCCAAAACATAGCACTATACCAGATACCAGGAAGAAAATTAACTCTATCCCAGCTGAAAACATGACAGTCCCAATTTTCTTTTGATATAACTTGGATAAGTATACTTTTTTTTTTTTTTTAATCCATATATTACTTAATTTCTTTGTCCAAGAGCTATGAAAAGCTGTCTTCTGAAAACAGACTCTTCAGACACCAGTTTGCATCTTAGTTTGAATTGGAATGCCTTTGGCCAGCAATTTGTAGTAATTTGGCTTCTTGCATATGACTAAATATTTGGCTGGGAGCTGGTATTTCATCATTCTGGAGCACTGTGACATTATGGTGTGTTACAAGATATAATGACCTTATGGTCTGACATGATGAATTGTTCAGTCCCCATAGAAAAAGTAACAGCTTTTAGTTTGCGCTGATTACAAACCGGCCATTTGCTCTCTACACAGGTATTGTAGTGCCACTACTCAGAAAATGCATTGTTTAAGCAGCTTCATGCATTTGCCCAGTCCTGCTTCTGAGCTTTAATAGCAACTTTGTAATTCAAGCATTACCAACTGGCATGCAGTTCGAAGCAAGTTTACCTTCTGTCATAAGTCTACAGGATCTTCTCTTCCAGCCACTGCTTCTGTTGGCTAGTTCTATTAAGGAGTACAGAAATACCCAATATTTTTAAGGAATTTGACTTCAGCATGCTAATTCCCCAGACAGTCTTTCAAAAATAAATAAATTTAAAGGAGCTAATTTATATTTAAGAATGTATTTCTTAAAATTCCTTTTATCGGATTGTGGAAAAGCAATATGATTTTAATCTATGACCTTCGTACAAACAGCTTGTTCCAGAATGAGCTAGGATTTCAACCTCAGGCTAGAAGAAAAAAAAAGATATTAAGCATGAAGTGCTTGATCTGAACTCATGGAAGGCAACAGGAGTTTTCAGCTGGCTTTGGATCAAGTTCACGGTTTTGTTAGTGAAGGATACTCAGCTGATGTTTGTTATGTTACTGGTAACAGAGCAAACTTAGCCATGATATATAGTGATTTAGTAAAACCGTTTAAACCATTAGCGTGGCCTCTGCTAGTCCTCACTATGTTCTTCTCTGCAGCAGCAATCACACAAAGCAAACCACAGTGTGTCTAAGCGCATCTAAGCCTTTGAGTGAGAATATTTTTATGCATCTCTGTGCCTAACTATTACTATTGTTCAAAGGGCATAAGATAAAATAGTCAGCCTAAATAGTGAATTAATTTTGACTTTTTTTATTTCTTAACCCAAGGAAAGTTGTCACTCTCTTTCTGTATGCTCCCTAGCACACCCAGATTCCTATTGCAGTTTCCTGGCTCCTCTCTTTTACTAGACTGTTGATCAATATTGATTTCAAATCTGTCCTCTGTGAGAGAATTATTATACTTTTTAAAATACATAAATAATCTTGGGAACAACCACATGCTAAGGGAAAAAAGAAAAATGCTATAATTTATTTTTCATAGTGTAAAGATAGAAAATTATTAGGAGAGTGCAGCTTTTTGATAATTAAAACTAATTTTTACTGTTAGGCAAATTTTGGCTCTCATCAAAATCCCCCAAGAAAAGGGGTGTATCAGTGGTCTCCAAAAAGAGGTTTCCCCACCCCATTAATGTAAAATGATTAAAAAAATTTCTTTTTTTAAACATTAAATACAACTGGAATGATTTTGCCTTTTTTTGCCACATATTACCTGGAAAAAAATCAAACCAAATTAAAAATCTGCTTATTTTAGAAAACTCTAATATATTTTTTCTACTCTTTTTTTTTTTACAGTTTTATTCCAGAAAGATGTGTTCTGTGTTAAAAAAAAAAAAAAAAAGTCATCTAAACTCAAGGAGCCACACATCACAATGTTTATTGAATTAGCTACTATAATAGAACACGTGTTGACTGGTCTTCATAACTTCAGAGGGAGCAGGATATCAGTTCTGATTTTTAACACTTCTCTGCTACTGATTCTGTCACTGGCTAAATATATGATATCCTGTCTTGATCTCCTTTTCTTTAGAGCAGTAGAAATTGTAATGCTTTACAGGCGGTGGGGATCCCCCTTGCTGAGGGCTGCTGCGCGGGCAAAGGCGCATCATCCTTCCCGTCCCGGCGCGTACCCCTGCCTGGCGTGTGACGGTGTTTGGCTTTGTCCTTTCGTGCGCACTCTCTGTGCTTAGCACTGGAGGGGAGAAAAGCTCACAAAGATTTTTACTGAGGGTTATAAAATTCCGCTGGGAATGGATCCTAACACCCCCAAGGCAAGAGCTGCCCTTGCTTTTGTGTAAGAATTATAAATGTCTTCCAGCAGGGATAAATTCTGCCTGTCACTTTGGCAATCAAACAGTATTTCCGTGAGGCATTTGGAAACATGTAAAGTGTTGTGCATCCTCATCTCTTGTCTGAATCGGTGGGAACCTTCCTATCAGTTCCTAAAGCACAAAACCATGGATGATCGGTGCTATTTATAAAGCCATACTAATTGATGCCTACGTTTAGACAATATCAAGTCTTTGAGGATTTTTCTTTCCCCTTAGTATTTATTTAATGATTTATGTATTTTTCTCCCTAAGGCAACGAGGATCAGGGTTTTTTTGGTAGGAATTTCTAGGATTATTATATTTGTCATTTTTAAAAGACAGTGTCATACCTGGATTTTTTCCAGCCTCTTTTTTTTTTTAATCCTCTGATACCTGCCCCAATGTCCACGACTTTTCAGAATAATTATTAACAGTGGCTCAGTGAGCTAATTAGCTAATTCCCTTTGGGAAGCCTGAAGAAGGCCAGAAGATTCAATGTTGGTTACCTAGAAACAAGAAAAAAAATGTATTAAAGTAAGTTTTATAATTCTGTATGAGTTTTCTGAAGATAGAATTTGTGTGCTTCTGTAAAAAAAAATAATTCAGTCTTACTTTTTAATTATGATCAACTTTTTGCATATCTCTACTTTATAGTCCATACAGAGATCATTTTGACAAGCATAAACATACACTTTCTTGATGAAAATAATTTTCTTTTCATGATTACACTTGCTGACTCCTCATTACTTAAACTGCTAGAAAGGGATCTCAAGGGAGTGGCTTAGTTTATTCCCTTAAGGTCAAGAGCTTCACAAGTGGATGTAAGTAATTGAGTTATAGGGCAAAGATGAGTAAAGCTTTTAGGAAGTTAGGAAGAAAAATCCTCTTGATAAAGAAATGAATCTAATTTACAGAGTGTTATTTTAGTACATAAATTGTCTAATTATATTGTATCTCACAGGCAAATTTCCTATTAATTACTAAAAATGAGGGACCAATTCTGAGCCAGTTCCAGGAATCCTTTTATCACAGAGTGGAGGAGTTAGCAGTTCAATAAAACTCAGTGTGCCCTGCAAATGAATTTTGAATCCTGTACAGGCTTGCTTCCTAATGTTTGGTCACACAAGTGTAGCTAAGTACTTGAGATGGCAGAAAGCTGTAGTCTTCTAGGGAGAGAGAGTACTTGTAACATTCTGGGTGACAATTTTTCTGAACTGGTGTAGAAATGTGTTTACATCTACATCTCGACTAGTCATAGGGAAATCACTGTAGGAAAATGGGCACTTTTTGGTCACCACTTTTTCCACCATGAAGTATTTGTGTAAAATAGATCAGATGGATCCTGCCCTGCAGCTTCTTCTGACTATAAAGGAAGCTCAAAACAACCAGCCTCATGTGGCCATATCTGTGTGGGACCTTCACATTGAGGGTTTAATTTAGTTATGTTAAACAGGGGTACATAATGCCATGCAGGTTCATCAAGGGCATTCTGCAAGGGAAACATAATTATGAGCCTACACTATGTCTGTTCTTCTCTGGACAATCAGCTGGACGTCAGCTGGTATGCCTGAGGTATCTCTAATGAGACTACGTCTGGGTGACTATATTGATCTGATAACATTAAGTGAAATGCAGACACCCTCTCCTTACACTGAGAGTTTTTACATTGCTTCCTGGCACATTTACATCATATCCTTTATTGCCTTTGAGGCTTCTGATTCAAATCTCTTGGAAATCCTCATGGTCTACAATTCTGCCCAACCTGTAATCATGATGCTTGAGATGGGAGGAAGGTTTTTGCTTTTTCTCCCAGCTCACAACACAGCCACCTGAATAGCATTGCACTGCAACAGTAAGGGTGGCCTGGAAGGAGACTACCTATGAAGGAACAAATTTTTATGGAAATTGACCAAAACAACAGCATCTTTAAAGAAGATCCTTGGAAATTCATCTCTAAGCCTGATGATGCTATCTGTCTTTGTCATTGTCTAATGTGCCAGTCACTACAGAACTAAAGAGCCTGCCCAGGACTTGGTAGGGTTATCTGGAAGCTAACCCTTTGACACTAATGCCTGGGTTATTGCTTTCATTTTTTTCCAATTCAAAAGTGGAAGCCGACTGATACCATAAGTATATTATTACAGCAAATTACAGTGTTAAGGAGGTCTCATCTTGAAAAAGGTTTCCACAGAGGTAGATAACAAAAAATACACAATGAAAGATCAATCTTTATTTCAGAAAACATAGTTTTTCCTTGTTACCTACACTGCACCCACCAAAGAGTTAAAACATATGAATTCTTAGCAAATATTTACCAAGAAAGGAACTTTTACCACTGGAGACAGTCTAGGTGTATTTATCCAATTAAAGGTCCTGTTGCTAGCCATACAAGTTTTACCTGAGTAACTGTTTCAGGTTTTGACCCTTATGGATATTTATGTTTATTCTTTAAAAATTTGTTGCTTTCCCTTAAAGGTAAAATTCCTGAAAAATAGCGTGAAATAAATAACAATTACACTTAAGAAAAAATAATGAGAGTTATTTGCTAAAGAACAGAAAAGAAATACTTATGAAAATGTGCAGTTTTACTCACAGAAGTCAGTGGGACTATGCAAAAGATCGTTACTCAGTTTCTTAAATAGTATCGCCTCATAAGTGGGATAGTTTCAGAATATTAACAAAAGTTTTAACTGCAGAGGTGCAAAGGAGAGACAAGATTATGGAGTTGTGGTACATAAAGAAGTGATAAACAATATTAATTCACTATGCAGGAGCGGTAAGAAACAATAAAGAGTTAAAAAAGTCAGGGCTTATTGATTTAGTCCAAAGGAGGATTTTGCTGTTTTTCACCATGACACAGAAAGAAAGCAAAGGAAGAGACTATAGGTGTTAAGGAGATTGAGGAATTTATTTTTAATAACCTCTTGCTAATCCTTTCTCTTCCATCATGAATCTAGACAAGAGGTAGTAAATAGTTTCAGTTTGTTGGGCACCCAGCTTGACTTGAATGTATAAAATTCATTGTACATTATTCAGACACTCAGAAATGCAGGGCCAGATGGGATCATCAGATCATCTTGTCTGACCTGTGCTATAACCCCACAGAATTTTACCCAGCTGAGACCTATAATTTATGCTTGAATAATACATACAATAGCATTTCTCCTACAGCTTTTTCCCCGAATCTTCTGAGAAACAGCTAGCCTCATTAAAGGATTTTCTGAACTCCTGAGACGACTGGAAAATCCAAACTGCCAGAATCTTAAGATAGAATGGTACCTCACCATCAGTCCTGAATAACTATGACTTAGTCAAGGTAAAAATTATTTTGATATAATTATTCATGTGTGTGGCATTCAGAGGACTATCTGTTTGCTTAGTGAAATGTGATCCGACCTTGTAGTGAACCAATGCGGCAGACCGTAATGAGGAGACAGTGACATCAAGAAGAATTTAGGCAAAGTTTAACCATAGGTTTTGGTTGTAGAGACCCATATGTTAGCATGAGTGACTGCTGTTTAACCTGAGCACATACTGTGGCTGCCTTTAACGATACCACCTCTATGTCATAGAATCATAGAATGGTTTGGGTCGGAAGGGACCTTTGAAGGTCATCTAGTCCAACCCCCCTGCCGTGGGCAGGGACACCTTCCACTAGACCAGGTTGCTCAAAGCCCCATCCAGCCTGGCCTTGAACACTGCCAGGGATGGGGCATCCACAACCTCTCTGGGCAACCTGTGCCAGTGCCTCACCACCCTCAGAGGGAGGAATTTCTTCCTTACATCTAATCTAAATCTGCCCTCTTTTAGTTTAAAACCATTACCCCTTGTCCTATCAGAACATGTCCTACTAAAAAGTTTGTCCCCATCTTTCTTATAGGCCCCCTTTAAGCACTCAAAGACTGCCATAAGGTTTCCCCAGAACCTCCTCTTCTCCAGGCTGAACAACCCCAGCTCTCTCAGCCTTTCCTCCTAGCTGTGGTGTTCCAGCCCTCTGATCATTTTTGTGGCCCTCCTCTGGACCCGCTCCAACAGGTCCATGTCTTTCCTGGGCTGAGGGAACCACTTGTTAAGACCTCATTTCAAACTTCACTATCAAACTTCACCATGGATGGTAACCCTGCACAGCATGCTATGGTCAACAACAAGGGGCTCGTCAGATGCTACAGGAGCATCAGAAAAGATGTAAGTTTTCTATCACTTTCTTACCAATTCTGGTTTTTATAGAATAAATCATTACCTAATCTTGCATGTCTGTGCCTTTCTTACTGAGATCCCAAAGGAATCAGCACCACCTCAGTGTAAAAAAAAGACCTTCATGACACACACACTGTTCTTTAAAGTTTATCCAAAATGATATTAAATACTTCACATAACCGTTATGGACACATTTATCCCTCTTCCAAAAACTACTTATCAATTTTTCTACATTTTCTTCCATGTCAGTCCTTTGTTCATCTTCCGCAGTTCATCCTCCTCTGTCCTTGTTTTACTACTCATGTCATTATTGCTTTCTCATGTATATAATTTTGGTTTGTTCTTCTATGAAGAACTCTTTATCTTCCTCTAGTTTCTTGTCAAACAATTTTTCTCCTTTTTTCAAACCTTTGTTGTTGGTCTTTTCTCCTCAAAGTAGCAACATGAATTACCACAACACTGGCAATTTTAGAGAAATTAAAAGCAGTAATGTTTTTAAACATCATTACATATAAATCTGAAAACGTATAAATCAGGGGAAAAAAAAAAGTTTGGTTTTGTATCAAACTTTCAAACTTTTTATTTTACAATTTTTATACTCTACATTTATTTATTTGATGATGGTTAATAGATTGGAACTGAGAATGAATGTTGTCATCCATGTATATTTTAAAAATTGTCTTTTTTTTCTCAGATTACAAAAGTAGTACTCTATATGGGAATGGACCAAGCAAACAAAAAAAGGTTTTGATCAAATTAATTTATCTCTTTGAATGATCCACAAATATTGACTTGGAATGATAATAATGATAGCTAATTTATGTTACAGAGCATGTAATTTCAGACTGGGAAAAAAATGAAAAATAAAACCTCCTTTTAATTTTTTTTTTTTTTTAACTTAAGAAGCTCATTGAATTAAGCCTTTTCCTTAAAGGAAACCACATCGCCTAATTATTTTTTTAATGTCCAAAATTTAACAGTCAAGTATTAGTGAAGAACTTGCTTGATAAATCTTGCTATACAACAGAACAACCCCATTGTCTTCTATATACATTACCGTTTGAGAAAAGTTAGTTATGCATGATAGTATCCTACAAATTTTGAGACGAAGCAAAGCCAGAATTCTGTTCATATTATTCATGCATGACTTGTGGTGCACAGAACTGTAACAATGCAAGCCATTTCGCAAAGGCTTTTAATGTTGAACTGGCAGGACCACTTTCTCAAGGGCTTTTCTATGCCAGCTCAATCCTTGATTTCCTTTGTGTAGAAATGCCAAGAATATCAACTTTTGTTTATGAGTTCTAATAGATATTATTTTCCATTGGAGAGCAAGACTGAAAAGAGCGTGTCCCCTCAAATTCTTTGTCTCTTGTAGCTCTTAGCATGATACTGAAACATCAGAAGTAATTAAACAAAATTACATTGTAAATCCCAAGATAAAAGTGTGACTAATGATTAATTCTTTGGTATTTTGTCAAAGCCCTCCTCATAATTTCAAAGCTCTAGTCAATATTCATGTAGCTAATTCTCCCTAAGTAGATTTTTCTTTCCACTACTAAAATGTTTGTGTGCTGATTAATAAATAATTTCTCTAAGTTCTAAGGATATGGTTTTAATAGTTATTTTTCTTTATTATTTTGATCCAAGCTTTGTTTTTCAAAAGTATATCTATTTTGATATGCACACTAATGAATTAAATTTTTACATATATATGTATTTCATTCTTGCGTCAAGAAGATGAATATGACTTATTTCCATAAAGGTATAAAAATACAATGCTCATTTTATAATGCCCTGAGTAACACTTCAGATAAAAAGCAGGTTTTGTTCAAAAAAAGAGCTTTCAGAACTCTGTTTCTTAAACTGTATGTGCACAAAGAAAATAGATACAGCAAATGCAAATTTTAAATCTCCTTTTCTAATATATACTTATTACACATGAAACTATTACCTTGCTGACTTTTTCATTCTGTTGCACATGATTTATCTGTTGCTCTATACATAGCTTTGAATTCATACTACGAAAATAAGCAGTCTAATTCAACATATTTATTTGGCTATAATACTTTCAGCTAAGCAGGTCTTTTAGTGGTCCATGTAGTAACAGCATCCACTGGCTATTTTTATGGAAATTTTTTATCTATCTTGAATTTTCTTGCCTCTGTTAAAGTGACTGTATTTGATGGTCAAGTTCCAACACAGCCTCCTTTTTTATTTTTAATATTGATTAGAATTTTCAGTATGTATGAGATGTCAAAGACACTGAAATTATTCAGCCTTTCAACAACAACTATCAAAAATTAAATTTAACATTTAATTCTTTGCACTGCAATATGAAATCAGGAGAAATTCATTTTATTCCTTTGGATATGTGAGTTTATTTAATTTGCCCCTATTTTGTTACTTTAGAAATGCACTTATTTTCTAGACATGTCAATAAAAATGTAAAATAACTCACAGTACTCAGTGACCACTGCGAACAAGCAAACAAGATGAATTGAATCATGTTATTTTGCATGCACTTCAAGATGTTAAAATGTGCTATTATAGTTCTGCTGAGATTCAGGCAAAGACAAGTAAAACCAAAAAAATAGCTAGATACATAATGCAATTTCTTGCCTATTTGCTTAGACCCCAATCCAACATTTATAAGTAAGGAATCATATTTTACAGGACAAGGAAATTTTAAGTTTTCAAGAAGAGCACATGTGAAATGAATTGTATTGTGACAACAGAGTGTTTTGAATGAGTGTACATGAGAAACCTGTGGACTGCTTGTAGCTTGAAGTCCCAGTGCTGAAGAAGAATGTGAATTTCTACCTTTAAGAAGTGAAAGCCAGTGAAGGATTCTTCTCGTTCAGCCTTAGAGACCCACCATACAGATATCTTTGACTGAATTGCTCCCCATAAGCTCCTTTCCTAATTAGAAAGGGAGAGGAATAGACACTTCTAGGGAGTGAAAGTTGGATTCTATTTCAGACATCAACATTAAGATAAGATAAACCATGCCTTTGAAGTTCCTGTTTTTCTCTGTTGATTGTAACAGCAGCCTAGGGTGAAAGCTCAGATGTAGATGCCTAAATAATAGACATGTCTCTTTCAAGGCCCAGAGACCTTAGAGGGTACCTTTCAGAAAGTTGTAATTAATTTGGGTGCATAACAAATTCTTCCTTTACCACATTTACTCATTTAGAATTTTTCTCTAATCCTAGTCTGACTGAGGTTGCTTCTGATTTATTCCAT
Source organism: Aquila chrysaetos chrysaetos (assembly GCF_900496995.4). NCBI lineage: Eukaryota > Metazoa > Chordata > Aves > Accipitriformes > Accipitridae > Aquila > Aquila chrysaetos. Next base: position 26,800,163 of record NC_044017.1, on the reverse strand, counting down.
AGAAATCCCCCTGGCCAGTTACGACACAGCTCACTTTATCTCAGGAATGTTGAAAACTTCCCCCCCCCCCAAACCAAATGCCTAAATAGTGATTAATTTTTAGTGACATGAGGATGTGGAAAAAAGCTGGAACGTGTCCTGTGTATTGTATATATGGTCAGTCCAGAAGGGATTAGCCCTACACGCAAGCCATTCTGTATCTGGAGGCCAGGATTGATCCTGCCATTAATGCCTTAGGCAGTGTAGAAGTCACCAGATTAGTACATAAGTATTAGGGATAGATGGGTACCTAGAGAGAAATTCTGTCTGCCTACGTTTAGACACCTGTCAGGACAACAGATTTGTGCAGCTCAGCAGCAAACTATTTCTATTTATGAACTTTATAGAGAGCTTCTGGAAGAATGATTCAGACAAAGATTTAGGTGCATGTTATGAAAGTATACATCTATATACTTACATAGCTCTGCTACACTTCTAGTGTCTACTAATACAGCTTCCATCACTTACGACCCTGTTAGTGTGTGAGTTTAGGTCAAAGAAAAGTGAGATTTCTTTACTTTGATTACTGGGGATTTCTGAGCTATTTGTTCTTCTTCAAACCTCCTGTCTGTTTACCATGACTTATCCCATTTGTCACAGTTCTCCAAAATCTCTAAGTATTTAATTATACAGACAGATGTCTAGAGGTACTTTCAGAAATGCTAGAACATTTAGTTTCTATTTAATTCATTGCAGATTAGCTATTTTGAAAATCCTGTCAAACATCCCCCCAAAACCTTAGTAAGCATAACAGAATCAGTTCATGATCAGCAGTGTTGGTCTTTAGCTAGACAACATCCTGCTGCAAAAAAAATGCAGTTTTTTCAAATCCTTCACAAATGTCCACAGGAATAAGCCCCAGCACCTCACACTAGAGAACAATTTCTTCAGAAAAACTCTTTGTTTTCAAATCCAGTTCCAATCCTGAAACATATTCAGAGTATGCATAGATAGCCACCTGGGAATATCCTAGAATAGAATTATGACAATCACAAAATTTCGAGACCCAAAGAACTGTGTAAGTGTCAAATCCAAAAGATTTTGGCTTCTTCACTTTTCTTCCTAAAACAGCTGATTTGCAAGAGGAAAATTTATCCCAAGAAATAGGTAATTTGGGGACATTTTCTGAGGACCAGTCTGGCAGCATAATTAGTATACACTTATATATACTATCATAAGACAAGACATAATAAAGACCTTTTTTTTTTTCTGTAGTACCTGTTAAACCCATACAGAAACTATGGAACTTCAGGAACTATCCTGAGGCTCTTTATCACCTCTTCTTTCCAGTAGAGGGATCAAAAAATTGATTATGCTGTCGAGGATATATTTGTGCCTATCCTCATTTCTAATGAATATATCAAGTAGTAAACTCCTTATAATTATCAATATTGAACATTGATGTTTAAAGTCAACACATTGTAACACTTTCTTTTACAGAAAAACTTTTTGAAATTTCTTTTCACTTTTGAATGCAGTTTTTTTGAAAGAACTCTGCAGTTTTATCTTCTTTTTACACTTTTTTCTTGAGCTTTTAAATCTGTAACGTCATATGAGAGAAAAGGTGATGGGATTTTATTGACACCAAAATGTCCCTCCCAATGCAAAAGGCATCATCTGTCCCCCAGTAAAAGGAAAACATATGGTAATGATTCTGTGTTTATAACCGACTCTTGTTTTATAATTCAGTTCCTCACGAATGGGCAGAGAAATATTTGAGGGATTAGTTATAAAATATATTCTGTTTCTTATGAAATCTGTTCAGTTTTATAGGTATGAAAAGAGACATCGGACATAAATAAAGCAAGGAATGAACAGCTTTGCAAATGCTGCATATAAGCTACAATAGCAATATTCTATTTGTGCCCAACTGCAACTTCTCTGTTAAATGTCAAGCTCTAGACTCCGACTCAGTATAAGGCTACCTGACAAGAAACACAGATAGAAGCAAGAGAAAACAGGCATTTGATGGTTCCTAGAAACAGCACCACTGCGTTTCCTTTATTTACCTCCCAAGTGGGTAAATACTTTTAACTGCTAACACATCACCAGACAGAAAACTAGAAACATGGCACCTATCTTTAGGCACTCCTAAATTAGGAATTATACTTTGGAGTAGAAAGTTAAGCTCCCTGAATAGTCAAAAGAGAGGAGAGTCCTCTAGCTAATCATTAACACTACACAAAATCTCAATCACAATCTTAAGGTGCCAGACTTACAGTCACAGATGATGTTTAGGTTCCTAAAGTAGGCATGCCATTTATATTGGTAGGTTAGTAGTAAAAAAGTTGTCCCTCAAAGAGTTTCTTGTTTGTAACTAAGGATGAAATCCAAAGAGCTAATGTGCCTGACATATAACTCAGCTGAGATCTGAAATCCAAACTGAGCATCCTAGTGAACATTCACTTACTGGCTTAGAAATCTGCAAGTTTGTATGCCAATCTGTTGTCACCACAGAACCTACTTAGAACATTACATTTATAAACTTGCCAAATCCTGAGAGATCTGAACATCTAAGCATTATTTTGTGCTTGTGAACTTGCATAAGTAGAATTCCATGTACCGTATTCGATCCTGAATGAATTAGAAAAAAACCCAAAAATGATCCTGTAGCTCAGTGATGAATGAACTCTTATGGGCCACACCTTCTCTATGCCTTTTCTTATTGGTTGACTTAGGTGTACAGCATATTCCCAGCTAGAAAATCAGCTCACAGGGCCACTTTACAGAAGAGAGATCCAAGGGTGTGTTTTCCCTACATAATACCATAGGATACAAATCTTCTCCGGGCTGCTCCAAAAGTTGCATTCTAGTCACATGACAGGGCAGTAATGTACAGAGATGCTACTGCATTATTCCAAAAGATACAGCTTCATGAACTCTACTTGGCATGGCTTATTAGCTTGAATATTTCACCGCATTCTTGATGAACAGATCTTGACTCCAGTTCTAGAATTTATCAGGGCAACAGTAGATTAGAACTCCCTGACATGTGCAATTTGGGAATGTAGTTTCACTCTCAAAGCCCTGGCATTTAACTTCACTTTCTTTTTAGGATCTGGATTTTATGATTTAGCAAGCTGAACAGTTAGCAGCCTATCTTTCAGCACACAGACCATGAGAAGAAATGATACATTAATATTGGGACAAGCCACACAAGACTGCATGAAATTCATTGGAAAGTAAAGGATAGCAGACTAAAATATTAGTACTGTGTTGGACAGCATAAAGTATGCTGTCTAGTATTCAGTACTTAAAGATAGCACCTAATTGAGATGGACAGCAAAAAGCAAGCTGAGCAGTATGCCTTTTTTCTCCTCCCTTTTTCTGGTAACTAAGCAAACAATATATACTACCTCTTGATTATAAAAGTTCTGCAATTTATGTATTAAGCAGCGTTTTGCATGTTAATGAAATTTCACCTGGTATTAAAATGATATTTTATTAGCAGGCACCAAACTTATAAGTCAAGATATCATTTAAAAAAATATAAAAAATCTAATACAATTCATGCAATGTATTGCCAATTTTACATTCAGACTGAAACGAGTCTTCAGAGACACATTCCATTTGCTACTCACTAGCCAGCTATTTTTTTAACAATACATGTAATGAAAAAGAAAAGCAAAACGTCTCCTTGTAGATGGTCTAAGTACTGTGTATGAAGTGAGACTATTACTGTTCATGTATTAATGTGTCCATCTCTGTTTAAATACTTTGAGGAAGATGAAGCTATCACTTACAGAAAAAAACTGTTACCAATTAAAAATGAGGTTAAGTTCCTCCAGATAATTTTTTAAAAGTGAAGCATTATTTGTTTTGTGGTGTGTTTTTTTGTTTTGTTTTGTTTTGAAATATGCCTATGAGAAAATGATACCTCTTCCTTTAAAATTTACTCTTTTACTTGAGCAAGCTCTCAAGTTACATTTTGTAGCTGTTGTGTGTCTTAGTTTGGAAAGAGAACATATCTTAGGGGATGAATTGTGTGAATTCCTTCTTTGAAATAATGTCAAAAGAGTATTTAGTAGAATTCTAACAAATTATATATCCATAAGCCAACTGGAGTCAGAAAATTATTGAAGAACCTTGAAGGGATAACCTGAAGACCTCTGCTGACAATTCAGCCTTTTGTTATGATAGAAGGTAAAGCCTACAGTTGATCTGTAGATCTATTTGTATTTGGAAATGATCCTGTGTATTTTTTTAAATCAGTTTTCAGATAATGGGCTTAAATAATCTCATCCATTTGATTAAGGGAATTTAGGGCATTGTTGAAACTGTTCTCCTGAATAATTATTACCTGACAGCACACATAAATTCTGGTCTTCTTAGGTATTTTTTATCCAACCTCTGTTACTCTCAAAGTGCCTACATACGCTTCAGGAACTAAACTTCTGAATGCAGCACAGTGTTTTTCCTTTGCCTTGTTATCTAGGAAACAAGCTACCCAGCAGCTTAATTGTTCAAAATAAACTCTAATTCTTTGCTTAGAAAAGAACCAGGAACTGAATAGATCCAGCACTACGGAACAGTCTGGGAACTTCCAACATTTTCCTTATGACCACCTGACATATTTTGCTGTAGATAAATACTCCCTCACATCTTAGGAAAATAGCAAATGTTCAGATACAAGTGTAATAAAGCACCTGGATATTAGTTGCTTTTATTCTCCATCTTTACTAAGAAAGAAGTTAAAATGACAGCCTTTTCAAAGGGACAGATCACAGGCAAACACAGATTTGATCTGGAATGAGTGTCACTCCCAATTGAAGGCCTGGGACTAATGCCATGTATTGGGAACTCAAATATCATGCAGTTTATAAGAAGCTAGAATCAAAGCACACGACCCATCCTAACAGAATTTAGCTTCTATTAAAAAGGATGCTTTCAACAGTCAGTAACTTCAGTTCCTTCAGCAGTTTGCACAGCTTCTAAAAATTCTACAAGCCAGCAACCATGGATACTTGTAGCTTTTTCTCCCACAATAAGCCAATATTTTCTTCATCTGTTTGCTCCATGGCAATTTAAATGAAAATCATCTTCTTACTTATTACCTTCATCTCATTTCTTTATAAATGGTATTAGGTGTGTCTTAAAGATTTATTTTCAATGACACCTAAAACTATCTCCCCATAACATAGATCTGAAATTATTAGGCAAAGCTGTGCACACATATCAATATTTTTTTCTTTATTTCTGCTTATTATATTTTAACACTTTTAATGAAAATTATACATTTTTTTATCTTTCTAAATTAAATACTAAATGTTTATTCTACATTGTTTTCTGAAGTGAAGAGGTCCCAAACCCTCTAATCTATTAAATATTTACTTATTAAAATTATTTTCTAAGATTATTATTATTATTATTCCTTATAAAAATTATCCTATGAGTTACAATGTAGAAGTTTGTTTTCCTTTTAATTCTCTTCTACATCAAAACAAAGCAAATTGAGGTGTATTCCTGACTGAAATTGGCTAGCATCTGTTGTTTGGGATGACAAGAACTTCACTGGAATCCACAAATTAAACAGTTGGACTTTCAGGACCATGTAAAATTGAATGGATTTCCTGACTATCTCTTGTAGACGTAAATCTCTTTTTACTTGCAATCAAGTAGGATCTCAAAACCCAACAGAATCTAGTGCACCTGACTGAAAGACTTGCGAAGGAAGTCCTAGCCTTGCTCTTTCTTACAGCACAACTCATCTTCAGGTAAGTAACATGCTTCCCTGTGCTACAGACTCCTTGAACGTATTATTTAAATGTGGGATGATTTTCTGATAATATAGAATCAATATCATAATTCCTGTGAAACTTCCACTGCGAAGAAGTGGTCATGTAGCACACGGCTAGAGCTCTACTAAACCCAGTAGTTGTCAAGTTGCTGTACTGAGTTTTTGGAAAAGCCAATGAGCAGGAAATGCATTTTCCTTTCATTGAAGAGAACAGAAAGGAATAAGGCAGCTCAGCACTCCAATTTTCTATTTGTGTTGTGCACCTCTCAGTGCAGTAATGCATCTTCAATGCTCTTTTTGAAAGGATGCTTGAAATGATTTTTTTAATAGTCACAGCACAAATAATTGAAAATTTTAACAGAGAGTAAGACAGTTGTTAGCTGAAACATTGCTTTAATATATACTACCTCAGTTAGCTAAAGCCCTATAGGTTCGCAAAAGGATATCAAGAATTTTGAATTATTCAGATCCCTGGGTACAGTTAACTGCTTCCAGAGTCCTGCGGTTAGTGAAATATTCACTATCGTAAACTATCTGTGGATAATAGAAGTTGCTCATATTCAGCAGAGATATAATCCCTTGAAAATTATGCTAGTACTTTGTGTTTCTCCAGTTCTGACAGAATTAACAGCCATCCAACATCTAAGAAAGAAAAGTAGATGTCTTTACAATTCTGAAGATATACAGAGCAGTGGATCAAAAGTGAATAGACCATGGGGTTTTTCAGTTTTGTTTTGTTTTTCGGACTAGGTTCCTTTATTCAAGTAGAAGGTAAGATAAGATTTTGAAATAAATGCTGTGGATTGAACCATGGTGATTGAAATATTGATTTCTTTACTACACTGTCTGTAAACTGACGATTTAGAGTAACCTGGAGTAAACTTTTGTCAGAAATGTGAGATTTTATTTTTTTTCTTATATCATCAAGTCTGTGGTTGCAAAGACATGATCAGAATAAGTTGGAAAAAATCCATCTATTTCAAGAAAAGCAAAAAAGAGAAAAAAAAGGTGACTTGGACCAAGGGAGGAAACAGTGGAATGGGATGACAAGCAAAAGGAGGACAAGAGAGACCTCATAATCACCAATGCAGGGCTGAAAGTGGCCCATCCCAAGAGTCTACATTTAAATAAGGAAATGCCTACATAACAACGTTATAGGGGAAGATCTTGTACCTTTTCTGGGAAGTCAGCATAACTGGGTGCCTCTCTAAAGTGCCTGTACATAGCATGGGGAACAAAAAGAACGAATTGGAGGTCTGCATGTAGTTGAAGGGCCATGATCTCAGTGGGACCATGGAGATGTGGTGGGGTAGCTAATATAAATGAGTGATGCCATGGGAGGATACAGCGTCTTTAGGAAGGACAGAGCAGGCCAGTGAGGAGAGGCAGCTGCCCTTTCGTGAGAAAGCAGTGTGAGTGCATGAAGCTCTGCCTAGGAAGAGGTGATGAACAAGCTGGGAGGTTATGGGTCAGGATTAGAGGCCAGACCAATGTGGGTGTCATCACTGTGTGTGTCTTCCAACTAATTGAGGGAGCATCACGTTTGCAGAATCTGGTCCTCATGGTAGACTTCAACCATCCTCATATCTGCTGGAAGGGAAGCACTGCAGAGCAGAAGCGATCAAGGACATTTCTGGGAGTGCGCTGATGACAACTTCCTGACAGAGGCAACTGAAGAAGCAAAAAGGGGAAAGGGGAGATGCTTTTCTGGACCTCATACTTACAAAGAAGAAAGGACTGGTCAGGAGTGTGAAGGTCAAAGGCAGCCTTGGCTGTAGTGAACACGAGATCGTAGAGTTCAGGATCCTGAGAGAAGAAAACAAGACAAAAAGCAGGATCACAATCCTGGACTTCAGGATAGCAGACTTTGACCTGTTCAGAGATCTGCTTGGAAGAGTCCCATGGGATATGGTCCTGGAGAGAAGAGGGGTCTGGAAGAGCTGGCTGATTTTCAGAGAATTCCCTCCTCCAAGCTGAGGAACATTGTAATAGTAGGAAATCAAGTTAAGGCAGATGGAGACCTGCATGGGTGAACAAGGAACTCCAGAATAAACTCACACATAAAGAGGAAGCCTACAAGAGGTGGCGGGAGGTTCATGTAGCCCAGGAGGAATTTAGAGACACTGTCAATGAAATGCAGTGATGAGGTTAGGAAAGCCAAAGCTCATCTGGAGTTGAAACTTGTGAGAGATATGAAGGGCAACAAGAAAGGTTTTCTGCAAGTTTATCAGCAGCAAAAGGAAGATAAGGAAAATGTGGGTCTGCTACTGAATGAGGCAGGGGACTTGGTGACGAAGGAAACAGAAAAGACAGAGGTGTTCAATGCCTTCTTCACCTTGGTCTTTACTGAGAAGATGGGCTTCAGGAATCCCAGGCCTCTGTGACCAGTGGGAAAGTCTGGAGCAGTGAAGACTTTCCTTTGGTGGAGGAGGCTCAAATTAGGCAACATTTATACAAATTGGACATACGTAAATCCACAGCATCTGATGAGATACACCCATGAATAATAGAGGGAGCTGGCTGATGTAATCTGGCACACCAGATGGTTGTGCTGCCATTCAGAGGGACCTGCACAGGCTGGAAAATTAGGCTCAGAGGAAGCTGTTGGAGTTCTACAAGGGGAAATACAAAGTCCTGTGCCTGGGGAGGAATTCCCTCAGGCACCAGTACAGGTTGGGGGGCTGACTGTCTGGAAAGCAGCTCAGCAGAGATGGACCCTGGCATCCTGGTGGACAGCAAGCTGACCGTGAGCAAGAAATACACCTTTGCAGCAAAGAAGGGTAATGGGCTGCATTAGGAAGAGAGTTGCCAGTAGGTCAAGGGAGGTGATCCTTCCCCTCTGCTCAGCACTGGGGAGACACAATTGGAGTGCTGGGTGTAGTTCTGGGCTCTGAAGTGTCTCACCATACTCATCATAAATGATTATTCCTACCAAGAATGAGTAATTTCTTTCTTAGAAAAAGTAGTGTCTCACTACAATACTTTTTCATCTAATACAGAGAATAACTTGTTTGTATAGTCAATCCTTATATTTTGCTCTCCTAGTTTGACCCCCAATCCATTCCTAAGAGCTTCATGAGCAGAGCCACATAACCAGGAGCAACCCCATTGACTTCTGTTAGTGCTTATAGTTATTGAGGTTCACCTTTTCCAGAATTTTATGCAACATTACATCATTAGTATTAATTATAAAAAAAACCCTATTCATTTTTAATAGCAAAATTGCTTAGAGACAGTGCATTATAAAATTCCACTTATTTCCACTTACTGAACTATTTTCCAAAGTTCAGTCCAAAGTAGGTGCATCATGGCAATAAACCCTAGATTTAATAGCAATTTCAGGTGTATTATTTTTAATTAATAACAGAGATCTCAATAAACATACAACATAAGCTTCTAGAAATAATCAAAGCAAAATGTAAAATGATCTTCATATCCATTGACAAGTAAATCTCTGATCTGTAAATCACACAAAATCTTTCTATTGCAACATTGTTAGCAATTTCCTCATATAACAGCAGAATAAGCAATCTTGGGAACCTTTTTGCAAATATTTATGAGTGATCATGTTAGTTTTGTCCATGGATAAATTCACCTGACTTTCTGTTTACCTTTTCACAAAGATGCCTCCTGGCTGGAAGAAAGGTAATGTCACCTTAATTATGTTCTTGCCTTGGTAGCATAAATTATTTATGCTTTAACATATTTATATTTAGCCTTCTCAAGCTTTCATTTCTGTCCTCTGGTGTGTGAGCTCTGTGTAACTGTTAAAGGAAGCACAGTGTTAAGGCGTATGACCTGGCAATGTTTACTGTTTTTTTTTTCCCCCACCATATCTGTTTGCAACATAGAACATTGACTCTGATTAGCTATGTTAGCCAGCCCAAGAAGATGTAAAGAGGAAACTGTTCTTAGTTGCTTAAAGTGGATTAAGATTTTATGCATATCAAGAAGGTCATTCCAGCTGTTGCATCTACTTTACCATAACTGTACAGCTCTAGAGTTTGTCAATAGGCAATACGTCGCTTGTCATAGCTAGATCATTAAAACAAAAATTGTCATCATTGGACCGAGTGTCTTACGAGCACCAAAAGTCATAATGTGCCTCTTCCCATCAGCCATAGGAACTGGGAGCAACCAGTACTTCAGTGAACAACAAGACTGGATTCCAAACTGATGACCCAGTACCTGAAAAAACAATTTTTTCTACTGCGCCCTTTTCCCTCAGTCAATATTAACAACATCAGCCTCTTGATTAACTGTAATTCCCTGCATCAGGAGTCAGAAAGTTACAGAATTTGGATGCTTCTGGAGCTGTGGAAAATGTGCATCATCACCCCCAGCAGCAGATCCAGCTTCCTTCCTGGACTGATCCTGTTGATGTTTTGGAGTCATCAGTTACTGAAATTTGCTTCCATCAAGGGCACGGTAGCTCCTGTAAAACAGTTGCTAGCTATGCCCCCACTTCAACTTTCGGGACAGTAGGTTCAACCTGTGAGCTGGTTACAACACCGTCAACAGTGAGGAACAGCCATCTTCAGAAGGAAAGTCATCCTGTCTTAAATACCTCTTTAGGGTTACTAGACATAATATCTCGGGATTATATTACCTCTCTCAGGTAGGTGACCAGCTCGGACACCTAATTTGCTGAAGTCCTCACTTAGGGCAGATGAATTCCAACCGTGGCCACCTTGCTGCGAAAAGACATCTTCTCCAGACTTCTCAGTGGAAACCTTTTCAACATGCAGCATTAACGACTCACGCTTTTGTCAGTAATGTGCCTTTATGCACAGTTTGCAAACACAGACAAGTTATGGAATGTGCAGCTGAACGGCTAGTCACAGTCAACAGGAATGGGGACAGATAGTTAATGTGTGTGTTTTCAAGATGTAATTTAATAGAGAATTTTATGAAATCAGTAAAATGGTTGCATTTCTTAAAAATAGTAAATTTTCTTATAAATAAAGTGGGTCTACCATTAAATTATGTATCTACTAGAAGTCTAGAAATGCCCAGTTTCTTACATTGTCTGTACGCTTTTAAACAGAGTTCTCTACGTTCTCAACAGAGCCTCACATTCTACATTGCTCTTTTGCCTGAAGAAGAAACTATCCTAATTTATTGTATCCTAATCTATCTGCCTTAAAATTGATGAGTTTGTATGGAAAAGAATAAAAATCAGTGTTCCATGGCTAGTAAATAAGGGAATTATTTTATTTACATTTTATATAAAACCTTGATCATACTGGTTGAATACTGATTGTAACTGCAATGGTTTTGGAGGACTTCTGGGTTTTGTGGGTTGGTTGTTGGTTTTTTTTTTTCACTTCTGAATGTAGAGAAAGCACTCTTTTGTAGCAAAATCTTATGAGCTGCTGAAATCTGAATTAGTAAACAACATAATTGCATAGAAAAAATAAAATAAAAAACTCCATCTGTATGTGTACATATGATTTTAAACTCAAAGGAGGGAGGAAGAAATGAATGTGTCAGCTATGTCCCAGTTTTGAAGGACTCAATATTTTGTTTGTCATTGTTTCTCATGGCAGTGAAACAACGGTTTTCCTATACTGACTTCAGTTGCAATGTCATGCAAAATTGCACACCACAAGTCCATGCCAAGGAAATTATCTTTGTTATGACTACATGATGTTATTTCTGATTTTTCTTGAAAGCATCCTTATGAAATATACACTTGATTAGAAAAATGAATGCAATAAATAAAGCATGGCCTCATAGTTAAAATGAAAAGCATAAAACCATGCACACACATCGTTACAGTAATAACACCTACTAAACTATTAACTGGCTTTACTCCCAATAACAATGCCTGAATATTTCTCAAAGATTGCATGATTTCTTTTAATAAAAAATTTTGATATTCAGAAACAATTCAATTTCTTTGGTTAATTGCTTTCCTAGATGTGTCCTTGATCAAACATCACAGCGAATCACTTCTAGAGATGCATCAAATTAACAGGTATACAAGTCATCTGTGGAGGCTCTCCTGCCCTGAGGCAATGCATTCTGAGACCATAAATTAAAGAAAGGGTAGTAAACTCAGTATGCTATGCACATAATGAGCACATTTTTATCTCTTTAAATAAACATGTTTTCAACATATCATATAGCATCAGTTCTCAGCTTCAAGAACTTTCTTATATGTCTCCCTCTTTAACTATTTTCTTAAACACTATAACTCACAAACTTCTCCACTGCACTGATCTTGCAGTGTATCTCTGTCATGAAATCTATAAGCAAATAGTCATTTATGACTTCTAATTCAATAGGAAGTTGGGATCATTTGTCCTTACTCTGTTTAAGCTTTAAATATAGCAATTTTGAAGTTAAACGTGCATTTTTCTGTGGTTTTTTTTTTTAACATTCCTTTTCATTGAGCCTTTTGGAACTTGTCAAAGAATACACAGGGGCTGTGTATTCTTAGGTATTGGTTTAGTCTAGAAAAATGACTTAGACATTGCAAACAGAGAGTTATGTTGAACATTGGTTCCTATGTCTAAAATTAAAATCTTGCTCTAGCATTCGCTCCACTGTCAGCTACCTCTGCAAGCACTTCTGCCCCTAAGAGACTTTTTTTTTTTTTAATTTAAAATCTCACAAGTAAACTGAAATTTGACTCTCAACACATTTTCACAATTTCCTCAGTCTTGCTTAACTCTTCAGTATTTCTGTCATTCTTCCTTTCCAGGCCAAGGTCTTCTAAAAATCACAGTCCAGTTAGGCATAGTCATTTCTAACAGTGACTGGATTGGCTCAATAGCAAGTGTGGCTGTCACTTCCTTTTCCAAAAGACAGTTGAAAGAAAAGATGTTAGGAATTATCAGAAATTAGTCCTTGGTGTATAACATAAAAACAGACTATGGGTAGAAGGCCTCCCTAATAATTGGTATAGATACTATGCTGTATTTGCTTTTTCCTCTTACACCAATTATTTTTTCAGAAATGACATGAGTTTAGCATGATGTATGGACAGAAAGACTGTTACAAGGGTTGAGATGAAAGGAAGCCATATTTTGTGACTATCTGAACTGGTCATCTAATTCAGTCCTAATAAGACAGGCATGAACTGTACAGTGATTTTGAATTGTCATTCATCTGTCTTCTCATAAAAAAACTAACCAAACGAACAAAAAAAACCAGAGCTAACTTTTCTTACCTTCATTGTTGCTGAGGAGGTATGGGGGACAAGACAAAACACTGGAATAACACAATAACCTGTACATTAATTGTCTTCTTAATAATTTTACTTTCACTTCAAAGAAACAACCAAGACCTGGGTGGTTGGGACACACAGTAGACAGAAAAATTATACAGGCTGAAATACCCTTGGAAAAAGCATGACAGGTTCTGGAAGCAGGTCTCATTTTCTGGGCAAAATTTCTGACAGCTGTGTGAAAACACAATATTTATAATAAAATGTAATGTCAGCATGAAGAACATCCACTGAATTTCCTCTGCTGGATATGTTTTAAAAAATAATATCTCCATTTACTTTGAAAGAATGATTGAAAATGCTTTTGGACTTGCATAAATGAAGTGCTTCTTAGCAGTCTGGAGTAAAGATACTTCAGTAAAAGACTTTAAAAACAAACCAAAACAAATTATTTCTCCTCAGCTGTTGTCATGGTCTTTTTCTAATGAACTACAACCTGGAAAAGCTGATTTTAGTTTTCTTCCTTTTCCCTATGCTTCTGTTCTTATTCCAAGATGTTAACTATCCACACAGAGGAAGAAGGTAGCCATACCACCTAAGTCTTTGCCTGAATCTGGCTTACAGGTATTGAACTAGTAATAGTAATGAGGACCATGGTGCTGTGCTCTTAGATATAATGATAAACAACAGCCTAATTAGATTGAAAAAGGTATTTAAATTTTTTTGCTAGAAATGAAACATCACCTTGGTTTTTTTTTCATTAAGATTAGACACTTAGATAGTTTTTCTTAATATATTTTATTAATTGACTGTGGGATATTTTAATATTAAAATGTGATACAACTGAATCTCATAAATGCAACAGGTTCTGCTCACAAATTTATTCTGCTGAAATTATTTAAGCTTGTTGAACTATTTGTCAGGGAGAACAAGATGAACAGAATTTGATTGAAGTGCCATTTCAACCCTTCCTCAGTGAAAGCCATCCTGTGGTGAAACTCATAGTTTCAGTTTGGCTTTCTGCAGATTTTGAACCTTCTGTCGATCTTTGGTCAAGATCTGATTTATGGGCTCAGATGTCCTTCTGAAGCTTAGCTGGTTTATATATTTACTCCTGTTCAAATAAAACTTGACACTCCTCAAATTTCCTTCTTGTGGTGTGAATTATCATTACAAAATGATTCATTCTTAAAACCCTGACTAAGCTTTTCTGGGTGAATTTGACCCTTCCCTAAGATGATTTTACTTCAATGTGGAGTAACTCAACCCCAGAGCTTTAAGACACCTGACTCTGAAGACAACTGTCCAGAATTCCTCAGTTCCTCAGCTGGCATAAAACCAAATGGATTTTCAGTTTGGATATCTTGACAGCAGTCTATGAGGAAAGCTGAGGAAAATGATAAATGTGCCTAGGACAACTCTTAGAAACTGAGGCCGATCGGCATGGAATAGCCCATTCCCCAGGACTCCTCCAGGAATGTCTATGGGGAACAGTCTCCAGGTTGTGCCAACTCCCAAACAGCAACAGGCAATTTTCCGAGGAGTACTAGTCAGCACATCCTAAAACTTAACAGAGACTGTTCTAGCAATTTAATAGCATAGACAACAAAGTTCTTCTGTTCAGGAACACTCCCTGACACAGTTTTATTTAGTAGTACACATATGGCTTTTGAATTCAGTGCAACACTATCACAGGAAACCCCTGGCCCTTGTCCAGAAGGTGCCTGAGTGTTCTGGCATGTCTAGCCCTGAACAGTTAAATACATTCTGTCTGTGTTTACTTAATAATCACTTTAAGACTACAGAAAACAAATAGAATTTGCTCCACAACCTACACTTCAGAAAATCAGGATAAATCAGGCTATGATTTATATGTGTGGATATCCAGGGCATAGGCAGCTGGTCTGAAGTATTTGAAAGTAATAGAAAAACAAAATATAATTTAAATAGTTTTTTTCTTTTTTTGATGAACTGTGTTGTTATATACACTGTCAGCAGTTTCTCAGTCATTTGACTCCTTTTTTATTAATAAACAATTCTGTTCACCTTTAACTGTATAGTAAACTTGTCAAAGACTTCAGCAAAATTTTTTATTTTTCCTTTGCGGGCTTTAATTAATGCCTGAGTTGATATTAATACTCTGCTTGAGTGTCAATGTTCTCCAAAATATGATTGAGCAATTTTTTTAGAGCACATATAAAGTAATTTTGACCAATGTAGTAGAGCGTACGTAACAAGCTATAGAATTGAAGGTATAGATTGCCTTGTATACAGTTACTATATATGGTTTCTTCTGAAAATGAACCTGGGAGGCAAGAATAACTCTAAAAAAAAATCCCAAACCCCAAACTACATTCATATTCTTGTTTTCTATCTTTGTAATGCATATTGTGTTTAATAATAGTAAACATACAGGCAGTGGCAATTGCTACCCCACTCATATTCTGATTCCTAAGTTAGGAAATCAGTGATTCCAACAGTTTTTCAGGACAGTGGATGAAATTAGTGAACTAGGCTTAAGCTCATCAGTATTCATGATAATTTCAGCCCCATTTTACACAGAGTTCCTGCAGAAGTTCAGGAAAGCTACCCCCTCTAGTCAATAAGAATTCTGCAGATTGACTATCAAATCTAATCAGGACTGTCCTGGAAACAGTTTCAGTTTCTAACATTCTTTATATTCTAATCTAAAATGATTATAAAACACAAAGAAATTTTACTGTAGGAATCTATTTTTAATCTTTTAACAGAGACATCATTTGGATTAACCTACAAAAATATTCTGTCTTCCATTTATCAAAGGAGAAATGAAAAGTAGCTGAAAAGAGAAGGAAAGGTGAGAAAAGGTGTGTGTGTATATAGCATTTGCCCTGAGATGGTGCCTGGGTGGGACATACTAACATGAGATTTAGCTTGAACATCTTGAAGAATCAAGCAATCAATCTTCTCTGCTTGAACACTAAGAAGAATCTATGGATTCTGTAATCCAGATGTAGACCTGGTTTTCTCTCTTTTGCCACTGTAGCTTTGCCTTCACCACAAAAAAAAGCAAACAAATGAAAAATAAAACTACCTATAACATCATGCTCCAAAGCTATAATGAATAATTCTGGATTTAAGCTTGCTGACAGTAATGTTTGAAGTTATTCCATTATGGGATTAAGAGTCACAGCTATGGACCATTTCCTGAGATGATGCCTCCCACACTTCTGAGTCACACTGTTGCAGTTGACATTTGCATTATTTCTCTAAGAATAATTCTATGGCAGAAACAAGAGATAAGCAGAGCTATTTCTGCTGATTAGAACAAGTTTGAGTAAATAAGGGTCAAAAGTGAGATTCTGCAAAACTTGGAGATTATGAGACTATTTCACAAACAATTTCTAATTTTTTTTTGTGGATGCATCCTAAGTTTCATATACACAGAACATTAAAGGCAAGCTCTTTTCTCATCACAGAGTTAATAGCACATCAGATATTATATTTGGAATTTGAGCAGTAAAATGATTTTCCTGATCATTTGATTATCTTTCTGATTACTGACTGATGGCTGAAACTTCAAAAGCAAAGGAATACCTCTAAGAACAAGAATAAAAATATATTCTAACTAGGAATGAGAATGCATGTAATAATAGTCATGGATAATTCCCTTCTGGTATAATTTCTTCAGACTTCCAGTGTTTGTGGATAGTTCATGAATATACTAGTCATTGCTCAATTATTTATAAATAGACACAAATTGTAGAGAATACAATTCAAGTTCATTAGTGTCTAGAAATGTCTCATTGTCTGATAAATTCTGATGAAGGTTTAGTCTGGGCTGTGGTTTAACTCATTGCGTGGTGGGGAACCAAACAATCACTGAAGCAATGTGCTCATAATTCACTGTACTTTGATTCTCAAAGTGCCTCTCACGTCTTCCACTCAAACAAAAAATTATAAGTTGCTTTAAAAAAAAAAATGTTAAAAGTACTTAAAGGTTAGACCCAAATAAAAATGTAGGTCTGAAAACAAACAGTGTCTAAGTACCTGTGTGATCTGCAAGTTCTCAAAGGCTGAGGGTCAGGGTGTATAAATTTCAGTAGTGGTCTTCACTCCTTTTTAGAATGGATACCACTGCACTCAATGAGAAGCCGGGAGGCTCAGTAAGACTTTGGAGGTGACATACTGTTCAGTACGGGTCTCTGCTCCTGGCAGGGTCTATGCAGGATATAGAAACCAAGTAGGGTGATGTTTTGGCTCCCTGACAGGCCCAGACCAATATGCTGTTATAAGAACATGGTATATTCACTGAATCAGGCCTCTTTCAGAAAAATGGTGATCTAATTTTTTTAATACACCCAACAGAGGAAATGCTGCCTACATTTTATATAATGGTGTCTTAGACAACAGGAGCCTAGAGCGCTTCCTTTCACCATTTGTTGACTCAGTGCAACTGTTTTATTGTGATTTGCTCTTCCATTGATCATAGTCTAATAATCACACTTGATGAAAATTTTAAACATACAAACTCTGCATCGACTTCTTAGGTCTTTGTGGAGAAGTTTAGTAGCAATTAACCATTTCGATATGACAATAATTTGGAAGTGGCTGACCTTGACACTTGTTCTTCTACCTGTAGCCTAACAGCAAAAGGCTTAGCAGAACAGTTATGGGTACGCATAACATCAGATATGTTCTCAAGCTGCTTCAAAGTGAGACAGAAAAATGCGATTCATCCAATCAGTTCTGTCCTGGAGGAGACAGGACATACAAGCGCATGAATGTTTGTTTCAAAATCATCGCCCTTATAGGCCAAAAGTAATATGTTGGTTATACAGTGGTTATGCAGTGCTGATACACACAGAAGCCTGGAGGCTATAACCATGTAGTGCTCCAGTGTACTCTAGATCTACACCCTAGTTAGCTCTCAGTGAGAGGTTTTCCTGGAATCCATTGTACCTATTCAAGATGGTCAGCAATTTAGTGCTAACCAACAGTGACTATAACAGCCAACTCCTCAGAGAAGGTCAGTGCTTTCCTGCCAAGATAAATTGTGAATTTTGCCTACTAACCTGAGGAAAGTGCTAAAGCCATTTGCATTATAATATATTGTAATAAAACATGGTGCTGCAAAAACAGATGGTGCTACCCTTATAAGTCTCTTAACCCTTATAAAATAAACTGTCTTAGAAGGTATACTGCTGAGGTGTCTTCCCCTGAGCAAGGTAGTGTGGGAACAGAGCTATATGAATAAGAGCTAGGAAGCAGGAACACAGCCAGAAATGTGTGCACAACTGACTCATTTCCATGATGAGAAATCTAATAATCTGGTGTCTCTTAAAAAAAGTCCCTGGGTCTACTGCCCATCTGTTTACCTGTGTGCACTTAACGATGAGGGAATTGTCCTATTCAGTCTTACAACTGCTGTTGGGTGATATTCAGGCTCTTGAAACAGGGCAGAACTTCAACAGCGGTTTGAGTCTGCTGCAAGGGAAGCCCACTAGTGATCAGAGCCTCGCTACTCATTGCCCCAAAGACCACTGAAAGCAATGGGACTTTTAGGGTCCAGGTGTCCCAGTTGAAAATAACAGCCAGCTGCCACTGTGCAGCAAATCTGATGAATCAGCCTTATCACACATGCACAGGGAACTCTGCATAGCACAGGCTCGGGCTCATTGTGCATAGAGGCATAAAGCCACCTTACTTGCTTCCCAGGTAAAGGTCAGTATTTCAGGCACAGCTATTTGCTAACTTCATGGTGTAACTGTGTAGCCCTGTAATATCATGTTGCCATTGCTAGTAACAGGCCATAAGCTCTGCACTGAGTTTGCACGGCCTCAGGGCTGATGCTTGTCAGGTCTGCTCTGCCTGAACTTGTCTTGACCTGCCTGCAGTTTTGTTTTACTTCGTCTATCTGTAACACCAATTTCTCTCATAGACCAGATATCTATGGCTAGTTTATTTTACTTTTGTTGTCTTTGTATGGTAAAAACATCATTTTGTATCTATAGCAGTTATTAGTTATTCTGTGTAGAATGAGAGGCTTATGACTCTAACATAATGATGTAGAGCAGAGGACTAGAGGCCTGGTACAATAATGTCCTTGAGAGGTGGGAACTCAGGATGCGTCAGAGAGGAGTACAGGAATGGGACCATAAAGGATGGGGCACTGGCTGGCATTGGAGACTCCACAACTACAACGGACAGTTACAGAAACACAGACCTGGAGCAAAACTGGTTTTGGCAGTGTCGTGGTTTAACCCCAGCCAGCAGCTAAGCACCACGCAGCCGCTCACTCACTCCCCCCCCCCCCCCCACCCAGTGGGATGGGGGAGAGAATCAGGAAAAGAAGTAAAACTTGTGGGTTGAGATAAGAATGGTTTAACAGAACAGAAAAGAAGAAACTAATAATGATAATGATAACACTAATAAAATGACAACAGCAATAACAAAAGGATTGGAATGTACAAATGATGTGCAGTGCAATTGCTCACCACCCGCTGACCGACACCCAGTTAGTCCTCGAGTGGCGATCCCCCGCCCCCACTGCCCCCAGTTCCTATACTAGATGGGACGTCACACAGTATGGAAGCTGAAAAATCCTTGACTTTCGACTAAACACTACTTAGCAACAACTGAAAACATCAGTGTTATCAACATTCTTCTCATACTGAACTCAAACCATAGCACCGTACCAGCTACTAGGAAGACAGTTAACTCTATCCCAGCTGAAACCAGGACAGGCAGTAAAAAGAGAACAGACATATTTTTTATATGACATGCATAAAGGGCATCCTGTATAGTAATTTTTGATACAAGACGGAACTGTAAATCATTGAAGAAACAGAAAAAGTGTAAAAGTGTGTTAACTAACACATAAAAAGGACAGAAGTGGACCCTAGAGTGAGGAAGATGAAACCATGAACACGAGCACCACGTTCCTCACAGCAAAGGACTCCGACTGCTGATGACTCACCATAGCATCTCCACCATTACTACCATTAGGCAACCACCAGGAGCAGGGAGAGGGTGAGCATGACACCATGAGAAGGAGTAGAAAGTAAGGATGAACAACAATTTTAACTACATTACTACCCATTTTTTTCTTTTTCTATAATAATCAGATCTAGACTAACAATAATTTTTGAAACAGACTGTGAAGATTTCCATGACATTAACAATAAATTCCCGAATTTATTTGTAAGATGTGTTTCCTTTTTGTCCATTCACAAGATTTTGAGTGTAACAAGAGGACATAAGAAAACACTCTGTTCGGATTGACTAGTATCTACCTCAGAGGGCTCAAAATATTCAATAAAATCTAGTGGATTAAATAATAATAATGTTATTAACCTTTAACAGAGGTGATATTACTGTTTGAATAATAGGAAGATAGATAAAGCTGTGTTAGTAATTAACATACTATATTTCCCATGAAATAAAATTTAATAAAACATGGGCCCTGACCCTACTTATAGTGTTTTGTAATAATTAAGTTGCCACCACACTTACTGCTTTTAATGATATTTTATGAACTTTAATATCTATCTAGAAATTGAATATTTTCTTCTCTCAAGGAATAAAAGTAAAATTACTTGTTTTTCTGTTTTATGCCTTATAGTGTACTTAATGAAGGTCAGAATCCAACAGATTTGCTAAAAATAAATTGCCTAAATTAAAAAAAATACACATTGTACTATATGTAGAATCTTGTGCGCTTTAAAATATTTCTTTTCTGCATAATGAACTACATGTACAGAATGTGGAAACCTTGTGCTGAAACAAATATTACATGTGGCCATAAATTAATGTGTCCCCTTAGGAAAATGAAATTTCACAATGTAATTACCCCATTTCTTCACTGAAGACATAAAGGAATTTATGGAACTAATTACCCTGATAATGGAGAGGGATTTTTTTTTTTTTTCTCTTTCATTGCAATCCCACCTAGAAGCACGATATAGGAAGATGTAATTCGTTGAACTCCACAGCGGCTCTGCTGTTACGTATTTATTAGAAGAAACTGTGGCATTTTAATAGTTTTGTGTCAACCTTAAACATAAACTTCCCCACATAGCAATAAATATAACCTTCCAATATAATAATGGAGATGTTGGAATGCCATTCTCCTACTGCTTCAAGTTTTCTTCTGCTACTTTTCCAGGTAAAAGCACTATTAAATGGAAAAAAACATGCTTAAATGACTATTTTTCCATGTCTTCTATTCCACAACTGTTTGTTACACAGTGTATGAAGTGCCACATTTAATCATATTCTTCAGCATAAGAAAGCTTTCATTGAAGGTTTTTATGGTTATCCTTAGGACTATCCTTAAAGGCAGAAGTGTTCATATGTAAACATTGAAATATGGATTTTTTTCATAATAATAATTAGTGAACATCTTTCCTCTCGTGATCTGAAAATTCTTTGCAAATTGGAACTATGTTAATTGTCTAGAGGCAATATTCTCTCTTTAATACTTTAGAGTGCATATCAGATGGCTAACTAGACAAGAGAGACAACTGTAAATTTAAGGAATGCCATGCCTACAAAATCTTGTCAACGAAAATAAACAAAACAAAAAACCAAACAAAGAATAATAAAAGATTAAAGAAAGGCATTAAATAACAGTTTAAAACCGCTATCCCTCCCCTGAAAAGTTCCCAAGCCAATACTGGGGGGTGGGAGGTGTCTCTTTTTTGCATGTGTGTGATTTTGGTTTCTTTTTTAATAAAGGCAGTTTACAAATGATAGCAAGAATAGAAAAGTTAATAAAGTACCCCACATCAATCGGAAAAAAAATTATAGTGATTTTTTTTCCTTAAAGTGAAGCCTTAAAATTACCAACATCTAGCAAACTTAAGAAACTCAGTTCTGATGATGTTTCCTAACAATTTAGGCACTGTTTGAAACATCAGTGGGTAAACAATCATAACGTTCCAGAGCATCCATAAGCCACTGGACCCTGAAGATCTTGTGGATGCCCAAGATCTTGCTGCAAACTGTAGTGTTTACGGTGCAAACTGTTGTGTTGTCTGACATCAGTCTTGACCAGGACTATGGTGTTATTGTGTGGCTCTCAGAATTGCAACCCCCTTTGTACCAACAACAAAATAGTTGGCAGCTGGTTTACGTGTATAATACATGTAAATACAGCATGTTTCCCTCAAAGCTATACTGAGTGATATAGTTGTGTCCAAAGGTGAACACAGGGTCTAAGAAGTGTTTCATAACTCCTTAATCCCTTATATAGACCTGTAAGAGGACAACATCCTGTCACCTTAAGAAAATTCATTAAAACAAAAAAGAATTTTCTGTCTATACAATATTGCCAACATTATGTTCATCACCCGTGCTCTACCCACTATATAACTGCCAGGACTATTATAAATAAATAAATAGAGGTAAAATTTCTACCTCATTGAATGCTATTTGTCAAAGTTAACAAGAGAAAAAAATGCATTCATTCATTTGTGACACCATGATTCACTTACCATACTTCTCTTCACTCTGCTTACACTGACAGCCCATGAAAACTAAAAATACAGGAAGCTTTACAGTGATTTCAGCTTGTGGCATAAAGGCCACACAAACGTTATTTCAGATGCATAGCTAATTAAATTAATAGAACACATCTGGAGGCAAACTAGTAAGGTAGATTCTGTCAATTATTGCAATATTTTTAGAAGTTCAATCTTATATTGATACTCTTCCTTCTTCCAACAGCCAGGTTCTCTGAGATGTGAAAGCAGAAGCCCAAATTAATGAGATTTTTCTTTTTCAATAAATGCTTGTAGGTATTATCGGTGTGCATATGCAGTTAGGAACAATTCTGATTTACTTCTGTAAATAGACAGATTTTCACAGCCTCTGTATGTGGGCTTTTTTTAAACAACTTTAGGACTCAGTTACTCAGGCAAAACACCAAGGACTTTCACAGGAGTTTGGCTTCATTAAGAGTTGCATGGTTTCAGCTTGAAGGCTAGTTTGTGCAGTCTATCCTTTTGTGATCCAATATAACCAATTCACACCAGCAGTAGTTCCAGGTGCAACATCCCTTTTAATGCATATACCTCTGTAAGGTATGTACAGTGAAAATACATTTCAGCAGGACAAATATGAATGTGACAGGTGGCTTCATGATTCAATTTGGTCACAGTTCATGAAGATCTCCTTTGTGAAGGACGGACTGATTTGTACAACTAGAAGCTGCTAAAGAGGCAATTAGCATAACATGCAAAGCAGACCTTTAAAAAGTTGGAAAGGTATCTCTTTCTTTGTTAAGGGCTGTCCTGAAGATGACTGAAAGCACATGGTAGTGTATGTGTCTCAGCTATAATGCAGTTGCATTCCTGTTTCTGTGTTACGCCCTGGTTTCCAAAGAAAGAAAATCTAGTCATAGACAAGGCAAAAGTCGTAGTGCCTCTGAATAGCGTCAAAACTGCATGATTGTTAAGTGAGGATCCTGTCAAACTTCAGAAGGAAAGCATAAAAATAACAACAATGAACACAGCAAAAAATGGGTATGGGCAGGAATTTTCATCAATTTTATATAAATATATATATAAAAAATCTGTGTATGTTCTTTTCTTTACTTTTGTGTCATGCCTTTTTTATTCTAGATTTCTTTTTTCTTAATTCTAATGTTTTCTCACCCATCTTTTTTGTTTCTTGTTTCCTTTACTAGATGACCTTCTACTCATCTTGATTTTTGTCTGTATGTCTCTTCTATGATTATTTTCTATTATTTTCAATGTTTTACTTAATTTTATATTTTGATTCCATGCTGAAATTCAGTTGGACACCTTTGCCTGATCTATGCTGACAGACACTGATATTATTCATCTGAAAAAAAAAAGTTAGATTTATGTTTCTGATCTTTCCACTAAAACTATTCATTAGCACTTTTAAGCAGTAGTATCACACTTAGAACATACCCTCTTTAGGTCAAAGTTATATAAATGAATATATATGCAAGTAAAAAAGATTAGCAGAGATATAGCAATATTTTTTTTTCTTAAATGGGAAACCTTTAAGTTTACTTTCATTTAAATATGATATTTACCTTTGATCTAAAGACCAGACTTCAAGGGATTAAAATCTAGACAGGTCTCAATTTTCCCTCATTTTCTGGAGACACACAAATAGATGAATTCTTATGAATTTTAAAGTGAATGTCTACTGCATTTATTATTTGCTGTGAATTAAATTTTTCTCATCTCTGTTAAAGCAAGTTTTCAACTCTCTGTTTAATTATCTGCACTAGAGAAAGTCTTCTGCTTCCTATATAAAGACCGACAAAGCAAGAACAATTAGCTTTGGTGGATTTTTGTTCAAAGGCCTCATAGATGTGTGCATCTTTTTTCCATGTGGCACTGAAATGAAAACAATTACACAAGACAACACAGTAGGAAAAAATGTTCAAAAGCAAGAAAAGATGCAAATACTGTCACTTTGCATAGCATATTTAGAAAAGAGGAAAGAAAAAATGTGAAAAGGAGATCCAATAGAAACATTAAAAGTAAAGGTCTGCTTTGACTCATCCTTCAATCTATTGTATAGATTCAACATTACAGTGGATGAGATGCACCAGGATAAGTGGCATTCATCTGTACTTCAGTGTCTGCATGAGCTGCTACATGACTCCTGCAAACCTCAAAAACCACCAGTCATGGTATGATGCTGTTCTGCTTGCAAATGCTGAAAGGATTTAAGAGAAAAACATTTAAATAGTTCTGTTCTTCTCATCCTAACCAGAGGTGTTAATTACTGTCCCCCTTTTTTTGTGTGTATGTGTGTTATTTGCCACTCTTTATGCAAAATCCCTGTAGTTCATTGTTTACTGAGTATATGAATTAATTTCTGCACTATTCAGGTAGCAATACTCATAATTGTCTTTCATCCCAACCACTGGAAGATAAATGGTCTAATTAGTGCTTTGTAGTAATCTGACTTAAACATCTTACCTTTTTGGATAGTTTCTTAAGTCATATAGAGAACTGAAAATACTGGAACAGAAAGACAAATGAAAAAGTCTCCTCTGATAAAATCAGCGTAACTGATGGGCAGCACACACATGCTTTTTAACAATGCAGTGAAGAAATGTAACATCTGACCTCAGTAGAGAGGAAAACCAGAAAACCTACGTTGGCATGTATTTTAAAATAGAAAATAGAAAGCCTGCATGCCTTCCACATAATAGCTCATGTATTATTTTCTGTTTTTGTAGGTATAGTGTGCCTATGTATTGATTTTATTTGAATAGCCATTTATGTGACGTTTACACTCCTACTGAGTTTTGAATAAAACTCTGAACCTACAATTTATAGGCAATATTTTGAGTCCTCTGTGATAAACTGAATTCTTTAATAATCACCTTTTGGTGCCTCAAATGAATGTAACGTACACAGGTTACAAGTTTAAGAAGAGTAGGTGTATAAGAAAAATCATACTTAGACAACAAATGCATGAACTGGAAATGACAGATGAGCAGAGCATCTAGTGTTTCAATTTGAACAGGAGAGACATCTTGTACTTCTGGGATCTAGTCTCCAGGCAACTAGAGATCAGAATAAAACATTCATTTACTTCCTGTTCTACAACAATAGTCTCTGAATAATATGAGTGAAGAGTGAGAACAGAGGAGAATGTGGCAGGCAGGACAAAGTTTTGTTATAAAATACGTGGTAGGGGGCAGTCAACTTCGAATGTGACATTATTTCTGTATCTGATGCAGTGGTCATAATTTCAAGTATATCATAAAAAACGGTCACAGTTCTAGGCAGATATGGAAGTCATCTTTACATCTCAACTTTTCAAGAGTAGTTACCAGCTCCCATGGAATCATTACCATATAAAATTTTAAAGGAAGGTGGTATTTTCACAGGGAAAAAAATGTACAGTCATCATGCACAAGACTCAGGAACACCTATACTAAATTAACTTGTCAATATATTCAATATTCACTGTAATGTCCCTACAACTATTACACAATACAGTGAGCCAGATGTTGAAATCCTGATCTCTCCACTATGACTATGCATTCATTACACTGAGGACTAAATATATTTGCAAAACTGTCGCATTTTAATATGTGATTTACTAGTACACTACAATCGGATGCACTGTGTAGGAGCCCAAGAAAAAACATAATAAATAGTAAAAGGCATCTTTATAATACATTAAAATTATTTCATTGATTTTATGGACACTTTTGTTTACATGTGTGTGTGTGGGAAGACCCCAAGTTCTCTATGTTCATACATATATCAATATATAAAAATACACATATTCATACATACTTGTATATAGTTATAAATAATTTTTGATATGTGCTTGTTCCAGGACAAAATGGGAAAATACCCACTACTGAATAAAAGATTATGCTTGTATTGAATAGAAAAACCTTATTTTTTAAAAACTTCATTGAGTCATGAAGAAAAAAACCCACCCTGCTCTTATCCTAAATATCTCCATGGTGTTTCCTACATACAAAACACTAAACACCTAACTTCTAGAAGCCTTGATTCCCTCATTGGCTTTTGGATGACAAATGTAATAACTAGTGGCACACTGAAGATGGTGTTGATTCAAATCTTTGACGTCTCGGTAAAGAACAAATTTTCTGTTATGCAAACTGTTATTCTTTAAAAGAAAATTACATACAAGAGAAGCCAAGTTTTATGTGCTTTACAAGCCTCATTAACCCCAATGCAGTGGGGAACCATGTCAAAAGCTTTACTGAAGTCTAAGTAGACAACATTCACAGCCTTTCCCTCATCCACTAAGAGGGTCACCTTGTCATAGAAGGAGATCAAGTTAGTCAAGCAGTCATAAACCCGTGCTGACTGGGCCTGATCTCCTTGTTGTCCAGTACATGCCGTGGTGATGGCACTCAAGATGATCTGCTCCATAATCTTCCCCAGCACCGAGGTCAGAGTGCCCTTCAGGACTGCCTCCCAAGGGACTCTGCTGACCAGGCCCCTAAAAAGGCCAAAGTCTGACCTCTGGACGTCCAAAATAGCAATTGTGCTGACCACCCTTCTTACTTCTCTGAGAATCGAAAACTCTATCATTTCGTGATCGCTGTGCCCAAGACGGCCTCCAACCATCACATCACCCCCAAATCCTTCTCTGTTCCCAAACAACAGGTCCAGTGGGGCACCCTCCCTGGTTGGCTCACTTACCAGCTGTGTCGGGAAGTTAGCTATCTGCCACACACTCCGGGAACCTCCTAGACTGTTTCCTCTCTGCTGTATTGTATTTCCAGCAGACATCTGGTAAGTTGAAGTCCCCCAGGAGAACAAGGGCTGGCGATTGTGAGACTTCTTCCAGCTGCTTATAGACTATTTCGTCTGCCTCTTCATCCTGGTTGGGTGGTCTATAACAGACTCCCACCATGTCATCTGCCTTGTTGGCCTTTCCCCTGATTGTTACCCATAAACACTTCACCCTTCCATCACCATCATCAAGCTCCAGCCAAAACACTCCCTAACATACAGGGCTCCCCACTGCCTCTTCTTCCTTGCCTATCCCTTTTGAAGAGTTTATAGCAGGACTCCAGTTGTGCGAGTCATCCCACCATGTTTCTGTGATTGCAACTATATTTCTATATTGGGTTTTTTTCCTTTATTTGTATCTAAAGAATGGCAAAATTACAGCAATCAAAAGAGTGAGACTTCAAAGACATTTAACATCCCCTACTCTTGCTGAATTGTAACAACTAGTTATTATATCGAAGTGCAGACAGTCATAAAAGAAATGTCAGGTAGGACTGGTTTGCCTGAACATCAGTGCTTTAAAATTCAACACCTAGTGCTGTGCTAGTCATCTTGGGCTTGTATTATCATCAATGAAAAGAAGTAGGCATCTCCAGAGAGAGATTAATCTAACCCTATGAAAGGCAACCAAATTAGATCAAAGCAGTCACCCTCTGGAAGTGCATATTTATCTTCAACAACCATAAATGAAGCCTGAGGTGAACAGCTCAGACTTAGATGTCTAACACATAAATGTTAGGTGAAATGAACCTCTAACATTTAGCTCTGAAAGCTCTATACAATATTAACTCCATGTCTTTCTCAACTTCTTAGCATACAAACAAGTCTCAAGCAAGAATTTACAAACTTAAGACCTTTAGAACAACAGCTGAAAGAGTTTTGCAGTCAGAGAGGAAGTCACATTCTACTGGGCATTGATAATGTTCTGAGGCATTATTTCCCATAGCAGGGAATTTGAGTGAAAATGTCCACATAATCCTGAGAAGTAAATTGCAGTTTCCAAAGGAAGCAGCAAAGACTCAGAATAAAAATAAGCTGTTGCTACCAATCTTCCCAGAAGAAAAAAATCTTTTTTGACCTAGAATCTGGTGTTAAAATGAATGATTAATATTGTCTAGCCAGGCTCCTGAGATCAGAAGAGCTGGTGCTGAAATTTACAGCATTTACAAGGAAGGCAAAGAAACGAGAGAGAGAGAGAGAGAGAGGAAGAAAAAGACCAACCAGAAATAACCCTCCCCTCTCCTTTCCTACAGATGCCTCCAGAAACAGTGGAAATACAGTCCAGGAGGAAAGATCGCCACCAGCATAAATTTAACTGTCTGATGCTGAAAGGGTCAATTTTTAATAGGTATATAACTAATAGAAAGAATCTAATACCATTATTGAGGCCTTTTTTTGCTTTTGTCCAGTAATGTTAAAATGTACATTTATGTAAATCACAAAGGAATGTTATTTTAAAGGTAATACCACATTACATCATTAAATGTGTGATTAAAATATTTTACCGGGGTCCTATTAACCTTGTTGCAACAGGTAACCTCAAAGACAATCTACATAGCTCAAGCAATACTTAAGCAGCTGAAAATATATTAAAAAAAAAAAAACAAAACACAAAAAACACCAACAAAAAACAAACTAAATCAAAACACCCCAAACTAATAAATATTTATAAAATTTTCTAGGGATATTTGTGACTTAGAATAAGTTATAACACAAATGGACAATAGATTGTAACCAGGAAAAAAGAAAAAAATTAAAACATATTTCTCAGAAAATTGTACTGTTTGCTCTAATTTATACTAATTTAGATACATATTCCTTAATTTCTGCTAATGGAAATACTCATTAGAAAGTCTATATAACAAATTATGTGTTTCTTTAAATATTGAATCTCTGACACCAATCCAAAACAATTAACATATATATTCATCATAAATAATATTTCAATTTGTCCTGATGTTTGATATCTTTCAAAGATTTGGTCTGAATTACTTAAAAGATTTCCTTGAGCAGGACTTCCCTTGAAAGCTATGCTTAAATAGAACAAGGAAACTTCTGAGCAATTAAAAACCTTTGAGTTCCAGAGATGGTATTTTCACGTAAACCAAGGAAAAATCTTGGGAGCTTATTGCCATACATATTTGGGCAGAGGGAGAAACTTTGGGTTTGTCCTTTTTTTCTCTCTGCAGAGCTAACAGTTTAGAAGGAGACAGAGATGTAAAAAATGACAAATAAAAAGTTAAAAGCAAGACAGAGAAATAAAAGGAGAAACAAGAGTCTGTTTCTAAACTCCAAAAGGCAACAAGAAAGAGTGTACGATTTCCCATAGTAAAAACATTTGCAAAGGAAAGAATGAGGCCTCAAAATATAAAGAAAAGTAGTTCTTAAACATCTATCAGATGAAGGAAAGATTAATAAGATCAGAGAAAATTCCAAAATGCTTTTTATGGACAGGAACTAAATTTAGTGGTTGTAGATTACTCATTCAGAAAAATTCGAAAGAAGAAGAGAAAAAAGTGGGTAGTGGTGGTGGTAATGGTAGTGAGCTGCTATTTTTCAATTACAGAGAAAATGAAATCTTGCTTTATTTAAGGCTAAATAATCAAATATTTCTGAGAAATTACAAAATAAGATTTAACTGGCTTTGGCACTTCGAAAGTTTTTATGTCTTCAGACAATATTTTATTGCAGCTACGTTGATGCAAATCAAGTTCTAATCCCCTAAGATTCCCAAACAGAAAAAAAAAATATTTGTTGTATAAATTGTTGACTTTGAGTAGTTTGTCCAGCTCTGTTACTTAGTAGATCTGCCCTTTATACCTGCTTGATCAAATTTATATCTAAATTAACTTCTGTGTCCTAAATTTTGGGCCCCTCTGCCTTCTTTTATACAATCCCTAATATTTGGAACATTTGGGGGAAGGGTATAATTCTACCTTATCTATATTCTGTCTCTCACCAACTCTAATTAAAAAGAAAATCTTGTCCTCATTTGCCTCTTTTAATTCCTTCACCCTCCCACTATCTCCATTATTGACTTTGTGACTGAATGCTTTAATTTAAATTGCATTCATCATCTGTTTTTACACCAGTATATGCACAATTTATTCCATATACTGTTCTTATCTTGCATTATTTCATTCTGTTATGTGTGTTGGGAATAGAATGTACTTTCTCCAAATTAGTTGTATCATAATGGTTGCAGAAAAACATGCTGTATATGGTGAATTAATCCATAGATCCTAAAGAGGTCTTGTCTTTCTGAAAAGAAGAATAACTTTCCAAATTGTTATGAAAACAGAGTTGATGTATTTCTAGTCACTTATTATTTGATATAATGACTATTTTTGTAATATTGTGTGATTACAACCAATCACGATCAGTTGTGTGAAAAAGAACTCATAGTAAACATAGCTTAGAGATATAGTCTAATTATTTGATGGATTTTCTTTAGAAAATTCTTCTTTAGCCTGGCTTGAATACTACAGTGGAAGTTTCAATGGATCAGCAGACAGATGGATAGATAGACTGAACGAACTTAGATTTTTCTTTCTGTAATGTGGGATACAAAGTCCCATCCAGGGAGCAGGAACCAAACATGCTGATATGAGAAGCAAAAGGAAAAGGAGACTAGAGGGAGAAGAATGAAATCTTAAAAGTGTTAAAGGATATCTGCCTGCAGCAGACTAGAGGAAGCAAATAAATGACAGGCAACTGGAACTGAAACAGAAACTTTGCAGGAGACAAAATGGGGTACAGTGGGGAAAAAAATAAGACAGAAGAGCACATATAAGATGAGAATAAGTAAAGATAGTAGAAGAGCATGATAAAGAGCAATGCACAGCAAAATTTGGGGAAATACAGGCATGTAGAAATCAGCAATAAACAGATCATGGAAGGTAACAACACTTAACTGAAATTCAGATGGCACTGGCAGGAAAAGGCAGAGGGGGAAGGAACTATGAGATATTTATATTATATTATCTTCATAGTGGCAGATTATATTCAAATATATAACTGTAATATGGGACAGTATTCTTTTCAAGATGCTCCAAATATGTAGTCCTAGAAACAACATGTTGTAAAAATTGATTGGTGTAAAGTTCCAGTGCTATTGAATCAACACTTTTCAATGCAAAAAAACATCCTGCAGAAAAATGTAAATCTAGGTCTACCAACTAAGAACTTAGTATCATGTATTGCACTTCCTTTGATAGACATCACTTTGAAACTGTTCTAATTAGTTGTTAAAGCTGACTTTTTTATTATTATTATTATTATTTCTGTCTTACAGTTAAATCCATAGCTCTTTATTTGACTTATTTCCAATCCCCAATCTATTTGGACTGTTAATGGAAATAACATCTGTTTAGATCATACAATAGTTTTTGCAAGAAGATGGTCTCCTGTGGTTACATAAATGACAGGCAATGCCAATACAGTTATAGAAAACAGATACAACAGGAAAAATGAAATTCTTTAATAGACAGCCAGGCAGATTCTAGCTTCTTTGTGTTACTCTGGAGAGCAGCCAACAATCTTCTAAGTGCCAAGAGTGTAAGGAACAGAGGGGTGCATCTTGGATAGAACACTCCATAGATATGTTGCCTTGGGGTAACAGTGAAATACTGGAGAAACTGCAGAACCTGTAAGGCTGTCAGGTAGGAAGAGAGATTGAGGGAAATTTTCTCATGCTCCATGTACTCAGAAAAACAATGATTCAGCAGAACACCTTCTGAAGATCGAGTTTTCCATTTGACTTTTACATTCAAGATGGTAGGTTGGAAAATAAACTTTTTGTATGGTGGCAATATTTCACAGGACTATGAGTCCAGTGAATCATTGTTGATTAAGCTAAGCTTTCTGTGTGTTTTAAGACAGAGAACTATTCCATCACACTTTATCTTACTCCTAAAACTATTAGTATTAAAGTTTTTCTTCTTAAAACTTCTGGATTAGCTGAATTTTCTTTTTCTTTTCTTTTCTTTTCTTTTCTTTTCTTTTATTTTCTCTTCTCTTCTTTTTTTTTTTTTATTCTGTGAACAATCATCTGTCAGCCAACAACACATCCTTACAGGGAGGTGCAATAGCTGCCTACCTTGCTGAGGTTCTGTGAGAACTAAGCAGCTAATGCTGATAGTAAGTGCTTTGCAGATGAAAATTGCTAAGTGCTAAATATAATTACTGTTATTACTAGAGACACATTCCAACCCAAATGTTTCTTTGATTTTAGAGGTGACATAGATTCATTCGGTATAATATGCAAAAATGGCCTTTTCAAGAGTGGTCAGGTAATAAAAGTTCCTGTGATGTGTCTTGCTGAGCAGCTTATGACAATTTTCAAGCCAAGAATCAAATGTATTTTTAAACAAACAAGTAGTCTTCCTGTTTTTAATGGAAATGCTTGCAAAGTAAAGTAGTGTTCTGACTGAGTCAAAATGGCATGAAAAGGCTCTCAGATTTGAAAAATAATCCCAACAGGGACCAGATCCTGACTGATATTTTTGTGAAGATATAGCTCTTGTCCTTTGCACAACCACATGAGCATCAGAAGTGTTAGCATAAAAGGATTTAGGTGTGGGCCTAAATGCCATGTCAGTTAGTAAATTTAGGTGGTTGGGGCACTACTCAGAGCCACAAAACTTTCCAATCTGTTCTTTTATCTTTAAGGATATGTAAATTTATACTTGAAGAATCCCTAAGTAACCATGTTTCTTCCAGTGAGCATAAAAATGGTCATCAAACTTTCATGACACCTAAATACTTGAAGCTCGTATTCACTTCAGAACCCCTGTAAATTTTAAGATTATAAATTCCTTTGTCTGTCTCAGTTGCAACACATGGTGTGATCCACTTTTTTAAAGCACTCCTACTAATTCATCAGTGCTTAAAGGACATCTGGGAATTAAACTTTGAGAGCTAGAGATGAGAAATACCCATTCAGGCAGTGATGAGAGCTCCACTCCCTACCTGACTTAGGTATTACTTACAATGCTACCAGAATACAAGTTGCTTTGGCTTCCTTTGTATTTGGTAGATATACATGTTTATTTACAGTACTAAAGGTCTGGACTGCAGTGTAAGTAATCCCCATCTGTATTACAGTTGCTTTACCAACAGCAAGTAAACTTTGCTTTTTGCTAACAAAATTACTTGGTCATTTTTTTACAGACTACCTGTATTTGCATCACATTAAAATAACCATGTAAGTTTAGCTGGCAAAAAGAAAAGGAGGGATAGTACACATGGAATGTTTTTTATTTACTGTGTAAGAAATAAGATGTGGCTATTTACTTGTATAGAAGTAACATAGCTAACAAAGTTTCTGTCACACTATACTAGGAATCTTGGTGTTGCTGTTCTAGGGATTATAGTCATCTAAAAATAAGACATTCTAATACTGAGTACTGGGACAATTAAGGCCTGTTTTGGAAACAATTATGTTTGAAAGTCTTGTTGTGATGAATCCTGGGGGCATGAAATATACCCTATCAAATGGGGAGGACCACGAAGGTCCATGAGGCATTATCAGTATGAAATTCTCATGGCTGATGCCAGTCAGACTACACCTCTTTAGGTCTATCCATAAGACCCTATGGGAAATCTAAAGAAAATGGAGTATCCAGCCAAGAAGCTAAATCTTCTGGGGAAAAAAGGCAGAAAAAAAGAAGAGAGAAGAGAATAGAAAACAGCTTTTTATTGTTATCTTTTTATTCAAACAACGGTCTAGCTACATCCAGCGTAAGATGCAACTAGAATAATAACAGCCACTGTTCCAGGACTCATTATTATTAAATTGTTTAAAAATTATTGTAATATAACATATTTATCAGAAATAGCATTTCTAATGACAACGCATTAATAGTATTACCATTATTCCCCCAAACAATAAGACTATTGCTATTCATTATAAGCTTCTCTAATTCTTATACTGTAGTAGCAATCACTGATTTCTGTAATTTCTTCTAACAATAAAACATGGCTCCAAAGCCTATGAAGGTTGGGTGAGAGGCTTTGAAAGGACATACATGAGATGAATTACCCTGATCTTTTGAGATGTCACTGGCTTCTATGGATACAAGGTATCCAGAGGGCACATGAAGAGACTTTCACCTTTTCTGCTGCCATGCAGCTTCTTACAAACTTGTACAGTGGATGCATCAGCATGAGTTGCTCAGAAGAAATCTCTTTAACAGAAAAATGATTCCTCCTGGGAATTATAGCTGTCCCTCAGCATTCATTGATGGCATCAAGGTCACAGTCTAATATGAAACTAAGCACTTTTTTGACTTTTTATTCTAATGATTCAGTGGACAATCGATATCATCTTTTATTCCCTGGGCAGGCAACAAACATTTTAAGGAGGTTTAGTTTTAGGCACTATTTAAAAACAGAAGTAGAAAAAAATATCCCGTCTTTATTAGCTTTTATTATGAGTATGTTTCTGTTACGATTACAGTTACTGTTTTTTTCCTTTTTTTTTTTTTTTTTTAAAGATGAGTCTATCAGCAACCCTTGCATTTTGCATAAAAATACCATCTTCAACATGGCCCCAGTGAAGTTATGCCAATTTCCACAGAGGCCAAAGGAGAATTTTAACAGAGTGCTACAAGATACACCTGCAATTGTGTCTGTTTCCTTTTTTTTTGTTAAAAATATAATTACATTTTCATTAACGATTACTTATTCATATTGTCATGATGATTTTAAGTGTAAATGTTCCTATGTGTGGAAGATTATAAAGAAGTTGCTTGTTAGCGTCTATTTTAAGGTCATCAGCAATAAATCTGTGTCCTAGTTTCGGCTGGGATAGAGTCAATTTTCTTTCTAGTAGCTGGTATAGCGTTATGTTTTGGGTTCAGTATGAGAAGAATGTTGATAACACACTGATGTTGTCAGTTCTTGCTAAGTAATGTTTAGTCTAAAGTCAAGGATTTTTCAGCTTCTCATGCCCAGCCAGCAAGAAGGCTGGAGGGGCACAAGAAGCTGGCACAGGACACAGCCAGGGCAGCTGACCCCAACTGGCCAGAGGGGTATTCCATACCATGTGACGTCATGCCCAGTATATAAACTGGGGGGAGTTGGCCTGAGGGGGGAATTGCTGCTCAGGGACTAACTGGGCATCAGTTGGTAAGTGGTGAGCGGCTGCATTGTGCATCATTTGTTCTGTATATTCCAATTCTTTTATTATTATCGTAATTCTATTTTTATTAGTAGTATCATTATTATTTTCTTTCTTTCTGTCCTATTAAACTGTCTTTATCTCAACCCATGAGTTTTACTTTTTTTTCCCGATTCTCTCCCCCAACCCACTGGGTGGGGAGAGTGGAAGCAAGTAGCTGTGTGGTTGCTGGGGTTAAACCACAATAATCTGTTTTTTTCCTACTCAGTTATATGTATTCTTATGTTCATTTAGGGGATCATTTTGTCACTAAAACTATGAATTGTATTATCAGCCTTTAGTGTAATTGAAGTAAAATTATAATGAAAAATAGAAAAAATATCCCCAAATTGAGAACAATCTTAGAGCTTTGTGTTTAATTTACGTATAAGAAATGGAAACAGATATATACTAAGGAAATTTATATTTAAAAGAGATGTAGTATCTTTGTATGCAAATTTGATAACAGCTTTCATTTGGCTAGTGCTTTAGTAAATCTGCTATACTAGATATCCACCTTTTCTTTATTGGGAAAACCCCCAATGTCTTAATAAAATAAAAGTTCTGAACAACACTATTCAAAGTCACTTCAGTCTCAGAAACGTGATCAGATTGCTATAATTCAAAGTGCAGCAGACTGCAGCAGCTGACAATGTTGATCTTAGCTAACACCTAAAGCAGTTGTGTTTTACAGTTTGCCAAGTTACCATAATTTTACATGTGAAGTCTCAGTTGGGTCCTAATTGTGGTCTTGGCAATGGTGTGGGAAAATATCAATCATCTTCACTGACATGATCATAATGTACACAACTTTAATTAAACCCATTTCCTAATCATATACTAGATGATGGTAAAAGTTGTATCTACACAAGACGATTTAATTAAAAAAATCTTACTGTCCCCCTCTTTATCTTGATCATAGTGAACTTTCTTCCCCTCTCTCTCTCTCAACCAGGATTCATTCAAAGCTGAAGAGGATAAGAGGCCATTTTTATTAGCTGGTTAAACCTAATTTAGGATAGTCATTTAGAAACAAACTGTCTACAGCTTTCAAACAAATCAGCCAGTGTTTTTGGCCAGAGGAAATTTAGTAATAATGGGCACCAATGGGCATAATACAGGCTAGCTTCACTTGCAGGATCAATATCAAAACAGTCTGAGCCCCACAGAAAAGAAGGATGGCTACTTTGTAATAAACATTTCAATGTTATTTTGGTTTTACTTTTACCAATAATAGTAATTTTTACCTCTTAATCTGTAATATGTTATCTTTTAGTACTTTTAAGAAACAAAAATCCTTATATACTTCACTTTCCAAACCAATACATGTATGAACAGCCCCCCATACTTTTTACTGAAAAAGAGTATATTCACATATTTTCATATTTAACATACTCATATTTTATATTCACACTTATGTAAATGCTTATTTTATTTAAAAGTCTTCAGATGTTTCTTTAAAAAAGCATTTAACTGAAAATTTGTTTATAGGGGTTTTCTTTTAACATGTTTGCTATCTGTGCAATACAGTATATCACAACGGCTTCAAATGGGACCTTATGGTCTCTTGGATAGATAATGTGTATCTAAAACCAAACCAACCAAACAACAAAAGCAAAGTTAAATATCTGATTTTGGTGATAGACTTCAATGGTCTAAAGAGACTTAAAGTCTATAGATATATTTAACTTTTGCTACTAAAAAAATAGAAAAATACAACTTTATTAATGAAATTTAACAAAAATCCCCCAAACATCTTGTTTGATCTCTCACATTGCAAAGATTTCTAGCAAACTAATTTTTATTTATCATAGTAAATACATGTGAAATTAAGCTACTCTATGGCAAGATTAAAGTTTTACACCAGTCATCTCAAACAGGTGCCTACATACTCAGGTCTGTCTAAATGCTCACGTCTGAATCTTTCAATAAACATTCATATTCTGCAATTTCTACCTGACTTGAAATGTAAATGACCAAAAAGTTTATATTAGAGTAACTTAAACACTGAAAAATACGTTCTAATCCTGTATTGTTTATAAACTCTTTGTGGCTCTAGTTATTTTATTCCTACCTTGTTTTTTGCCCTTTGCCATTTGAGAAAACAGGTCCACAGAGTTTACTTTTGTTTTGCTTTCATATAACACAAACCAAGACAGTTCTCCCTGGGTTATTATAGTCTAATTGGTCTGCAAATTACTGATGATCCACACTACTATGGGCAGCAGTTTGCAGTTCATTTGTAATCCACAGTACATTGTGATTTCGGTACAGATTCCCATTAAATGTGTGATGATGGGAATGTGTGATTTGATGGTGAATTGCTATAGATGTTTATTTCTGTTGTTTACTTGGCAATAACCAATGTCTGAGATTCTACTGTGTGTTTGTGTGTGTGTGTGTACAAACTTGTACTCAGCCAGGACTTCCTACTGCTGAAATAGTAGATGAAGAATTTATATGAAGGCAGACCTCAGCAGTGATGCCAAATGAAAGTCAGACATACTCAGATCAGCGTCCTCCTGTTAACAGGAACAGCTCTCAATAAGCTTCCCTCCTGTCTTGTGCTGAATTTCACCCTTGAAATGCTAACCTCTGCATAAACACCACAGCTCTAAATAAAACACAGCAGTATGAAGTCTCATATTAATGATATTTTAGACAGTAGCTCTGTATTTCACTTAACATGTTCTTTCACTGTTGGTTAATTGGTATCATTAGCACAAATGTCATGGTTACTTAATTTAATTAGTTCTTACTCATACATAATACTAATTTTCTCTTTCAGAAAGCCAAATGAAGAAATGCAAGTGAAAACAGCGTTTTTCATTTAGTTTGTTTTTTTGTGTAGTGTAGGTCTTCTATGTAACTGATTTTAAGGAAATAGTTCTTAGGAAAACTTTTTTAACAAGCGATAGCTTTACTTTAATGGAAATAGCTTCTGGAGATTTCCTACCATATTCACATCTTTTGGTCTACAAACCACTTGTCTATAATGATCAGACAATAATTCACTTCAACACTGAATCATACATTTATCTTTGAACATCTAAAGCTTTTCATGGACCCAGTGGGACTATTTGTGACACTAATTGCTTTTCTGGATTGGGGTCTTAGGGGTTTTTTTTTATTTTATTTTATATCCATACATAATGTAGAAATCATTATTTGAAAATATTTACCATGGAATAAAACTAGATGATAGTAGTCACAACCTCACTTTTAACTAGCTATGGAGGCTGCACAAAGCCTCCCCCATATTCTGCCACTTTTTATTTTCAAATAAGTATAGTGTTATGTATAGGTGATTCTATGATAACCACACCTTATAGTAAATAAAATGTTAAGTACAGATCTTTCTATTATAGTAACTTCTCAAAATAAAAAATTATAATACACCTTTCAGTGGCTCCAGACCACCGCTGGTATTAATAGAGCTGAAGACTGTGACTTGCTTTTGGAAATTACCTCTGCCCTGAAGATGTGTCAAACTACACACACCAAAATACAGTAAGGAAAACAGAATTGCTTAAGGTCACACAGTAAATAAATGACCAAGACAAATAAAGAACTGAGGGACTCTTCCTTATAGTTGGTGATCTCTCACTGCCCCAGACTAAACCTTTTCTCCATTGGCAGACATTACGGCATGCTTCCCTAAAGATATCAGCATCAATGTCTGTTGTGTCTTCCATTGATGTCTAAGCATTTTCTAAGGCATGGCTGTATATGCCAACTACCACACTTCAATATACAGCCCTCGAGTTATGTTGAAATAATAGGTAAAAACTACTGCAGATTTTCTTGCAAAAAAAAATAATTCGGGTGGCAACTTTATAAAGGTTCATACTAGTGCTTGCTTTTGCACACTGTGAGCGGTGGAATTCAATAGACCCCAATGAGAAGTCATGAAATGAAGGAATTTAAGTACTTGCATCTCTCCCTATAGCGAGATTATTGATTTAAACAGTATTCAATGTTTACATTATAGTAAATAAAATGAGGTACTGCAGTATTCATGATGCTACAGATTAAACATGGGAAGAGATCAACTTTAATGATCACGAGAAGGAAGTTAAACAAATTTTACTAGGTATTTGAACACAACTGGCTGTGGAAGAGGAGATATCTGAATGTACAACTCTCATCTGATAACTTACAGGTATGGTGATGATTCATACAAAATGTCAGAACTTAATTTACTGTATAAATTAAATTGAACCTTCAATTTTGGTAATTTTCATAGCAAGAAAAAAGATCCAATAAAATCAAGCAAGTTTCTTATAATGTGAGAATAGTGAATTTGTATTTACCCTGCAGCCTTTTTAAAATACAGTACATTTATTATGTGATATTCAAAGTAATAGAATTTGCTTTTTCATCTATAATAATTTTATTTAAAAAATATAAACAGATAAACCCCCAAAAGCCCTAAAAGCTGGAGCAAATTAAATCTGATTTGTTGGCAGTAAAAGTTACTTTCATACCTCAGCTCCATTCATAGTTACTGCTGTGGTTTAAGCCCAGCCAGTAACAAAGCACCACAAGGCCGCTCGCGCACTCCTGCCTCTCCCGCCCTGGTAGGATGAGGAGGAGAAAATATAAAGAAACGCTCGTGGGTCGAGACAAGGACGGGGAGGGATCACTCACCACTTATGGTCACAGGCAAAAGACAGATTCAACTTGGGGAAGAAACAAAACCAATTTACTACCAATCAAACCAAAACAGGATACTGTGAAGTAGACCCAGACCCTGGCACACCTTCCCCAGCCCTCCCTCTCCCCGGCCCCCCCCCACTCCCGGTTCTCTCCACCTCCCGCCTCCGAGCGGCGCAGGGGGACGGGGAATGGCGGTCGGGGTCAGTCCGTCACACCTTGTCTCTGCCGCTCCTTCCTCCTCAGGGGGAGGAGGACTCCGCACTCCTCCCCTGCTCCGCCGGGGGTCCCTCCCGCGGGAGACGGTCCTCCACCAACTGCTCCAGCGTGAGTCCTTCCCGCGGGCTGCAGTTCCTCACGAACCGCCCCGGCGCGGGTCCCTCCCGCGGGCCGCGGTCCTTCAGTGCCAGGCTGCCCCAGCGCGGGCTTCCCCAGGGAGCGGCGGCCATCTTGGGGGGCACCCACCCCCTGCTCCGGCGTGGGCTCCTCTCTCCCCGGGCTGCAGGTGGGCATCTGCTCCCCCGCTCCCCTCCGTGGGCCGGGGGGGGACAGCCTGCCGCCTGGTCTCCCCACGGGCTGCAGGGGCATCCCCTCCTTCCCCCCTGCCCTCGGGATCCGCACAGGGGTTCCTCTCCCATCCCGATCCCCCGACTCCCGGCAGGTTTCCCCTCTGGAATCTGTTCTCCCAGAGGCGGGTCCGGCTCCCGGCCGGGGAAGCTTCCAGCAGCTTCCAGCAGGAGCCGGCCCTGCCGATCCTGCCCCGCTACCGAAACCTCGCCACACAAACCCAAATCATTCCACCCCTTGCCTCTGCAAACCACATATTTAAGAATTATCACTAAAATCACAAACTTCACTCACATCAACAAAAAAAAAGACTTCCCCACCACAAAATTAGCAAAATCACCACCACAACAGCAAACAGAAGTGGACAATTTACACACAATCCACCCCTCCTGCCCCAAAAGGACTGTCATGGTTTAAGCCCAGTCAGCACCAAAGGACCAGGAGGCCACTTGCTCACTCCTCCTCCCATCCCTCCCCTCTCCGGTGGGATGGGGAGGAGAATCAGAAAGGATGAAAAAAAAAAAAAAAAAAAAAAGAAGGTAGAACCTCATGGGTTGGGATAAGGACAGTTTATTGGGACAACACAAGGAGGGAAGTTGCAATAATAGCAATAGTACAAATAAAAGAATATACAAAACAAGTGATGGACAATGCAATTGCTCACCACCCGCAACCTGACTCTCCACCACCTCCCCTGCTGTCCTACCACCTCCACCCCCCAGCCTGCTCCCAGTTTGTATACTGGGCATGACATCGCATGGTATGGAATACCCCCTTGGCCAGTTCAGGTCAGCTGCCCTGGCTGTGCCCCCTCCCAGCTTCCTGTGAAAATTAACTCTATCCCAGCTGAACCCAGGCCAGTTACATAAAGAGATTTTTAGGAAACATTAAGAAATAACTGTCATTATCACATTTATGTGGAGAATACTTTTACTGTCAAAATAAGTATTCATGATAATTTCTTATTTGTTAACTGATGGCCTGTATTATGAGTCAGATCTCTCAGATGATATATGGATTCATCTTTCAAACTTTCTGAGGTTTATTTCACCATATTTAGGACAACCTGAACATGGCTTGATTATTTTCTTGTGAATAAAATTTTAGCAATGTGAACGTGTTATACTGCATGTTGGAAATTTCTGAAGAATGTGACAGAGCAATCATTTCTCTCTCCCTCTTACTTCCTCCCCCCCTCCCCTGACATATTTTTGTAAAAAGAGATGTTTGTGCATCTGTACATCTGTTCAACCACAGGAAACACTTCAGAACTTCAGTAGGTTTATGTTCGGGTACACAGTGGATGATCTTATATTGAGATGAAACACAAAATACATAGTTAGACTACTTTGGAACATGATTTAAACCCTCCAGATAAAAGCTTAGTCAAGCAAGGTAGAAGTGTTTACTTTATGCATGCTGTTTCCTAGTTTACCTTTTGTTTTTTCCCTTTATATTCCTTCTCTGTGTTCTACTTTATTCTGCAAGAGAAGTTGTAATACTGGATATTAATTATTTATAGTGTGATTTCCATAAGGTCATGTCATAGTTTTCACTTCAGAGTTTGTCACTAACAAGGAAACTTAGTGACTGAAGTATTTTAAACAAAATGTTACAATTATGTTGGTAAGAAATTAATTTTGGAAGTGAAGTGTGTGATGATAATAAAATGTGATCTGCTTCTCTTGAAAGAGAAAATATATCAAAAACTTGCCATTGTTATGTCTTTCTGAGAGGCTATATAGAAAAGGAAGTTGCATTTCAAACATTATCATGTTTTTCTTTGTTTGTTTGTTTTATTTAACTATTTCTTTGTCTTCTGACAACTACATATCTCCATGTTTTCGGAGATTTTTGGGGGGCGGGGGTTGTCCTGCTTTGTGCTTCATAAACATAGACCTTTATGAAGGAAGTTTTAGAAAGAAAAAGTAAACTCTAAGTTCCCTAAAAAGACAAAGGTAGACAAAAATCTACCAAGTCCATAAAACAGATATGCAGTGAATTCAGCTGCAAAGCCTGGTGAAAATTTCAGCACCAATTCTGTTATAATAATTCATTTATTATAGGCTTTGCAAAGGAGAAAAGTATTAAATTGTTTGGTAGAAAAAGATAGAGGTAACAACATAACCTGGCTCCTTAGGCTTCATAAATGAGTTTTTAGCATACAAAAAAGAAAGAAGTACTTGTTTCTCAAAAAATTCAATGTTTTACATGTACAAAGGTTAAAGACACCATTTTCTTGTAAGCAGCAGAAAGAATTGTTTTGAAATACATGAGTAGTACCATACCCTGGACGATGACATTTGCCACAAGCAGTCTGACACAACAGAAGAACAGTTATCTAAAACACCAAACATTCATTACTCTTTCAGAGAAACTTTTTAACCCCAGGTCCAACTAGTAGCAAGACTAAGCAGGTATGCCCAGTCCGCACAGAAACAAATGTACACAACATACATCAAAGCATATACACAGGTACTTGCTGGTGGCCACACAGATCAAGACAGACAGGTACACTCCACATTCATATATAATAGAATCATAAACTCACAGAATATCTCAAGTTGGAAGGGACCCATAAAGATCATCAAGTCCAACTCCCTGCTTTTCACAGGACTACGTAAAACTAAACCATATCACTAAGAACATCATCCAGACGCTCCTTGAACTCTGACAGGCGTGGTGCTGTGGACCCTGTTCCAGTGACTGACCACCCCCTCAGTGAAGAACCTTTTCCTAATGTCCAACCTGAACTTCCCCTGACACAGCTTCATTCCCTTTCCTCGTGTCCTACCAGTGGTCACCAGATATCTCTCTCGCTCCCTCCCTCCCCCTCTCTCTCTCAACATATAAATAAAAATACATATGTACAATGTGGATCCCTCCATCAGCTGGACTCAGACACCCAGTCTGCCCAGTAACTGCCTCTGGCTCCCAATATCCCTCCATTGCTGCAGGGTATACGAGCCCCCAGGGGCACAGTCCCATTCCAGCTGCTGATGCAGACTCCTTTGCAGACACTAACATACACACACTGACACACATGCACACGCTTGCCCCCACACACACACCTATACAGTGGATTCATTCCCTAACTGGGCTCAGACACGCTGTCCATGTAGTAGCCAGCCCTGGTTCATTGCTCTCCCCAGTTGCTCCCCAATACACACACGCAGAGGTTCCAGCTGACCCCAGCCTATGGTCTCTCCAGCATGTAGCTGGGACTCTCCTGGTCCCTCCAGTAAGCAGCTCTTCAGGATTGCCCCTCACCCCCACACTTCCCCGGTTCCCAAACCATTTCACCCACTTACCCGCCAGTGCAGCTTGATCCTCGTTAGCGATCATCACGCTGCCTCGCACACCTGCACTCGCTCCAGGTTCTGCACCACGGACACATGGGCCCCTGTGACCTGAGGTCCCACTTCAGCTGCTGACACTCAGACCCTCATACACCCCCCCCAACCCCCAGAGAGTCCCTCACCCAGGGAAAATACTCAGAAATAGAGTCTAATAAGAAGATAGGACAGACTACACAAATCAAACACAGGGCATGGCCAGACAAGCATATCAATCACCCTTTTCACGTCCTTATCCCTCTGTTTTATTATGTTTGTTCCTCCCCAAATCATCTAGATTTCTGCCTTTCTCTGCTT
The DNA here is from genome assembly GCF_900496995.4 of Aquila chrysaetos chrysaetos. Classification (NCBI taxonomy): domain Eukaryota; kingdom Metazoa; phylum Chordata; class Aves; order Accipitriformes; family Accipitridae; genus Aquila; species Aquila chrysaetos. The sequence goes on along the minus strand of NC_044017.1, from coordinate 26,755,915 downwards.
TTGGTTCCTCCACTAAATATCCTGTAAATAGTCTTGCTGTCCTAGGTAATCATTCCTGATTCTGCAGGAACTGCTTCTACTCTTTAAAATTTTCTCTGTAAAGCTTGGTAAATTCTACAGCAGGATCTGGGGGAGTCAACGAGATGGCCAGATCTGTCACCTAGGATGTTAACCAGCTCACAGGTACATACAGACCTGTTGTCAAGTGACCTACGAACGGCAGGAGCTGCAGGGGACAATCCGTGGGACAACATGAGGCTCTCACCTGTACAGCTCTTGCAAGGATTAGACAAGTGCTTTGTTACGAAGTTCAAATATGACCTCTGTGAGTTTGTTTGTTATGGCATTTGGTCAACTACCTGGTCTCAGGTTGGGCCGTTGTCTCATCTCAACAGAGACTGATGAGGTAGTTGCTGGACCACCAGGAAACTGGTGACTGAGAGCACTGACTGCACACATACATACAGTCCTGATACCCCAGTGCGCCACAGCTACAATTATAGGAGAAGCCTCTGTTTCATGCTTATAACACTCTTCTAACTTCAATTCCATATACCTAGGCACACCCCACGCTTATTCCCAGACTCTCTTAGCAACTGAACGGCCATGCTGTTTTCCACCTCTAACAACAATTTATGAAAACAGCCAGCTTAGCTCATGACCTGACTGCTGGGTCTGTCCCAGGCAAGTCAAGCAGTAAGTTTTTTTACTAAGGATGGAAGGGATAATGCACTTTGGCAGCTAAGATTTTTTTCTTTTTTTTTTTTTTTTAATATATTAATATTTAAGCTTAAAGAGGACCCAACAGATGAACATATGGGAACAATGAGATTTTAAAGTGCTTTATGGGATGAAATGTTGGTGAACTGAAAATCACATTATGGGTAAAACAATACAAAATGAATAGGCATAATTAGTTTGTCATTGATTTACCAGAGCCTTAATTCTTAATAATTCTTAATAATCCTTTATGAGGTCATTGTGTGTTATAGGTCAAAGTTGTCAAGAAGGTTAATTTCTCGAAGACCACCAACACGTTAAAAAAATATATATTTAGTGTTTCAGAAAAAAATATTGAAAAATGAGTTTGTATTCTGGGAATATTTCACTTGATTAGGCATCACTTGTTTCACAAAATAAAAAAAAAAAACTTTTATGTATTTTTTGTCGTTTGTGGAGATGGACAAAAGAAATAAATTTCAAAGACCGTAGATAACCTGTGAAGTTGCTCGCATTTGGTGCTATGTGAGAGGGAATATATATTGAAAGAACTTAAAAAAAAGTGGCATGTATATGTAGCAGCCTGAAAATCAAGAAGAAAAGAAAGTCACTGAAGCATTTCCATATGAGAAAAAAATATTGCCTAGAAAGATTAATTTACAGTAGCTGAAGTATTCAGCTTCAAATAATACAGAATCCAGCACCACCAGACTCAGTTATACTAGTTAAGGCTGTAGCAATAGATTGCCCTTTTAGCTTACTACAAAATCACAAACTGCAAAAAATAAATGGTATGCAATGATAGGCTTCCAACATTGTGCAGTGTCTTTTAGGGTCAAAATCACAGGGACTACTTTCAAGTGAACTCCATGCCTATGGATATTTTTTTTTGTTACTATGGATACATCAAAAAAGTTAGATAACAAGCTGTTCTTATTAGTTATGTAGTACTCCTCAAAAAAGCAAGGTGTCAAGAAAGAATGTCTTTTTTTTTTTTTTTTAATTAAGATGACAATGAAATAAGTAAAGCAATAAGGGACATCATTAAGGAGAACTGATTGATTCTAGAATTCATTTCATTACAGTTTTTTAATAACAAATTTCTATTTTGATGTAGTGAAATAGTTTAGCCAGAGTACTAAAATGACTTATATTTATTTGAATTCCTCTAACATCTAGATCTGAGTTGTCCAGGAGACCTAAGAAAATGAGAATTTTAAGGGTGTTACATGCCTTCCTTCTCCCAGCTCTTGAAATTTCATATTTATAGGCTGCAACTCACAGTACGATAATGCTAGCCATTATGTGGGGATGTCCTGAAAACTCTTTGTCCGAAGCAACTTGCTTTGTCTCAAGTGGGAGGTAACGTTTTAAAATTAAATACAGTGCTGGCTGGTTAGGAACACAATAATGCAAGACCATATAATTTCCATGTTGTTTTTTTTTTTTTTTTTTTCTGAAAGAAGTGCTGAGTTTTCCATCTGAAAATTACAGAGACATTTATATGTGAAACTCACATAATCAAGTACATGAATAAGGTATTGGTATACCATATTCTTATTGATAAGATTGATAATCTTATTGATTCTTATTACTGTCAACTTAAAAAGCAGAGGCTCCCTTGTTTCAAAGATTGCACACCTGTCATAACCAACTGACTTTTCTGGCACTAACTTGTATTATATTTTCAGCAGGTAAAGAGCAATTTATGTTCTAGTCAGTACAGACCACAGTTAAACAAATTCTTGTTTAATACCTGAACACAGACAGGAAAGAAGCTCAAATAATAATTCACAAAAATGAAAATAAAAGCATTTTTTGATGTGCAACGGCTTTCTTACTATGGAGTTCAGATTAGAATCTCTCACTACCTGTCATTGTTCTCAGAATGTACTGTGTAATTTTGTTTTGTTTTGTTTTGTTTTTTAAACTTGTAATATTTCAGATGTTTGCAAATATATAAAATTATTAGGTGATAGTAATTTGTCCTCCAGTCTGCAGATATAGTGAAAGACCCTGAACTATTTTACTCATCTGAGTGGACTATTAATTCTTCACTCTTGCGACAGACAAATCTTTCTGGTGCTTTGATTCTGACACATCAAAATGTTTTCAACTTCATATGGTGTCAAAACCTTCTATTGCTTCTTACTAAACTTCTAGTACCTCCACATTTGCTTGTGAGAACTACTTAGTACCAACCATTATGGTAGCAAATGAAATCCACATACACTTCTTGATAATTTGGCAATGAAAGATAACACTGTCCAAAACATAAGAATTCCATAAATAATTCTATACTCAGCAGGAAACTTACTAACAGGTAGTTCAAAACTTGCTCTTTTGATGGATAACAACATCATGTTGCCATTTAAAAAGCAGGAAGCTGAAGACAAAAGCAGAAATTCTGTTGGTCAATGCCCAAAGTCAATCAGCAATCCAACAACAGAGCTGGGAACAGAAGCTACATCTATGATTCCAGGCTCTGGCTACAGCTAATATGTTAGAAATTATCTTGCATAGTTTTATTTTCTTTAATTATTGTTAAAAGGAAATCTATATTATTACTTTTATCTGTATTATTGATCTATTTCTTTGACAGCACACTGAAGATGGCTACAAACTCTGCAAGAGAGAATAAGCTACATCCACCTACATCCCGAGAACACTGGTCTGGTAGGTACTCATCATCTACATGATTTACCACACCTATGATTCACAAAATGTGCATTGGCTGGGTATTTTAGAGCCTGACTGAAGCTACTCCATTTTGCAATAAATCCTCATGTATGTGTTTAGTCAGAGAGGAAGCAAGATTGCACAGGACCTAGTGGTTACAACATTCACTCAGAGTGGAAGGACAATTAGTTTTCATTCCTGCTGTCCCATTATTTCCTAGTCTAAAATGTTTGTGAATTTAATAGAACTAGGTTTTCCTTATCCTATGGTATCTGCCGTGCTACAGAATCATGTTTGCTCATTTCCTTTAGCTGATTGAATATTTATTTTATCAAAATGGAATCATCTTCGTGTAGTCAATGAGCAAGTCCCAACTCGGAAAGCCCCATAGCTTGTAGCATAGATTATTACAGCTGGACACCTAAAACTGATGAGATAGCGGAGCTTGGATTCTTCCTGAGCACACCAAAAGACTTCCTTTTCCTGTCTGCTACAAATTATAACTTAAGTCTTTGATGCCTGTAAAAGGCAGTTGTAAATTCTAAATGCAGGGAAATGGCTCTCCATAGCGCAGAAACTTTAAGTACTTAGGAGGATGATATTTAAAACAAACCCTCTAATCCGTTTTTCTTGTAGGCTAGATGTAAAGGTGACCCACATGGAACAATGGGAATATCTCTTCCCTTCCCTAACAAGCAATGCGATCTTATACAGGACTTGTGCCTGTGCTTTCCAGAGACTCTTTCCAACCTCAACAATTCTATGTTTGTACAGTTCTATGATTTCACCAAACAAGTGCCAAGGAAGAGAAAATATGGGGCAAATAATTGTCCTATATGAACCTTTCCTTTGAGATACAGGATTTAAAACCATAACACAGAAAAACCTGCATTTTATAAGAGAACTGATAACCTTACACAGGTTAAGGTCCTTAGATCTGGCTGGTGTTCAAGGGATTTGAAGTCCCGCTTTTTTAAAATCCAGCTGATTGCTAGGTATTTCTTGACAAACAGTTCTTCACTCATAGAAAGGTATTTCTCACTGACAGGAGTTAGTAAGCTCTTTCTTGAGGCTCTGATCTGCAATATTTCAGTGTGAGTTAAAACTTAAAATAAAATGCATCCAAAACAGGCTAAACCTTCTCAAGACAAGTCAGTAACTTATCCTGAGCAGAACTTTACGTTTCTCTTTAAGAGTTACTTTTATCATACTGATTAACAGCAGGAATGGCTTCAGCCTCAGCTTTACACTAGTTTTGAGAGGACATTTACTTCCATCTCTTCTTTTACTCTTCCGTGGAAAAAATTTAGCCAGACCACAGAATCTGGCCTGACATTTTTTAACATAATTGACTATATTATGATGTCCAAGTATATTTATTGTAATTCCCCTCATATCTTAGAGGAATTATTATCTTCTATGCTGAGAGAAGAGTTCTTTTTATTTCACTCTTGGTAATTCAGTTTGCCACTATTTCAAATTATTTGACAGGAGTTGAATCAGAATCATAAAACAGTGATTTCCTTCAATTTGTTGTACATTATATAATTTTAAAACTATACCTCAACAACTAGTAGGGACACTTCTTGACAATTCCTTGTGTCATATTTGTTTTGCTTGTCTGATCTTTTTTTCTTTTTTTCTTTTTTTTCTTTTTACACTTTGCTTATATTTTAAATGGGACTTCAGAAACCATTTAACTTTCTTTAGCTTGCCACAAGCAGATCTATTTCTGGAATTGCAGAGACTGCTTTGAGGAGTAAGCCTCTGAGTGAAACTTTAACTCTGCTGGGAATTTTTCAATAACATCCTGATGCCTGCTTCTGGCAATCCACATTTCATTGTTTGAGAGCAAATACTTTCTGTTTACAAATGAGATATATAGAGATTTAATTTGGTTTCCCCAAATTACAGATTCCTGTTGAAGAAGCAGTCTGATAGACACAAAATCCTGGTGCCATGTATCTTTTAGTCATTCTACTCCATCTTCTATTTTTAAATTATGTGAAATTTAGGCTTAAAAAGGTGATAGATGGGTCACTTACAGTACAATCTTGTAGTTAGCCAGACATAAATTTATCATAACAGAGAACTGATTTACTGAGAGAAGAGCAAAAGATTTACTGAGAGCAGGCAAAGCAACCTTATGAAAACAGAAGAAATGAATCAAAAATAATATTAATTTTACAGGTGCTTATTCAGTTTGGTCCCTGTGGTAATAGTTATTGTGAAAATACTACTCAACAAGCATTACTTTTAACTGCCAAACTGAAGCACGTTATAAAATTTGTTAGGACTAAAACTAAATGCCAGAAGTGGATTGAAGGATTTGTGTTACAGTATTTTTGGAAGCATATGGAAAATTTCTTCTACTTTGCAGAAAATATTCCCTTTTTTTTCAGGCTTTCCTTTTACTGGGGAAGAAATTCTCCTTTTACTGCTTCCAAATAGTTCACCTTGATATATATTCATACAGACTAACTGTTAGATGTGGGGGTTTTTAATTCAGTCCTAGGACTCTAACCAGCTTAATCAAAGCATGAATTCAAATATAGTTGTAGCTGTTAAGAGCATGCAAGCCTTGGGAATAATAAAAAAAAAAGGGTTACAACATTCAAAGGACCACTGTTTTCAACTACTTGCTAGATGCAGGAAGAAACGGGCACAGAGAGGTGGAAAATGAGCAGGGCTTTGCTTGTGGAATTTCATTGGGAAATGAACAAGTAAGCTTCATTATACTACACAAAGTGTAATGCTAATTACAGTAACATCAGTCCTTCACAAAAGAAAGTGAGAAAATTAAAGGTTAAATGTGGTTGAATCACAAACTGATTCTCATTCTGTTCTTACAGGGTTATGGTAGAGCCATGACGGAATGCTAGTGAGGGGCCATAAATTGATTTCTCATTGAATCAATGATTGTTGTATAAATTGAATGTATCTTACATATGTATAAATGCTGTACGTATATGGCTCTAAACAGACTCAAAGTATCCACTGAGATAGCAATTAATTTATTTTCAAACACTGTAAGTAACTCCTCCCTCCTACAGAAGAGACATTGAATCAAGGAATCACCAGACAATCCTATTAATTCTGAACAAATCATACATCCTGCTCCCTGAAATAAAAGTACTCTTAAAATAAAATAAGACAGAACTTAACAACAAGTTAAAATATGTTGTAATTTAGTTGTCTTTTTCTTTCCTTTTTTTTTTTAATCTGTCTTACCCTTGGGAATGCTACATGTGAGTAGAAAATCTATAGCATACCTTACAGAGACATGCAACGTCATCACCATATGTTGTCTGAATGTTCTTGGGTCAGTGAAAAAGATTGTCAGTAATGAACGCTTGCTTATTTCAGAAATCACAAACAATTTGTCTTTCTCCAACTCCCAGAGAACTGCGATATCCTAAAATCTCTTTTTGAATGAATGACTACTGATTTTCAGTATTCCACTCAGCCAGAGTCCTGGGTTCCTGCAACTGAAACTGAATTGAGAGAACTTAGCTTTTCACATGACCTGAGTCTCAATTAACAGGCTAAAAAAGATTTCAGAGATGACTACAACTCTGACCTTATGTTACATATAAATAGCATGTTATTAGGCATAGTATAGGACCCAGTTCTAGAGCCAGAAACCTAAATGTATCTACAATATCAGTGTTAGCTAGTTGTCTAAGCTGCCATTATAACTGCCGAACATGAGCATCTGGTGCCATTTAAGACACCCTAGAGTATAACAACTGGCCTCCAGACGATGGTCTAGTAGACCACAATTTTCCTGCAAGTTGGGTATTGTATCTACCTGATCTAAGTCCTTATCTCAGCTACCTCAGGGCATCCCAAATGGCTCTAGCCACCTACCCTTCAGAAACTAAATCCTGCCCTCCAGTGACTCTGCTGAGCAGGGACTTGAATTATCATTTCAATAATTATATAAGAACTAGTGCCATTCATGATACTCTAGGATGTCTGAGATAACTGCACAGGCTTAGCAGGTATGACATGATCTTCACAAGAGCCACGATATCTCAAATTAGAGGTCAGGTAGAATAATAGAGTACATATTTGGCACCAGAAACCTATATTTAGGCAACTGAAATCTGTTCATAATGTTAATTATTTTACAGATATCTGTTCTGACATAAGTGTCCTTCTCTGTTTTGGAGAGGGTTTTACAGGTTGTAGAAATTTTAATTAGGAAATTCTATGTCTAAGCCCCTCCAAAATTTTGCACCAAGTATCTGATCTATATATGAGTAACAATGATAATATACTGCTAACTGAAGAGATGCTATACTTTCCTTCTTGAACAAAAAGGCAACAGTCACAAACATAAATATTTCTCATTGGTGAGGAAGTAAATGAGACCATATGCATAGCAAAAATTTTCTTTGTATAAGTAAGGATGACACAACAGGATCCTGTATATTAAACATGTCTCATACAATTTAAACATTCACAAAATATCTTACTGATGCATGTAGACCTTATTACGTAAATTTAATATACTTCAAGGGGACCAAAAATATATATATATAAATAAATAAACCTTCATGATATCCTTAAAAAGCTATCAAAATTTTATGTATGTACTTTAGGGACACCTAATAATTTTTTTTTTTTTTTTTTTTTTATAAAAGTCTCATACAAAAGACACTTGCAAGAATTTGCAGTTTTTGAAAAATTTAGAAAGAATTATCTTGAATTCTTGCCAGCATCAAATCCTTTTTTCATGATTAGTTTTAATACCATTTGTTAAATGCACCACATTAATTTATGGTGCATTCATTACAGTTCGATAAATTATAATTAAGAGGCTATCTTGTTTACATTAGGTCAAAACTAGCATGTTGAGACTATTAATGGGCAATTCACTCACACAAAATACTATTATATACCTCACAGGAAAATAAAATGCAGTTATTATCACTTGTCTATTTGTAGGTCGGTTTCTAAAATTAAATTTCAATAACTGTTTTAGTGTAACTCAGATAATACATGGATCAGCTGTACTCAAGCGACTTAGAATGTTTATTGCAGTAACTAATGCTAAAAGAAAACTCCAGCTGAATGTGGTTACCATGGCCCTAGTCATTCCAAGTGGGTTTTCAACCTGGGCTAATACAACACAAATTTTATATTGCTTCAAAATGATCCCTCTATTGCCTTTATTCCCTCCACCTTCTTTCTTTCTTTTCTTTTGCCCATGGACACATAATTAGCATGATCCTAACTTTTCTAAACAAAGTATTAATCCCGTAGGTTTTTACTTTCAATAACCATGTCTAGTGGTGCTGAGGAAGGAACTATATTATGTTCTGCTGTAAAAGTTTTAAAAATTATTTTGAAGAAAGATTTTTTCAGAGTTAGAATTTAACTTCACACAGTGTTTTAGTAGTGCTACCTACAGTTAATATATCCAGAGCCCTAATAGCACTGCATTATCAGAATAAAACCCCTCAGTGGATATTTCACTTGAAAAGCCCAGGGGAGAGATCGTCAGAGAGACTGGATTACAAAAGCTTCAGTTGTAAGTATAGATTTAGATGGTATGATCTCCTCTTCATCTTTCTCTGATATAGATGAGATGTATTATATAAAGCACAGGCAATTCAAAGACTATGTTTTCTTTGGGTTCGTAGCAGACCTTTACATGCATATAAAATATATGCTGTTGAAGAGCATAAGCCTATCTAGCTCCTTCCAAATATTAAAATTTTCTTTGTGTTTTACTAGTCCCATAGATGTGGAACATTAGTATGACTTCATGAATAGGATAATGTATGGTCAGAAATTTATTTGCAATTAAACTCAAGAATGTTGCCTTCTGGTCTAAATGACTGCTGGGTGGGGTAAATTTCAACCTCTACCAGACAGCATACTATTAGAAATTTTTACTTTAACCCATCAACCTCTGCTAATTGCTTTTTGTTTACTTTTTGGTTGTCCAGTGATGTGCAAGGTATCAAAATTTTACCTCTCATACTAATGCCATATAAGCACTGGGCACTGCAGTGGAGAATAAAATACACACTGAGATTAGTATAACCACTGATAAATAGAAGCAAGGTCAGTATTAAAGCAAGGACATGCTTATATTTTACCTAATTTATGAAAATAGGAACATATATGTAGGTTTATGTTTACAAAACACAGTGACACTTCAGAAATTGTTAAAGGCTTTCAGGAATCATGTTCTATCCCTAGTTAATTTAAAGTAGATTTAGCAATAGAGCAACTGTTCTGATGAAAATCAGAATTTGAAAGTGATGGAGTTTTCTTAATCAACAATGCAAATAAAGTTCAGCCCAACAATCAAGTTTCATAGTCATTCTGTAAAAAGAAATTATCCAGTAGTTGACCTTAATTATACCTACAAGTCAGTACAGTTGCAGAATTAGTAGCTAGGTGAGATCAATTTAAAATGTTATCCTTTTGTTCTACTAAAATCTTCCTCTCTCCACCCCCACTGCTGGGTCACCTAGAGGAGGTCATCCAGGTTTGTGCCCAGTCAGGTTTTGAATATCTCTACAGACGGGGACTCCACAACATCCCTGGGTAACCTGTTTCAGGCTTTAAACAACCTCACACTAAAAAAAGTGGGATTTTTTTGTGTTCCGGTGGAATTTCCTGTGTTTTAATCCATGCCCATTTCCTCTTTTCCTTTCACTGGGCACTACTGAGAAGAGTCTGACTCCCTCTTCTTCATTCCTTCCCATGAAGTATTTTTTCATTTTGATAAGGTTCCCCCTCAGCCTTCTCTTCTCCAGGTTGAATATTCTCAGCTTTCAGCCTCTCCTCCTGCAAGAGATGCTCCAGTCCCTTCATCATCTTTGTGGTCCTTCTCTGGACTTGCTCCTCTAAGTCCATGTCTCTCTTGTTCTGGGGAGCCCAGAACTGAACACAGAACTTTAGTCCTCAGTAGAGGGGAAGGATCACCTTCCTTGACGTGCTGGCAATGCAGCAGATCATTATCAGAACATGGACTTTTAGCAGGAGTCAGTCAAAATAAAAGTGGGCAAAGATATCCTCAGAGTAAGAGTTAATAAGTATTCTGACTTACCATGACACTCTGAAGTGCACACCAGTCATGTGCCGACAAGTGTGGGACATTCTCACTCCGTACTATAGGATGTAATAAATTTATTTAAGATATACTGCAAATATGCAAGGCTATAGTTAAATGAGATTGATCAGATTTTGCAAACTATTTCAGGGGAATCTGTGTCCCTCTGGCATTTCATGATGTTGTCAGAACCTTCTTCATTCTGCTTTCATTTCCATTCCTCTGCCCTAATCGTTCCTTACAGACACCTACTTTTTATGGAGAAGCAATTTTCCTTGTACAAGCAGCAGTTTTAGTCATCTTCACACTGCCAACACATATTTCTCTCTTCTTGTCACACCACCCATTCTTTATTCCATTTATTATTATTTTATGTTTTTCAAAAAGTTCTTCATTATTGTTGTTTAATAGTGGGTTAGATTGGATACAAGTCAAATATTCCTTACTAGAGTCAGCTTTTACTTTCAGTTCCTTGTCTTAAAGGTTTCCAGCTGGGTTGTTTTGGGAACCTACAACTGCCATTCCCATTGTCATTACTTTCGTAGGTACAAATAAGACATATAGGGAGGTACATCTTTTTCCCAAGGTAAAAATAGCTTAAAAGGAATCAGTAAGTTAAAACTAAACCCACAGTGTCCCATCAGGGGTAAGCAGATAAATACATACCTCTGAGATGGATATTGCATGAATTTGAACGGTTGCTATGCTCTGTTGGAGGGTACAGAATATATGATGCCTCCTGGACATTTTATATACAGCAAACAGTGCTTGAAAAACAGTTTCCATAGACAAAGACTCTATGACAAACAAACAAAAAAACCAAAAATGCATGCTGTGAGTACTGTATTCTACTCAGGTTAAAAATTTTGGTCCACTACTTAAAGCCTCAAGAGCTACACTTTTAAAATGATATGTGAACTTTTTAGGAAAGTACAAAAGATAGTATAACTGTTATTCAGTAAATATGTGGTTAGGTTATTTGTATATGGATCTGACATTGAAAATTTATCAGTAGGGACAATTTCAATCATATCTACAAGTGGAGACTATTTTAACCATCATAAAAGGTTTCCAGGTTCTACTTTATGTTATTTTAGACTTCTGAATTATTATTCTCCTTAGTTGCTGTGTATGTCTTAAGTTCATTTTCTAAGCAATTCTGCACTGAACTTAGAGATTTTCTGTATTTTTTTTTTTTCTAATGCATAAGTCCCCAGTCTGTGACGTTAGTTGTGCATCATTCCTTCTTACTGAGCAGCAATTCAGTTGTAACTCCTCTTTCACCTTATTCCTTTATGACCCTGTATTTATTTTTGGAATTAGAAGCAAGTAGGTGCTAGTGATGAAGCCTCATCTCTAAAGAAAACAGCACCTTCAGTTTTTGTGACCTGCAAAGGGGACACATGGTGCCTGCAGGTCCATTTTGAATAAATATTTTGGATATAGTGTATACATAGTTCTTGCTGTTTGCTACAGTTTTGCTTTCTTCACATTAGAGTAAACTACTTTTCATCAACATGCTAAGCTCATACACAGAGTGAATCAACTGATGTCAGGAATGTGGGCTGTATCCATGCATTTGATAATGTATTTTTCTTCAGAATTGTATAATGTTATGAGCTGGCAATGCAGAAACAGCAATTATTATATCAAGTGAGACCAGGGGAAATTTTAAAACCTGAAGACAAAATTCTGAACCTTCAAGTCAAATGTTATTTACATATTAACATAAAGATGTAAAAGCCTGATTTCCTTCTCAGTATGCAAAGACATTGGAACGCCTTCAAAAGTAAATGCCTTAATAAAAACGTTAGAATTTATAACAGATTACAAAATTAATCAGATTCAACACTTTTATTCTCTCTAAATTTATCCAGAAATGGAGATGGAAACATTTGGGACGTTTGTTAAGAGACAAGCAACACCATCTGCTATGGGAGGCATGTCATTGTGCAGATCAATGGGAGAATAGCTTTAAGGGACATTCAAAAGAATTTCTACACCGAACTGAGTAATGACTCACAAAGAAAAAACTCACGGGGTTTAAACAACGGGGAATGTGTGCAAAGTTAGGCCTAGGAGAGAAAGGAGTGAGTGGTTTGTTTGTTCCCTGATGGTGAACAAACCAAGAGTTTCATTATACTGGGAGGAAGGATTCTAGTTTAGATTTTTTCTCTTTCACATGTTCCCTCAAGACATTTTCCATGCTTCAGTGAATGTTTTTTTGTTTGTATCAAGCCAAAATTAAAAAGCAGTATCTCTTGAAGCTATTATTTAAACATTGCAAACTGTATACCAAAAACTGTTGCTGGTTTTCCATATGCGCACCTAGTTCCACAAAATGTTACAAATAGATTTTAAATAGTTAACTGTGGAGAGATTTTAACCTCTATCATTTATATCTGTTACCTGGTTTTACCAAGACAAAAGGGGCTAATACAAGAATAGCAGTATCCTTTTCAGTGTTCTTTTGACCGGTAGGTCAAACTTCCAAACGTCCATTCAAGCAACATCACAAGAAATGAAATGAACTGCAACACATCAATAAGCGTTGCCAAAATAAACACATTTAGCATTTCAGAACACCTGAGTGCTTTAATTATGAGATGGGGAATTCATGGCATGAAAAAATGGCTTCCAAAGAGCCATCAGGTCAGTTCAGGACCCCGATTTCTGTATTTTAGTGGCAGAATCCATCAGGAAGAAGGAGAAGTGTCACTGGCTTCTGTTGCCTTGGCAACCTGTGTTACCAAACAACAGGCTGGGTACCTGCTAGCAGGTTTAAACTTTTCGGCTGCTATGACACTGACTGCAATGACAGCAGAAACAATATCTTTTGCTGGATGCTTTCCTGATAGCAAAACAAGATAATATTTTGCATATTTTTTTCACCATCCTCGATGCTCTTTCCCATTTGCTTTGTGTTATGCTTGTTGGTAGCATTAGCTGTAATTAATCTGAACTCTAAATCCTGTTCTAAGAGACTTACATTAGCTGCATAGTATTTTCTCAAATGCCCTCTTGATAGTACTTTTTTCCACATATGGTCTTTTGTACAATGGCACATTTTGGTGGAATGGCTGAAGAGAACAAGTTAGTATTTATTTATTTATTTATTTATTTATTTGATTTTGTTGATTTAAGCTGTTTGCACTTTCTCTGCTTGTGGGTGCTACAGTTCTAAAATATTTGTAATAATAATAATAAGATAACTGGGTGGGATTTGGTACCTCTAGCTACAGAGCAAATTTAAGGATAAATACAGCTGTTCCTGTAATTGGCATGCCGATAAAGGCTACGTCTGGTGGGGTTGGAGCTTTAGACAAGCCTGGCTGGAGCAGATGGTGCAGAGCTTCTCTCTGATCTAAGACACACTATTATCTACAGACACCCAGGTGGGAGTCCTCTGATCAAATGTAGATGCCTGAATTTAAACTAGTTGCCCTAGGTTCTTTTTATTGCCAATGAAGAGAAATGGACACTGTTAGGAAGAAATTTATTTCAACCTAATGTAGACTAGTAAACTAGGAAAGATGAACTGTGCCCTATATGTTCGTATTTCTCTCCGTTGGATGTAAAAGAAGCTTGATGACTAGCTCAGGCACAGAGGTCTCACTGTCTAAAACTGGGTAAGCTCAATGCACTTTTTAAAAGGTTTATGGAGATCCCGGTTATCATTGCCCTGGCCATTAACTGAGTCTCTTTTTGTGACTCTCCTGGCCACATCTTTTCTGTTCTCAATTAAATTAGTAGACTCATTAGTCACTCTCAGCCATGGGTTAAGTTAATCACAAGTCATTCAACTTGCTTTAAACTAGCAAGCATCTGGCTTTGGATCAGACTGCTCTATGGGAAGGCACTTCTATGCTATTCTTTCCAAATATCTGTACTATTTTCTTTGAATTCCTTTTAGTGCTGTGTTTAAGTTGTGTTTGGGCATCAACTCAAGATGCAAATGTACAAATTAATTTGTCTTCAATGCAGCTGTCTGCATGTGAGCTGAGTGTCTAAGTTCTGATTATAATTGATGGAGATATAGGACTCAATGCGGTTGCCAACCTGTGGGCATTCGCTGCCATTTCACACACCATAGGGTAAGAGAAACATCAACACAGGGTTGACAGATATGGCGCAGGAGCAATGGAAGACCTGTACCGTGTTGATCCAGCTGGAGGCCAAGTGATATACCTACCTTAAGATATCTAAAATGACTTTAGAAATTATGACACTGGACACCAACTGAATTTTTCCCCTAGTAAGATGTTCAGTTGGCCAGCTGTAGATGTATGCTTTTGAGTGAACAAAACAGCTTGCTCTGCTTCCACAATATCATAGAACAGTTCCCTGACAACTAGTAAAAAGGATAAGGCAATAGAATTCAGGCCAATTCAAGCAAATTATAGTGTTCAAGGGTTAAAGTCTTCATTAGTTTTTGTTGTGAACAATTCTATCCAGATGGATACGGTGACAGTGTTTGGAAGGGAGGTGAAGGAACCCTTTGCAATAAATGACAAAAGTAGAGCATTAATTGCTTAGCTGGAGATCTGTTTTACAGAACGGTGGCTGTTCAGGAAACAGTCAACTGCTGCTGAAACCAGTGAGGGTGCAAACACTGTGTATGGTAAGAATTGACCCTAAAGGACTGTCATGTCCTCATTTTCTACTATTTTGTTTATGGAAGATTTGGTTTGTGTCTGGTTGCAAGTCACAAATAAATGACTACACTTCTTGAAACTGGTTCTGTTATTTTCTGTTAATTGGTTAACTATATGAATTCAATCCTGCATGGATGTACTACAGTTGCTGTAATCCACTTCAACTATTTCTGTAGGAACCTGGTGAGGAGCAAGCTTAGTCAGTTCTGCGTGTTTTCAATGTGCCCTCAAGTGAATTCCATTTTCTTATATTTGCTTCTGTTTTCTGGGAGACGTGGGTCATTTCTTTCCCCTCCAGCAACCCTAAAACCTCAGCTGATGTAAATTGGCAGAGAACTGTTGATTTCATTGTCATTGTATTAATCTACTTGAGCTTACAGTAGCTCCAGAGTTGTAGGAAGTGACTGTATAGAACCAGACACCTTCAATATATATTCAGGATATCAAATTTCTATGTCAAAGACATAGATGCAGCTTTCTCCTCTGGGAGAAGTACTCACCAAATATGCACAGTGTACCACAGATATATTTAAAAAATGTTCTGTCAAAAGTATTGTGCCTGGTCCCTCTGGGTTCAGAGTACTGACATTTATGAAATCCTTTTCCTCTATCAGTCAGTGATCATGCAGTTTTTTAGAGCACTAATTGTGTCTTTTTTTCTTTCTCTTTCATGCAAAAGTAATCTAGCTTTATTTTTTTTTAATATCCCGGTTTTATTTCTTTAATCTCCCTCTTCTGTCTATTTCTCCTTACAAATCAAACACCTGCTTATAAACATCTTCACTGCTTCTGACAGGAACTGAATCCAAAATAAAAGATAAAATAAGTCATGGCTTGGGACTTCTTTCTAGAATGGCAAACAGAGAGGATTCTGGTTGATGTAAACGAAATCATTTTTGCTGTAAACTCCAACTGTCCCATTCTACTGCCACAGTTACCAACACATATGCTTTGGACAAGGAAAGTATTTCATAATGCTCTTCCATAAGATCCCAGACAAGAAACCACAGCTTTCTCCTAAACATTCAAAGTTTTTTGTCTTAAAATCCTTTTACCTTTCATGCAGAGAAATGAAAGAAAAGTGGCTAAGACTACAGATGCAGAAAACGCGTGGAAGCATTCTCAATTTATGTCATTTACACGTCTCTTGAGAAAGAATGCAACAATATCTCTGATTACTGTTAAAACCATCAGTAGAACATTGGTCCAAATAAACTGTAATAAGGATATATTCTTTGCCTAATGTCTGGAAGTTAATTGCAAGGAAATCAGTAGAAGTTGTTCAAATTATTTATTAAAACAAAACAAAATAAAAAAAACCCTCAGGAAGCCACCAAGAAATAATACACAATAAAAGTAATAATGATTTACCCTTAAAAACTGCTTTCATGAAAATCTAACCAATTTGCTGGCACTTGTTGAATTTGTTTAATTTTTACTGTGAAAAAGGTCTAAATTCTTCCATCCTCTTTCTGTACTAATAAAAGGGGGGAAAAAAGGAAAAAAAAAAAAGTCCCATTTTGTATTTCCCATTTTGCTTAACCAGTTACTTATTAAATTCTATCAAAATATCATATAGCCTATCTGTTTAAACATTCATAAAATGCAGCAGAGATATATGGTGCTTTTTCACAGGTTACTGTGTGGGTGCTGTATGCTTTGTAGAAAAGGAGGGACTGGGCGATGCGGACCCTTTGCCTTGTTTTGGCTAATGCAGCTGGGGGAAGCAGGACCTTATGCCAAGGAGGGGAGATTGCTTTGCTGTTTCCTCTAGAGTAACTCTGCCTGCTCACCGAAGGGATGTTTTCTGGGTGCAGTAAAGGGCAAATAGAGAGAAATCCATCCAACACAAGGTCCTGCAGCATGGCTTCGGACTCGCCGACTCCTCAGGCTGTGATTAATCTGAGCTGAGCTGAGGCTGGACGCACTGAATGCAGCTGCCAGCCGTTACCTGGCCGCTCGGTGAGCCACAAGCGCTGGCTGAGCAGACTGAAAATTAATCCTGTTGCAAAAGAGCAGTTAGTATTAGACAAGTCTGCAAGGCCAGAGCAGGAGAGGACAAGATAGAGGAAGAGGAAGAGCTTTCAGCGGCACCGAAGTGAGACACTGGTTTTGAAAGCCTCTTGAAAACATAGGATGTAAGCAGCAGGAGGGCTTTCCTGAAACACGGATCAAACCCACAGCCAAGCCTGACTGGTGACAGGCATTTTTTTTTTTCTAGAATTCACTGGACTAGCAAGCCATGCAGAGGAACGAATTTCTTACAAGGACATGGCGGATGGTCATTTTTAAGCCTTTTTGTTTAATCTGTTTCACCTGAGAGGCTAGAATTTTCTCCATTTTTACAGTGTACATGTTCTTCTTGTGATGAAATGAAAAAGTAGCTGAAGTGACTAGATTTGCTTGTGTATTCCCTTTCTGGAGGAAGATGGGTAGTTTCCCTTCAAAGATCTGATCAACATTTTTTTTAGAGAGTGGAAGGCACTGGCAATTTGTATATTTACTTTAAAGAGAGTGAAAGGAAAAAAGAGATTCTTCCTCTCCGTTCTCTGCTGAAGTTGGAACTTCAGAATAATTTGATTGTTTTTACATTGACATTAAACATATTTTTGCTGGTTGCTTAACCAGTTTAACCTGACCTTATGCAAGTCATGTTTCCAACTGAGGTTTTAATACAGGAGAACTTAATAGGTTACAATTATAAAGATATGGCATTTACAGAACTCAGGGCTATTAACAAGTCTCACTGTTTAGGTGCATTTTCTCTCTGCCGTGAAAACCCAGAGCTTTTGGTTTTCAATAAAAAGACAAATCAGGAGGATTTTGTATTTTTCTATACAACGCTAAAAAAATGTAATGGGTCAATGTAATGTGAAAATCATTCTTACAGCACCCAGGGCAGAAAAAAGCTACTGAGCTCTGACATATTTCAGCTATTACTTATAACTCACTAAGGACAGTCTTAAAAAAAAAATAAATAAATGAAGGCAGGTAAAAGAGAATGACACAGAGCCTCTTAAATAACTTTTTAAATATGTGCCGATTCAAAGACGGAGCTGGTTGAAATATTTTCAGTGAACACTATATTAAATTAACTTAATGAAACAACCTATTTGTCTCTTTGTGAGCAGTGAACTATGATTTTATTTCATAATAATAAACAAAAATAAGTGATTGACCACTTTGGATCCACCTTTTAATTTTAGTCTCAACAAAAGGAGAAGAAATATAAGCTATGTTCACGATTACTGTGATTTGGAAGAACTGGTAGAAATTAGGGCTGGGAAATAGAAGCAAAGAAATCAGAAACTCATAGGTTCCTGAAGGACATAAAACTAAGAAATGAGGGAAGCAGAATGGTAAATTTGATAGAATATCTGATGAGAAGGAAGAAAAGAATGAATATAAATATAAGTACTAGTATTATATTAGAAAACAAATATGCTACAAAGCAGTTTTTTCCTAATACCTTAAAGCATATTTTTAAACAAATGTCTCTGATGACCAGTCTCCCGTCTGATTTCTAAATAAAATGGTATTTGCGATCTTTCACAACACTTGCAAAAGATTAACACCGAGAAGGAGAAAAACTTTCTGAAAAATACAGCGTGAATACAGGAACCATGGCACTTGAAGAATCAAGACAGTGTCAGTCAAAATAAGTATGACTTTTACCATGCAAGATCCTTAAGAAACTAATGGGACTATTCCTTTATCATTTGCTGTTATAAAGTTGCCAACTCTTAACATAAGGTGTTGTTGTCTTTCTTTGGATCATTTTATTTGGGCATATTTAACCATGCCCAAAGAGGCTCTGCAAGCAGGATATATGCAACTAAAGGCATAAAGCAATTATTTATTGGCTAATATATGAAAAATGTGGCTAGGTTTAATGAGCTCCTAGGTTAAACATTAGTGTGCTCACTGTCCCTGACAAGGCACTGAAAAGCTTTTCCTGCCCAGACAAGCATTAGTGAGGAGGGGCAACAGCGTCAGCTGCTCTCTAAAATGTTAAGTTTTGCTTAGTTGTTGATTCTTTGGTCTTGCTAAACTGCCACCCCCACGGAGACCATTGACATCAGCAACAGACTGACGTTAATGTCACCAACCAACTCCTTGGGCTGTTGTGTGGGTTTGGTTTTTTTTTTTTCCTTTCTTTTTTAATGACAGCCAAGTTGTTGGTTTTCATCTTGAATCTTTAAGCTACTAATGCTCCCCATATCTATAATTGTACCTCTGTCTGTAAGTTTCCCTTCCTTATCCTTCTCAGCTCCACTCTCTACACCTTCTCATAGCTCTTTCTCACCACTTAACAATTTCCTCAAAAGTCTGACCCAAGGTTATGCTGTTGAACTACATCAGAGCTGGGCCAAGGGTCATTGTAACATAGATGACCGAGCCCAGAAGAGGCAGGGGAGGTTACAGCACAGTTTATGGTGAGAGCAGCTTTTACAAGAGTTGAATTTCCATGGTTGGCCTGGACACATGGAGTAGAATTGATTGCACGGCGACTCGGCTTCAGCCCGCTTTGCAGCAGTACATAAGTTAGGTGCCTAATTACTGGAAGCTTCCCTCCTGTCAGGGGAGACAGAAAAGCTTCTCCAGGAAGAGAATTAGACCTTAATGGGCTAAATAAATATCTGTAGATGCCATCCTTTCCCTCCTAACTCTCTCTCCCCAGAGGGAGCTTTGTCCAACAACCCAAATTAGATAATTTAGTAAGGAAAATATATGTACTCCCTGGGATGAATCCAGGTCTTTACTTTCAAGAATTTCGTATTGCAAAACCAAGTATTTTCCCAACATTTACTGATAAATGATAGATCCTCAAACTCTTACTCATGTGAATAATTTTTACTCCTGAGTAGTTCTGGTGAAATCATTCAGACCATTTACGTAAGTAAGAAGTGTCACATAAATGCATCCAAACTACTTTTAAAAAGGTTAAAAACCACTCTGCTTGCTCTGGGATCAGAATCCAGTGCCGTTGCTGACATTTTGTGAGGCACAGAGCCATCCCAAGGTTTCTCAGATGCATAGGCATGGGAAGGAGAGGGGTAAAGGGCTGGAGATAGGCTATGACACAAACCTAGGACTGAAACTCCTGTCCCAGTCTAGAACGAGGGACCTCGGAAAGTCAAACTTACAGTCTTGTTACTGCTGTTGAGATATGAAGGATGCTGACAACTCTGGTGCACAATGTTGCTGAGAGAAGCCATAACATGGTCCTGATGAGTAGTCACAACCCACACAACAAAGCACCACTTGTGGCAGCAAGGGCTCTAGCAGCTTTTGGCCATCAGCCTAAGAGGTCTTCTCTGAACTGCTTGTCTTCTGCCAGGAGCTCCTCATGGCTTAGAAGTAGTTGGAAGAGAGCGGGTCCTCCACACCAACAAAAGGAGAAACCTTCTAGCCAAACCCCTGCCAGTGGTTGAGTCCCCCTCAGTGTACCAAGGACGGTCATGGCAGACAGAAAGAAGTCGGCTCTGTGCTGCTTGCACAGTCCATGGGGTGGTTCATCTACTGCATTTCCCCACAATTTGCTCAAGGAAGTAAAGGAGACTTTGAATACAGGAATCCTCTCCTATTTTGTGCATGCCCTGAAGGAGGATATGTCATGCTTACCCTCCACTACTTCTTCCCAGGCCTCTTCCCTGTGTGTCAAGCCTCCCTGCACAGCCCTTCCACATGCCTGAACAAGCTGCATAACATCCATCCACGCCATGAAATCACCATGAAAATGCCTTTGCAAGCTCATATTCGACTCCATGACATTAGTATCGTGTCCTGTCAACATCCAGGGTAAAAAGACCTTTTACTACCTGAAGAGAGAGTAAGAACCCAGTGGACCACCTTATGTCGAGATCTGATTCCCTGGACACATCAGCTGGATCCTACATAACGAAGTGGTGAGCATGGATGTGTTCGCGGCATGGTTTTTTGTTAGGTTCCCTAATGGTTTCCCTCTGCAACAGGAGGGAAAGTCAGGCACAAACGTCCTCCAAGTGTGTCGGGATGCTGCCCCTGTCACCAAGGTGATAGTTGCACTTTACCCTCACCTTTTTATTTACACTCTCATGTTCTAAGTCCTCACTTAGTTGCAGGACCTCCTCACCCAGTCCCCTGACCCTGTCCAAGCTGGTTCACCCCACCAAGAAGAGGAATCTTGATGGAGGGGTGTGTGTGGTGTGAGGAGTCACAGCCACTGTGGGGCCTTTTTCCCTTCCCACGTGGTGTTAAATCCCAGGACAGAGCCTCCATGGGCAACTCCTTGGATATCTTCAGGGAAGGGTGCGTGCTCTTGGGGTGCTGTGCTTGGTGTTTCTTGCTTTTATACTTTTAATCCTGTGACACACTTCCCCTTCTTCCTTTTGTCCTATTTTATCTCATAGTCAGTTAGTTTCTCCTTGTTCTCTTTTTTTTTTTCTTTATCCCTTCCCCTCCTCAGGTTTTGTTAAAAACTAGTTCTGAATACAACATTAGGAGCCACCCTGGTTCAGCAGGGCTCTGGCACAAAGAAAGCATATCTGAGAGTCTTTTGCTACAGCTAGGCATATTCTGGGCCACACAACTCCCTAATTTACCCATGGCTGCCCCCGTCAAGCCAAGCTGCAATTAGTTTCCTAAAGCCTCACTCGCTTATATGCTTATGAGCTTCATTTACTGCTGAACAGGCATACGCTCTGTAAATCTTACTCATGCAAAAGGTCTGAATAATTGCAATCACAAGTAAAAATTATGCGGATGAGTAAGGGTTGCAGGATCAGACCATTAATTAATAAATGTCAGTAAAGTACTTATGATGAAAGATGTTGTGGGAGTACAGTGTATTCTAATTAAAACATCAGATTTATTTCCGCAAGTTAGTCATGGACTTTATAAAAGATCAGTGTTTCCAGAACTTAAGAAACTTGAGAAACATTTCTTTTTCACGTAAACTTTGTTTATACTGAAAATTTGTATTCTGTATATTAAACAAAAGTAAAGCAAAATATTGAAAAATGTTAACCGATGGCTTAAGGCTGCCTGGAGGAGACCTACTTTGCAGTCTTTCCTTTTATATTGCAATTTACTGTGCGCAGTGTTGAAAGATGTTTATTTGTGACTCACAGAAGATTCCAAGTAGCAAGCAGTGCTGTAAAAGTTCTCCAAAAAATAATAAAAATGAAAATCCTTCCATCCAATGCATGATTTGGTAAAGTCAGAGTTTTGGGAAAAGATATTTTAATGATTAATTAATCACATCTGATTCCATTTATCTATATAAGCACAAGGAAGGAAAAAGAAACATCAGGAACTACAGTTTTTCTTCTGGTTCTCAGTAGCAGTTATACAGATGTGATTTCTGTATATGCTGGCACAAAAACAGAAAGTAAAAGGACCGTGGTTTAAGCATTCCCCCTGGATAAAAAATAAAACGTGTTATTTTGCCACAAAATTACAGCATTTGCAAAATATTAGGCTTGGTGAAACATTCAGATTCCCAAAAGGGTATTTTAAGTGCTTTTGCAGAAAATGTTTTCCTCTTCCAGCATTAGAAGAAAGATTGTCAGATTAATAGAATAGAAGGAGGAGGAGTATTGGATACACTTTTCCGATGTTAATAAATAAATACAACATTTTTTTTTGTCACTAGAAAAGCAGTGTATTTAAAAGATAATATTTTAGAAACTTCCTTCGGTTCTAAACCAGCATATTATAACATCCATCTTTCTAAAGCAATTCTCCAATTTATACTTTTTCTTGATAATTTTCCTTTTTTTTTTCCCCCGTTTTAAATAAATGTTCACATATCTGGAGCTCACACTAGGTAACACCTACTCCAGAAACAGTGACACCACTATCAGCAGGTCTATTTTAAGAATGAAGTACTACTTAAGGATCTAAGTGGAAGAGCATTATTTTTATTACTATTTATTTATTCTTTTTTTAAGGAGAAAAATAATATGTGCATGCCAGGTGGGGTTTTAGAAGCTCTCTGAGCTTTATTCTACATTTCTCATTATACAAGGATAGTTCCCATGGTAACTATTACATCATTTGGCACACATGCTACCTGAGGAAAACAGAACAATTCAATAAAGAAACACACATTCACCATTGCGCGATGTGAATTGATTTACTTATTGCCTAATTATGTTTCCTAAAAACAGGAGACTGCACCAGTTTTCAGTGTCAGCATGACCACTTGCCTGTCAAAATTAACACTTCTGCTCCCAATTTGCAGCTCCAAACCACCCTCTGCCATTCACTTAGAAATCTTGACGCGGCTCAACGATTGTAGAAAAAGTAAACCTCCTACTCTACCTCTGCCATTTCTTTCTGCCTGCTCATGCTCTTTCTTCTTCTAATGCTGAATGGTATTGGAGGGGTTTTTTTAAAAGTAAAAATAAAAGAAATGCAGTTTCATTCCTAGAAATGATAGGTTTTGCTGAGTGTATTTGCTCAAAAATTATTTTCACAAATCTAGCTAGCTGCTTGCAAGATAAATTGGATTATAGGTGACTCTTCTAGCAGCATGCAAAGGACAACTACTTTTTGTGTGCATGTCCTCTACATGAGACCCAGTTACAAATTCTACACGTGTAGTACCAATGAGTAACACAGTAAAGATCTGTAAGCAAGAGTTGATATTATCCAATACCCAGCTTTTCCTATTGGTCAATATTTTTCCTCCTCCCACTTGTTTTGTACATTCTGTGTATTTTCATTTAATTTCTGCCTCTCAAACTGGAATCTCTCCTGAGTACCTGTCTCAGTTCTTTGGAATTTTAAAAACCTAATTCTTTCTTCCTTTCCTAACAATTAATTATTATCACCTATTATCTATGCCTAAGCTTGAAGTAATTCTCTTGACTCCTTCTTCTTAATTTTTTTTGCTGCTGCATGAGACTCTGTTTTTGATAAAACAAGAAAATCCTTCTGTCCTTCTGATTCGTAATTTCTCCAGTGGTTATTTGAATCCTGGCTTTCTTTTACTAAATAAAGTTGGGAGTATACTAGGACACGTCTGTGCTTGTCAATCTGGAACAAAGAGAGGGTGGCTATTTAACTACATTAACCTTCATAAGTCAGGCAAAAAAAAATTCTTTTTTCAAACTTATGCTAGGGCACATATTTTCTAAAGATTTAAACCACAGTGTTGAAACACTGAAATGGACACACAATCTGCCCACAAACAATGTAACCCTGAAAAACACTGCACCAATTCCACTACTGTCTCCTTAAGATAAGTGCTATTTAAATTCATTCATTTCCTGGGAAATGATTTTCTGATCTATCAAGGTAAATAGGTACTGAGGGATGCAAAATTAATCAAGAAAAAGGAAATGAGGTCTTTTTTATGTTGCTTTCTATCAAAGAAGGCTCTCGTTATTACAGCGGACTAAAGTGAAGTCAAGTGGCCAAAGATAAGTGGAGGAACAGAACTTAGAAGCAGTCAGAAAAGGGCTTGGCTGGATAGCTCTTCTCTAAGACAGAGAAGGAGAGGATAATCTTTTGCGAGTGACTGAATTGCACAAATGTAAATGGTAAGGCATTCTGCAGAAAGTTGTTTTCTCTGTCCTATGTATAGGAATTGCAAAGGAAACAGTCAAAAAATGCCTTAGAATTAAGGATGTAATTCCTTAGCTTTTCAGAGGGGCTTGCGCACCTGAGATCTTCAGGTGCATTGAAATTCTTCTTTCTCACCACTACTTACACAGAGAGTTAAGGCGGCTCAGTTTTGCAAAACTGCCCCTGTTTTGTTCAAGCCCGCATATGATTATGTGATCATAAATATCTGACCAGATTCTGCTTCCTGATTTGTCCAACTCCTTTACATCCCCCTTCAGTTTTATTCAAGGTAATGCCTTAGTTTCAAGGGCTTTTATTTTCCTTGACATTTTTGCATAGTTAAAACCACTTGGATATATTTTTCAATTTCATAAGGAGGTTTATAGGAAGCAATTTCCTCATAATATTCCTTGTTTTGCTGTGTAGTGCCTTGTATTCCCCAGTTCTTACTCATGACCTTTCATGCAGGAGAGAGATTACACCTAAACAGACACCACCTCAGTCTTCAGAGAAGACTTTCACTTCAGAAAAGAGGCAAAATAAAAGTAAAAGTGGAGGCAACTTAGGACTTTCATTACTTTCAAAGGTCTGCAAGTCTCTAGTGCTTTCTTAGTGAAAAAAAGTGCCTGCTGAAATTCCTGGTCATGCACTCATGTGACCTTGGTGGCACTCTTTCTTTTCAAATAACGAGATCCATTTGTTATTTAGGGACATTGCTTAACTCAGGTGTTATTAATCCCAGTATGTATGCTGACACTTGAAAGCTTGACTCTGTTGTAGGCACTGAATATTTTGATGTTTAATTTTTCCTCTGGCTCTAGCCCCAGGAGCCTGAGGGCTCTTGTATCTTATGAGAGCTGTTAAAGAGGGAATCGGTGCTGGTGAGATCCTCTCAGCCTGGCTAACATGAGACCCATACAAGTGGGTCCTTGCAACCGCTGAGTGACTGACGAGGTAATAGGACGCTGACTCCATGACTACTCTGTCACTCTAACCTACCATAAATCTGCCAGGAAGTTGAAAGAAGCCATCTGATTCCCGTATCTGCACAGAGTAAGAGCATTCTTCCGACCAGATGGCCAAACAAACAGATCATGTCACCGATCTTGTGCAAAACTGCTCGTTTGTTTGTTTGTTTTCTTGATTTATATGTCGGGTAGATCAATTTGCATTGTCGCATGAATACTTGTGCTGATAGATGGGAAGGTGTAGCTGGGGGCAAGAAGAAAAGTGTGACCATCCTTTTGGACAGCAGCGTGACTTTCTGCCAATTAAAAATGTCTATGTAGCTGTGATCTGACTCAAGCAACTAGATCATAACAACTTCTATACACCCCTCCTCAAAACGTCACCTTTTCTTTTCATCCTGAGAGAAGATTAAAGGATTGACTTCTCAGAGGGAACATCTTCTCTCCTGCAGTTAGCCTCCCTATGACCTGAGAGGGCAGGACTTTCAATTGCCATCCCATAAGCTGTATGAAGCCAGCTCTCTTTAACGTAAGCCATTGTTTTTATTCATCCAAATGTGAGGCCAACTAAGAGAGTACTTGGCAACACAGCCCTCCTTAAGCTTCCATCACCCAAGACGCTGCTCTGAATACTGTGCTATTCAAAGAGTTAGTAAACTGAACTCATACTTCAGTTTAAAAGAGCTAGAGAAAATCTAAAGTGAAATTCAATGTGCAAAACATTCAATCAAAAACTAAATTGCAATCTCAATTGTGGAGCAATTCCAAGAAAATGCAAGTCAGTCTGATAACAAGAATGCAGAGTGATGCAGGCTCAACAATTTATTTTTCTTCTTAGGGGATAAATGAAAATTATGTTCTCAGTGCCAGGCACGTTCTATTACAAGCATAATTAAGGCATTGATTCTGATCTAAATTAGAAACACAAGGAAAAGAGGAGAATAGGAGATTTGCCTTTGACTTCAATGTAGTAAGTAATTCATCCTTAAATTTTATCCTATTATTATTATTATTATTAGGGTACAGTATGCTTTTTCCCACAGCCTTGCAACACAAGAAACACAACAGCATTTTCAGGTGAATTTTAACATTAATGGGAAATACTGAAGAAGTGTATGAGCCTCCATTGCTACTTTGGTGCTGTGGGATTCAAGAGCATTTCCCTATCTCTGGTCTGTACGTACTCTGACTTCATTTTGACAGCATGATGAAATGAGACTTAGGTGAATAACAGTCATCCAACACACACTGAAGAAAAGTCTGTGTGCAGGGGCAGGGGTGGAGCTGGCGTGTGCTCCGGCACATCCCCTTTGACTAGATGTGCATATATTCCACACGGAGCAGGTGCCTGTGTGAGCCAAACCCTGAATTTATGTGAAGAGCTTTAAAATCTCAGCCTGTGAGTGAGTGAGCAACTATCTCCAGTGAAAAGCTGTTAAGGTTGCATCTTAATCCCTGTCCCTGAAACACGAGCTACTGGTGCAGAATGAGAGACCTGCAGAGTATCCCATTCCATAGGTTTGCAGGTAAGCACGGAGATCATACGGACTTGGTGGATACCAGTGCAGGAGCTTCATTCACCTCTAGTTATATTTTTTTGTTGTTGTAAGTTCTCTCTTGTTATCACAACCATAGACACTTTTAGCTGGTTTTTGAAGATTTTTTCAGTATCAAGGATACTGAGGTTTTAAAAAACTCCCATTCACCTCTCTGAGACTGGTTCCTTATGTTTTTCTTCTGATACGACTTCTCAGCCAGGTGAATTCAACTGAACAGCTATGAATTTCTCATTTTACTTACTAGGAAAGCAAGATAAAGCACCCACATAATGTAGTATTGACACTAAAGCATAGAGAATAAAAGAAAAACATAGACAAATATTTATTTGCATTATTTAATGGACTTCCTTTGGCCATGATCTCTGTTCTTTGTTATTTGCTTTCCATGTTCATTTGAACAACCAGATTTTATGGGAACAAATGCTCACAGAAAATGAAGTTAAAAGTCATGAGTATTTGCAGAGGCCAAACATTTAATTCAGACAAAAATATTCATGACAGAAATGCTTTCTCACTTACTGTGTGAGACATCACGGTAAAATGCACAAAAGTACCCGACAAAACAAGGCAATATTTGACTGACTTGAAATCACAAGTTCCAAAGAGTAAATACATTTAAAAGAATGTACATTCAAAGACATTATGATTTGCCTGATAGAATACATAAAAGAACAGAGCTGACATTCAGTGATGTATGGAATTTATAAAAGGGAAACAGGATTAGTAAAAAAATTCTATTGAACCTAAATTTTGAAGGAAAACTGTTTTTTCAACTGTTTTTTGAGTACACCTTGAAATGTTTTATTTCTGCTCATTTCAGCAAAAGATGTGAATGCTCTAAGCTGAGTTTTTACCTTAAAGCTCTAAGTTTTCTGTTGTTACCTGATATATTCCTGACAAGGACAATATATTTTGATTTTGGAATGAAAAATTTTAGTAGTCAGTATTACTCCTTAAGTTTGATATTTTCTTCAGGGGAAAAACAAACAAAAAACTCCCCCCCCCCCCCCAAACCAAAGAGCTCTAATTAAATATAATGAGAACATCCTTTAAAACTGTTATCTCACTTTCTTTCTCAGTATTTTTATAAGCAGACCAAGCTTCTCTTGCTAAGCTTGTCTCTTGAGTGGGAAAACTGATGAGTATTGATTCAGTTCATAAATACAGGTTTGTGGTGCTGAAAAATTAAGCTTTGTCATTTAGTAGAATCCAATTCTGTGATGTATTTTTTTAATTTTTTTTTTCAGAGCGAACGATTTGCTCTGAAGTAATCTAGACAAAATCTAAATCTTTCATCTTAGCAAGAAAAGAATAATAATAGTATCAGTAAAAGAAAACTAGTGTATTTTGCTAGGTTTATGTTACTTCTAAACCATTTTTTGTACAGCTTTTTTCAAGGCCTCCTATACTTTAAATTCTCCAAATAACTCTTATGATGTGGCTTTTGTTTCATTTTCTTTTCTGTCAGCTCAGGTCCACTACAGAAAAGCTTTCACAGAACCGTACACACAGAAGTCATACACATGGAAATGATGGAAACAAATTGTAACTGATTATGCTTGATCTCTGAAAGTGCCTCTTTCCCCTTTTTAAGAGTAGTTGAAAACTCAGTCTCATGTACTGGAAAGGTGACTGACTTTTATACAAAGGTGAGCTTCCGAGCTAACTAAATGTCTGCATAAAACAAATATCTGTAATTCAGGCTCTGTCTTTGTTGCTGTTGTTCCTTTTTTATGTTTTTATCAAGAAACATATTTATTTAGCCCCATTTTTCTAGGCAGGTAACAAATCCTATTTTATGCCAGTGAAAATTTTAAAGACTGTACAACGTATAGATACCATGTACATTAAGTAACTTAGCATTGTAGGCAGGAGGAAGTTAGATCACTTTTGAACTTGCTGACTTGGTTAGAGAGGAACTGAAATGTGGGAGTTTGAATTCTTTGTTTTCTCCTACCAGTTGTCTTAAAAGAGGTGTTCAGTTTTGAGATGTGATTTTGTTTGGGTTTTTTTTAATAGTAGTATTTGCCAAAGTGACATAGGATTTGTTAAGCGTTCCAATGATTTGATGTGTTTATTGGTCTCATCTCTTGTTGAGCACCTGCAGGCGATATGTAATTGGAATACACATTTTGATCTTTTAGGACTTTTTCTCTATCTGAGGATTGGATTATCTGTTGATTTGCTATTGATGTATTTGGCTCTTAAGGACTTTATTTTTCCTTTTGTTTTGGTCATTTGCTGTTACCTCCTGAAGACTCTGTACGTTACATCAACAGCCAGTCTCCTGCAACTCAGACCCTGAGCATCTGAAACAGGGCACACTCAGAGGGTGGAAAACCACATCTTTAAAAAGTGGTGTTCTAGGAGCAGCAATTAGCTGTGCATGATTACCTTCTAACCTGCTAAATGGCTGGTTCAGATCTCCTGCTGTCAGTAAACAACCAGGGGCTGATTAAAAGTCTTGTTATCATTCCAAAACCCTTTGATGTATGCATGTGCTAGTTTTGACCTCATTTTTCAATTCTATGTGTGTTTCTAGAGTAGGTTACCAATTTCGATAGTGGAAAGAAAAGAGTAATTCAGTGTGCCTGACCTACAATGGAATATCCCAGCTGAATATGAAAGACTCAGTGTCTTACCTGGCATTATTTCATAAAACCTTTTTCAACCCCCACAATATACTTACTTTCACTGTATCTCACTGTGAATCCCTAAATGTATTTATTTTCCTTTTTCTTTAAGCAATACTAGTGTTTCAAAGGGAGAATAAATTGACACTATCATAAGTAGAAATAGCCACAAAGCTTCCATAACACTGCAACAGGAATAAGTTTTTTCACATTGCTTAAATAGTACCTTAGCTCTACTCTTAAGAGAGTTGCATTGTGAAGCACGTATTAGTCCAGTTCTATTTGTTTTCTAGCTAGATGATTCCTATGTGATGTATACCCTGTCTCTTATGAAGTAAATGGAAATCATCAGTTAACTTCACATTATCCACCAAAGAGCTTATAGGGTATATAGTTTTTGTTTACAAACAGCGTGGGCTACATTTGAACCGAGGACCTACATGGAAATTTTTTCTGCTTTAATATCAGTTTTCTACACCTGTTGGTCTGATAATAACCACCAGTTTAGTGAGAACCTGATAAAAAAACATTAAGTTGTTTTTGTTGACAACTGCTGAGGCAAGAAGTAAGCAGCAGAGGTTGGTAACAGTTGTTTAAAAATCTCCAGAGCAACTTGAATGAGGAAAGCAAGAGTCAATTTTCTGAAGTTCTTCAAAGATATACATACACCTCAAGGACAGTTTATATATAATAAACTCTATTGATTTTGTGTGAAAGAGAGGTATTCTGGCACATCATCAACCAAGAAGCATTACACCTTTGTAAAGATCACATCTTTCCTGTCACTCTATTCAGAGTCCTGCTCAGTTTCATCTAATGCTTTGAAGTGATCCTAAGGACATAAGAAATGCCCTGCTGGGTGAGGCTAGCTCTGGTTCATCCAGCCCAGAAGATGTTATTTAGGGAAAGCATGAAAGTCTAACCATTTTTTGAAGTCCAGTCTCCTTGCACTCCCCCAGCATGCAGAACAGTTCTATGAAAGATGTTGGAAAGTACATCCTTGCCCAGTTCTTGTAACACACATCAAGACACCTTCTGCCTGTGAATCTTTCTAATCTCTTCTGGAACTTGCTGGTGCTTTCTGTTTCCCCAGCTTCCTGGGGCAAAATCTCCAGAAGTTCACTACTGTCTGTATAAAGATGTGTTTTAAGCTAACATCCTGTCACCTGTAGAGAATATCCCCTAGTTCTGTACTGTAAGTCTGTGGTAAAGAGACATCAAAGTAAAAAATAGCTAAACTCAGACATAGCTTCTGTGAACTTCTGTTTGGAAAAGGAATGCTGCCTTTGTCAGGTGCTGAGCTGCGTAACTTAAAATCTGCAGACACGGGAAGCATAGTGGCGGCTGTAGAGAGGACTATTCATCTGCTGTGAGGACAATGTGAAGAAAGAAGATAATCACCCTCCCTGACAGCCTATCTGTGATCATGGAAGTGACCAACCACTGAAGGGCAGAGGGGAAATTTCCTGAACGGAAAGCAAAAGCATGACCCTCAGAACTCCTCGGCCCACGGCTCTGTCTCCACAGGAGTGCAGGTCAATGCCTCCTCATACCATTGCATCAGGCCTGCCTCTTACTCTCTATGCTATCCAAGGAAGTTTTAATCAGGTTAAAATGGGGTTCTTCTCTAGCAAAAAATGAAGGCAGAAGCCAGAATACTAACATAAATAAAACAAATAAATAAAATGCAATTCAAGAACTAGAACGAAGTAGATTGTTGGTGATTGTCCTTTCTCTGGCATGGTGATAATCTTCATAACCGGAGTAAAGCTCATCTGTGCAGGAGACAAAGTTCTTCAGCTCTAATCTCAGTGTGGTAAAAATTCTCTTACGAACTGAGACTCTTCATGGTTTTGAATGCAGGGCACATTTCTTTGACCTTGCTTTCTTTAACATAAACACACAGCAGTATTTGGGGGGCGGGGGGGGGGAATAAAAAGAAAAATTTTAAAAAAGGCCCAAAGGAGACAAACAAATAACTTTCAAAACAAGATATTACATTGCACATACTCTTCATGAGGAAGACATGATGAAAGAACAATCAGTTCTTTCTGATAGATGTTAGTCAAGTGCTGGATGTTAGTCAAGATGCTTAGATATGATGACAAGTATGGTATAAGAATCCATTTACAATTGAATAGCTACTCCAGTCCCTGAGTGCTAGACATAATGATATGTTCCCCTCTGTCACTCATTAACACAACAAAACTTGTGACAGACCTGCAACTCAGAAACCCAGGAGCTCCTATAACATAGCTTGATAGTCAACAGGATAATTTCTCATAGAAAATACCCCTGGGTATGCATTCTAACAATTTAGTAGTTAAGTTCTGTTTAGATCTAACACAACTTTTGCAAAGCTGTTTTGCACCTCTTTCACTGATTAATTTCTCTTTATTCATTTCTCACACTCTGACTTTGTGAATAATCCAGAACTTTCTCCATCTTCTCAGTAAGAAATCTAAATTCTAAACTTCACATTATAGATTAATAACAATCATTCCTAAAATAATGTCTTGCTTCCAGTGACTTAAATTCTCCCCTCCAGCCATTAGAGATTCTGTGGATAATCTTTCTAATGTGTTCTTTCTACCTGTTATTCACTCTTCATTTCACATTGACACTTGTCTCTTCAGAACTCCTGCCTTTTGACTTGGAGGGGGAAATTACTTTCCAGTGGATTGAAGTTTGTGTTGCTCTATGTGTAGAAAAAAACAGTAATTGTGCTTCAGAGGCCGTAGTAGTATGTTTTGAGGTCCAAAGCACAAAATGGTGACCATTAAATGAGTCAACGAGGCAACCCAATAATTTCTCAGACCAGGAAGAAAATAAATGGCTATTAGAAGATACTGATGAAATATCAGTTTTAGTAGGTGAAGGTATTCTCTGCTGTAGATAAGATGCCGAAAAAAGTCTTTGAAGGTACATCGTCATAACAAAACCCACGAATCCTTCTTAGTCAATTCTGGTAACTTTAAACATATTTCAGCATGATCCTTATTTAATCTGAATATTTAAAAATTAACCTTTGAAACTGAACTTTGTGTAAATACTAGTTTTTTTCACAGAGTGGATGCTTCCTGTGTTTAAAACCACATAAAGTTAGAAATAAACAGTACTCAAGAGCAACTTGGAACTCTGAGTCGACAGAACACGGAGACACCATCAGCTCTTCTGTGCTTATCACACCTGAAGTATATTGATGGGATGGCCTACTGAAAAAAGTAGGTCATCAATACACAGCTTTAGTTAGAAAATTAAGGTTCAGGGAGAGATATTGACAGCCTGAGAAGGAACAGTAGAGGTTAGAAAGAAAAATTAGTGTTTGCAGAAAAATGAGTAGAGTTGAATCTTAAGGAAGACACTATGGGTTTAAAAAAATGAGACTAAGAAAGAAGGGCCATTTTCCTAAATGAAAACAAAACCCCAAGTGTAGATGCTGCTATGAAAGCAGATTAGGATTTCCTAGATGAAGGAGTAGTAAACTCTGCAAGTATTACTTCACTTCCTGACATAAACCTGAACCGGAAATATATGTGATCTTACCATGACAGTTTATTTTTTCTCCCATAAGTCCAAACCGAAACAAAGCAGACTTATGCTATAACAGCCTTTTTCTCTTGGCAGATGTTATGTGCTTTATATTTTCCAAAGCCACTCTGGTCACTCTGCATGCAGGAAAGAAAGGCTGGCAAATTCTGATCAATCTATTGTCAGTGTGTAAGCCATGTACAATTTAACTTTACAGTAAAAGAAAAGGTTACAAAAAGAAAGGGGAAAAAAAAGTAATCTTCTGGCCTGTAGAAATGAGAGGAACAATAAGGAAACAGGAAGGAAAAAAACTAAAAGAAAGAAGAAATTAAGAGCATCAGAAGAAAAGAGGACAGAAGGTGAATGACACAGACCAGCATTTCTGGAGTTAATAACTCAGGACTTACTTTTACAGTGTGTACCTCTGTGTTCTGTAGCTAAAGGCACTGTATTCTGTCCCCTGATGCTGCATGTCTACAGCCGAGCTAAGAACTGCCATGACTGTACAATTTGATATTCAGGCAAAAGTTGGATTCGCCATTCCTTCCATTGCAGCTGATCACTTTTACTTTGTTTTGGCCAGAAAGAGCCCATGTGATGGCCCATTACTGTCCTAAATGGTAATTGACAGTTTAAACATATTACTTAGCTTGCATTTCATTTCTATGAATACTTGGGAGTGGACAATTTTTCTGGGCCATTATCAGGTTGTGTCTTGATGCTTTTATTATTTTGCAATAAGCTGTGTAACTTAATTGGTTACTGAGGACATGATTATGCCAGTATACCCACACTAAATTTCTTAATACAGTTAACCTAAAAGTATGGCACAAACTGGTTTGCCTTGCAGTTGACTCCAACTCTAAAACCAGAACTTCACTGGCATGATTTTCAAATGTGACCTCTATGTTTTAGGTATCTGTGCATGTTTAGCTGGGGACAAAGTGTTAGGTTTATTTTTCCGTTTCTGAATATTCTGTTCTTTCTGAACATCAAGTCCTTTAAGGTTTCGCAAGTTGGATACTCAGAATTGTCAGGTGCTTTTGTAAACCATGGCCCTACTCTCAGTAGGTATTCACTAAGCTCAAGTTACCATTACTCTTTCCAGCTTCATGTTCACAAATTAAAATTGGTATGACCCAGTTCTTACAAATGTGGCACTTGAGATTTACACCCCTCTGCAGAGCTGTCTTTGTACAAAAGAACAGCACATCCAAGATGGATGATATTTCTGCCAGGAAACTTTTACGACTGGCAACAATTTGGGGAGGGTTATACCTTTTCATTATTTTGTATCATATTTTATATATTTCTATTGCGTTTTATTATTTTATTTTCCATTACTATTATTTAGAACGACGAAGTCAGAGCCATCACAAGGTAAAATGCTGCTTGACTCATCCTCTGCAGTAATGTCGTTAGGGACCGAAATGCCTGCTTTAACACAGAAATCTTTGTTGCCTCCTGACACTGAGCCACACTACACCTGCCAGTCTCCCAATCGTCATTTTTCTAGATTCTTTTTTTAAAACTAAGCTGAAGCATCTAATTAAGTTTAAAATAGAATGGCCCTGGGAAGAAATCTTCTAAAAGCTGCAGTAGAGATAGCAGCTCATCTTAACTGGAGGCTAAGACTTGCAAAACCACGTTCTTTTATGAAATCATGAGAGATTTATGCAAACAAAAGTGAGACTTTTGCAGAGTCAGCCAGCACAAAGCAGCCATGTAACTAAAGAAAAGAAGCCAATCTACACACAGAGGAGAAATTAACGTTGGGAAAGAATGAGTGCCAGGTGAAATACGAATGGACAGATGAGCAGTATTTGTGCTAGCGTGGAGTTCCTAGGCCTGCTTTGGCACGAACACGGTTAAAGGGAGAAGAAGAATGGTTAAATAGAGTTCAGCAACACCTTCCAAAAAATTCAGCTTTGCTTAATGGCAAAATCTCCACAGTAGTTATCACAGTCAATGTAAAACCCAAGGCCCTTGTTTCAAGGAAGGCTTCTGCATCAGAAACTGTTAGGTGCCTGAGGGATAAGCTGAGATGAGGAACTGTGGTTGAATTTTTGTGCGTGTATGAACTACCAAAACCAATTTCAGCCGCATCTAGAAGACCTGATTCTGAATGCCTGCAGTATCAGTTGAATTAATTAACTTCAGTCAGCAACTCACTGAGGGTCAAATTCTGATTTTGAGGTACAGACCAAAACAATGAGAAGTATGAAAACTACGGTAGCTAAGAAAGCCCAAGCAACGCAAATCCCTTTCCCTCAGCTCCTTCTTATACCCAGTGAAAGAAAAGAGCAGTTTACTTGTGCTATATATTGTTGTCTTCACACTTTCTCAGCTGTACTAGCTAGATAGCGACGTGAAGGAGAGAGGCCTAAAGTTAAGATCCTTACTATCCCCTGAGTCGGCTGGAAGGACAAAGATATAGTCTGTTCATACACACCTGCATGAAAATCCTGCATTATTTTTACAGAAGTTTACAGGAGTATTTCTCTTCTTGACGGTCTTGCATCAGATGTAATCCAGCTCACAACCTAGCCTCAAACTGTCACTGTTTCAAAAGTTACAGTCATAATGCATAAAAATCAAAGATCATTCTGCAAAACCTCGTTTAAAATTAACAGTATCTGTTGACCTTCTACTCCAAAAATTATACCTTTTATATTATTTTTAAAAGTATACATTATACTGTAGGAGATTACTGTGCACTTTAACATTCATTCAAATGTTTAAAAAATCTTCACTTCTAAAAGTCTAGCATTTAATTTTCATAGAGCAAAGATGTCAGAAAGAGTATTTTCTAAGCACCCTTCAAAAACAGAACCCTTGAATACCCATCCCAAAGACTCATCTACTGAAATTTTAATTTTGTTGAAACTACTAGGGTTATGCTTCCTGGTTTTTTTTTCATTTGTGATATTATTATTTTTTTTCATAGCCAGAGATATCGAATTAAATCAATAGGTGTTTACAGAAATCCTTGAGAGTTAAAACCAATTCACTTCTTTTTACAATATTAATAGAAAAAAAGATACTTTTTTTCCCTGAAATTTAACCTCGTATACAGAGAATTTATTTAGTAGTAAGAAGAGGAAGCATAATCAAACACCTACAATGATAGTTGACCAGTTTCTCCCTTTAAGTTTGAGAGTTTGCATTAATATGATAAGATATGTGTTGTTTGATATTCTTTCAGAAAGATAACATCTCTAAATGTAACGAAAATATTTTCTGGCAGTTACATGGTCTGTTGGATGTAGAAGAACAGTTGCAATCTCTTGCTTTGGCTCCTCAGGTTCCTTCATTAAAAGCTAAAGTATCCTCCCTTTCTACCGCATAACTATATTAATGATCAAGGAGTATTCAGAGAATGTCGAGGAGAGATAAGTACCTACTTTGGAGCAAATCTCAAGAAATTATCTTGTTAAATCATAGTTTTGCAGGATGGTGCCAACAGTAAACAACAAAGGGAAAAAAGATGGGACTTGCAACAGTTAGACTATCAAAGTAAAATCTATCTTGACAACAATAGGCCTATTTATTTGCCTTCCAGAGCTGTACTTGTAAAAGACAGAAGAGGTACCATTTTAAATTATGTTCCCAAGATAAGCATATTCAAGAAACTTAACAGGAAGATGATCCACCAACACCTGATAGCCTGCAACCATCTGTAAAATCTCTATTAAAAAGACAGTCTTCTTGCCTATGTAATATAAATGTCAGCTTGGCAGAAAAGAATAATCTCTTTTTTAAGTATTTTCTTGATGAACATTAAAGTTTCAAAGCTTGGAATATGAGAACATTAAAGTGAAAAGCCCCCAGTGCAATAACTACTATGTTTTTAACATCTAATCCAGAGACCACTGTACTGGAGTACAGCTAGATGTGGCTGTCCAGTATAATTTCAGACTGTATGGCTTAGACATTCGTATTTCAAAAGGTTTAAAACTAGGAAATTATTACTCATATATAGAAAATAATTTGCTATATATCTTTCCCAAATACTCTCTCCTTACAATTCTTTCTCCCTACTGGCTGGAGGTTTGTGATTAGTTGTTTCTCCTGTGTTGGTGATTGACAGTGGTGATAGCAATGTTTCCAGTGACAATATCTCCTCCTTTCCCTGTTCTCCCTTCCTTTTTTCATAAGGGAGGGTTAGGAAATGGGAGGAGCGAATAACATATATAACATAGCAACAGCATGTTCTATTTTCCTTACATCTACTCGTGACTTACATCAACATCATATTCTTCTCTTTTTATGATAGGATTTCTTTTTTGTGTAATTCCGCTACCCAGAGAGAATTATTATGAGGGTTCTTTTCCCATGTTTGTGCCTAGACATAAAAGTAAATTCTAGGGGTACGTTTAGCAAATATACTCCCAGAACACTATTACTACCCAATGTTGGGTGTTTTGAGAGAAAAAAGACATGGTAACCACTCCCAGAGGCTGCCATTAAGATGTTCTTTAACGAAACAGCTCACCTGGAGAGCTTTCAAATGAACCCTTAAAACTAGTAATCCTTCCTTAGCAATCTCTCTTACAGGAAATACAAACATTATACAACACTAGCATGTAAAATTTTATTTTATTTTATTTTTTTAATTATTCTCTGTTCCCCTTTTAGTTTCTACAGCTTTTCTAGAAATTACTTCCTGTGTAGAAGATCCCCCTCACATCAGTGTGTTATCAGTGTTTATACCCCTGGAGCACTGCTCTTCATGATGATCTGGCTCAGATCAGCCAGGTGCTGCCCCAGATAGCAATCTTTCCCTGTGGGTGCACCCTTGTTTGTAATGTAGGCGTGCAACCTACTTTAAAAATTCCCACCCACACGCACAGACACACACACACGAGGAGCTAGCCTTTTCCTTGCTGAAAGCGAGACTTTAAGGAAATATCATCACTGAAGTATTCACATTTCTATTTGATAAGTAAACCAGTAGCAGGGGAGCCTGTAATTTGGCTTAATGTGACCTAGGTCTCAGATATGTAGCCAGTAATGTTTTTGTTGTGTTTTTTTATTAAACAATAACCATTCTGTGATTCTTATTTAATAAGCAAACCTCTGCCTCATTGAAATAGTCTCCTTTCCAAACTTTCCAAGAGGCAACACAGTTCAGCTGATGTGGGAATGTGCAGCCTTTTATGGGACATCTATAAAGAAATGGTATGACTAGGAAAATATTTAAAAATCACATAGACAGCAGCCCATAGAACTCTGTTATACTGGAGCTTTATTTAGAAAGATGAGTACAGGAAAAAAAAAACAAAACAAAACAAAACAAAACAAACAAACAGTCACCCTATGAAAAGCTAACGTGGACTTTGAGCCCAGATTGCAAAGAGTATGTAGTAAGCCATAATTTAATAGTAATGTGAGTCTGGTCCTGCATGTTACTAAAAGCTTTAAAACTCCTTACAGAAATCAGTGGGAATTATGGAACCTAACACTAGGTTTCAGAATAAAAGTCACACTTAAGCTGTGCTGCCAGCCAGCAAAGGGCCTGCAAAAAGGCAGCAGCATCTGTAGAACATAGGTAGTGTACAAGCCTTCAATGCTTCTGACCTCCCCACAGAGCAGTAAATTTCCTTCTACAACCTTAATCCTATACAATCCAAATTTCTGGAACAATGCCAATTTTATTGTTTTGATCATTTTCTTGGCAGCAATGTTAGAGCTGGTTAGCTGCAAATTACTCTGTCTGAGCCTCCAAACATGAATACGTTTATGAACTATAAATTATGTTCAAAGACATGTCACTCCTGCCTTCCCAGCACTATACACAGAAGTCCATTAAACTGTATATAATATGGGCTTAATGCTATTTCCTTTCATGTCAATAGAGAAAAACTCTGGCCTTGTGCTCATTGCATTGGTTAGGATTTTAATGAGCTGGGTGCACAGTCTGACTGCTATAGTACTATAGTGTCTTCCCATGCAATCCCAGAAAAAATCAGTAAGGAAAATATCATGCAGCCACCCAAGTTCTGAATCTAAAAATATGGATGTTTGGTGTAGTTAGGTTAAACTGCTAAGTTTTTCCTGGCTGGGGTTTTGAGCCTCCTTCTCCCATGTGTTTTATTATAGGGGAATAGCAGCACTGTCACTTCCAGCTGCACATATAAGGAAAGTTGCAACTCCCCTTTATTAGCCATCTAAGGCTTTGAAGCTTTTTTACAAGTGTCTGCTTCCCAGTAGCTCTGAAAGAAGTGTCTCAACCCTGGAGAAAAATGAGAGACAGAGTGGGACCAGTGGGGGGAATTTATCTCATCTACCTTAGTCTGATGTATTCATGACGGCCTTTATAGGCTATGGAGAAAAAAAAAACAAAACAAAATTTTAGTATATAATTCATCTAATCATTTTTGGATGTTTTCTTTAGAATGCTATGGCACTGAAATGACATTTCAATGTGCAGATAAGCACGTTGCTTTCCATAGGAGCCTAGCTAAGTTCTCTGCAGATGTCTACGCCCAGTCACATGGACCTTTTCCAGTGTGATTCCCAGTGCTGCTGCTGGCAAAGGCAGCATTCAGCTAAACTCCATTCAGCTAACTTGTGTTGCAGATTCCCACTTCTCTCAGCCCGTGAGGAGACAACCTGTGGGGCACGGGGCTCTGAGCTTTACTGGAGGAGCCAAGAACTGAACAGCTACTTGTGGTGGTGTTGGCTCTTCCATCATTACAACCTTTGAAGCTGTATATATATGGATGACTAAATCATGATTTAAGCTCATACTTAATTTGTAAGTCTTATCATCAACACTGCCTGAAGACTAGATCAAGCCAGTTGGTTGTCTTAGCTAGAAAATCTTATTATTAGAATGCTATGACATTGAATTAGAATTCTAGATAGCTAGAAAATGCAGGTAGACGGGCAAAGATACTTATGCTTGAACAAAGGGGTAGTCAAGAAACCAGTTCCCATTTATAAAAATAGTTTGTATAGATGTAGTTTTTCTCTATCATTACTATGATCATTTATAAAACTTTATTGTTTTCAAATACACATCTATAAAGCAGAGAAATTAATATATCCTTTCTCTCTTTTCTTCCCTATTCTTAAGACAGAAAAATGTCTACTACAATATGCAGTTTCTGGACTTACTCTTGTATACTGGGTTCCTGATCTTGTTTAGGAAAAGGTGATTTAGGAGTCCATGATACTAATTATATTTTATAGTCATTTATTTCATTGACAACAGAAGTTCTCTGTCTTTTCCAAAGTATTAACATTTTTAAAGTTGGAATTATATATTATTATATATTGTATTATATATTCAAGACAGCCAGCATGGCTTCAGCAAGGACAAGTCTTGCCTGACCAACCTAGTGGCCTTCTATGATGGAGTGACTACATCGGTGGACAAGGGAAGATCTGTGGATGTTGTCTATCTGGACTTCTGTAAGGCCTTTGACATGGTGTCCCACAACATCCTTCTCTCTAAATTGGCGAGATATGGATTTGATGGATGGACTGTTTGGTGGATGAGGAATTGGTTGGATGGTCACATCCAGAGGGTAGTGGTCAATGGCTCAGTGTCCAGATGGAGATCAGTGACAAGTGGTGTCCCTCGGGGGTCTCTACCTGGACCAGAACTGTTTAATATCTTCATCAATGACACAGTGAGATCGAGTGCACCCTCATCAAGTTTGCAGATGACAAGCTGAGTGGTGTGGTTGACACGCCTGAGGGATGGGATGCCATCCAGAGGGACCCGGACAAGCTTGGGAAGCGGGCCCACATGAACCTTATGAGGTTCAGCAAGGCCAAGTGCAGGGTCCTGGGTTGGGGCAATCCCTGGTATCAATACAGGCTGGGGGATGAAGGGATTGAGAGCAGACCTGCGGAGAAGGACTCAGAGGTACTGGTGGATGAAAAGCCAGACATGAGCTGGCAATGTGTGCTTGCAGCCCAGAAACCAACTGTATCCTGGGCGGCATCAAAAGCAGCGTGACCAGCAGGTGGAGGGAGGGGATTCTCCCCCTCTACTCCGCTCTGGTGAGACCCCACCTGCAGTACTGCGTCCAGCTCTGGGGTCCTCAGCACAGGAAAGACAGGGACCTGTTGGAGCGGGTCCAGAGGAGGGCCACAAAGATGATCAGAGGGCTGGAGCACCTCTCCTATAAAGACAGGCTGAGTGAGTTGGGGTTGTTCAGCCTGGAGAAGAGAAGGCTCCAGGGAGACCTTATAGCAGCCTGCCAGTACCTAAAGGGGGCCTACAGGAAAGCCAGAGAGGGACTTTTTACAAGGGCTTGTAGTGATGGGACAAGGGGTAACGGTTTTAAACTAAAAGAGGGTAGATTCAGATTAGATATAAGGAAGAAATATTTTACGATGAGGGTAGTGAGGCACTGGCACAGGTTGCCCAGAGATACAGTAGATGCCCCATCCCTGGCAGTGTTCAAGGTCAAGTTGGATGGGGCTTTGAGCAACTTGATCTAGTTGAAGATGTCCCTGCTCATTGCGGGAGGTTTGGACTAGATGACTTTTAAAGGACCCTTCCAACCCAAACTTTTCAATGATTCTATGATTCTATGATTAATCAGAAAAAACCCTACATGCTATTTATAGCTGACATATGACGATTAATAGGAATGCCAGGTGGTTCCCCCATTACTCAAAGCAGGCATACTTGGAGACCGTAGTAACTGCAGGTGTTTGAGACCTCCCCTCTCCCCTTTGAGGGGAGAGGTCTTTCTCCCCTTCTGCAAACTCCAGCCGTGGTGAATCTTTCCTTAATATTTATTTCATATAAGTCACCATCAAAGCTGTTTTCAAACTAAATTAGGTGATGTCTCTGAGCTTTTCAACACAGACCCCAGAGTGCTGAAGCCCCAGAAATTCAATCCTGAAACCTATCTGAGCTGTGTTCCACTACCACCTTTGCATTCCACCTTTCTAGAAGACTGCTAGAAGCATTTCATTACATTTTTAACACTGTTTTCTCTCTTCCATGAGTGCTCTGTTCTTAGCATTTGGAAAGGATTTCTGAAATCTAAAAATTCTTCTATGATGGCAAAAAAATGCTATTTATCTGATGTCTTTGTATGTCCTTCTAGCTACCATCTGCCTGTGTATTGTTTTATTTCCAAAACAAAGGATAAACAGATGATACTGTTTCTTCTGCAATGTTTGTTTACATAGGTGGGGCTTGCATTATAAAACTGAATGCTGCAAGCATCCCGTAATGCACACACAGCTTGGTGCTTACTGCCAAGTCTGACTATGATTCTTCCTAAGAAATTTAAGTTACAATAAAATAAAATATTTAGCAGATGATTTTAAATACCAGATTTCCTGAATGTTTTAGTGTTTCACAGCAGGTCTCAGTGCCGTAAAAGAGTGTGCAAACCAGTTATTTGCACACACAGCTATGCATAGTCAGCTGTTGATGTTCTCAGCTGCAGGACCACAAAGGCACATTTAATGCATATTTATGGTATAGTGTCTGAAATTATACTGATGTATAACTACTTCATATTTAGATTCCAACCTAGCTATGCAGAGATGTATCAACTGCTTGAGTGAGTTCCCTAGATCTTGGCTTTGGATATACATGGACATGGCCTTTCTTATTTATGTGACTTCTAGAACAGGTTAATAAAGGGTAAACAGGCCTAAAACAGTGGGTAGAACTTTGGGTCTGTTACTTCAGTCCCATGAATTAAATACAGGGAAAAGGAAATAAGTAGGCAGTAATACTGAGATTTCTTACTTTCTTCTTTCTGTCCCCCAAAATCATACAGCTATGAAATGGTGTATACAAATACATTGTATAATCCTAGGTACCATGTGGGCCACATCCTACAGATCTGCAAAAGGTATTTTATAGCAGAAAGTGTATCATATTATATAGCAATGTATGTATGTATACAAAATTTCTAAAGGCATGTACCCTTACACTGGGAAATTTGTACAGAATACAGAAAAAAAAATGAAAATCACTATTCTGGTTGGTAGCATAAACAAGTGACCTTTTGGGAGAGAAACTCATATTCACTTAAGAAGGGGACACTGATACCAGATGGGGGATTTCTGTGTCACTAGAAGATTAATGGTTATTTTTTTTACTACACTGTGCCATATAGTGGTACACTAAAATTAAAACTCTGCAGTATTGAACAACATGATTGCAAAATTTGACATACTTTGAGTATATGTATTATTTTGGTTATTTTTAAGACACAGAACACTTTCTATTATTGTTATAATTTGTTTCCAGATTTTTAAACACTGCTTAAATGGAAGCATTGCAAAAATACCAGTATCAACTCCAGCTCCCTGACAGCTTTTATGATTCCCTGCCCTTAATTTTAACACTGCCAGACATTTTGCAGTTGTTTACCTTCGTTTGACTTTCAAATACTCACAATGTACCTTTTACCCATTTCTTCAAATAAACACTTCTCAGTTTTTTGTCTGTTTACAGTCTGCCCATAATACTGCAAATTGTGGGTTTACAGATTGTTCACGTTTCAAAGTGCAATTTTAGCTCCATCATCATAGATGTTCAGCCTCAAATTACTAATTCATTATATTTCACTATCAACGAATGGTCAAAAACCAATCAGTCCAATTCCATAAGCAATATAACCTCCTCTACATCTACACACATGCAAACACACACACATTGCTTGTGCCAATGACTTTTGCTCTATTTCCTTCTGGAAGCTAATAAGAAAACTTTTAATAAAAATGATCCCCATTGCCACAGCTTTCCTTCTGATGCAGACCATCAAATCTCCTGATAGCTTGGCCACCATTTTTGATCCTCAAGATCCTCTAGAGTCACAGTGCACTTTGGTACTCAGCTATT
This sequence comes from Aquila chrysaetos chrysaetos, assembly GCF_900496995.4. NCBI lineage: Eukaryota > Metazoa > Chordata > Aves > Accipitriformes > Accipitridae > Aquila > Aquila chrysaetos. The sequence goes on along the minus strand of NC_044017.1, from coordinate 26,711,706 downwards.
GTATTGGTTTTGTGTGGCAAGGTTTTGGTAGCGGGGGGGGGGGGGGGGTGTTACAGGGGTGGCTTCTGTAAGAAGTTGCTGGAAGCTTCCCCTGTGTTCGAGAGAGAGCCAATACCAGCCGGCTCTAAGATAGACCCGCCGCTGGCCAAGGCTGAGCCAATCAGCGATAGTGGTAATGCCTCTGTCATAACATTTTTAAGAAGGAAAAAAAGGTTGGGACAGGCAGATTCGGCAGCCGGAGAGAGGAGTGAGAACATGTAAGAGAAACAACCCTGCGGACACCAAGGTCAGTGAAGAAGGAGGGGAGGAGGTGCTCCAGGCGCCGGAGCAGAGATTCCCCTGCAGCCCGTGGGGATGAAGACCATGGTGAGGCAGGCTGTCCCCCTGCAGCCCGGGGAGGTCCACGGGGGAGCAGATCTCCACCTGCAGCCCAGGGAGAGAGGAGCCCACGCCGAAGCAGGGGGATGCCCGAAGGAGGCTGTGACCCCGTGGGAAGCCCGTGCTGGAGCAGGCTCCTGGCAGGACCTGCGGATCTGTGGAGAGAGGAGCCCACGGAGCAGGTTTTCTGGCAGGACTTGTGACCCCGTGGGGGACCCACGCTGGAGCAGTGTGCTCCTGAAGGACTGCACACCGTGGGAAGGGCCCACGCTGGAGCAGTTCGTGAAGAACTGCAGCCCGTGGGAAGGGCCCACGTTGGAGAAGTTGGTGGAGGACTGTCTCCCGTGGGAGGGACCCCACACTGGAGCAGGGAAGAGTGTGATGAGTCCTCCCCCTGAGGAGGATGAAGCGGCAGAAAACAACGTGTGATGAACTGACCGTAAACCCCATTCCCGTCCCCCTGTGCCGCTGGGGGGGTTGGTAGAGAAGCCGGGAGTGAAGTTGTGCCCGGGAAGAAGGGAGGGGTGGAGGGAAGGTGTTCTGAGATTCGGTTTTCTTTCTCATTACCCTACTCTGGTTGATTTGTAATAAAGTGAGTTAATTTTCCCCAAGTGGAGTCTGTTTTGCCCGTGACAGTAAGTGGTGAGTGATCTCTCCTGTCCTTATCTCGACCCATGAGCTCTTTGTTATATTTTCTCTCCCCTGTCCAGTTGAGGAGGGGGAGTGATAGAACGGCTTTGGTGGGCACCTGGCAACCAGCCAGGGTCAACCCATCACAGCTATTTTCTCAAATATACTATAAAGTACTGTGGCTGTAAAATGTCTGACCTTTAGTATCCTATTCTGAAGACGTTATCTAAGCTGTATATTAACATTTTGCTAAATAGCTATGTAATACCTAGCTAAATAATTTCTTCACTCTGCTCCACAGCTGCTATCTAACCATAATACACAGGACTGCCAACCCACAACCATGAAAATCAATAAAGTAGAAACAGTAGTCAGCCTTATCTTTTTAATACCAGAACTGCATATTCACCTTTATCTTATCACACAAGTGCTAGAGAGGGTTTGAAGCAAGTTGGGTTTTTTTATTATTATTTTTTTTCCCAAAATATTAGTGGACAGTGTGTTCTTTACTCCTTCATGTGAAGTGCAACAACATACTGTTAAGTAGTTATTGCCTCTGAGGTGGCCTATTTTCAGCAGCAAATGAAGTGAATATAGCTTATGGCTTCTATTAAAGCCTGTTAATAGTTAAAACTTAAGTTTCAACTCATCAAAATGAAAGACTCTTATGAAATTCTGGTCACAGTGAAATCAATAGCAATAGCCTCATTGACATAAGTGATGCCAGGTTTTCAACTACTATGACATGCAAAATAGCTTTCATTAAAACTACAATAATTATATGGTTGTTGATGATACCAAGACCTAAATTCTTTATTCAGTTGGGTTGAAATCTAAAGTAATGACCTAATAAGACTAAGTACTTCAGAATCCAGACTAATAATAAAAATAAAATATATTAACAAATAATATATTGCATTTACATCTATACTTTCAGACTTTACCCACGGGCTACTGTAACAAGAGCCACAAGTAGCAGTTTAATGTCCCCATGTCTTGTTAGAATGGTGAAGAGACAGACAGATAAACACACATCCACAGGCAGCTCAGCCAGTCTATTTTCCAACCAGCAGACATTCGTTAAGTGGGTGTCCTCGTTCCAGTGTGCAGAGTCTGGGAGCAGACCCCTGGCAGGCATTTCAAAAGTCAAACAGGCTTGGAGGAACGGCTGATAGAACTGTACAGAAACCAGCAGGCGATCCATAACTTGGAATAACTCCAAGATTTCTTCTCCACGGGACAATGGAACTTAGGAACACGGCAATTAATAATTTCTACCTGGAGGGATATCTGGACTGGATGAAAACAAAACATTATTTTCTTCTTTTTTTTGATCATGACTTGGGGGTTATCTACCAGCACAGTAGCTTTTTCTTTTGTTTTGATTTCACTTCTGTCCTACCGCAAGCGGACAACAGCACATTCCTTCTTTCAGAACTCTGGCTATGTTTATCTGAAGTTGCTGACATTCCCACTTCTTCTTTAAGGACCTAGCTCTGCAGTCCACAATGGCATCGTCTCCAGCCTAAATGTTCCCTACTATACTGCAGACTGCATGGATATGGTATTGAAGAGTGATCAAAATGCCTTTTTCTCTGGACAGATGCCTTTTTCTCTGGACCTTCAAATTCCTCCTTAAAAGTCACCTCTGTGGGAATGCATACGTGTCCCCCCCCCTGCATTCTGATAATGGCTAAGCAGGTGGTGACTTGTAATTACTGTGATTACTGCTATTGACTAGCTACAAATTGTGCACACAGTGTGCCTGTGCTACAACATCCTATTATTCCTGTTATCCCTTCCTCTTGCATCCCACTCTTGTTCTTTTTTTAATCCTCCTATAATGTCATGTCTTTAAATTTTTAAGGTCTGTAGAGCAAGGGGGTTTTATGCATGGGTCAGCAAGTACAGTACCATTCTGATGCCAAGTCATACCCTCTACCACAAGAACAGATTCAGCAGGGCCCCTTGTGAAATCATGGGTACTCCGCAAAATTCAAGATATTCCCTTCTGTCACATACGTACCTCTTTCATATACGTAAGAGTGTGTGCGCGCGTATCTGTTTGTGTGAGTGCAATTTTATACACACACACACACACACACACACACACACACCAGTCTCAACAAAGCTGGTTCTTTTAAATTCTCTTGCAACAAAAGTGGTAAAAGATGATAATAATATCATAGGAGGTAAAAACTGTTATCAGTCCTAAAACTCTTTTGAAAATCTTTACTGAAAGACTGAATTCTCAGAGTTCATTCTGGCCTTTCCCAACCAGAACACCTGACTAAATTCAAATGAGTTTATATATATTGCTTGATATAGAACTGTCCCTCTCCTAGGTTGAAATTCTTTTATTCCCATTGTCAAGGAGTTACAAATATGTATATTTCCAGTACAATCAATAGGAATAAGGAGCTCATGATTTGGCTCAAATAACAATAATTTTTTTTTTTCTTTTCTATTTTCTCACATCTCCACCCTGTGATACTCCATCACATGTTTCTGTTCAGTGGCAGTACAGCATTGCATAAGGCACCTAATTAGTCATGACTTAATGCAAACCGCATTAAAAACAATAAAGTAGAATGCAACATACCAGAAATAATTCCATCCCTTAAGCTATAGCTATCATTTAATGTAGCATATGGCTAACAGAATTGGAGTAAAATGCTAATTTTCCCTCTGTTGACTTTTTGCAGAATAGCAGAGACTTTTATAACCTATATTCAGAGAACACAAGGGGCCAAAGTCCTTGGTAGTGTATCTCTGCTTGTATGATTCAAAATGAAGTCAGAGCTGCAAGTGATATGGGAAGATGGGTGAAGGAAGAAAAACTAATAGTTTTCAAATCTTCAAATATTTCTTTTTAGCAACTAACTTTGTGATCATTATATGATAAATGTCATCTGTCTGTCTAGATTGTGTATTTTTTTTTCTTTCTTTTTAAGAAAGAGAGCGATAGACGAAATTTGTAGTTCTGTTCTGAAGTACACTATAAAGATATTTCTTTGGTTCTATTGCCCTCCTGTTCTTCCAGATTTCACTTCAGGTTTTTCAATTAAAGAAGTACATTGATTGTGAGTTAAATTTACTTTAAGGTGATGCCTTTCATCTGATTTTATGATAAGTATTGATTTTTATTTAACATCTACTGTGTGGTTTCAATAAAACTAATAATGAATATTGTTGATGCATGTTATTTACCATTTGATCTGAGTTTTATAGCTTGAGGACTTTCTTGAAGGCATGTGCTATGTCAATAAAAAACCTGACTTGCTCATCCAGTTCAGTTGTCAGGTATGTAAATGTTCCTGTTATTGCCAGAGTAACTTTAAGATTACATCTTTACACCGGAGGGTGCAGGTACTTTAAAATAGAATGTGTTTGTTTATCTGCTGTTTGACTTTTACAAGTGGCATATTAATCCTTTGCATTTATTTAGCTTGCTTTTACTTCAGCATATGATTGCACAGTCGTACGCACCCTATTGAGCAGGTAGATCATGTGGATATGTGCACCCCCCTTCAGGAGTGTTCTCCCTTTGCAAGTCTCACTTCGCCACATCTATATTGTTGTGCCCTAAGCATGAAGGGAGATGCACATATCCTCACGCTCTGCCTGCTCCATACCTTTCAGCCTGAATTTGTGGCCATCCAGCTGCTAGGAGGAAAATCTGAGATAAACAATACCTTCTGTAGTTTTCTTCCAGATGCACACAGCTGATGGGAAAATTTCCACTCTGTTTTCCCTTCTGATGGCACCTCACGACTGACAGCAAGTCCAGTAAAGGACCAGGGATCTTTCCCGGAAGGTTCTAACATAATCTGCCTCAAGGACAGAGAGCTAATCTTTTTAAATCAGGATGCTCACTAAGGAAATGTAAGGAATAACATCTCAAGAAGTCCCTTGCTTTTTGGATTCTCCCAAACCCTACAGATGAGATGTCACGATATGATTTGACCGAATAGGATTTCTATAGCATTTCTATCTGTTGTATCCTATAGAAATCGCGTCACGACAACACATGTTGTATCGCTGCTCTCAGGTTTCTTTATCCAGGAGGCCCACATAACTTCAAGTGAATCTAAATTTTGCTTTCATCATTTTAGTATGAATCACAAACAATTTCACTGAAATGTCGGTCCAATTACAATTAACATGTATTGTAAACACAAGAACTGTACATAAACTAAGTTTTGCAAAAAATCTTAAGCCTTTTGATATGTTGTGAACAAATACCACATAAGAGGTGCTGGTTCAGTGTTCGCATCAATTATTCATCAATTATGATTTGTTAATGATTTATTTGAACCGTGATTAGGCACTGTTTATAAATTAGAAGGTACTATTTCTGTCTCCTGATATAAGAATGAAATTTGTTAGACCAGATACCAGAGAATGTCAGCATCTGAAGATACGAATTTTCAGGTAAAAACCATTGATGAAAAAATACTGACTATTTCAGATTTCGCATAAACTGCCATGTTTAAGTTACATCCTTGGAACAAGATAACTCAAGAATACAAATAAAAGTGTTTTTTTAAAAAAATCATCATAAGCCACTTCAAAATATTTACTCTATTTATTGATAAAATCATCCCATTAATCTATGGCTAAATGTATGAATCTGTAAGCTTTGTAAAATTGTATTGCTGACAAACTGGACATTGCATTAGAAGAATTAAGACTCAAATAAAACTCTCAACATTGACATAAATGAATTTATTTGAAAGACAAAGATGAGTTTAACATATCCAGATTATACTTAAATAAAACAAATGGCAAAAAGAAAATATAGAGCTTCTTTTTTTATTTTCTTTTTTTTTTTTTTCTTTTAAGCTTATTGACTATTTTCATTACTTTTCTGACTTAGAGGACTGTTCTTTATTTTGAAGTCTTTCCCTGTTTAGAATCCAGAGTTCTAGAGGTCACTTATGATGAAAGAATCTTTGAACATCCATTATCTGCAGGCACTGAAAGATTAGAGCTGTCATTTCCAGAAGTACATATTGACAGAAAACTGCTATTTTTTAGTCTAATTTTGTTTTGAGAAACTGTTTAATACAGCACTGTCCATCAAGTGGGTATAGAAGGCCTAAATATGAAAGATAATTTGAAAGCACTTAGTGTCAGTGTTATGTCACCTACCAATTACAGTATATTGAAAGCATTCTGAATGACATATGTTCATATTTTATCAACAAAGATACTGTATGCAGCAATATGTACCTGATGAACAGGTTTTACCCTCATTTTCTGAGAAAATAGTTTCATGTAATGATCTGTCTTTGTATGTTTACATGTGTCTGTCTGTCCTTCTGTATATGTCATCTATAAAAAACATTTCTGAGCTTACTGGCAGATTTGAACAAATGAAGACAAAAAGGCACAAAGATAATGAATTTTCCTGAAGTTTTGTGAAAATAGGCAGTGGGGTAAAGAAAAGAAATTTAGTGAGTTCTTCAGCTTTATATTAAACAACAGAGAGCCCATTTTATAAATGCCCCAATCGCTGGATAGAGCATCAGTCAGTGCTTGCAGTTAACTGCAGGACACAAATCTGAAAAAATAACCCAGACTTCATTAGTTCCATGCCCACAAAACAATTTTTTTATAGCTTTTGTGAACACTGTTCTATGAGGAATACTGCATTTGCATTACTGTTGTGACTGTAGTCTGCTAAATGCCTTGTGCTTAATTTTCCAACAAAAGAAATATATGTGAAGCAAAAGTGTATGTATATAAGAATGGTGTATATAGACATACAGTTGCATGCAGGCACATGTCAATGCAAAACTTGGAGCTGTACTTTTTTTGTCTTCCAATTTGGATTCCAACATTTTTTGGAATTGTATTACTTTAATGTTGCACTTAAGTCTTGTGGTTCTCTAATTTCTGTTTTTACTATTTTAACACTCATGGAAACAAATTATTCCAGAAAAAAAGAAACTTGCCCAAATACTGATCTGCACAATTTCATTCTTTTTTTCCTTCCTCTTTTCCTTTTCTTATATTTATTTTATCTCCCATCACAAGGTAATGATCCAATTGTATGTTGTGCATTCCTTTTGCCCTTTGTGAGGACACAAACTAAATGTGAAACCACCTGAAACAGAATAGCCAATGCAATAGTCTTATGTCAGATGAAAAAAAAAAAAAAAGTGTTGAATTAAACAAATTAATCATTTATAACTATTTCAATAGAAATCTTCACATGGCCTTGAAGTGCAGTTCAGCATAATAAAAGGGGTATGATGTCTCAAGGGAATTTAATCTGATTCTTTTTCAACACTGAAACTATTCTGGAAAATTTTAACTGATATAGTAGAAGTTTCATTTCAGATCAAACCAGGGAAAGCACTAAATCTCCTTTTCTCCAGTAAAGAAACATCCAGAAGGAGGATCTGCAAGAATTTCAGTCCCTGCATAAATAGATACAGGGACATGTATATATGTATACACACCAATTTAAAATATATTGTCAGGCCAGTAACTGAATGACTATTCAATACTATTAGTAAATTATCATTATACTAGGTCAAATCTTACAAAATACTCAGTAACCATTGTTCTCAAGTGAGGTGTTTGCAATTTAACACTTCTACAAGTGTAGTCACTATACTAAATGAGCTTTTTCTGAAAAACTAGCCAATTATTTAAATCCTTCAGTGGAGGTGAGAACTTTTGAGAATCTGACTCCATCATTCAGAAACATATTTTTACAGTTATTTAGCACCACATGTTCAAAAGTATTTAGGGCTCAACTCTTTTTTCAAGGCCAGATATGTTGTCAGGTTCAGTTAAAGACCACAGCAACTTTTAAATACCTACACAGAGTTTGGTGTCTGAGCTTTATAATAACAAATACCTGATCAATAAGGCTTGATTCAGTTGCCACACAAAAATGTCCAATGCTATTTGAGATGCCGCCATGGTGTATAGCCATTGTGTCTGCCACTCCAGAAGAGTGATATAATTGGATATCTCAGTCACATGAAGAAATAAGATTTTTTGATACCTAAATTTGGGGTTCTACAGTCTGGAACAGAATCTCACCCCATACAGCCTGATAGAATTCACTGCACTATTAGGTTTTCAGCACAATACCCTCAGAGAAATTGTACTGATCTCTACCAGCTATGTCAGCTTTGCCAAGAGCTAACACCATACCAATTACCTCAGACTAGTTGACTAATATGCTGGGATTCATTGCCCTATTTCAGATATTAAAATTGTAGGCATCTGCATGTGAGCTAGTCACAGTAATGTCAATGAGTACTTTAAGGTACAATTCATCTTATCAACAGAAGTGTCTGTGTTAAGGCCTGTGTCTCTAGAAGTTCTTGTATTTATCATTGGACTGTATTGATAGGGTGGCCAACTCATCTGTAGATGTCTAAGAGATGTCTGATGGTTCCTACCTACAGCAAGTTTTTTACTCTTTGGTGACTTGCATGTCTCAGTCCTAATCTTTTTATGTTCAAAAAGGTAGGTGCCTATGTCAACTGTGGGTCTGAATGTTGGGTTCACCAAAAATTATGCTTTAACAGGAATTAGAGACCTAATTTGAAACTACTGGGAGTCAGCTGACTATGCTTTAAAGCATTGACTACTAAAATCTCTGTTATGCATAGAACCTGGAAAACAAGCACAAAATAAGGAATCATTGGCTATGTCTCACTCAGTCGACCACAGGCAGAATTGATGATGTCTGCAAGTGCTAAATAAAAGAGAACTGGGGACCCATCCATCTCTGCTCCTCATGCCAGGCATCACAAAGTGACTGAAGAAGTTATATTGCTTAGGGACAGTTCTTCAGAACTGACAAGAGAAAACTGGGGAGGAAACTCGAGCCCTTGAGACCTCACCATATATACTGCTTTTTGTTACCTCATTTTGTGGCAATGTTGTGAATTTCTGCAGCATTTTCTTTCTCTCTCTCTACAGGCCTAGCCATTAGCTAGACAAGTGTGGATATAAACTAGTTGATAACTACTTGGCCTCAAGGAGAGAGGTTGGTCTTTGACTCTCTTTTATTAAGCAGTGTAGGCAAAGAGCCATTTATGTCTTTAATCCATTGCTTTTTAATATAGACTAGGACATTAGTAAGACAGCGGCTCCTACCAATCTTCTCTATGAACAAAATGTCTCCAGGGAAAAAGACTGAAAACAATCTTCTTTTTTTAACAGTTACAGAAGGTTATACTTACAAAGTGTTCATGTAATTGCACAAAACATGAGGTTCTAATTCTTCTTTCTTTTTCACTGATGACTTGACTTGACAACTTTGCTAGCTTCCAGGGAAATTTTCTCAGCAAATTTCACCAGCTTATTTGTAAAGAGAATCAAAAGACTGAAGAACATAATATTTGAATATAAATTACAAGAAACAATCTATTATTTTTTCAGATCTTCTGTTTAAAATTTGAAATTCAGTACTTGCACCCTAATTCTGCAGATGTATTGCGAAGTTGCTTTCTCATCGTGAGTTGTTAACTAGCAGTTTTGCTATGACAGTTCAAAGTCACTTCTTTAATCAAATCTTGCTGATTTTTACTATCTTTTGTTTTCTGATACCATAGTTATGGTCAGATTTGTGATCTATATTCTCCACATCAATGACCTCATGGTCATTAAACTTGTTTAATTTATTAATACAACTATAAGAGGTATCATTTCAGTACTTGCAAAATACAGTGGGCTCAGTTTCCTGCCGTTTCTCAGACCTTCCTTTTGCTATACTTGCTTTCTGCTTTTGCTTAAATCTGCTCTTCCATCTGTTCTTACCCCAAAAATGTAATTTCAGGTATTAAACATCACATTTTATTAGCTGATATTATATGACAAGTGCTTAGCTTGGCACATTCTTTAGAGCATGAGCAAATGCATTTTTGTAGAAAAGGACTGATTACTTAAGTACTACAAGTAGTAGCTACTGTATTAGGTGCTGAAATGATTCAGTAGCCAATAAAAATAAGAACACATTCTTTGTTGTCTCAGGTTCCAAAGGGCTTCCAGTCTGAGCACATAGAGAGAGGAGAAAATATAACTGAGGAGAAATAAAGAATGTGGCAATGGCAAAAACACAGGGTTAGTTTGTTTGTTTGTTTGTTTGTCTGTTTGTTTGTTTTCCTAGTATGGGATGAATACACGGAGGAAAAAAAAAAAAGAACACTGGAGGGAAGTAGAAAATGGGGACTATGTGGAAAAGAAGAAAGTTCCTGTAATAAAGTTTGTGTGAAGCGACTGAGAGAAGGGTGAAGCAAAAATACCAAGTCACTACAGCACTAGGAGGCTGTGTCTACACAAAACAGTGGCCTCTCACTGTTGGCTTTTCACAAAACGTTGGGACTGACTCACGGGGTACTGCTACCTTTTCTGGCTTAGATTGTACTTGGTGATGTACCAAATTAACAAGTAAACAGCTCATCACTTTATATCTTCCACAGATTACTGACAGGCAGCAGAGGGAAAGTCCAGAGTTGTTCCCCCTTAAGAGGATCCCTGCACCAACCAATTGCAAAAGTAGATGGCCTTTGCAGGAAACTTGGCCACAAATGAAGTTCAGAAGGGAAGTGTGAACATAAAAGAAGGGGGAAGTTCCTCAGAAATCATGTGGTTAGGGATACTCATTTTTGTAGAGACAGTGTTGGGCAAGAGGATTACCTCTCAAGGTGTTTCATTTCTTTAATTTCTGAAGTAAAACCTCCCTGGTGTGCAAATAGCTTCTATCCTAGTCTACCTATGGCCTGAGTATGCTGTCCTCCAGGGCCCACTTTTTCAAAATTGTTTGAGAGCTAAAGTCTGAGTTCATCAAGATTTTGTTCTTTTAAAACTTTTGTAAACTCAGTTCTAGATGCACAGGGACTCACAAATTATTTGTCTTAGTACTTACCCATTACCTGATCCAGGTAGAAACTTTCACATTTGGGTTTATGTAAAATGTAACTAGAACAAGTAGCATTACTTTCCTTTTGCAGTGTCCAGAACACTCATTTAGGTCAAGAAAGACAAGGTAGAAGTCCTTCCTCTATTTATGTGGTTTTTAAAATGTATTTTCTGTGAAGTCCATGAAGAAAGTGCTCTTAATACTGGGCTATAGAACAGTTCTCCCTTTTTTTTCCTCCATACCATTTGTCTGTTCAAAGTAGAACAGTTTTAACTAGAGAAAGAATAAGTTCACATTCCTCTCTAAATATTATATCTATTAGGATTTTCTTTTGGAGATATGGCTTAAGCATCTTCAAACAAAGGAAGAACTGCAATATGAATATTGAATATAATTGCTGAAACCTCTATCTACTAGGCTGAGAGCAGAGAGAGGTACTGCTTCCTCTTTCTGTCACCGTCTAGAAAAGAAGCTGGTTTAAGTGCCTAATCCCAGGGTGATATTCAAGGCTATGAACCCAGTAGAACCCCTAATAGCTTTATAGAGTCTTATGCTAAACTGCATTTTTATCAGCACTCCGTATTTCTTACATTAGGTGGCTTGTACATCTTTATGTTATATTTTGTATGTCTCTTTCTAAGGCACTCAAACTTTGTAGAGAGCCTGAGTTTGGAGTTTGCTGTAGAGAAATCAGCAGACAGAAAGATATTGAAAGTTTGGCTCATTGTTCAAATACCAAATCCACTTAACCTCTAATTCTCAGAGACTGGGTGTGCAGAAAGCACAGTTAAAAGCACCTTTCAATAATATAATATGATCGTTCATAAAGGTTTCTTCATACATGCAATGAAATATCACGTTTCAGCCTCACTTAATTAATATGTACTGCAAATTCATTTTCATGAGCTTTCTTTTCCATTCATCACTGATTTAGCAATGTGCAAGTGTGTGGTGCCTCTGCATAATTACAGGTGTCTCTTTCATTTTTACTAGACAAGGTATAATTAATATGTAAATTCTTTTCTTTTTTTGTGGGAGAGAGGCATGTTGGTATTTTAAAGAGCAATGTGTGAGCTATGGGACAGTGACAGGATAAATATAAGGAAAGTTCATTTGTGTATGTGCTGAGGGAAGTAAATTATAAGCTTATTGGTCCCTCACTACTAACAAAATTGTGCAAAGTTATGCACCAGGAGGCAGCTTCAGAAATAGCAGACATTGAGGTGTATACAGAAACAGGAGATGGGAAGAAAGACACAAATGGTTGCCCTGTAGGCAGGCACAGTAGCAAAATCATACAGGAGAGAGGTGGGGAAAAAATCTGAGGAAAAATATCAGATGGGAAACAAAGGAAACAACAGTGGAGTTTGTTCTGAACTTCACTTATACAGATGTAGATCAGGAGTAAAAACAATGTAACTATTTTGGGTGTAAAAGAGAGTATATGGGAGGTGAGTTTGAACAATTACATGAGAAATTCCTCATGTCCACGACTGTGAGATACTGTCAGCACCAATTTTGCCTTTTCTGAAATTTTTTCTACTCATTCACAACTTCAGTGAAGCTCCTTTTGAGAATCTACAAGCCAGTACAAATTAGGACCTGGAAAAATAGTATTATAACAACTATTACCCCTATTTTTTTTTTCTAGGAGAGCTCAGTTTAGCTTTTATCCAAGACCTAACCAGACATTTTCAATATAGCATGGAAATTACATACTTATGTGATTTAACCACATTTTCCCAGGTGCTAAAACAAAGACTTCTTTCTCACTGCTGAAAGAACCTGAGAGTTGACAGCTACTGCCTTTCACCTTGTCATTTTCCTCCATTCACGTTTCTGTACTCATGAGAAGTGATGATTAATGATCTAGCCTTACATGGTCTTGCTGGACAGTGTGAAACTCCAGTGGCTTCAGGGCTATGTGTCCACCAAACTCAGCAACTTGAAGACTGTCAGTAGGTTTAATGCTCTGTTAATACAAGTAGCTATGCCAAACGATATCTTTCAGACTCCATTTTAAAATCTTTTGGATGTTTTGCCTGTTGCTCCTACTGGAAGGCTGTTCCAGGAAACTTTTTTTCTAATTTTCAGACAGTTTATAGACATTTGCTTTTGTGATAACATTGCCCTTTAGCTCAAATAGATCTCTTTCTTCCTGCTGTTTACCCCTGGTGGGTTTAATATCATCTGTCATCTCAGACTTAGGTTCCAAGATCTTTTCATCTCTCTGCAGGAAAAGTTGTCTATTCCCTAATCATCTTAGCCTGCACCTGTTCCAATACGATGTCATCATTCTTCGAGACAGGTGACCAAAACTGCAAGGAGTCGTCCATGAGAAATCTTACCATAGTCCAGAATACCTTGCCTGTCCTACCAAAATTTTTTATTTACCTTCCTCGTTTATATGGTCATATTCATTCCCTCAAATATGAATAAAATTTGAAACCTTTTCATCAATAAGCAGATATTTCAACTGTTTATTACTGATGGTACCATATTTTCTAGATAATCTGTACATTATTTTCATTTTTTTTAGTAACTAGGTGGTTTGCGTTTTTTTACAAAACTACCAAATAAATCAACTTTGTTTCTCCTCTATATCCATTCCCTTCTCTAGCATACCAAATTTTCCTTTTCTTGTATTTTAAAGCCAGGAACAGGAAGAAAAAGAATTACAGGTCTAACCTAAGATTCCCATTTGTAATACTAGCACTGACCTCAGAAGAAATAAGAAAAACTTTCATGTGATAAGTTTCATATGATTTTTATTAACTTTACAAAGGCAAGTACTCTCTGGCATAGATACAAAACAAATAATGCTTGATCACAGTCAGAATGTTTATACTATTCTGATAGATTCAGACACTAGTCGAAGACATTAACTATTACAAAAGTATTAAAATTTGAGCTACATTCCTGACTCAGAGATCTGGGGCTTGGGGGTATGGGTGATATTACAAATAAGCATTTGAACATGATTTTCTCTGGCTCTTTATTTTGTTCTTATTCTTGCTATCTTAATGATTTGAACACAAAACAATAGAACCTTGTCTTAAGTATGCCAGCTGAACAAGTTTTTAAAAGTATATACTTCTGAGGGTCATACAGCTGGTAGCTTTTGAGTCAAATCTGCTACATGATTCCTCCACGCTTCATTCTTCTATGACATAAGTGCCGTTCTCCTGAGATAAGTGAAGTTTCATGTCTCCAGTCCGCAAGAAACTCCACTTAGTTGGACTCCTGTGCCCACATAAAGCCAAAGGTCTGATGAAAGTCTTGGTTAAGGAAATTGCCCTGGAGCTAGGAGGGGGAAATTGGATTGCTCATATGAAAGAATTTGGTTATGAGAGCTTTTCCTCAAGCCACTTGGGCCTGTCAGGGTTAGCTATCAGAGATATCAAGGGTTTAGGGGTTTTAATGTCATATAAACCCTGTATATGACAGAAGCTTTCAAACCTTTTGCTCAGCCACAATCCTATTTCTGCAGATATGAACGTTTTTTCACAAGCCCAGAATATCTTCTAGTTGTGAGGCTTCACTACTGAGCGTACAGCTCAGAGCATGTCTGGTGAAAAAACAGCTGCTTCACAGGATCACTGTAGAAATTATCCAGAAAAAAATACTACTTTATTGCAAAGACTGGGAAAAACTTATATTTAAGCTTCACTATATAGCCAGAATCAGTCTGAAATATCCTTTTAAGAGAAGACTCCTAGGATATAGTCAGTCTAAGAGCTCATAGCTCCATGAATCCACTGGGAACACTTTCTGATGCGCTGGGGAAGAGAGGGTGTTTTGAAACCTTTGGAAAAGCACAAACCTGCCACTAGATCTTCACTACATCACATTGCTCCTGAGGGAATCAGGGGATCAGTATTCAGGCTGACCACTCTGATAAGTAATAAATTCTTGGGGATTCTGGGGTTTCCGAAGTGCTCCCGAATACCTTGCTGCACAACAATATACTTTTCTGATTACACTGATTACTAGAAAACACTTCTTTGACACCTTGGGTATCAATTCTCTACCTGGCCTGTGCAGCTTCTAAGGGTTCACATGCTGTAACTCTCTGAGTACCTGAGATATGTCCTAGGGAGCTGGAAAATTGTAAAGGCTCCCACTGCCCTGTTTGATTATTTGTCAAACCCTTGGGTAAGGAGCACTTAGTTCTTATCGGTTACCCCCCAAAAAATTATTGCTTAGTTGGGAATATAAGACCCACTGCCATGTCTATGACTGTAATGAAAAGCAGATGAGTAGGTATGAGTACAGAGAATCAGATAACCATATATGATACTTCCACCACAAGTTTTCCTAGCCTTCAAGTATTTGCAACACAAGAATTGCTTGACCCCAAACCTGTTTTCATGTTTTCAATAATCCTCAGTGGATTTCTTCTGTATGAACTTGTTCAGTCTCTCTCAAAATACATGAAAACATTCAGCATCTTATAACATGGAATTTTATACTTTGACAGCACATTTTGTAAAGAACCTAGTAACTATTAACCCAGACCAGGCTGGAGCAAATAGGTAAATAGGAAAAATAAAGGTAGCTATACACAAAAACCACTGTGATATTTTGCTACACATCATAGTAGCAAAATAGAGGCATAGGTGAGCAGGTGAGGTAAACCCACAGTTAATCTACTAGACTAAGATTAAATAGGAAATTCTTCCTCCATCCACCTGATTGTTTGTAACCTTTCCTGAAACAAGTCTTTCATAAATATCTTTTTTATATGCCTTACAACAATCCTGAGGGAGAAAGGCTCCTCTTCAGAGTCCTTCCAGGTGTCTGCATGCATTTAGCATTTTTCTACAAAGCAAGTTTACTTCTTACTTTTCTTAGAGACAGCCCACCCATTCTCCTTAATTAAAATATGTACTGGCTCACTTCCTCACTCTCTTAGAAAGGTGACTGTCTCTTTGTTAGAACAGGTGTCATCTCCTTACTTGACCGATCAGTTAACCTCAAATTATAAAACTTGTCCCCTTTGTGTCATGATGTAGCGTACATGTTCCATTATGACTCTGATTCTGGCTCTTATTTCTCATTCTCAAAGATAAAACCACAGATTTTATTGCTGGCCTTCATCTGACATCAGAAACAATGAGTATAATGTCTGTATCTTTCTTCAAGCTTGCTGTAGCAAAATTTAAAATATATTTTAGGGGGATTTTAATACCTAGATGTACAGACTGTTTACACTCTCTAGTACAACAAGACACTGAAGGACTATAAAATCTGCCACTTGGACCAAAAACATTTCTCTGTTATACTGTAATTCCATTCCACAAGAAGGGACTACAATTTCAAAAATATTTTGCAAGTACAATTGCAGATAGTTTTTCCAAAGTCCCTTGCCCCTTCTCCCCCTTCTTATATGTATTTTTAATATCAACACTGAGTAACAAAATTTGAAGAATTCTTTCCCAATGGATCGTTTAATACGTAGAGAGCTGAGCTCCTTTCCAAATCTGTCTCCGTATTTAGACTTTTCAGTGTTGGATGCTATAGTCCTTTTGAGAATCAGGATCTGAATCTTTCATGAAATATCATGCAATATTATTGTTGACAACCTATTTGGAAACAAAAATCTAGCTAGTGAAACTGATGAACACAGTATTTGAAGTCTAATATGAACCAGTACAATTTTGATGCTTACTTCACATAAAACATACTTGGTGGACAACATACTTCTGAACATGAAATTCTCTAATTTCTAGTGTTTAAAAAGATGTTTGTCTCCACATCTAAAAAATTCATTTTTTTGACAAAATTGGGGGAAATAAATTGTTCTTTTTTTCTTGTTTGTTCGTTGGGGGTTTTTTGTTTGTTTGTTTTTCCATTTCCCTGCTTTCCTTCTCTTTTCACTATTATTAACTGAAACTGGAAGAAGAAAAAGAGAGAAGTGAAACCATGAAAGGTGGAAATTGCATAAAGGAAGGGTTTTTTTAATGAGAAACATTCAAAAATCAAATTAGTAGAAATTTATTAAATCTACCAAAAGATTATTTGAAAATTTCAAAAACTTACTTACATTTTTTCTCATTATTAAACAGCTCTATTAAGTGTCTTGCTGGATAGAAGTGAAACTAAGGATATATAGAGTTTAAATCAGGTCCTGAATGCACATTGACCTGTATTGGAATAACAGAACTGTTAGTATGCAGTGACATGATTTGTTTTCAGATAGTGACAATACTGACATACAAGGTGTGCAGCCCTTGTCTGTATGTAAGCTCATATGATAAAATGCATGCCCTCCTCCGAAGACTGATTCTGAGAAAACAGCTCATCCACAATTGTTCTTCATGATTTTTTCCATCATCATAAGATTGTGCATTACTCATGATCATGAGCGTACATACAGATTTCCAGAGCATCTTAACCTGATCAATATCTGAAAATCCCCAAAC
The DNA here is from genome assembly GCF_900496995.4 of Aquila chrysaetos chrysaetos. Lineage (NCBI taxonomy): Eukaryota > Metazoa > Chordata > Aves > Accipitriformes > Accipitridae > Aquila > Aquila chrysaetos. The sequence goes on along the minus strand of NC_044017.1, from coordinate 26,694,378 downwards.
TGGGGAATTACAAACTAAAATATTATGAAAATGAACACCATTTTAGCCATTTCAGGTAACATTAACAAGTATACTCAGCAAGGCTTTTAGTAAAAATGATTATTTTAAGTGAGTATAAGAGGAAGTAACCACCATCTGAATAACGCATGGATTCTGGTTATTGTGCAGGATCAGCCTTTCATTGTCCAGGGAAATTTAAACATATGGTACAAAATATATAAAAAGGTATTTTAATTACTGGCATCTAGAGCAACCTGATGCTTTTCAAACTCAAAAGAAATATATAAAGCACTAAACATGAAGAATACCAGTTTTTGTGTCGTACATATGATACTTTTATTGAGGTATCAAAGAAAAAGGTAAAGACCAGAAATTATGATATTGAAATAAGGAAACCCTTTTTAATGCAAATAACACAAGTAACTTGTATCCTATATAAAACAGATTAGTGTGTGGTTTAGAAAATTAAATACCTAAGTCACTATTTTTTTCCCATACACTTTTTTGCACCCACGACAAGAGGCAGTGGAAAACAACTTTCATAAAATGTTCTCAATTTTTTTATTAAGACAAATTATTGTACAATTATTACACAAATTATTAGACAACAATCCACAAATAATCACAAACTTTATTGATAAGTCTTTTGATATCTATCCACTGAATCTAATCTTGTTTAGTTGAGTTTGATCTACACAGGATGTAGAATCTCTAGATAGCAAACTTAAGGGTAAGAGACACCCCAAGAGAGAAACTTCGCTCTTTACATAAGGTCACTGTTTTCAAACACAATCTGTCTGGTTTTACCTACCTTTTTAAAGTTCTCTTCCTAACATTTTTCAGAAGACAGTGACTCACTTTCTTCAGGGTATTATTTAGTATATAAATGTTCTAATATTTTATACATAAATGTGTTCTATTAATATACTAGAATCATTCATTAAAAACACAAAAGCAAAATATGAATAAATTTTCAGTAATGTTGCAGAATACAGTACAGGGAATGCTAGAGAAACAAAACTATATTTTGAGTAAATAAAGTTTGCTATGAACTTGTTTGATTGGTTAGTTGTTTTTTACCTAAAGGGAGATTTATAATCCCATCTCTCTAAGATGTGAACTGGAGGAATATATACATTTAGATGTGACTTCCTCTGTCTCTGTGTGTATAATCAACTAAGATTTTCAGCTACTAGAAGCTTACAATTAATTCATTTGGTTGCTTAGCATTTTTGGAATTCAGGCCACCTCTTTAAATTCATAAATACAAATTTAGGATATTAATTGCAGACATTTATTTCTGAAAACAATGAAAATTTTCTTAAATAAAGAGTGTAGGCAGCTGGGGATCATATCCACTTATATTAGACATTTTTGTCCACTCTCTATACAGGAAAGGTAGTCCCCATTAGCTGGTCATCTAATTAGCTGAATGTCTTTCACTATTTATAGGGAATAAACTGACAACACCTAGTTTTTTTTCTTCAATATGTTCAACTGCTGTCTAAGAATAAACTGCTAATAGAGGCAGGGCATGACAGAGGAGGTGTGTCCAAGCATTTACCCAGTTTCTAGAGCATTTGTCTCAGAAGCAGAAATCTTACTATCTGAACTGTAGGCAGTCTGCACTTACAAACTCAATGAATTATATCCAAATCTATGCAGACTTGAAATCACCTCCCCACAGGCAAAAGGGGTCTTGCCCATCATCCCATGAAATACCCTGCAAGGGAACATTTTCTACTCTTCTGCTGGAGCTGAGCTATATCACCCAAGAAAGCAAGCAAGTCAGCTAAAGACTAAATCTGTCCAGAAAGCAATGAGTGGAGCTGTGAGATTCTGCTCTTTTGTCTCAGATTTCATTTTATTGCTTCTGTTTTTAAATCTAGCAATAGCCTAATGTAAAACACAACTAGGGGAAGTGGAGCTATGTCCAAAATGTAAGATCTGCTCCTGAGATTGATTTCCTGTTGCTAGCTCCTCATTTCATTCTGTAGGTCTGATACATCTGGCAATATAATCTCAAGAGGAAAGTTTGCATTAGTTTTGTCCAAGGTGTATCTTTATTTAGTCATACTCTCTTCAAATGCGGGTTTACCCTTTTCTATGCCTATCTTCCAGTCCCCAGAAATCAGTACTCATTTATGCAAAAAGTTTATTAGTATGGACCCCTTTTTGATAGACATTAGCCAGGTCGAATGCAGTGGATAAAGGCACCTCACATTTCTTATCAATTTATGTTATAGTCAGTAAAAGACTCCTGGACATGATGGTTATGACATTCCCCAGATGTGTAAAGGGAGCTGACCAGTCTTTCTCTCCCTGGCAAATTAAAAACCTTAAAGCAGCCTTTTCCTTCTACTACTCATCACTAATTTCCAGAGAAGAGCCACTTGATCAGCTAGTGAAACAGCTGGGGGTGGGGGGAATAATGCATCAAAAAAGTAGGGGGAAGTGATCCAGTTGAGAATTAATGAAGCTTTCTCCATGGCTAAATAATTTTTTGTATCATTACAACTGAAGGAACAATGCTGGACGGAAGGGGAAGATAGTCCACTTAAGGCAGCACCAAGACAAAAAAAAAAAAGAAGAAAAAAAAATTTTCTTAAACTAGCTCCTAAATTAAGCAGATCGTATTATTCTCTGTCAGTCCTCAGAGACACCAGACTTAATTGGATCACTTCATTGGTGGCCAGGCACTTACAGTTTTAGAGAGAAGTAAAATTTCAGTGCTATAGTAACCTAATGGGTGGGACTTCAATTTTATGTGTTCAGTCCAAGAAGTAACTTCACTTTCTTCAAGTGACTGCATGTATTTTCTAGTATATATATGGCTATACGTCAGAAAAAGATCCAGAAAGCAGAGACACAGAGACTTGTGGGCTAAAACTGCAGGCTGTTTTTCAAGCATGTTCATAAAGTTTCTTTTTCTATTATCTGAAATTCTTCTGTGTGTTTCCCTGTAGGAAGAAGCAAGCAAATCCATTGTTTTTTGTTTACATCCCACTTAAATCTATATTTAAAATTCATTCCCTAAGTATATGGCAGTTTTAAGATGAGCTTAAAATAAAACTTTAAAATGTTGTTGAGTATCAATAATTTGGTGAAAAACAATTGGAATTGCTAGCTTATTTTAGTAATTTATGTCTGGAATCAAGTATTTTAAGCTTTTTTAAAACATACCATCTTGTACTTCTGAAAAGGAACTCTTCTTTCTTGGTAGCTATATGTGGTGTTAGAGACTGGATTCCTAAGAAAAATGTAACATGAATTCTTGTAGCAGGTGCAGGCGCCCTGGTGTGCCTGGGCAGACTCGGCCCATTCCAACTGGCTCTAATGGACCCACCACAGGACACAGCTGAGCTCTTCAGCCAAGATGGTGGTGCCTCAGGGAAAATGTATTTAAGAACGGGCAAAATGCTGCATGACAGTGAGGAAAAAATGTGAGAGAAGCAGCCCGGTGAGCACCAAGGCAAGAGAAGAAAGAGAAAGACAAAGAGGAGGAGGAGGAGGATGTGAGTGTGCTTCAAGTGCTGGAGCAGAGATTCTCCTGGAGCCTGGGGAGGACGCCATGTTAAAGTATCTCTATCTTGAGCCATGAGCTTTCTCATCTTATTTTATCCCCCTGTCCTGCTGAGGAGGTCCTCTGAGTGAGCGAGCAGCTGGGTGGGAGCTTGGCTGTTGACAAAGGCTAACCCACCACAATTCTTCATGTTTGTCTTTTGACACATTGATATAAAAAAGGAATACCTGCCATCCCTTATTTTTTTTTACACTTTGCTATTAAGTTTTAATTCATACAGGCATATTTTGGTATTTCCCTTTATGTTATTTACATTCATTTTCAAGTCATGATCCTTCTCCAAACTTAATTCTAAATCGTATATACATACAAATCCTTACAGTGATTTATTTATTTACAATAAATGTAAATTGGAAACATTTAAACAGTTTTAGAACAGTTCTTGAAGGATCTGATAACCCTTATATTTATAGGAAACTGACAGCACAGCACTAATTCTAAACCAAAACAGATTTCCAAGCTCCTCTTTGTATAACTGTATATAAAGATACATTCATCTGAACTTAACAGACTAGAATTACTTTATTGCTTTCAAGTTAGAAATAATTGCACAAATTATCCCTGAGCTGAAAGCTGTACACTTGCTATACAAACAACAGTATAATTCATACTTTGCTGAACAACGCCCTCAAAGTACATTTGTAACATCATAATATACTGAAAGATCTATCTTATATCCAATTCCTATTCTAAAATTGTAGAAAAAAACATATGTTTACCAGAAAGTGAAAAATAAGACTCTGCTTCCCATTCAGTTGAAACTCAAAGAACTATAAAGAAAGGGCTACCAGACTGATCAGGGAATGGAGAACCTTTCATGCAAAAAAAGGAGGTTAAACAAGGTAGACTGAAAGCTAATATGAACTCTTCAAGGGGACTGCTGTATAAACACTTCAAAGGAAGGGAACAGACACAGAGAAAAGCTTTTTTTTTTCCTGTCTCTCTCTCTCTTTTTTTTTCTTTTTTTTACTACAGAAGACAATGTCACCATGAAATCAATCTCAGTATAGGAATCTGGAAAATCATAGAACTCTAACCACCAGAGCAGTGAGGTTATAGAGTAGATTTCCACTATAAATAAGATTAAAAATAGTGTATATAAATAATAATTAGCATGTCATCTGAATGGTATATGAAAAGATTTATATAAAAGAAGTCTGTTCAAGATAGCAAAGCTTGGAGTCGATGGTTCAAAGGTTTCTTTCTTTTCAACTCCTTTTGCATTTATACATTTTTTTGAAAATCAGGAGTTCTTCATGTACACTAGCACATGTTCAGTCCTAGTGAATATGTCACCCAAGAGAAGGGGTTCACAATCTGCCCTTAATTAATTTTTAAACCAGATTATTCCATCCTTAACAAAGGTTGCTCTCCATTCAATCTCAGATCAGTATGCAAATTGTATTACACTATTCTTTTTTTTTTTTTCTTTAAACCACAATGCCTTAATTTAGCTAAACGTCAAGAAAATAGATTTATTCTCCTGGAAGGAAGATGGATAATTAAATCTTCCATGAAAATGATTAAGTCTTATTGAAAAAAAATCTAGTGAGAAACATTCAATTGTAATTGACTGAAAGAGTGCCGCATTAAGAGAACATAGATCAAAACATTTGGCATGCACAACCGAAATGGGCCAAAACAGAAAAATCTAGTACTTAGATAAGAGGGAAACACGCACACAGAATAAGTCACCTCTACTCTGTTGTGTATCTTCAAGCGCAAGACAGCAAATATCACTAGGAATAACATTGCAAAATCACCATGCCCCTATAATTCCAGTTTTCACATGATGTGTGGCTTCTATTACCAATTCCCTTAAAACAGGTCTAAAAACAGGAGAAAACAAAACCAGAAATTATTATTGTCATGATTTCACTTATAACACCTATTAAAATGCCCTTCTGTTTCTATGGCATAGTAATAATATACTGAGTCTCCTATACTCATTTTTATCCCCATCTTTGCCTTTGCTCTTGGGCAGTGTCAGGCTACTGCTGCTCTGGGAATTAGCTTACAAAGGCTGCTTTATTGCTCTTCACTGAGCACCTTCCCACAGGGACCTTTAGTGTCACCTCGGTAATGCAACTAGCTGCCTCCAGTCCAGTGCCTGGAATCCAACATTTATTTTTACCTTTGACTGGATTTCAGTTTCTCATGATGTCAGAAAACATTTGCAAAAGCTTGGCTTGAATTCTGATTCTTGTAATGTGGCATATTCTGAATGGCATCAATTAAAGTTTTGGTGATGGGGAAGAAGCAGAGAGGAAGTCTCTGGAAAAAAAAATAAAAAAAGAAATACTGATGTGTTGTCAAAACCCCACTATGTTTACTTTCAAATTCAACATGTATTCAGTTAAAGAAATAGTGTGCAGACTGGTTATAAGTAAAGCAACAAGTTATAATGCCCAAGGCAAAATGCATATCAGTTCCCTCATTATTGCACATTGTGAGGAAAGAAGACCTAAGTAAGGGGAGCATAGAGGGATCCCTTTTAATTTAATTCTGAGTACAATCTGTATCAATTTTAAATCACTGAATTTAAACAACAGGTGTGGGAATCCAGCATTGGATTGAAACTGGGTATTTATTCCATAATACAGATAGGCATGCATATTCTTAGGCAAGTTTTTGGATCAGTTGCAGTTAGTCTCTTGATCATGCCAGAAGGCAGATATTGGATTTGATTTTGATTTGGATACTGATATTTACACAAATCTACATTTGAATTGAAGATGAAAAAATGCTTCTATTTATCATGCGAGCTATTAATTTGAGACTCACTAATGGAAGATGCTTCACTGTAGAGAGAAGCTAGATCAATCTTGGCAAGACTGAGTCAGGAGAGGTAAAGGTTTTGTGACCTTACAGTGTTGTTGGTTTGGGGTTTTTTCCCCGCTTTAGGTTGTTTGTTTGCTAGATTTGGGTTCATCTTATTTCAAATCACTTTTTTATGGGACTACATTGCATTGCACAGCATAACCAATGTCTATACACATATTATTCAATGCCAGTGGTCCTTAAAAGTTAGTGACCATTAAAGAAATACTCACTGCAACATTGACTTCATCCCGGCATTTCTGATATTTAGAATATGTGAGGCAGCACTGAACTTTTGTGCCTAAATAAGGATCAGATTTTTTTCTCCCTTTCTCAGTTTGAATGGTCAGTTAATATGGTCATAACTTCAGTAAGACTGTGGCAACTGCACAGTCACTTTCCCTGTTCCAGTGTCCTTTGTTTCAGAGGGGCAAATCGGCAAATGTTTGCATAGCTTTTTCGGACCTGCTCCATTCTACTCTGAATACTAAGATTCAGGGCTTTCCTTACCTTTTCCATAACCTTTACCCACTCTATGTTGAGGTATGCAATACAGGGAGTCATGCAATGTCCTGGTTTTCTCTCCATTCGCTAGAGCTGAAATGAGAATTAAGGTGGCAGGGGGATGATATTCATTCTTCCACATGTCCGAGTCAAGGCAGAGACAAGTTAAGCATCTCTTTATATTCAGAAGAATACTCCCAGAATAAGGTCTTACTTCTAGTATACCCGAGGGTAGAATTCATCTCACTTAAATTTAAACACCTACTGTATGGAGACTGTGTGTGATCTTGATATGTAGCCTCCTCTTGCAGTTAATGAAGAGGATCAGGCACTTCTAGGGTGCCGTTCATCTCATTCAAAAGAGTTGACTAAAATAGGACAGATAAACCATGCCTTAGAGTAACCTATTTCTCTGTTTCTTTATTTTTTACTATAAGAAAGTTTAAATTACTGTCTCAGAGGAGGACTTCTACCAGTGTTAGGGCAGGTGAAACTCACCTTCATTCTTTTGATCATACTTTTCTTCACTGAAGCCAAAAGGAAATTTGTCATAATTCGTCAAATGTATAAATATTGCATCCTTTTGTTTCAGTGAGACACACTTCACATGTCTTTCCATAATGTAATGGTACTTATATAGTAATGGGGGTTTGTTAAGCTCAAAGTTATTGACCATTTTGGTGTTTGACAAAAACAAAACCAAGATACTTACTCTTTTTTTTTCTGTTGTCCTTAATGCAGACGCTAAATAACATAGCCCTACTCTATAAATCTATTTTAGAATTTTTCATTCCATTTGTGGTAACAACAGTTGAACGGTCTATAGCAATGTCTATTATTCTGTTTTAGTACAGACAAAAATGCCCATCTTTTATGTTTAGCCTTAAAAGTGTTGCTGTGGAGTTATAGCACAATATTAAAAAAGGAATAATTTACAGAGGTGTTTTGTTCCTGTGTGGTAAAGAACACGTCACTTTGGCCCCTGATATGCGAAGGTCTAAAGGGTCACTTCTTTCCTTATACATGCAAGTCCTCATAAATCTAACATTTTTTCTGAATTCCATTAGCTTTTTTATCAAAGGCCTGCAGGTGTTTTGATGTATTCAACAAAAGATCTATTTAGCAGGCATAGTGGCTGCAAACATTAGGAGGGATTGAGAACAAAATTACTGAAGATGTGCTTCAATGCATCCTTTTGCTTCAATATATTCAATGCTTAACTGTGTATATGTTGTTTTTTCAATCCACAGAAGTCTTAATTAACACCTAATGGTTCTTTCATGTTACATGGAAACCTCACATATGCTTGTTGTTAAATTTTATTTGCATAATAATGCATGAATTCATTTCACGTTAACCTCAGCAATAACCAAAATGTGATTGCTCATTTCCATTAAGTCAAACTGCCTTGTTACTAAAGAAGTCTAATGCTACAGATTTATTTTATATTATTTATTAATGAGGTATTTATAGTACCAGGGGTGTTCTTATGAGTTTTCCCAGCCTATGAAGCTGGGTCAGCCTGATATTAATGTAATGTTTGTGATTTACTCGGCAAACAACCTAACTTTTCTGAGCAGCATTATCAAGTTACATATTTATGCAAAATTTCGAGACATCTAAACTCATTATTTTTCCCCTGATTGCTTTCCAGAACACATCAAATAAATTTAGCATACATGAGGAGCACATACTATCTAAGTACTCCATAAAGATCAATAACTGAAATGTGCCTAGGTAGAGCCATCTCTTTCTCTCAGGCTCATATAAATCTACTTATTACAGTAGAGTTCCTTCTAATTAACTTCTGAGAAGAATCAAAACCTTAATGTACAGATTAACAAGGAACACACTACTAATGAATAATCTGCAATCTGTTTAAGCTCTGGCTCTTAACTTCATTGCAAAATCATGGGATATAGTCACCTATGTGAGGTATACCCAAGTAAAAAATAATAGCCAATACAGATTTGCAGTGAAAAAGAAAGAATCAGGGCTGTGAAGATAATGCAAAAATGACAAACTATGATTTATTTAAAATATATTTCAGTCAAGTTTAAAACAACTTTTATGAACGTGGGTAGCATGTATTAAGACTCCCAAGTTTCTTTTCGACAACCTTTTTGAAACACTGTACATAAATGATAGGACTTCATACATTAAATGGCTAAAAGGACTGGGTAATAAAAAATTAGTTTGATTTTTCTAATAACAGACAGCTTTCCTGCAATAAATGTAACAGGTTTTTGTTTGAAATAGAGAATATCTACTGGACATGGAGCTTATACTATGTTTCCTCACAATCTACTTCTATAGTGAGTAATTATCCAGTTTAAAAATCTACAACTATTGTAGTTCATTTTCTTTTATTTAATTTTCTTCTGCTTCACCTGCCACCACAGGTTCTAGTTACGCTTTCTCTGCTACATTAAAAGCCTTCTTGTATCAGATATCATCTTCCTCAAATAATACGCTTAGGTCATATTTTCATATGCTTTTAAAATAACACATATATTTATATCACATTTTTGTTGTTTCCAACACCAGCATTTTAAAAAATTGTCTAGATTACCTTAAAAGTTGAACAAGGAAGTTAGAGATCACCGTGGAAACAATAGTGACAAAAATATCATACAGAACAATAAGGGAATTCATTTGTCTCTGAAGAAATTGAATTTAATATCTTAAGTTGTTTGTAGAATGGATCAGACTTCTCCTCAAAAATGTTTTCTTAAAAGAAATTCTTTCTTTTATACTTCTTAGCAAAAGAAGTAAGGGTTTTGATTTTCAAATTATTTTATTTATAAATATTTTCATGGTATTTAGTAGGTGATGTGTTTCTATCTGATTCTTGAGCCCTTTGTTATCTGTCTGATTGTATTACATTTCCTAGACATACTATTAATCTTGACAGAGCTTAAAAGGAGATGATTCTAAATGCTTATGCAGAAAATGTGTGGAAACAAAAGTTTGGAAGACAAAGGGGCTTGATTCAGGTGATCACATATAGGTGTTTAAAGCTATTTAAGATAATGACCTTCCTTCGCTATTCCAGATGGATATTAGTATTCTGTTGGTTTTGTGTGGTATCTTCTAATCCCACATGATATCTCAGATTCATCTAAAATGGATTAGATACCTATATGCGGGTAACCAAAGTGTTGACATTCTAGATGGGTATAGATTCATAAGAAGATTCCAAATACTTTTGACACGTATTGCAGTATATTGTATTTCATAGACTAGAAATCTTAGAAAGTAAGATGAGACTCTAAATGTGAATTTGACAGCATTCTCATATGAAAAAAAAAACATTGCTTAGAGTAGTTATTAATATGCTATATCCTTTCAAATTTTGACATTAATCACTAGGAAAACTACTGTGAATTACTGCTCTTTGAAAGTGAGTCAACAGACTAGTAACAATAAAAAATACATCAGAAACTCACCTTTGTACGTTGTCATTTGGTCTTTAGTGTTTATGATAATAGCTTTTAATTATGCTTCAAGATATTTCACATGAAGAGTCAAGCACTAGTAATAAGAAGCCTTGCTTGCTGTGTTTGTTATTAATTCTTTGCTGATTTGAAAGGTGACATTATGCAGGTTTGTCAGATTTTAAAAGACATGGATTAATATTGCCTTCATGAAGAAAATAGGTTGGTTTGTTTGTTTGTTTTCAGTGTGATAATGGAATGATCCGTTACATAGAGAATTTCAGAAAACTAAGTCATTCGTCTGAGGAGAAACACATAAGAATCCAATCCATAGATAAAGGACAGTGGGAAAAAACTCAGATTTTCCCATTCCCGTTTATGAGTGTGCATAAAAGGTAGAAAAGGGTAGGAATTAAGAAAGATCTGGATCATTGTGAGTGTTTTGAATAAAAGGCTTCATTCTAATCTATCACTGTCTTCTCTCTTATCAAGTGTAGATCTTGACAGTGGTTTAATGCAAATGTTGTGAATGTTGTTACTGTTCATTGTACATAGTAAGAATGAAGAAGCTACTGCAATTTTATGATTGGTTTACATGTAAAACTATATTTGTATGTATGCATGCATATATATATATATATATATGGGAGGGAAGGGGAAGTAAGGGGAAGGTTATGCTGTTTCCGATCCTCTCTGCCTATGTAAACTCTGAGTAAAAATCCAGATCGTTATTTCCATGAATGTTGGATCAGGGTTCTAGCTTATCTTTCATGGGTATAGGGACAACCTATATACTAATAGGGAAATTCTTGTAGGACCTCTTAAACTGAATATTTTTCAATGTTGTTCAATGCTGCAATTTAGAAAAAGGATGACAGAAATCAAATTCAGGTTAGAATTCTGTTGAGGCAAAGAATGAATATTGGTTAGAAACTAAAATAAAATGTTAAGTTTCTGCTTTTTCAGGTTTCTGTAAAAATATAAATGTAACAAATATTTCCACTTAAGGTCATAGGGTAAAAACGTGTGGGCTTTTTTTTTTCCTTTGCTTCATGCTATACAGAAAGGTGAGGAAGTCCAGTGTCCAGTCACACAGAACAATACATTGCTATTAAAATATGAACATTGAACAGGTTTGTAAAATTTTTCTTGTGGCTGCTACAAAGTTTTATTTTAAAAGAGATCTTTTAGTCTGACAAATAACCCCCCCAAAAAACATGAACCTAGGAAAAAAAAAAATGACACTGACATAGGGAAAAAAAAAACATGACAAGGTGTTAAAAAGAAAAAGAAAAATATCGTTCAAAGGGGATGAGGAGTTCCAGCTGTAGGTCATGTAAAATGACTGAGAGTTCATGAAATCTTATTAAGCAGAAAAGCTCATAAGCAAGAAGGCATTTTGTAATCCACCTCCTAGCTTCCTAAGCAATGAAAGAATTGAACCTCCTGGCTTCCCAAGCAGTGAAAGGGTTGACTGGGTGAAGCCCAGTGTTTCAAAAGCTGTTGCTTTACTTTTTCTCTAGGCTAATTAGTTTTTCCAAAACTAAGTTTATTCTGCTTTTCAGTTCAATTGTCTTGAAAGAATATTGAACACAACATCCAAGAACCCATGTCCTCAACAAAATGTGGTGTTTCTCAAGTCCAAGTTTGAAATAGAGTGTCAGTCAAACATTCCCAAATTCAACCCTATAAAAGTACTTTGCCCCACTATATTGTTCTTGTTTCCAATTACAATAATTACAACTCAAAAATCACATCCAGGCATCCTAAAGAAGTTTCAAACAGATATTGCAAAAAGGCCTTTTGCAGTTTTCCAACAGTCTTGGACAAGGAATTTCTTGAAGAACAGACACTTGAGTAAAAAGAAAAAAAAAGGAAAAAACCAAAAAAAACCAGGAATACAGTATTTCAGCATAAATATGTATGTACTTTAGACTAAATGATTTTCTGCAATTCCATTGGAACAAAATTTCATATACACATAATTTTCAGTTCCACAGAGTCAGGAGTCTATAACGGGAAAGAAGATTCAGGTTTGATTGGTTGGTTGTCCTTTTTCAAACTTCTAATGGTTTTTACAAAAAGAAAAAAGTTGCTTGATGGAAGACAAGAACTATTTAAAAAAAATATATCTTATTTTGCCAAAAAAAAACCCAGAAAAAATCCCAAAGAACTGCTATGCACAGTAGATGAAGTTCTAGAGATGAAGGGGTTATTTTCTACTACTACTAAGCGCATTGTTTGTTTCACAGTTTCAAAGCACCCCCAGACATTTGACCTTTATTTTCCAATGTCCATTTGAGCTTCAAAAGAAACACTTTAAAGAAAGTCAGAAAATATCATCACCAAAAGCACATCTTTCATCACTGAGAAAAGTGATTTAAAATGTGACTAATTAAAAGCATTTATCATCTTTCTGCTCTCTCCTTTTTTGTCCTTAACTACAATGCAATCATTTAGTGATTGATGTCTTCAAATTCATGTGTTTAACTTAGTCATATGACTAAAAATGAGTTAAGTACTTAGTGAATAAAAACACTTCACTGAATGTTAGAATATTATCATGTGATATGTTATGTGAATTCTTTTAACTCTTATAATGTTCATCAAAAGATATATTAAGTTTTCTCTTGAAAAACTTCCATTAAATAAGTTCAAATATACTAACCTGTACAGAATACCTGCAAGTGGTATATGTAACATACTCTTTCAGTATCAACATAAGTAAAGGTTTTAAGGATTTAAGGTTTTAAAAGATCGATGAAATCGTTAATGCCCAAATGACTCTGTTAGCCTCTATTAGGACTGAATGGTATAGGCAGCTTCCAGAGAACAGCTTTGTCTCCTCCGTAGTTCTTTCCTTTTTTTTTTTTTTTTTTTTTTTTTTTTTTTAATATGAATCACTCTATAGTCTTAGCACATTTGGTATCCAGGAAAAATATTAGCTTTTCCTTACTTGGCCATTGTTGGGAAAAAAAAAAAAAAAAAAAAAAAAAAGGTCTAGAAGCTTTCTTAGTGAATCAGAAGTTCTAATCAGAAGTCATTATCAACATGTGAGTATAACAGGATGTGGACAATAAAAGTTATCTTGGTAAATGTTACAGAAAAGTAGTTGAAATTTGCAATTTGTTCTAAAAACAAAACAGCTGTTTGCTCTTGACTGAATCTCTTTCTAGGGGCCACCTTCACTGAGGAGTGGAAGTTAGGTATGTATTTTAAGAGGATCTATTTAGAATGTAAACAAAATTGAGAAGCAATTTACATGGACTGGATGCCAGATTTAATTAGTATTATTTTGCAGAAGATATGGGAATTCAAATTTGATGCAACAGAAGACAGAAATTAATACACAGAAATGAAACCATTTACTTAAAAGAACTGCATAAATAGCACAAGAAGTTTCCCAGGGAAAGAGAAGACTGAGGGATGTGTGGTACAATCATCAACTCTGTTCACAGAAACTATGGCAAGTCAAATGAACCTATCTAATTGCAGAATTAAAACAGATAAAGGGTTCCAATGAGTAGTTCTTACTGCAGGATATTGAAAATGAAAAAAAGTTTATCTGTTTTTAAAAAGGAGCTAGACAGTTCATAGAATAATAATTCAAGGAAAATTATTAATTACATAGAAACCATATTAAGAAGTCCTTGAGATAAAACCTGTTTGACCTTGGAGAACATTCTGAGCATTATCACTAGATATTTGTCCTGTTCTTACATACGTGTAGACATGGCATTTAGGGACATGGTTTAGTGGTGGACTCGGCAGTGTAAGGTTTATGCTGGACTCGATGATCTTAAAGGTATTTTCCAACCTAAATAATTCTGTGATTCTTCCCCAAACATCCATTTTCGGTCACTGTAAGAAACAGGATATAAACCTGTATGGACCTGCTGTTTAATGTGGTTTAGTTGTAGTGTTAGCAGCAGTGTTAACAGCAGCGGCAAAGCAAAGTTCATCTATTACTTGTTTTCCAGCTCATGCTAGATTAATCCAGTCAGTGCTGGGAAGATGTAATCAAGGTCTTTGTTTGTGGGAGTGCTTTACTGCGGGCTTCAACCATTACACTAATTCAGCCTGAATTCATTCACACATTCAAAATGATCATACAAGAAGTTAAACCAAAATAACTAGTATGATTTTATGTCAGAGTTTAATCAATTTATGAAAAAGTTCATAAAGTTCACTGCATTCATTGATTCAGGGTGTTCTTTTAAATCATATGTTCCTGACATGTTTCCATTTTTAAAAATAGAATTTTAAATTACATCTTTTAATTATATTGCTTTTATTATGTTATAAAACAAAAATATAGAGGAATGGATTAGTGGGAGCTATGGAACTTGTAGTACTCCATAGTGTGGTCAATCCTATACTTTCATCATTCAGAGATATATATTAATGACAGCTCTATTACATAGAAATATTTCTTTAATATGTATAGATTTACCACCAGGAATTAAAGACACTTTAACCATCAAAAAATACAGTGATGACACTCTGAATTCTGTGATGCAGTCTACACTCTAGAGTGCCCCCTTTTTGGTCTGCCTTTACTTTGTAGTATCTTAGTGTCAGGATTTTATCTCATAACAACCATACCCAGTCAATCAGTTGAGATAATTTTTTATCTTGTTAAGTATAAGAAATCTCCAGTGCAAAATTCCCAGCAGAGGCATATAAAGTTCATCCGTATAGCACTGAGTGATCATAGTTCTGCCAAAATTAACATAATATATTTGTATATATTATACTAATTATTATTAACTCCATAATTCCAAATGTCTAATTTTGATTGTTTAGTAGACCAGAAAATTATTTAATCAAGTGATTAATGTCTCCTTAACCAAGTTTTATTATTAGGTTAAAGCCTTAATCTGATTTGAATTATTATCAGGGCCTCTGGCAGTTTATTTGTTTGCATAATGACAAGAGTGCCTAAACCACCAAGCACTAAGTAATAACCATAGCATAGCTGTACTGGGCATCCAGGCATCCCAATAAGCTTTTCAAGGTGTTCCCCAGGTTTGGTTTTGGAGTTGCCTGGTTGGTTGGTTTTGATCAAGTACTCAGTACTTCAGATTCACATTCCCTCCAGTATTTATGCCTGTTACCTCTGTTCTGTTCTCACAGAGATGAAGATTCCCACGACTTCTACTGTCAGATTCCAACTTCTAACTGCTGCGTGCTGAGAAGGTAGATGAAACAACCACTTCTCATACAGTTCAACTCCTTCTCTCCACTGAGTTGCCCATGTCCATTTTGCCCATGACTCTGTTCAAGCAAGTTCTCAAGTTACCCTCTACTAGTAACTAGTAATAATACTGATACAATCAAAACAGGAACTTTTGCATATTTTCATGACTGTAGGGAAGTAATTCTGGAAGGTTTATTAACCCTGAGAAAGAGAAATCTCTTATGAGAGACAAATGTATCTATATTAATTTTCTTCATAAAGTGGACTAGCTCTTCCTATTTTATTCATGCCTAGATATTTTTTATGTTGAACTAAATAATAATGGAAGTATTCAAAGAGGTATAATGGTAAAAGGTATTAAAAACCGTAACTGACCGAAGATAGAGGGGTTTTGTTTTGTTTCCAAAACCGAACTAGATTCTCTTTGGTAAAAAATGTAGCTTTTTCCTCTGGAAATGGAAGTTGACAATACCAAGTCCATCAGCAACTCATTAAAAATATAAAATAAATAGTCCAATTCATATAATAACTCATATAATAAATAGTCAATGCATCAAGCATTGTTATAAGTGTAAATAAAATATATACTTTTTTCCATGAATCTCTAGGGTTCAGTGAAAAATACATGGAATCAACATATATGCAAAATGAAATATCTTCTGTTTACTATTTTAATCAAGAAAGTGACTTTTTATATAGTGAAGATCCTCTAAAAGATAAAAAACTTAACTCGGGGGGAGGAAAGAACTATTAAGCTTTTCTTGTTCTTGCTTGCATCATATGTATATGTATACTTACTGTATTTCATTCATATCATACACCATTTTGACATTCCAGTCTCTACGTAACTACTTTTTTTCTACCTCTGACACTATAGTGAGAAATTTGCAATCATTCTCTTGTCCAAGATAGGCCATTTAAAGTTGAAACAAAAGAGTAGTAAAAACAGTGTGTCATAAAAATAAATGGTTAACAACTGTACCCCTTCCAAATCTAGACACCAAACCTGAACTCTTCAATCTTACCACATTCCTGGGGACCTTTTATTTGACAAGTTTGGGGGGGGGGGGGGGGGCTTTTTGTTGTTTGGGATTTTTCAAATGATATTTCCTGTGGAGTTTTAGAAACAACAGCTCAGGAATAAAAGTAATAATAGCTATTAAATTATTTTGTGAGCTTTCACAAAGAGTTTCTAGTGTTTTATACAATTTAAAAGAAACCAGGGCATTGCAGAATAAGTCGATATTTCAGAGTTTAGTACTTTCAGTTCAGTATTTTTCTAAAGAAAATTATTTTAAGGTGTTCCATCACAAAACTAGAAGTCTGTAAATTTTGCTTTCACAATAGCATTTTTTCCAACAAAAGTTTTATTGAAGGTGATAATTTCTCCCGGGATATGAAAGAAATTAATTTAATTAGAAATAGAAGCAGATATTCAACAAAATTCCTTGCATGAGCCTCTCTCTCTCCCCCTCTCTCTTTCTCTGCCCCTCCCCCCCCAAGATCCTGTTCAATCTCTAAAAAAAATTTAAAATTCTGTGAGCAAGACAAACATATTAAACAATATGGAATCCATATGGAAAATACATTGTTTTCTCTGACAATACATAAATAACTATGTAGGTTATTTTATACTAGAACAACTAGTAAAATTATTATTTAATCATTGGAAAAGCAGAGAAAATTTATTTCTGTGATATAGTTTTCTTTAAATTTTACAACCTGATAACAAGCACAGAAAATGTATAAAGTGACCGTGATGAACCAAAATGCTTTATTTTTTTTCATAGTTCGAGTTAATTTGCTTTCTTTGGTTATTTTGTGATGGATTAATTAATTACTTTTAGTAGCTAGATCTCTATAGTATAACTTGGAAAAACAAGTTTTAAAAATTATTTCTTTGTCAATGATTCCTATAAATTGGTAAACAAATACATATAATTTGATAATCATATACATATACAAAATAAAGTGACTTACCAAACAATTTCAGAAATATGGATTTCACGAGAAATAGATCTGCTGTAGGACTATAACCATTCACAAATTCTGTACAAAATCAGTGAAAATCCTTGGTAAAAACAAAAGAGAAAGATAATATAATAATCTCAAAATATTTTCTTTTGACAGTTTCAAACTAAATACATGAAATATGGAATTTCAGAAATATCAAAGATACTCCCACAACATTTTCAAAATCTATTTTTTCCAAGTATATTTTTCCAAATGTTTATTTCTAATTGATTATTTTTCAGAGAGAGTAATAAGACTTTAAACTGTCCAGTAAAACTATACAAGCAGACCTGAGTGTGTGCGCTTATATATGTTCATATTATTCATTCACATCATTTAAAAAATTGGAAAAAAATCTCAAAATGTAATTTTTATATAATCCACCTTTTTCTCCAGTATTTCATTTTTGTCATAAAATCAAAATGTACATTCTTCAAGTAGATGGGACCTGAAATGGAATTGTAGCATTGCTATGGTCAGCCATGCTGCTAAGAAATTATTTTTGTTTCTTATTGAGTACACATCTTTAATCACATTAGTAGTCTCAAGAAATAAAAAAATACTGTTATATTATCATCTAATTCTTAGCAATTAATTACATGCAACAACTGTATGAATAGATTACTAAACTAATTCATAGGGTGTGCAATGAAAAATACCAAAAAGCATGTGTGGTTATTGACATAATGTGTGGTTCTTGACATAAAAATAATTAATAGTTTTAAAATAACACCATAAAAATCTGACTTTTTTCTACTTCATTAATGCTACAATCATAAATATAATATACCTGTTTCTGTCACCCTACTTGATCACCCAATCACTCAATTTTGTTTCATATATAGCTGATGTAAATATTATACTTGTTTGTATATGTGCTGTATCTTTACACACATAGGTGTATTTATATAAATGACAATTTTATCAATATATTGCACATAGATTTTGTATAATATATATAATTATATGAAATATAAATATGTAACATTTGTTTTTAAATTAAATTTAAACTAACTCTTCTTCCAAATGTTTAAAATACCCTCTATGCACATAAGAGGAATGGTTGCATAAGCATCCAATATGCAGTCATATTATGCAAGTAATTTCACAAGAGGGAATGCTAACATTTAACAATCTATCTCATGTTTTACAAGGATCAACCCAATGAGAATTTTGTTATACACAGGTATAAATCATGGAAAATAAAGACAGACAATGAAAATAGAGGAAGACCTTTAACACCAAAGTGAAGTTTGATTTTAGCTAACATTTACTTCCAAATATAGGAAATAGCTTGACTCCATTCCAGAATAGGTGACATGTTTACCTAACCTTGTGCCCTCCTGTTCCCCAGTAGTCTTTGACTTACCATATTGTGACCTTTATAATAGCTTTATGGAGGATCAATCAGGCCAAGACAGAACTGTAATACAAAGAAGTATTCATTATTTTATATTGGCTTAAACTAATAGGCGTGACAAGTAAAACACGGGTGATTGATTTCCTGACCTTTAAAGTGTTTTATATGTAAAGTGCATAAGTTCCAGCCATACAAGATATTTAATGTTAAAAATGAATTTTAATGTTTAACTATATTTGTTATATGCTGCTAGTGAAACTCACATTTCATGACAGCAAAATCTACTATTTCATCTCTTTGTAATGATTCTTTTCATGAACTTCTCTGATACCTTTCCAGTTCTTTAAAGTATAGTATGAAAATCCAAAGAATAAGATCTCTTAATAGCTCTTCATTTTCTGTAACTGTACTGAACTGGAATCAAACCAAAATCAAGTTCAGGAATTTTTCAGAGGCTAACTTCCCAAAGAGCTACATAAACTACTAATGTATCTTTGGGACTGAATATAAAATGACAGCACTAAAAATTGTGTGGGAGTGGGAAAAATAGGTGAAAAATGCATGTTTTGCTGTTTTGATAAAAATCAGAACCTGTTTCAGAAAGAAATTCGTGATCTAACATAAAGAATTCCTTGAATCTTTATGCCTTTGTTCACTACAGAAAGTAAGTTTTGAGCACCTGCTCATAACTTGTTTATAGGAGACTCAGCTAAGATTTTCTAGACCCTACTATGGCTTGAAGTGTGTAAAATGCTGGAGATCAATTTTGACATGTGAATCAAGGGATCTGATTTTCATTTACAATAGAAAGGTGCTGACCTTCTTAAAATCACATGTATTTGTAGGGTCTCCTGTCAGATGCTTTCAAGTTCAGGTGCCTCTTCTGTTTGAAGATATCAATTCTAAGAACGGCATCGACCTAAAATCACAGTAAATGGAAGCAACTGTTAAACCATCTATTTCAAATCTATATTTCAGTGTTCTTTGATTGTACTTCTTTTACTGACTTGTATATCCCATGAATCTTAACTTTCACGATGTTCAGTGCTTTGAAAAATCTGTGATTAGCCCAACATGTAGCTACTTTGATTCTGCCTAAAGACCAGAATATGGATCTCATTATCAAGCAAATAGCAAATAATTATCCTCACTTGCTCTCTAGGGTCTTCATAGTTAGAGAATTATTTTTTAGATTATTTTCTACTTCTGTGAATCTGAATGGAATCACTTGATACATGTGTTATTTTTTTAATGCATGCATTTCAAAGTTTGTCTTTTTTTTTTTTTTTCACTAGCTAGTGTCATCAACTATTTATCCTTTTGATGTTTTCATTAAACCAGAGGAGTCTTTCTTTTGCTGAAAGTACAGCAGGTCTTAGGAACAGATTTGGTGGGTCATTTCAACACATATCTTATCAAACACCACCAAAAAAAAGTTACACACCCACAGGTTAGAATGGGTTCTTCTAGCTCCTGAATTATAGTTTTTTAACCACTAAGGCAAGCTGTGGATGCAGAATGAGATTGTATTTATCTTTAAACATAAAAAATGTTGGCATTTATGCAAAAGGAAAAAAAAAAAAGTGATCACCATAAATATTTGGGAGATTGGATTTAAGTGAATTTCCTGAACTTTCTTACCATTACTTTATGTCAATGTTCTCATTTGTAATAAAGATATATTACCATGTCAAGCAATAGGGGGTAGCCATACTGCATAATTATTCAAAATAAACATACAGATAACAGTTCTGATATTTAGTTGGTGACTAATTCTGAAATCATAAATGGTAGAAATTTTGTTAAATTTGTTGGCTAAGTGCCCCTTCCTAGGACTAATTGACATGTCGTCTCCCCCTACACAGTAGTGAAAGAATATACAAATAGCACATGAAGCCTAAGAGTTCCAGTGCTCATCCTGCTGGATGACTAGATGCAGAAAAATAAGGCACTGCAGGAGATAGGGTGAAATTAACATGATTTTTTTCTTTCTGCATCTTCTGCAACTTTCTTTCTCCTTTGCTTTTTCTTCCCCCCCCCCCCCCAGTTTTCCTTATTTGAAGCATGTTCTAGTAACAACAAACAAACAAAATCAATAACTCCTTTCTTGAAGTCTGGCAGGAATTGATCAGAAGAATTATTGTTTTAATTATTATTCCTTTAGAAGTGGAGAAGATACAAGGAATTCTTTCTTCGACACTCATTTTCTATTCCTATACTCCTGGAATTCCCTGTTACAACTATTAAGTTGTCCTGTCCAAGCTATCTTGTCCTCTCTAAGATCCTGGTCTCTTTCAAGATATCATCACTCTCCTCATTGCAGCTGAATGCTACATTTTCAGAGAAGAATGTGTGGCTGATACACTTGTACATTGTCAGATCTTATAATGGGATGCTGAGTTAACTGAGTATCCCTTATCATCATTAACTGACTATTATTGCTATCTATAACTTTCACATCCTACAAATAAGAGTAATGACAACAATTTTATTTCGAGAAGAGTTAATTTGAAAGATGGTACTTCTGGAAATGACGTAGTTGGAGGTAGTTTTGATTCCAGATTAATACAAGATCAGAATGCCCAACTGTAAGCACCTGAACAGTGCAAGCCTTACAGTTATCCACATTTTTCTTAGCATCTCAGTCCCTGTTAAATTAAATTCTTTAGTTAATTCACACTTGAGTGTAGCCTACAGGATAGGATTCTTTGATTTTATCTCCTTTAAAGAAATATCATTAAAAGCACTTTAAAAATTACTATTATTAGATCACACAAGGTATGATCGGGAAGGGCAAATCTTTAGTGCCTCTAACAGTAGGTGATAGTAAAAAATGCATAAGGACTGATGTGTGAGGAAAAGCTTAAAAAAAAACAGAGAAAAAAAGAACAAAAAAATTATAAGGGGTCACATCTGCTGTTAAAAGATCTAAGTCTTTAGAAAGATATGAAATCTTGTTCATATTCAAACATTCAAGATTACGATCATGCAATTGATACTTCTCCACATATGATGTGGTTTCATCAAGGAACAAAGAAAGTAGTCATAGAAGAATGATTAAGTTTTTCAGTGTTTCCTCCACTGCCATTAAGATTCAAAACCCGAGATCAACCTTACACTGCAGATCATTATCAAATATAAGATTCAAATTATATTAATAATAAATCTTTAGGTTTATATCTATATGGATATATTTATATAGATATAACATGTACTTCCTCTTAGCCCATGATACAAGATTTTGGGCATAACAACTCCAAGGAATTATTTTTTATTGTACATTTCTTTGTTTTATCTGAAATACTTACAGAAGTGGCCCAGTTTCAAGAAGCTATATGGTAGTATTTATTCAATTTATTAGTCCTGTTCAACACAATGTTTTCTGCAAAATAAGAACTAACTCAGATGTTTGTTTTGCCACCTCATCAGAAGAAAGGTAGACCATGCTGACATGGGCTTTAAAAGAAAGGTTGAATATTTATGACATATTCATATATGTCGTGTGTAATATATGACATGATGTATGTGGTGTATCTTAAACTTTTCATCCATGTATACTTACATATGCACATACTTATACATGTATATATATATATGCATGTATATTTATGTGTGTATATACAAATATATACATCTATATGTATGTCTACATACGTGTGTGTGTGCATCCAAGCTGGTGGCGTACATAGACACATAGTCACGCTTACTACATGTACATTTTTGTATCCTTCTACAGTTCTTATTTTTATCTGTTGTCAAAGCTTAGGTGCCAAAAAATTCACACAAGATATTTTCTCAAGATTTTTTGCAGCCCAGCATCTTCAGATCCAAATGCCTTATTTAAGAGACTCAGACTTCACCTTCTTTGTAGTATTAGGTTTTTTAGTTGTAATTCTACAGATTTTAGCATTGGATTCCTCTCTTCATGAGGTTTATTATTATTTTTACTTGAGTACATTTTAAGTCACACAAACTGCATTTTACAAACCTGGAAAAATTCACTCATTATTGATTACAAATATTACTACCAGATACTTTTGGAGAATAGTAATATTGAGGAAAAGCTGGAGAATAACCTCAGTCAGTGAATTTTTAAAATAGTTTTCTGAAACATGTAATGTGAGAAATACCTAGTCACTATATCTGAAACATAAGTTTTCTGTAACAAGACTGAGAGCACCCTCCTGAATTTCAGGGTGAAAGATTAAGATAGAATTTTCATAAAAAACTACTACTTATATTTGAAATACAGCTTATTTCATAACTTTAAAAGTGAGCATGCACTAATTGTGTAGTTTATGGCAATCAAAGCATTGGAAATAAATACTGAATTTCTTGAAGGTCTTTCACTTCTCTTTCCCTAAAACAACAGTAATAAGTAAACAAAGTAACTATATCTAAGCAATCACAGATAAAGCTAAAATCAAAGTTCATCTTTTTGCTAACACTATTTCAGTTAAGAAAATTTAAGTAAGATGAAATAGTCATTCAAGAAGGAAATAAGTACAGGATAATGCAGTATTGGAACAGGATGATCCACCCAAAATTATGTAAAAGTGTGACATTGGTCTTATTTAAAAAAAAAAAAAGAAGAGTTTTAGTGGTTGGCTATGCCTGAGCTGATCATGGTAGGCTCCATTCACAGTCAATAGAGAAATAGACACTTCCAGGTATGATTGATTCACCCCAAATGAAACGTCTAAAATTGCTCAGATTATCTGTGCCCTAAAAGAGCCTTTTTTCTCTACTAATCAGAAAGGGCACACAGGGAGACTGGCTTAGGTGTCAGTGTCTACCATGTGGGTGGTCAAATATAACTAAAAGATAACTCATCAAATTTCTGTAATACATTTGCACTGTTTTCCATATATCTAATCAGATCCTGTTTTCAAGAATGTTTTAATAGCAGTAACAAGATGGAAAGATTTACATGGAGTTGAACAGACCTAGATGAACAAATCCTAATGAAGTTTGCAAAGCTGTGAGCCTGTCTCCTTAGAAAATCTCAAATTAAAAGTAAAAAAGAAATCATACAGATACAGTAATTTTGAGTATTTGAATCTAGTTCTCAGCCTTTGTGAAAAGGTAAACAAAATGGTAAGAGATTTAAGCAACTGAATACTAGCTTAACACTGATTAAGTCTCTCAGACTGAATAAAATGGCATTTTAAATTTATGAAGTTGTGCCCAAGACACTATCTTAAGAATATGCCATACGCTTAGTCACATAACATAACTGACATTTACAATAAGCAAAGTTATACTGA
Source organism: Aquila chrysaetos chrysaetos (assembly GCF_900496995.4). Taxonomy (NCBI): domain Eukaryota; kingdom Metazoa; phylum Chordata; class Aves; order Accipitriformes; family Accipitridae; genus Aquila; species Aquila chrysaetos. The sequence continues at coordinate 26,670,194 of NC_044017.1, read as the reverse complement.
TTTCAGCAGATACTCTTGTAAACTACATTTAAGAATACTCAGCGTGCCAGTTTGCTAGAGAATTGAGTTCTTTCATTAACTGGTTGGGGGTGTGGGGGTGTGTGTGTTTGTTTTTTTCTTTTTTTCTGCTGTTAGCAAGATACTATCTTTCTCAGTGTCTGTGTCTACCTAGAAGTTATCACCATGACATATGAGTATACTAGAATAATAAGGGATCATTCATTTATAGTACAGTGTGGATCTCAAAAACTTTAAAAATTCATTTTCAAAGCTGAGTTTACCTACAACATGCCTGAAATTTGCAGTCTTTGAAACTGGATGTATACAGAAGTTGTCCTTCAAAGATGCAGGGCACAAAGGAAAATTAGACTAGCTGTAGAAAATGTTACATTAATTTAAAGTCTGGCTTAACTTCAGGTATTTGAGAATTTCACTGTATTAGAAAACACTGCGGGGGGGGGAAAGCCTTTTCAGGTACTAACTAGGTGCTGCTTTGGTCATCTTTAAACTTTACCAAATTTTTTTTAACCTGGTTATCACAGTGAATACCAGGTGGGCTGGTGTCAGTCATGTAAACATAAGTTTACAGGGCCATTAATGACTGCTTAGAAATTCTTGTGGCTTCCAGCTGCTGCTGCTGCAATCTGTGGGCTTGCTTAATTCACACTTGCCACATTTGCCCACCCCAAGTCTTCAGTCACTGTAAATGTCTGTGAATGAAGCTGCACAGGAAAAAATCCGTTTTACCTAAAGTTTACCCTCTAAAGTCAGGCATCCAGTCTCAGTTTGTCAACAGGAAGAGAATTCAACTGTGCAAACTGTTAATGATCAAAATCTTGTTTATGGGCAAGGAGGAATCACCTTATATATACAATCAATAATTTATTGTTAGTATAATTGAAATTTTAACAGTCTAATCCAAGAATCATGACTAGTTCAAATCAATTGTTACAGAGAAAGAAAGAATAGTTCTATAGAGAAACAGTCTCAATAAATGCCCATGGTTTACAGTTGTGGGGTCTCCAGTGTTAGCCTGTACCCCATCCCTTATCATCCCATAGCTGTGCTCCTCTACACCACGTCCTATGTCCCCACTTCTCGAGGCCTCTGCTGGAGTGCCAGGCCTCTGTTTCTCTACACTATCATTAGGTTAGCATCATAAAATATTGGTGGCACTGTTTGTAAGATACGCAAAAGCAAACCAAATTGTCTGGTCAATGAGAAAAATTAATGTCATGGAGAAACCAAGTGAAACAAAGCTGCAGGCAGGTCAAGAAAAGATCAGACAGAGTAGGGCCGACAAGCCTGAGTCCTGAGGCTTTGTACAAAGCATGTGCCCTGTTACTAGCAGTGTCAATACTATATTTCAAGCTACGGGGTTGGTAACAAAACTTAGGTTTCTAGTGCTATTTCAGGTACCAAAGAACATCCTGCCTTCCTCCAGCTGTCCATTTTAGATGCCCTCAGTAGTCTGAAAATGGAGATTTGGAGGCCAGTTAGAATAGTGGGTGTTGACAGATATGACACAATCTGCATAAGATCCATGTTCTGGAGAGGCAGCTGGAGACCAGGGAGAGTTCCCTAAGGCAGCTAGGATCAGCATAAAGTGCTTATGTTAAACCTGTTATATATACAATCAATGAAGAGAGAAAGCTCTTCTGAGATGGCAAGTCATCCCAACCTTTAACGTGAGGAAGTGACTTATGACAGTTTGCTGTCTTCTGATTATAATGGGGACAATAAACAGCTAACTTAGATTTGGAAACCTCAATTTAAGACAGCAAAATTAAAAGAGAAGAAATAAGCATTCATGCTGCAATAACAGCAAACATTTCTGAGTTGTCCTTGGTTATGTGTTTGCTTCACCACTATTCCAACTCTTCAGGGTAAGAGAATTCTCTGCTTCTGAAGTCACATACCCACGCTGAACTGGCAAGACTTGCTAACACTGCACAGTGCCATGCTAATAAGTCTTTTTGGTTTTCAATCTGTTCCAGAAATAGCCTTTATGCTTCATTGACTACCGTCTGTATAACCATACCCTCTCTTTTTAAATCTAAAACCCCTCACTTGATTACATTTTTCTTTTAAACATAAACCAAAGGTGTGAAATGCAGACTTCAACTGTCACACCTCTTAATTAATTTTCGTTTTTCATGCTTTGTGAAACAACTGTTTCAGTCTTAACTCCCTCCTGTTCCTCACTTCAGAGAGCTTCTCCCTTAGAAAATAAAACAAGTTCTTAGACAGGTGAGGTAGTTAAACTAAAGCATACTGTATAGGTTGCAGACAATGACATTCAAAGAATTTGCTCTATAATCATCCCTAAATGGCTGATCAGGGAGTATATATGGAGGGGAACAGATTAAATAATGAAAGCTATCCTTCAGCTAGTATAGTTAGCTGATCTGAATGAATCATATTATTCTTTTTGAGTTCAGCAAAGGTACTGGTCTAGAGAGCTTGCATCAAAGATCAGCATGCTTTTTGGGCTCTCTGAAGTCCATTTATTGTGTTATGGTTCTAAATTGCTTGGTAACTCTCTTTTAAGTCTAATGAGGATGAATTCTGGTTGTTCTAAAGTAGCTTTTGAGTCGGTTTTTAAATTGTTGCTATGGGATCGTGAATTCCCATCATCAGGGACACATACAAGCTTAAAAAAAAAAGACATCTGATGGCTGCAAGACATTTTGAGTGCCTTGAAGATTCTCACTGCAATAATTAGTCGTATTTGATACAAGACAAGTGGCTAGTTGCTGTCCTGCAGTACTTTTTTTGTAGCTTTATAACCTGAAGGGAGCCTGAGAGACTTAACTTACAGAAATTTTACCTTAAAGAGTTTTTCTTCTCTGAGCAACCAGTATTCTATTCTGATCTCAGTAACACCTCCAGAAAATGGATTAATACTCCCCAATATTCATCTGATACCTAAAAGAATCACTCCTAGATATGCTGACTCACTCTTTCCCATCTAGCATTGCATCTAGTACACCTAACTCTTGCCTAGTTTGGTGGTTTTGTACAGAAACTCATGTATGCCTCTAGTAAAATCTAAACTAGTAGGTAGGCTCCTTCTAGGATTTACTGACGCTGCTAATTAAGTTCAAAAGGCATCTCCTAGGTTGTCTTGGAAGTTTCCTGAGAACATAATGTCAGATACTCATATGCCATATTCTGTGGAGGAAGACACAGGAATAATCATTTGGATACTAACCTAGCAGTAGATATTGCCCGGGAAGGCAGAGAAACTGGTTGTACATCTGCTTTAATCTAAAGTGGTTTGAAAACACTTTTTTTATGTCCTAAGAAAGTACCACAACCACCTTACCATACGATATCCTTGGAGGCAACATTCCCTATTCCTCCTTCTGAAAGCAAACCATTGTGAAGCTAAGAATGCAAAAGTTCAGACACAGAACAAATGTTTTTATGGCAATTGATTGGAAAGGAAGAATGAGATTTTGTATCTCTTTTGTACCTCTTCTAAGGTTCTGTGGGTGGGGTTTGGTTTTGTTTGCTTGCTTGTTTAATTTAGGAATATTCTAATATTTAACATACATGAACATAAAGTAGTTAAATGACACTTAGAGGAAGTAAATAGGGTATTGTCTTGAGGCTGAGGTGAACCTGATGTCAGAAAGTGCACATTTCAGTGGAAAGGGGTGGTTAAAACAGAAAGGAGGCTGAGAGAAAGTGTTTAAATTCAGCATGATAATAAAGGCTTCAAATGTGTAAGGACTTTGTCGTGGCAATTGGGTGATCTTTCCAAGGCTGATAACTGAATTCTGAAGGCTTTGTACTTCTAAAAGATTTGCCTTACAGAAAGAAGCAATTAGTAATGCCTGGTTTATAAATGCCAACTAACTGTATCAGGTACTGAGGAAGGCAAGGTCTATAACAGAAAACGAGAGCTAGTCTATCTTAAGTTACTCAGTCACTGGAAAACAATGTTAATGGAGCATGCAGCTTTTCTTTTTTTTTAAACATACTTTGTCATTTCTTGACTTTTTTTTTTTTTTAAGCTGTTACATAACACTTGGAGAAAAGGGGAACTGAGAACAGAAGCATTGGAGAAGGTAGTTATTCGGGAGATTGATGAAAGCCAACTTAATTTCCTTTTCAAAATTTCCTTTTCTTTTCTTCATGGCCTTTCCTTTCATCTTCCACATCTTCCTCTTTCACTGTGAATTTACATTCAATATAATACAACACTAATTTCTGGCATATTTCAGAATAGGATAAAGACATTCCAAATTGTGAAAGTCACAAAATCATACATAAAAAATTTTTGTCAAAAAAGCATATAGTACTTCTGAATCCATTTCTTTACAGCATACTGCTTTCTGAAGTGCCTCCTTTTTGTGATCTATTTTTTGTCTAAATTGTCTACTGTAAAAGAGGACACCAGGTTTCCTGGAAAACAAATAACATTGAGACTGTTGCAAATGATTTTTTTAAATATCACAAACAGTGAGGTAAGCCTGATTCTGATAAGAATGAACTTTCTGAAGTAAATCTTTTGGAGTCTTTTTTTTTTTTCCATGTTTGCCAGCTAGTAAGACAAAGCATGGTCCATGGTTACAGGAAAACCCAATAGACAAAAAAGAAAGTCTGCTGAGTTCAGACAACATATAAAAGTTTTACAAAATTGTATTTTGTTGAAAAAATGGACCTTCAGAGATTTTCATCAGTTCAGATAGGGACATGACTCAAACACTTTACTAGCAAAAAATATCTTTTACATGAAAAAACATTCCCAAAAATAGTATATGTCCTACTTCATAAGCAAAGGTTAAACTCACAATAGAAAATCAAGAATCAAGAGGTCAAAATGTTAGACAGAGATGGTCATGCCTTGTGGCTATCTCTGTGGGAGGTAGGGAGAAAGCAATTCTTTTCCTCCAGGAGTTTAACAGCTCTGGAGTTTCTCTCTGGCTATTATTTCAGCACTGAGATTGAATCTTTGCTCTTACCTTCAAGGTCCTGGCTTTATCATATGTGGAACATTTCTTCCGCTTACCTCCGTTAGACTTTGGCAAATTCTTCTGCAAATTCCGCTCTGCATAAGGAACTGTTCCAGAGGAGAAGTCATGGTCCTGTTCCTTAGGTAGGCCTCTCAGTTTTCCTCCTCAATCAAGATGATTTGCAGTGCTCTAAGGTATGTTATGACCCCTCTGAGGTGGTGGGAAAGCAAGTTTTATCCCATAATGGAAGAACTAGATAATTTTGAATGGGAAAGTATGGGCTGAATTTTTGGATGCACAAAGATATTGCTAAGAAGTGGCTTTTATTAGGCAACTGTTGTCACATTAGAACACAAGCACAGCATGTAAGAGGAGGGAAAAGAAAACAGAAGAAATGCAACAGAGAAAGATAAAAGAAAGGTAATGTGCATCAGAACAATGCTTTTAAACATGCTGCGAACTGACTCTTTCACTAGTGTGTCCCCATACAAACTTTGCTAGAGATCAAACCTATAACATACCATGTAGAAGTAGTGATGTGTAGGTAGCACCTGGATGCTTCTACTGATTTCAGAGGGGGAAAAAATGTGGCTGTGTTTAATGCATTTTACAGATGTAGTGACCTAATCTTTAATGAGGTGTATATTGAATTTCATCTGCATAAAAAATGTAAATATTACTGAAGATGCAGCATAATGAGTGGAGAGTGATTTAAATGATATAAAACCAGTTTGAGTTTCTTAGTGAAATGAAGAGCTTTCCTTTCAGTATGACAGCACATATATACCACCAAAACTGGTCTTCAGCTTAATGGTGTCCAGCTGAATGGTAGTGGCATAAGCTCAGAATATGTTAGGGTTTGGAACATAAGAAAGAAATGTGAATTTCCTTTCCTGTATTTTGTCTTTAAATGTTACTCCAGAAGCAAAAAAAGAAAATATGAGGTTCGTGACATATCTAAATGACCAGCAAATACTGGCTGTCAAAGACATGAATGTTTTCTGTTAAACTTTGGGTTAATGAAAAAAGGGAAGCATTGTTGCAAAATACTGTATTGTACTTGGTGAATTAACAGCTTTCTTAATTCTGCTTCCACTTTTTTCTCTTTATATCCTTAGAAACAAAGTTTGGCATGATCCCACAGCACTCATTATGTCTCCATAAGTATGCATAAGAGTACTATGACAACAAAAATAAATTCATTTAATCTAGAAATATGGTTAAAAAAATCCAGTCATCTGGGTCTGATTTAAATTAAATAGACTTGTTTGTCAATTTTAATTTTGAGGTATTGTACACACAATGCTACAGAGACTTGACTCTCTTAATAGTCACATGTTTCAACACCTGGAGCCCTCAGCACAGGAAAGACATGGACCTGTTGGAACGAGTCCAGAGGAGGGCCACAAAAATGATCAGAGGGATGGAACGCCTCTCCTATGAAGAAAGACAGAGAGTTGGGGTTGTTCAGCCTGGAGAAGAGAAGGCTCCAGGGAGACCTTATTGCAGCCTTCCAGCACCCAAGGGGGGCCTATAAGAAAGATGGGGACCGACTTTTTACTGGGGCCTGTTGCGATAGGACAAGGGGTAATGGTTTTAAACTAAAAGAGGATGGATTTAGACTAGATATAAGGAAGAAATTTTTTACAATTAGGGTGGTGAAACACTGGCACAGGTTGCCCAGAGATGTTGTGGATGCCCCATCCCTGGCAGTGTTCAAGGCCAGGTTGGATGGGGCTTTGAGCAACCTGGTCTAGTGGAAGGTGTCCCTGCCCATGGCAGGGGGGTTGGAACTAGGTGATCTTTAAAGGTCCCTTCCAACCGAAACTGTTCTATGATTCTATAATTCTATGATTCACCTGATGACTTTAGCTTGACTGCCATCATACATTTGAACTGGATGCGTGACTCTTTTTTTAGATTCTTCATCAGCTAAGGTCATTATATAAACAGGTGTATATCACCACCTACTAGCAGAATATGTGATTTTGATGAGTTTAAGAGTTGTCTTCTGAGCTAGCTTTGAAAATTTATGTAATATAACTGAGTCAGGATTTTCCACATCCAGATAGTGTTAAAAAGCCTGAAAACATTTTTAGAAAATAGGACATGAATTCCAGGCTTAAAACCATAAAATATTCACATTTTGGCCGCTATGATCTACATCAAATGCAAAAATACTGTCACAGTTTGTGGTTCGTACGCTAGACAAATGATCTACTCCCTCAAATGCAAATGCTAATACTGTGTAAGCAAGACAGTTGAAGGATGTGAGACAGGGTTCGTACAGAGAGATAATATTCTTTATTAGACAAAGTGTTTAGACTGGAAAAAACAGGCTTTTTCATATACTATTTCTTATTCATACTTGGCGCTTGCTTTTCCAGCGTGTAGTTCTTGTCTCAATCCAGAGAAAGCTTGGGGTTTTTTTCCTAAAGGCACCATCTTTTCTCACAAGCCATGTCTCACGAAATACGTGAGAGGTGATGGTGGAGCTGCCTCTGTTATAGCATGAAAAGTTATAATATGTGGGTGAAGTAATATACAGTAATGCTGCAAGATGAAGGATTCAACATACTGCTTTTAGGTTGCAGAAATAAGTCAGGTTTCATGTCTAGGGACTTAACTGTAGCGTATAATAAACCTGTGTAGCGTCTACCCTTCTCCCTTCTTTGAAGTACAGAGTTATTGGTGAAGTCCTAGAAGCATCAACCACAACTATTTTCATATACTTCCTGATCATTAAGGAGAGATTGAAAAAAACTTAAACACATTGGCTAGGTACTACATTCATTGTGTAGACACATGAATTATGAATCAGTGACAATGAAACAGACAGACAGCAGGTTTGCCACGCCGTCCATCTCAAGGGCCATCTTTTTATCCTGGGTTTAGCTGTACCAGTTGTGTCTCTGTCATACACTCAGGTATTCAGCTTTTAATATTCTAGTTGCTTTGTTGTAAGATGCCTTTGGAAAGTAAAAAGAACCAAGAGGAGACCAGCTAAGTAGTCATCAACTTCAATACTATGAAATTTAACTGTCCCCGGCGATAGCCTTAATCTGTCATGTATCTGAAGGTCTACTTTCCCTGATACTGCTTGCTATCTAGTTACCACACATGCACAATTTTATTTTATGCACAATTTTCCCTTGATGGTTTGGTCTTATTCTTATTAACTTTTTAAAGTTAATGGGAGCCTTATTTTTCATTTCAACAGACCTTCCACAGATTAGATTGAGCACAGGCACATAAAGGACAAGAAAATCATCAGGAGTAGTGAGCATGGATTCACCAAGGGGAAGACATGTTAGAACAACTTGATAACCTATGATGAAATGACTGGCCTGGTAGATGAGGGGAGAGCAGTGGATATCATCTATCTGGACTTCAGGAAGGCCTTCGACACTGTCTCCTGTAAGATACTCATAGACAAGTATGTTGATGTATGATCAGTGACACAAAGTCTAGTTGCAGTCTGGTAACTGGCAGTGTACCCTGTGGGTCAGTACTGGGTCCAGCCCTGTTTAATATCTTCTTTAATGATCCAGATGATGGGGCAGAGTGTACGTCTCAGCAAATTTGCTGATGACACAAAATGGAGAGGAGTGGCTGATACTCCGGAGGGTCATGATGCTGTCCAGAGGGACCTCGACAGGCTGGAGAAATTAGTTGACAGAAAGCTCATGGAGTTCAACAAGGGGAAGTGCAAATTCCTGCACCTGGGAAGGAACAACCCCACGCACTAATATATGCTGGGGGCTGCCCAGCTGGAAAGCAGTTTGGCAGAAAAGGCCCCGGAGGTCCTGCTGGATGCCAAGTTGACCAGGAACCAGCAATGTGCCCTTGCCACAAAGAATGCAAATGGTACCCTGGGCTGCATTAGGTTAAGTCTTGCCAGCAAGTCGAGGGAGGTGATCCTTCCCCTTTATTCAGCACTGGTGAGGCCACACCTGGAGTACTGTGTCCAGTTCTGGGATCCTCAGCACAAGAGAGACATGGACATATTGGAAAGAGTCCAACAAAGGGCACATGGATGATGAGGAGACAAGAGCAGCTCACATACGAAGAAAGAATGAGAGGGCTGAGATAGTTCAGTCTGAAGAAGAGGAGCCTCAGGGGGGATTTCATCAATGTCTATGAATACCTGAAGGGAAGTTCTAAAGAAAACAGGGCCAGATTCTTCTCAGTGGTGCCCAGGTACAGGACTAGAGGCAATGGACACAAAATGAAACAGGAGGTTCCTCCTGAACACCAAGAAACACTTTTTTCCCTGTGAAGGTGACTGATCACTGGCACAGGTTGCCCAGAGAGGTTGTGTATTCTCCCACGTTGGAGATATTCAGACGCTGTTTAGACATGGTCCTGGGCACCTGGCTCTAGGTAGCCCTGCTTGAGCAGGGGGGTCAGACCAGATGACCTCCAGAGGTCCCTTCCAACCTCAACCATTTTGTGGTTCTGTGGTTTAAAATCAGGATAAATACAGAATATTGCCAACCACTTTTTGTTAGCATGAAAGAGATTATGTAAATTTACTGTAAAATATTGTCGTGAGTAGTACAAAGTGGATTTAAGGCTTGAATGTAGACATAAAGAAATACAAGTGTCGTTTTATTATTAAAATTTCACCCTTGAAATATGTTTGTTCATCACCTCATCTCAAAATTCTGTCATCTGTGTTCATTGAAATGGACAGTAATTAAATTCACGGTATTGTCTGTCTTTTCTTTATGTGTGGAATATTTTTTCTCATGTACAGTTCAGGAAAACAAAATACTAATATCACTCAAATAGTTCCAGAAGAGGACCATAATGATATTGCTAGGTTTTAATTAATCCTTATTATTTCAGAGTTTTGCATAAGAAGAAAATAACTGTGTACTGCTATCTATTCTCATTAGAAACCTTTCATATGAAATAGATATCATGATTTTCACTTTTGTATAATATGTAAATTAAATTAACATGACCCACAACTATACACTGTCCCTGGTAGCTGTCTGCATTTTGACCAGCTGGACATTTCTTGTTTATACCTTGGTAACCTGTTAGGAAAAACCAGAATTGGCTAAGCAATTAAAATTCAAAATAGGTCATAGTAGTACAACACATGAACATAGAACCTGATTTCACATAATGGACTAGGCATTGAAAAATTCCAATACCTCATTTTTGGACACAGATTTTAATGAGAACAGAAACTGGCACAATATAAATCAGTATGACATGATTTCTTGAACATAAGGGGGATAGAAGAGGTGAAATATTAAAATCTCAAGACATTCTCATTAGTCTGGAGACTGAAAAACTACGGTTGTATTGGGTCACTATAATCCAATCCAAGGGGAAAGAACCTTCTCAATTTGTCAAGCACTTTGAATAAGAAAGTAAAATACTCCTTTGCAGAGGAATGCAGAGAGATTTTTTAGATTACTTAAATGAGACACAAACATTCCATCTTACCAGTTTTCGTTTCCAGTGGCTTGATCTGGAATGGGATGTGTGTCCTTGAGTAATGCATCCGGATGCTTTGAGCAATACACAGGGCAAGGTAACCTATTAATGTTCCTATGTTAGTAGTAAGTACTTTGTTTATCTGAATCTCATCTACGAAATAGAATAAAAAAAGATTAGGAAATTGTTAATAAAACGTTATCACTGATAAAGATTAAGAGACATTTAACGCACTTCATTCTTACTGACAGGAGAATTGTCTTCACTTGTCATTCTACAAAATAATTTATTCTAAGGTATTTTACTAGAACACATTAAAATTCTCTAACTAACATTGTATTATGCTTATAAAAAGCTTATATCTAGTTTGGTTATTTATAGTAATATTCATTAATTAGTACAAATTGTTGTATCAGTAGGGTTTTGCCAGTGATCTTTCTTTCTTTAATACCTTAATGAAATAAAATGTAATGGAAGTGAATACAATTTTGAGGTACATATAATTTCTTATGAACAGTAATTTATAATTTTCAGGCAGAGATTATGTAATGATATCTGAAATTTCTTGTATTAATGTTGAGATTCATGTTGCATTGCTAAAGTGGTAACAAACCCTCACTAACATTACCCAGTGTTTCCAGGTATTATTATTTATCCTTTTCAGTTATTCTTTCAGTTATTTATCTTTTCAGCTTTTCTTAAGTTCTTTTGGTTCTGTGCAGTAAGAGATTGTAGTGAATCTCTTTTTCAGTTGCTTAAAATTGTTTGGCATTTCCTAACCCAGATGACTTTAGGCTGAGTTTGTTTGTTTGTCTGTTTTCTGCAAATGTAAAGTTACGTAAAATGTTATGCTGTTTGCAGGAAATATATTTTGTCTAGTCCAAATCACCTATTAAAGACAAGTATCTCCATTGACAATAGGGAAAGTCTAACATGGTAACACTGCTCAATTTAGGAGCAACATCTAAATATTTAAGTTACAGGGGATGAAGCCAAAGCCAAAAGGCCCAGAGAGAAAATAAAGTTATTATGTTTTAACTAGTTGTAGGACATTAGCTGAACAATAAAATTAAATTTATTTCCTTGGCACTGCAACAAAATAGTGTTAAACTGAATTCTGCCAGTTAGTTAGAATTTGAATTGACTAAGAGCAGACAAATAATTATTATAGTTCAGTCCTTATTTAAGAGTGACTATTAAACTGTTTAAAGCTACAATGTGGACTGTCTCTGCACTATTTGAGAATGTAAAGAAGCTTTTTTTGAAAGTGTGGTTTCCAACTTTATAGGGTGGATTAACAATACACACCACGAGTGACAGATGGAAGACGAAATCTTCTATGCTTTCAGTAATGATCTTCCAACTGGTACTTAGGAGAACAAAGAAGAAGAAAGGGAAAGGTGAAAGGATGAAATAAGTGAGGACAGCCCTTAATATACTATTTATAAAATCTTTAAGCATAACATAAAGTAACAAGAAAATAAATGTTCTCCAGAATATGCTGATATTTAATTTAGCATTTGAAAACTTCTAAATTCCTAGATTAACCATAAAAGATCATCATATTTTCTTATCTTTTAAAATGTAATTTATTTTTATGAGTAAAGTAATTATATAACTCATTATTTTCTAATTAATGACTAATAATACTGTAGGAACAGTCTGAAACAAATTAAAACAACCACTAAAAATGAAAATAAAAATGTAACATTAACTTTAACATTCAACTAAATATTGTCTTAAAAATGTGTAGTTGTGCAAGCAATCTAACTGACTTGATCACAATTATAAGTATTTGCAAAAGTAGTCCCTAGGTACCTTTTTATAACTCTGTATCTTGAACAAGAAAATCTGCCTTGAAGAAAAAGGACTCTCAAGCGTCACTACAATCCATTTTATTTATCCTTTTCAGTTCTTCTTAAGATCTTTCAGTTCTGTGCAATAATTTTTTTTGTATCAACTTTCTGACTTTTGTTTTCCATTTTCAGATATCGATACAGTTTAAACCTCTGTAATCAAGCACAGATATTTCTATACTGTCAAAAGAGAGGTTGTAGGAGTTGGTCTTCTTTATGTTCATGAAAAGAAGAAATCTGATAGCATCTTACAGTGACATTAAGAGAAGTTAAAAAGATGAGTGCTGATCGTGGCTTGGGAGTTTCAGACTGGACATTTAAAAAAATTATTAGCAAACTACTGCAGAACTGGAGCAGCTTGCCTGGAGGTTTATGGAATCTGCACCCTTGGGGATTTTCCAGGCTTAGTAGCCAATGCCATGGCCTCATGTAGTGGCAGTGGGAAGTGGGACGAAGTTGAGACCTAGGTCCCTTCTATGATTTTAAACAGGTCCTGTTATCTGGACCAAGCTGCATACTGTCAGGAGACCATTCACAATGCATATATCTTAGCTTATTATTTAGCTTTGATTTTCTAACAAACCAGCTTATTCCAAAATGAAACTAGAGTTCAGCAATGGTGACAGTATGATATTATGAATGCTGGGAAGGGTATTGCATGACTTCTAACCCCTTTTATTCCATAAAGCTCTTTCAAACTATCTTGTCAGGTTTTGAACCCTCAAGGTGCTTTACCTACAACATCATAATCCATCTCTTCAAGATGAGTAAATCATACTGTTTGTCATCATGTAACACAGCATACTAGTACTTGCTACACCTCCCACATATTATTTCAGGAGCTCTAGCTGAAAAACAGAGTAGTTATCATCATGCCTTAGCTATATAAGAAGGCTAAATGTGGCCCGTTAAGAGTCTTAGTTCAAGTGACTCAAAGTGGCTATAATTGAGTTAGTTTAGAGGGGATTAGTTTTAAGCTGAGTACGTTGAAGTCATTCCAAATCAGTTGGTTCAGAAGCTAAGAACTACTTTTCTGAATGGATACTGCTAAGAGGGTAGGTACAGAGTATACGTTACATTGTATACAAATAACATTGAGTTTATAGCCATAAAGTAATCAGAAACTTCCAGCATCATTCTGCTTAACAGATAGTTCATATGCTTGCATATACACATCTTAACTAAAATAATCGGCCAAGCAGTGCTATCACTGAATGCTTCAAATGGTCAGAAAGGGACTCATCTCAGCTAATCAGCTAAGGCACATATTACCTGATATATATTTAGAGAACAAGACTGGGAAGGACCTTGCTTATTATTTGTCTATTTCTCTCTGATAACCATAAAGGGAACTTGGGATGTTTACCCTAGATGAGTATCTAGAGGTAACCATTAAGGTTTTAGTTGTTTCATCTTTGGCGTCTAGTGCTGAGATACTCCAGAGAACTGTAAAAGGCTGGCTGATACAAAACAGACCCTTTGGGAGACATAGATGAGTCCTTGCTTAGGATTAGCTGAAGGTTGGGTGTGATACTTAGGGTATGTCAAATGTCACTAGATGCTGGCCAGCTCAGCTAAGCCCCTAGGAGAGGAATTAATCTGGTTTATTGTAGGTCACTACAATGTAGCTGTTTAAATTCTCATTATAATAAATGAATATCCAGTCGATATAGTCAATGGAATCTGGAAAGCAATTGATCTCATCCTAAACTGGACAATCATATATGGTCAGATGAATCAGTTACCTTAGGTGAGAAATGAATCACTCTCTAGACTCCATTGAGTCCATTGACTAGTTTCCCATTACCTCTAAAGAAAGTCTAGACACCTTTCTCAGAAGCAGATGTCTATACCTAGATGTGACAAATCACACCCTAAATTTAAGGGAGATAAAGCCCATCATCAATAACTGAAAGTAAAATTGCCCTTGATAAACTCTTGAAACTTAGGTATTATCCTTCCTGATTTAGAATACGATCAACAAAAAAAAACATTGCTTCTGATGACACACCTTTTTATACTGTTGCTATTGACTACACCAAGTTTCATGAGAGTATTTCTGAATTGGGACAGACATCTCTTGAAAAATCCAGAAATTAAAATGTAAGCTTTTCTCTATCTTTGCATGTAATAGTTTGGAATATGAACTGTGATATTCTGGAATATGAACTAACGTGTAAAGGCATATTTTCACTGAGAAAAAAGAACAGAAATAAATGATTTACAAGTATATGTCCTATTCTGCCCACTGTTCTAAAAGGATAGCAATGTCTGAGAGATCAATAGGTGTGATGGGAAAAAGCAATAATGACTTGAAATACCATATCTAGATTTATCAGATGATATCTATAAAAGCTCTGAGAATATAATGCTTGCACTGTTTTTATGTAACAGAAGTTGCCATTACTGACAACTGAACATCTCATAGTCTTCTGCCTATGCCTACATATCTCTGCTTTCTGTGTTACTCTTTATTTTGTTCTGAGAATCATACTTAAAGGCTCAGAGTCCTTATTATTCTTTGAGTGTAAGAAAGAAAGAAATAGAAAGAGTAACAGCAAAAGAAAAAGGGAAAGAGTAGAAAAGAAAGAGAAAGGAGGGAGGGAGGGAAGAAAAGGAAGGAAGGAAAGAAGAAAGGGAGGGAGGGAGGAAAGAAGGAATGATGGAAGGAAAGAAGGAAGGAAGGAAATAGAGAAGGAAATAAAGAAGGAAGGTGGAAGGAAGGTTGGTTACCTGTGTATATAGAACATTTTTAAAATCATTATCAAAATCAAATGTAAGACTAGGAAAGACATTATTCCACATTTAGTAGCCTATGCTTCTGTTTAGTTTCAGGGCATTTAATAAATATATACATACATATATGCATAGATACTCATTGACATTACATATACAGCAAAGAAACAATTACTGTCTAGATAGTAGTTTGAATTCTGAAACTTACCTGTAATTAGTAAAATTAGCCTGTTCCAAAAGCCAGAAAAACCTGTGGGCATCTTCCAAAGATCTTGAAAAGCAGTTTAATAAGTTTTTTTAATGCTGAGTGTCCTGGTTTCAGCTGGGATAGAGTTAATTTTCTTCCTAGTAGCTGGTACAGTGCTATGTTTTTGAGTTCGGTATGAGAAGAACGTTGATAACACACTGATGTTTTCAGTTGTTGTTAAGTAATGTTTAGTTTAAAGTCAAGGATTTTTCAGCTTCTCATGCCCAGCCAGCAAGAAGGCTGGAGGGGCACAAGAAGCTGGGAGGGGACACAGCCAGGACAGCTGACCCAAACTGGCCAACAGGGTATTCTATACCATGTGACATCATGCCCAGTATATAAACTGGGGGGAGTGGGGGCGGGGGGATCGCTGCTCAGGGACTAACTGGGTGTCGGTCAGCAAGTGGTGAGCAATTGCATTGTGCATTCACTTGTATATTCCAATCCTTTTATTATTACTATTGTCATTTTATTAGTGTTATCATTATCATTATTAGTTTCTTCTTTTCTGTTCTATTAAACCATTCTTATCTCAACCCATGAGTTTTACTTCTTTTCTCGATTCTCTCCCCGATCCCACTGGGTATAGGGGAAGTGAATGAGTGGCTGCGTGGTGCTTAGTTGCTGGTTGGGGTTAAACCACGACACTGAGAATACAAAATAACTTTTCAGTGATCTGTCTGGGAGAAGTCTGTTGTACCAGCACTACTTGAAACTAGGTCTATTTGTACCTCAAAGTAATCTGAAAAGCAGAATTGCTTTTCCAATTATCTTGAATTGGTTTTCGTCTGTCATGAAAAAACAGGTTTTAAACAAAACCCAAAACAATAGCAGTAACTACATTAAGTTCTAAAATTAAAATATAACTTGAGCAAAAATGTTGATAGCATGATATGAGAAGGCCAACATGAATTAACAATATGTGTTAAGGGGTCTTGAAGAATTTGTAAACCAAAGCAACTGGAGGCCAGACTTGATAGCCCAGGCGTTCTCAAGTGGCATTACAAGTTCATGTATCTATATCTGAATGACAGAGCAAAAGTGCCATGGGTATATTAGGACTGTGTCTATGAGTTAATAGGCCTAAAAAATATAATCTCAGCATGTGTATTCAATGCTTATATCTTGCAATACTGCCTAATATTTTTTCCTTATGAGAAAAATATACCTTTTATTCCTTTATAAGTTTGAGAGTTCTTGTTCACTTGAACTTAGGAACACTTAAGTCTCATGAACTTATAGAAATATAAAGCTCAAAGTAGTATTTACAAAGGCATCCAGGAATTAACTTAGACAGTCAAGACAGTTTATTAGTGTTTGTTACTGCCTCTTTGTTTTCTAATATTAAATTAAAATGTTGTATTGCAAATTAAGATGGATGCTTCTTGTCAGCTGAGAACATGTTGATCAACCTCAGGTTTATCTGATTGCTTTCAAATGGTTGAATATTGTTTTCCTGTCTTCCAATCTCTAGACATCAAAAATCCATTTCTTTCAAACTGTCTTCACTCAGCCTGTTTTCTGAACCTAATCATTCTCATTACACTTTCATGGAATTTCAACAGTATTTCCACACTTTATTTAAATAAGGCCTTGTCTGGAGGGCTCCCCACCGTTGAGGAGTGTGGAAAAGATACATTCAAAATAATTTAGAATGAGTTGCAGTAAAAATCACTTTGCAGCAAGACATCTAAGACAGCAGACTTAATAATCTGGGCCTTTGGAAATGGTCTAGCGTACCCAAGATGATTGCTGAAATACATGACACCAGATGTTCTACCAGGGTAACAGCTGAAGGTCAGAAGAGAATCCCACATGTATGTCTTGCAACTAAATCCTGTGTTTACTTCAGAAGGATTAGTTCATTAAGCAACAAAAATTTAGGTGCCTAATAGAGTTAGAGTGAACTTCACCTAAACACTTCAATGTTTGTATGTATAAGTCCATGTCTGAAATTAAGGAGTGAAAGTGTCAGTGAAGGGGAAAAAGAACTATATTTCTCTGCTGGATAGGAACATGCAGAGCAGGCATGATCTCCATCACTCCAAGTAAATCCAGTATTCATCAAACAATAAAGGAGTTATGCAGTCCCTGAACCAAGAGAGGAAATCAGACCTCAGTATTTGGGGAGGAATGTCACAAGGACTTAGATGCCCACAGTTAGAATACCCAGAAGAAACTGATGGCCAATGGCTGACTGGTCAAAGACTTTCTTTGGAAGGAAACACAAGCATACAGATGGCAGTTTGACTAGACTGAATTTGATTCACATAACCAGTGAGAATGCTTTAAGACTTTACATACAGAAAGCAAATTAGAGAGAATCACTTACAAAGCGGTAAAAAAAAATATCTAAAAAAAGATACAGACTGATGAGAAAGGCCTAAAATGTAAAAAATTTCAACCAACTCAAATTTCAACCAACTCAATGGCTTGGCGAGTAACATCCATTGGGAACTACTTCTAAGTAGAAAAAGAGACCTAGCAGCTCCTAAAAGAGATCATATTGAAGGCACAGATACAGTTATCCTGGTACTTTGTAGAGACAGAAAGAGGTAAAGATAAAACAAATTAATATGACTACATTTGGAGAACTTTAGTAAGTCAGAACATGAAAAAGAATAATTCAAAAGTGGAATCTGGACACACTGGTAGAAATGACAGAAAACTTAGATGTAAAATCACCAAGGTAAAGGCATGAAATAAGATGCAACTATCAAACAGCATAATTGAAAATATAATGGTTCTATAAATACATTGAGGAGGAGATGGTTAAAATTATAAATTCATCATTACATGGACACTCTACATCTTCTTAACACTCTGCATGTTCTTAACCTAAAAGTGGTAATTGTGATAGATAGTAAAATAATTACATTTGCAAAGAATTACAAGGAAAGAACAGAATAAAGTGTGTGCATAAGTCAAGAGAGACTCAAGGAAGGAATTTCCTGGCAGGAAAACCATTAGAAATTTACTGTATAACTTGGGAGAATTTTTCCTAGAAGTATTTAAGGAACAAGTAGAAGCAATAGCTAGTGATTAAGAAATTGCTGAAGATGGAAGAGGTCCCAGAAGAATAAAGAGCAAGCATAGTACCTATCTATGAAAAGAGAAAGAGAAAGAACTCATAAAGCTGTAAAACAATGAGTCTAACTCTGATTTCTAGAAAGATAGTACAAGCAATTATTAAACAAGCAACTGTTACAAGCATCTATATGGTGATAAAGTGATACAAAACTATCTGGTATGGATCTGTGAAGAACAGATTGTGTCCATTTTTGGGTTCCATAGATTCCATCGTTGACAGGGTAACTGGTATAGTGGATAAGGGGAAGAAGTAGATATGACATATATTAAGTTTATTAAGACTTTTTAATAGATATTCTCAAATTACATTTTTGTAAGAAAACTAGGAAATATGTATATGTGAGAGACTGAATTGTTATCTCGAGCTGTTTGTCTCAAAGATTGTTTGTTGTGAGAGACTGGACTGTCATCTCAAGCCCTTCGTCTCAAGGATTGTTTGCTGTGACGAGCCAGTTATCCCAGAGATGGCTTGTTTAAGCAGGGCACTCCTCCGTCCAAAAGGATGATTACCAGGCCATTGAGGCATCCAGGGGAGGAGACAGACCGGAGCCCGTGAAGAAGGTGGAGACTACCATTCTCATGGAAACTGTAGTCTTTGAGAAAAGATCACACGTATTGATCACACGAAGATCATGTGATAGACAACACCTGCAGCGCGTGAACAGTGCATGAACAGTACGTATGTGCATGCATCATTGAACTATGCCCTATAAAAAAAACTGTGGAGACAAGCCGTGGTGTGCACCCATCACCGAAGAATTGAAGACTGAGGACCAATGGGACGCCGCTGGATCCATGGTTATGACTATCCTTGCAACTCTATCCCAACCGCTTGCTCGATTTCTGCCTTTTCTTCCATTCTATCCTATTGCTACTATTTTCTACTTTTGATACTTTTGATAATAAAAGCTCTTTTGGGTATACGGCA
This sequence comes from Aquila chrysaetos chrysaetos, assembly GCF_900496995.4. Taxonomy (NCBI): domain Eukaryota; kingdom Metazoa; phylum Chordata; class Aves; order Accipitriformes; family Accipitridae; genus Aquila; species Aquila chrysaetos. The sequence continues at coordinate 26,650,919 of NC_044017.1, read as the reverse complement.
TCTGACCTCGTTTGTGTCTTAATCTTGCCCTTGGGATCATATCGAAACCTTCCCCAACATTGGATCGGGACAGTATAGAAATATTATTCAAAAACTAGTTGGAAAACAAATTTAGACTATCATTTCAAAGCATTATTTCTGTTCCTTGATTTCCAAAGTTATTTAGTAGCAGTATAAAAGAATTCTGTACTATATACTCACTTTATTGATACTCGTTGTGCCTTAGTCAACTCAGCACAGGTCTAAGCACATGCTGTAAAATGCAAAATAGGCATGCTGAAAAAGTCAAAATGGATACCTTTAGTGAAACCTCAGCCACTGTGTCATGGTTGTTTATATTTCCTTTCTTCTTCTTCCTCGTCTCCTTCTCCTTCTCTTTCTTCTTCTTCTCCTCCTTCTTCTTCCTCTTCTTTTTCTTCTTCTTCTTCTCCTTCTTTTTTCCCTAACTTGTAATACGAAAAGTCATCTTTTCTTTGAAGTAAAAACGCCAAAACCCCTACTCATCCCTATAAAGTGAAATTCACTTTTTTGAGACTTCAATTCTTTATAGTTAATTTAAAATAAAATATCTATTGATTTTAAAAGCAAAATAAATAAGCCATTTCCTATTCAGTGACAATACATAAAGCATTGATTCAGGAAACTGCTCATTTTTTTTCCTCTTTCCCATTTAAAGGATAATCCATTTTTATCAGCTGTATATTGATGTTTTCCTTATACCATGCCAGCTGTACTACTGACTATCTCAGGGATGTAGAACTCATGTTCATTCATTTCGTGGACTTTTCTACTATTTTCCACATTTACCTGTATTGTGACAGGAATACCTGTCAGAAATGTTTTGTTCTTTTATTTATCTTAGATCTAGTTCCTGTCCCATGGTGTTACTTAGTTTTTTTCTGGTTTGCCTTTTTTCTTTTTTCTGACAGTCATCAAGGAGCCCAGCTCCCCAGCTCCAGCAAGTTCCAGGTGTCTTTAAAAAGTCTGATAGGGTCAAAACAGATAGCTGATCTGACTCTAGCCTTGGCCCACCACCTGTTTTGCCTCTCTGGACACCTAGAAACATCAACATCTCACTGACATTTTTCTTTCATTTTAGAAAAGAGTTGGGGCAGGAAGGGTGTTAAGATTTTTTCCTCTAAATTTCCTTCACAGCAGTAAATTCAACTGTCATAAGAAAATAAAAGGGATGACATGAGTTGGAGCACATAGCTGATGAGGCTGGGTCAAACTCTAGCAGGAATTATTTTTAAAAATTAAAAAAAAAAAAAAAAAAAAAAAGAGAGATAAGGCATGGAAAAAGGAAAAGTGCCATATAAATGATGAGCTAAAAAGCCAGAGTCTGGGTTATTTGATTATAAAAAAGCAGCCGGTACCCTCTGAGGTGCCTTTTTGACCTGAGACATCCCTAAGCTAGCGGATATGACAGAGTACCTACAGGAGAAAAACCAGGCACTGCAGGGCTCCGTAAACAGATTTAGATGCCCAGAGTGAGGCGGTCAGACCGAGGCCATAGCTCCCACAGAATCCAAACGCAGAACCCATACTGCTGAGCATTTTGCAGACATCCCAGGCCACCGCTGCACTGTCTCTGATATTTGCATATTCACCCTTGAAGTTCAAAGCACCAGTTATTTGAGGCAGTTCAACTTGCAATACATTTAGGGGAAAAGAGCACAGCTGAATTTTCTGTCCTTTCTTCCTCCCTCTTCTTTCCTCTCAACTGTAAACAAGGAAGGAAACAATACATACAACGGGTTAAAAATGAGGGAGTTTGGGTCTGAGTGTGAACACTAGCCCGGTTTACCATGAACAAAACTGCAAAAGAGATGTTTGAGGGGAAAAATACTATTTTATTTTTTCTTTAACCTTCACACTGGAAAATGAACAAAGAAAAACTACCCGTCTGATTACCCATTTAGACTGGATAAGTAAAACTGGGGACAGTTCAAAGTCACCTACTCAACTCTACCCAACCTTCAAAACGTGTTAACAGAAAACCTATTTTGTTGTTAATGCATCTGTTTTTGAGGGAACAGGAATAAAAATAAATTCTTTTTCAGCTCTGCTGTCTCCTAGTTGCAAGAAGTGATTTAAAATAGGCTTCCTGCTATGGGAAATGTGACTAGAAGTTAATGTGGCTTATGCATTTGTGCTTCTTTAACTTTAACCTGAATGGGTGTGTATAACACTCAGCAGGAATATGTTTGGTTTTTAGTAGCAGGCAAAGGCTGTTTATAAAATGACATTTTCAAGTCTGATTAGAAATTAAGGGTTTTAGAAGAAAGAAAAAACAGTTAAGAGTAAACTGCAGGTAATATTAATGTGGTCATTTAAGAAGTACATTTCTTGATAGAATGTTACTGTTCCTGCTCACAGCAGGCAGACAGACTAGATGTAGGGAGAATAATAAAGTTTTTTGTCTATGTTTATGTCCAGTATATAAGACAGCTAGACTGAATAGAAAGAGAAAATGATGTGCCACTAATCCTCAAGAGAAATGCCAGTACAGATATAAGCTGTCAGGAAATTGTCCCCTTCACAATAGAGAACTCAGGCTTACTCTTCTAATAATGTACCTGAAGTAGTACTTGTTCAGGAGTCATGGCTATTCTATCTATTGCATTTCATATTTCCTAAAACAGTGGGGTTTCTTTTCTCTCTCTTGCTCTCCTTCTAGCCATACATATTTGTACTTTAATTTCTATTTCTGTTACAAATCTAAAAGTCTCCTATTTTTTAAGATTATAGTTTCTGAGCAGGATAAGTAGCATGCTGAGTAACCAGAGAGTCAAAAAAGAGTAACATGGCAAGCATAACCTCTAGGCACCATTTCCTCTCTGTTTACAGTGAGGTATGTTGGAAGTAGCCTAGCCTTTGTTTCAAGTCCTGAACGATGTTGAAATTTGTGTCTTTGGCTCTCTCGTTGAGAATCTATCAATTACTGAGCCATATACCTGTAAATATCCCTATCTCTGTATATCTATCTGTCTATCTATCTATCTACTGCCTATCTATCTATCTATAAATATTTGTTATATGTATACAGACACACAAGCATACATAATTTGCATTTCTGTATATTATATGTATGTATGTATATACACAGACATTAAAACGTTTGACTCACAGATAACGGTATATGATATGTTGTGTCTTTGTGTCCTGGGATATGTTCATTTTCAGATTGGTGCTTTCTAGCTAAGCAGGAAAACAGACATGATTTTCTAGGACACTCATTGGAAATATTTTTGGTTTTTTACCTTTGTTTACTTCGAGCTTGTTCAAAGCTGGGATGTTGACAAATGTATGTCTTGTTCTAGGAAGGTATAATATCAGTGCTGGTCCTCATTGCAGTTTCATCTAATAATGTACTATAGCTCTCTCCGGCTTGCCATGCTACTGAATGTAGCTGTGTAACAAAGTAATTATTTATTATTATCTCAAATTAACATGTATTTATGATATGCATATATTTTATTACAGGTGGTCTTTTGTCTTATTTAACTGCAGTGCAGATACATAGCTGGTAGACTGGAATTCATTTTTCCCAATATCATGATACATTGGTTTGGGTTCTGGGACTTTCTCATGGGGAATTTATCTGAATTTACTTCTATAATCTAATACCGCATTACAATATGTGAATGAAATATTTATACCCCCTCCATGAACTTACCTCATATTTATGAAATAAATAATTTCCCCGTTGTCCATAAAATTTCCCAGTGTTGTAAGTCCTGTAATAGCAAACCATAGCGTTTATTTTCAGTAATGGCAACACAGGAGGTAATAGAATTAAGAGTGCTAAGGTCTGAGTTTAGCTTAATGAGTTTAGATCTTTCATAATGAAGCCAGGTATCTAAATTAAAAATAGAAATTAATAGTGAAGTACTGAACCAATGACTGTACAAGTAAGAGATGGTCAGATATTTGAAGACACCATATTAACAAGGTGTAAATCCCTCTGCCATGCTAGAGTGTCTGCCTCAGAGAAGCCAGGCATACTGGTGTGCTGTTAAATGCTTAGTTTTGTATGAGTTGCTGCAATTGTACATAGAACTGAATGCCATTTTATAAAACTCTTGAGTACTTTTTTAGATATGCAGAGGGTGTAGCCAGAATTAACTCATGGGGTTCAACCAGAAGTGGTAGTCTATAATTTTAACTGGTTTATCTTCTGGCAGGACTGGGACGTGTGTAATCTTTTTACAGCCTATTTTTCCCTACAGATTGCTGATAACATTACACTAGCATCTTTGACTACTTTTTAGTGATACAGTGCTATGTTAAATGTTACATTGCATTATGTCACAGCGGTTTACATTATCTTACCCAAGGCTGGTACAACGTGAAACCAGAAGGACTGCTTTTACACATTTTCAAATTAAAAATTTTCAATCAAGGAGCTCAGTAAAACATGTAATAATAAGATATATAACATAATGATATGTTTCTAATGTAAAAAATATTTTTGAAAAATAATTGTTTCCTGAATGTATTTGACACAGTATAATTACAAATTTAATCTCACAGGTCTTACACTGCTGCTGTAATAAAGTTACTCATTTTCAGAGCCATTAAGTTAACCACCTTCCTGCTATAATGAGAAAGTCAAAGTGACCTTATATCAGACAATAGGTGAAGTACATTGATTTATCATTTTCTACTTTAAGACATATCCTATGGTGTTTCCTCAGGTTGTATAAATCAACTAAGTTTTTACTGACGGAAGCAGCATCCAACTGCTGATCTGGTCAATGGGAAATATGTCATCACATGATATTTGTGACAAAATATTTCAGAAATACAGATATGCTTGACAGTAGTGGATCCTTTTTTGTATGTCTAGGGGTACATTTCTCCCGCCTCGAACGAAATATCTCATTCATACTGTAAGGGTACATGGAATGTGTGAGCATTGGCTTCATTCAGGTTATCTGGTAAAGGACTTTTTCCATTTGAAAGGGGATAATAAGTAAAGGGGAAAGTGATAAGCAACACACAGAGACAGAAAGCCAGTAGACAGGGCTAACAGAGGCAAAACCCCCCAAAGTTTCCCATCACTAACTGAAGAACCATTAAGAAACTGCAGGCACAGCTTTGGAGAGGGCCAGCCTGGCCTTGGTGACTGATACAAAGTGGGGAAACGGGAGGAACATGAGGAATTGGGATATCCCTGCGAGGGGCTGGGGGACTGTGCAAAATTTATTAAGGAAGGTTTAGGGGAAGGGGATTGAGGAGGAACAAACGGGAGGAATAGACAGAAAGGGGTAAAAAAGATGCTGGTCAGGTGTAAAATGGGGCTGGTCAACACGCTTGCCTGGCAGAGGTCTGCACCTTATCACTGCAGTCTGTCCTGTCTTCTCATTAAATCTTCTTTTAATGATGTCTCCGAGTAATCTCACTCCCTGTCCCGTGTGTGTCAGTGCTGCAAGGGCTCACTGTCAGCTACTGGGGGGACTGGTGTGAGGGGACTGGGTGCCAGCTCCTGGAGCCGTACCCCCAGGTCTGACTGTGGGCACCCCTGGCCTGTGGTATCAGCTACTGGAGCCAGTGAGGTCTTTAACCTCCAGCCACTGGGATGGGAACGGTGTGTGTCCCAAAAAACAGCTACTGAGGGAATGGGTGTGAGTGAGTGAGGCGAGTGACGGGCTCAGCACCAGCAGCTGGATCAGGACCGTGGGTCACAGCCCGGGTGCCGGCTGCTGTGGGTGAGTGTCTGTACCTTCCTCAAACTGGGTGTGCGTGGGGTGCGCGTGTGGATTCGCTGGAAAACTCCAAGCTGGACCAGCTGGCGAGTAGCGTGGCCTGGATCTGGGCAGGGGTATCAGGCAGGCGGAGGGTCCGTGCTGGTATTCGGGGGGACCCACGAGAGCGGGGTGCCCGTGGGACGAGTGCGCGAGTGCTGCGCGTGTGCGGCGAGCGCCCAGCGGGACCGGCCGGCGAGTCGGGGACCCGTGGGGCGGGTAAGGGGGGCCGGGACGCGGGCAGGGGTGCCGGGCGGGCAGAGGGTCCGTGCCGGTGCCGGGGGGATCGGCGAAGGCGCCGGTGCAGGTGGAGAGTGCGGGGTGTGTGCTGCAGCAGGGACCTTCTGCCTCTGCCAGCCCCAGAGGAGGGGACGTGGCTGGGCTGAGTCCTGAGCGGGGGGGCTGCCGGAGGCACCCCCTGCTCTGTGGCCGTCTGTCCGCGTGTCCGTGTCCTCTGTCCGCGTGTGTCTGTGTCTGGGAAACGTGCTCAGCTTTGCTGCTGGTTGAACCTGCAAAGAGGAAAGTAGCAGCTGCGTCCATTGGCCTTGGACGGAGACCCTGAGGTCTCGGGGCTGGGCACAGTGGCTGGGCTGGAGGAATCCCCAGGCCTGGAGCTGCTGGAGGCAGCAGATGCTTCTAACATCCATTAACACGTACAAATTGAAATGACAACGCTTATATCTATTATTACCTTACACTATATTGCTAGACACTGTGTGTCAATGCCATTTTTTGTTGCATTTCTTACATACTTGCTGATTGCACTAAGAAGTCACAGGATAGGAAAGTCGTGTTAGGTATTGAAGAGTTCAGAAAACACTCTACATATGCAAAACTAGATTATAAATTTCATAAAAATCGCACGCAATCACAGATTACAAACCAGAAAATCTTTTAATCAACTTGTACTTAATGGAGTATTCCATTTGAACTGATCAGGGGATTTTCATTATGCAATAATTTGATGTGGAAAAAACAGTGTTATCTGCCTTTGAGAGTTATAAGAGATATTATAAATCATGACTTTCACCTCCTTTCTAAGCTACTGGTAACATTTTCAGTGTTAATATTCCTTTTCTGTTATTTTATGCTCATCTGAAATATGCTCTTACCATTCCACAGCCTAAAACAGATGTAGAGCTTTTTAGTCTGTTTGGTTAACTGGAATCAATTAATTTTGTACAGAACAAATCTGTACTAATGGGATTCATCTCCACAATACTTTTTATTTCTCTGTGAGGCTTTACTAAGTACCAATCACCTTCTCTACCAGTCTATTTTTCAACTATTTATTGCTACCAGGCTAAAAATCTTGCAAATAAATTTGGCTACTTTACTACAGTAGGCTAATCAAGTTATATGAGGTTCAGTCTAAGTAGGCTAAAATACTTCTTTCTTTCTGGTCCATGTGAGCAATTGATACAGACACTTTCATAGGGATAAAAATGATACATTGCTCTTCCAAAAATCAAATTATTTAACACGTGATAAGCACAGTTCTTATCTGAAAATGCTATTTCTAAATACACAGCGACATTGTGTGTAAATAAGCTTGAACATTAAATTCTAATAATGTCTCCACCCTGAAATTGCCTCAGCCTGTTTCAGAGGTAAATCGCATATGTTGTTTGTGATGAAAAGAGCATTTCACCTTCTGAGGTGACAAACATTTGCCAGACATTGGTGTTGAATAATCATTCACACCACCATGGGAAGCAGAACCGAGGGCTAGCCCTGGTCTGTACGTGAAGGCCAGCGTCCTGCTGCCCCTGCACTGGTTATCACGAAGTGCATTCTTCCCAAGAGGAACTCTCTTGATACATGCTCCTGCTATTAAAATGCTGTTTTCAAAGTGCGTATTTCTCTGCCAACACAGCACTTTCATCCTTCACTTTCCTAACTTCCTACCCAGCTCCTTACACGAGTCCAGATAAGCTTCATCTAATGTCATTGATTTTATGTTACTAGAACATCCACAAATGGACTTATAGGAATAACTTTAAAATTAATATCATGACTAGTGAATTAATTTTTCAGTCCTGATTTGTTACTTGAAAAGCTGTCTATACTTCCTCTGGAAGATGTAGAGTTATATTTTGTGGTGCCTATACGATTGATTTTACCTGAATCTAAAATAATCTATTTTTTTCCTCTGTTGAGTGGAATTTGTTTCACCTTTTAGGGGCAAATTAAGCAACGAATCTAAGTGAAGTGTTGTAATTCCCTTTATCATCAGTGGAGGGAGACAGGCACCCAGAAAGGGCAATTAATCCCACCCAGATACACATCTTTATTTGGTAAATAATCCACCTGGAATTACATCACATTTATTATGTTGCAGTCACTGTTACACAGGTTCTGCTCATGGCACCAGTGTTTACCTCGCTGCAAATGAGGCATGGCAAAAAGTATGGGGTGGGGTAGCCACCAGTGAAAGAGAAAACAGTTACCTCAAATTGCTCTGCTGGTGTATGCTGTCCCCCTTGCTGGTAGTATCAAATCCTTTACAACGTGCCAGAATTATACATCACTCTCATGTAGTCTGTTAGGCACAGAAGTGCGTAAAACAAGCCAAAACATTCAACCCTGAAAAGCTGTGTGGATTTTAGCAACTGTGTGAGCTGTGAAGAAGAAAATAAAGGAAGAAAATAAAGGAAATGGGGTTTTTGTTTAGAATTTTTTCACTTGGTACCAACTCTGAAAGTGAATAGTCATGTTATAATTGGATGTACGTAAATACAATAACTGTTGTGAATAGTAACTACCCATTTCAGTGTTCAAATCAGTATCTGTCTGAAAAGATTTCATCGTACTGTAAATAATTTTCTCAAGCAGTGTAGATCACTAATTTCCTTTGGAAGTGAATCAGCCAACATGTTATTCAGGACACACCTGGAGGGCAATTTGCTTGACTCAAGTTTTGTGAAACAGAAATGACAAAATGTTAATTTGCTTTTAAACTGCTTGCCATGTCTACGAATTAAACAAGCAATTGGATGAGACCAAACTGAATTCATTGAGATATCAGCCATGCAGTCCACTTATTTTGCCTGATTGTGATAGAAAAGCCTTTTATATGAGCAGTTAACATGTTCACATTTTCCACATGGCCTTTTCAGAAATCCCAGTGACAAATTCCTCGCTGATTTATATTCCACTCTGCATTTGAAGAAAATATGCCCATGGAATTTAACTTCAAATGCTTCAGATTTTTTTGTCTCTATATTGTTACTGATTTTATTACTTTACATCATGGCTTAGACTATATGTGGCACTGGGGCAATATGTAGCTCTGTAGAGAGATATATTTGCAAATAAAGTTTGTAAGAACACTCGAGCTCAGGATCCGATTAATTTATGTGTTTACAAACATTTCTATTCCAATATTAACATGTAATTTATTACTATTAATTTATTAATTGATCAATTAATACATGGCAGTTATTTGCATAAAGAGGATCTCAGTCTCTATCATCAGTACTGCTAGCAACAACTGTAATCTTAATATTTATTCCACATTTCACTTAAGCTTAACTCAATTTATTCAGGTGATTAGAAGAGTCTCTGGAATAGCTTATGTTTCCCCAGTCTTTCATCATAGAGGATTTCAGTGCAAAAGTTAGTAGTCTAAATTTAACTAGGATGCACCCATACCAGATTACCTTTCAAAAGCCACTATCTTAATGCTAAGGGATAAGCGGCTACCACCTCCAGCATCTCCAGTCCAAGGACTCCTCCTGCCCATCCTGGTGCCTGGAGACTTCAGGGTCTCTGCCCAGGCTGAGGGATGCGGCTTCTGCTGTCCCTTCAACCGGTAGTGAGGCGGACAGAGGACACGGACACGCGGACAGACGGCCACAGAGCAGGGGGTGCCTCCGGCAGCCCCCCCGCTCGGGACTCAGCCCAGCCACGTCCCCTCCTCCTGTGGGGCTGCAGAGGCAGAAGGTCCCTGCTGGCAGCAGCACACACCCCGCACTCTCCACCTGCACCGGCGCCTTCGCCGATCCCCCCGGCACCGGCACGGACCCTCTGCCCGCCCGGCACCCGTGTTGTCGCATAAAACATCAGCTGAACAGAAAGATGTTGGTACAAACCACGACAGGGAAAAAGTTTCTGCTAAATTCACTGTATTCTATCAGGCAACGATCTAACACATGGACCTACTATACACTTCTGGATGACAGACATGTGTTGAACAAGCTGGATGACTGAGATGGTGGAGGAACAGTCCCGTATCTACAAGTTCTATAGGAGGCAGGAACAGGCTTGGATGTGTTCATCAATCTGTCAGAGAGGGTGGATCATGATCTGATACTAATTGTCCAGGGACAAACCCAGGATCTTTCTCATGTCTCTGTTAAGATTAAATATCGCCACTTGATACAACAGCTGCCCCCTAATACATCAGAATCTTGGCAGGAGGCAGGATGGAGCAAGTTCATTTGCAGATTAAACAATAGCAATTGAGTTATAAGGTATTTCCTGGGGCTCATTGATCACGAGGAAGGAAATAAATGCAGCTAGTCATTATTCCCAGGAAACTGGTCTGATGATTTTATTCTTTTCTACACATTTCTAAATGCTTCATGACAAGGTCGGATAACAAGTACATGCATATCAGGGTGATAAGCATCTTAGAAATGCTTATGGTAGAGACCCTGAAGGTTGTTATTACTATTATAAGGTGAGAGTGAAAAAATAATCTCTAAGGTACGTACCTTTGTGATGGCTATTACTATTTCATTGGTATGTATAAGGCCTTTCTGGAAAATTAATGTACCATTTACTAAGCAACCAGTTTCCGTGAACTATCTCTCTACATTCCATTCAGCATGTAATTAATATTTAAACATCTTTTTCCTCCTCTTTATTTTTGTATTGTTTCTGAATGACAAATATTTTTACAGCTTGAATAAACATTAGCCAGGGCCCTTAAATTAATGTTTGTGTATATTTTCTGTTTAGTTTACGTACCGAATGTGTGACTATATCTGTTTCTACCCTTAGGTGCATGCCAAGTACCACATATTATTTTTCCTGCTTGCAGAAACAAGATTTATTCATTGATTGAGGCATAACCTAAAATTATCAGTAGTAGCAGTTAAGAACTGAAAGACCATTTCATGATTCTGGGATTCTGAAGACCAAAACCCAAACAAATTCTTGCAATCTTAGTAAGTTCTTGATCTAAAACCATTGACTGTAATAGAAAATTTTCATTACTGTTAATAGGAAGAACAGCAAACTTAAAAGCTTTACAGGGAGAACTGTACAAAGCAAAGGCAATGTGTTCTACCAAAAAAAAAAAAAAAAAAAAAAAAAAGAAAAATTAAGCCAAAATGGGAATTTCTTTCCCATTTAAAACCTAGACATATTGTAATTCTTTGAAAATTAAATTGAGTATGTGGTTTTGTATATCCGTTATTATATTGGAGCTTGTGGTGGGTTGATTTCTTTTAAATTTAACTTATTCTCTATTACATTTAGCTGAAACACCCTTGGGAAATACACTGTTCATAAATAGGCTACAGTAGAGACCATATTTAGGCATATCTGAGCATAACATTAAAAACTTATCTGTTCACCAAGTCTCTGGGAGATTGGGTTGGGATCACCATATTTAACAGCCATTGACAGAACTGTTTTCTATTAATTTTCTTTTCAAATCTATTAATCTTAAACACTGCAATACTCTGGCAATGGGGTCCATCACTTAATTATACATTGTTTCAAATCTTTTGAATATTCCTATGACTGGATATTCTCTAGTTCTTTTTTTTTAGTGACAAATACTGAATAACCATCCCTTATTTATCATCTGTACCATGCCAATCATGATTTTGTAGGCCTTTCTCATAGCTCCCCTTAGTCATACCTTTTTCAAACTGAAGAGTTCCTAGGCTCCATAATCTTCATACAGAAATCAATATTGAAAAATGGGGAGACAGAGAACAGGATGGATATCATTCATGCTTTAAATGAAGAATGTCATTAGAACGCATAAAGCTGGTCTCGATGGGAGGAAGGACCTTATGGCAAAGAACCACACAGAAATCACAGCATTCATGGATTCTGGAAGACTGCCCATCTGATTTACTTTCTCTGAGACTTTTGTAATCCAGCTTAGTACATTTGAGTTGGGATGATCAGAAAGGAATGCAGTATTGAAGATTTGGATTTATACTGTAGTACAATGAAGCTTTCAACTTGTTCCAAAACCCTTTGCTAATAATTCAGACATTCTTTTTGCTTTGTTTTATCTCTGCTGAGCACAGAGTAAACAATTTTGGAGAATGATCCACAAATCATACACATCATTTCACATCTGCACGGACTCCAATATCACTTTCCTGAAGGGATAGCAGCTGGTTTAAAGTACGTTACTCAATAAGAATGCATCTACATTGTGCAAAACAAGATATGAAGATGCTCAGGTTAATGAAAATCCGACACAAGAAATACCAGAGCTGTGATACTACACAGACTGGTTGCCCAGTGTTAGATTCAGTACATTTGTATAGCTTAGTTGTGGGCAGAGAAGTAATACTTGAGCAGGTCTACTGGAGCAGGGCCTACAGCCAGCCTTATAACCTTAGGTCTAGCGTTGAAAATTTTACTCCTTTTCCAATGCATTTGGAACCTCTGAACAGCACTATCCTTGGCTTACATGAAGTTAGCAGCTAAAACTTCTCTAGTCTTGACTGTGGAGGTGACTCCTAATTAGATCTTTTCACCTATAATCCCACAGAATTCTGTTTTAACATCTGAAAACTAACCAGGCACACTCCATAGTTTGGGGTTGGCTTATGTGCTGGCTTGTTTCTAAAATACAGGAAGCTGAGGAGGAAATGGAACACCCACTTGTTAACCAGGCAAAGAATAAGTATCACCAAGAAGGAAGGAAAGAAAACATCTTTAAAGTTAGCAAAAGTTGATTTACTGTACTTTAACAATGTATTTGTAATGAAGGGCTTTTAAGTTGTTTGACTTTGGGTTTTCCCTATTTGTTTTGTATTATTTTATAAAATAAGAAGATTCATCAGAACAGTGATGCCTCCTATGCTGGCAACTGGCCCTAGAAATGCCATAAAAGCAAATTTCTCCGACACTCAAGGGAAATTTATGAAACCTCAGGCTCACCTAAATTTCCTGCAGATTTCTTGCCATTTGTCAAAGCAGCTGTAAAAGGAGGGATTCAGTCCTACTCTTACCTTTGGCTTTATACTTTGAATGAGAAAAGTGATCCTAGAGGCCTAGAGGAATGCTTAATTAAGAATAGACTATTGTAAAGCATGCAAGAAAGTAAACTAAAGGAACAGATTTCTATACAGGGAAAACTTCCTATGGAAACTTGCAGTGCAAGGCATTATATATTATTGTTATTATGTAAAAACTTGATTTCTAATTATGCATATACACAATTACATATGATCGTACGAAATGTTAATAATTATAATAGAATATGTGATATGATATAAATATGTTTATAATATATCATTATATTTATAATCATTATTATATTAGAATATTGCATCCATTATTACAAAAGGCCAAAACATTCAAAAATTCATCAGCATTGAAATAATGTTTTTTACTTGTCCATGATCCTGTGTATTAATCTGAACAAATGTTAAAGAACCTTTAAATTCTGGGCCAAAATGAGAATTGAATAGTTGGAGGGCAATACTAGTTCTGTCACAGTATGAACTGCAGGATTTTGTTTTTACTGAGTGTACTGTAAAAAGCTCTTCTTGGACTTTCATAGTGTATATTGCCAATGATTTTCACCCTGAGGATTTAATAGCCCTGTGTGGCATTTATGGTATTTTTACATCAATTTCTTGATACATAGTGTTTATTCTGTGTATTGCAGACTCAGTGGTAGAGTTTATTGCAGCCATAATTTTACATGTCCTCGAAGAGTTTCAGCTCCTTCTTCTTAAGTATGATAAGAAAATGTATATTTAACATATAGATTCTTAACTCCTGCCATCGGTTTGTTTGACCCAGCCAGCTGTAAAAGTTGTTTTGCAGTAGGCTATTTGAGCTGTGCAATTAAATTCATTTGTGTCAATGATGATATCAGGAATATATAATCTATGGAGTCACGATTTCTTACTATTGGGAATAAATTACCTGCTAAATCATTAACCGTTGAGACAATACATTGATGTGAAATGCTGATTACTAGTGTATCTCAACAGGAATGTTGACACATTAGTCCATAGCCACAATTGCTGCAAAGGCACATACCTTCCTGAAGCAAATCCAAATATTAAATTTCACATAGCAGTTTTGGTGATTATAATACTCAATTCATGTCCAATATCTTTCTTAAAATGAAATAGCTCGTTAGTTTCCTTTTTTTTTTTCTTTTTCCAAAATAGTAAAAGCAATTACAGTGGTTGTCATTCTTACAGAATAATTGCCTGTCAAATTTAATTTGAAAAACAAGTCATTTTAACTCATGCAATTCTTACATAGTTTTAAAATCCCAACACCTCCTTTTTAAGGTTTTTTTAAAACAAAAGTAGTGAGATTTTCCTAATGTATTTTTTTGCATCTGAATGCAAGGTATTGACTTTCAGAATTAAGTGATTTGATTTTGAGACATTAAGGTATTTGAAATATATCTCTTCACAATCCCATGTAACTTCCTGTTTTTTTCTATAGAGCTGCCTTTCTGTAGCCATGCTGGAAGTGTTTCTCCTAAGATACGAAGAGTGAAATACAGAAAACTATAATTCATATGCATGGTATTGTCAGTCTGAGACAGCTAATAGGGGATATCCAAAATCTGTACAACAGAGACCTACCCAAACACTTTGCTATTCCAGAAATAATGGGTTTATGTCTGTGGACTGCTTAAAGTAGAAGGAATGGGAGCACTATCAATCTGCCTTGTAGCTTTGTTGCAGAATATTGCTACACCAACATGTTTTCAATTCCCTTGATTCCTTTAAGAATCACCACCTGTTAATGTATTTTGTATGTAATTGAATGTTGTTTATGCTCTTCTCCACCTTCACTCTGTTAAGAAAAAAACATCAAAAGAGATTTACAATGATTAACGATGGTAGAATTTGCCTTCCCTGTTTTCTTCTTGAGTGAGAATCTGTATTATTAGTCTGGAGGGGTATAGGAAGGAAAGCAGTAATGCCTAGAAAAACATGGGGGCTGTGATCTGTATCTTGAAACAGGTGGCAAAAATTGTTTGCTGGGGATATGCACCTTCTCCTTATCCAAAAATTATTTGTTCTCATATTGTCTGTATTTTCACAACTGTTACTCAGTGTAGCATGTTAAGAGTGTTCAAACCGAGAGTAAGATGAGCCCTTTCCTTGCAGGTACCTCAGCAGTCTCCCTCCAGGAGTAACTTCTCACCAATTCTTTAGAATCATGCATTAAGAGCTTTATGAAATATTATTAAAAATTAATTGCTCAAACATCTTCTTAATGATTTTCAATTTGTTGATGGATTGTGTCTTGAAGCATATAATTCCTGGAGCAAATAATTTCAAAAACATTTTTATTCTCTCTCCCTAGGTATTTTTACTATTTGTGTGTGGTAGGTTGAGCCCAACCAGCAGCTCAGCACCCACCTGGTTACTCACTCAGTCCCCCGCCCCATGTGGGATGGCGGAGAGGAATGGAAGAGCAAAAGCTGAAAACTCATGGGTCGAGATTAAGACAGCTTAATAGGTGAAGCAAAGTTGCACAGGCAAGCAAAGCAAAATAAGGAATTCATTCACTGCTTCCCATCAGCAGACAGATGTTTAGCCATTTGATGGAAAGCATGGCCTCAGCACACATAGCGGTGACTTGGGAAGACAAATGCTGTAACCACAAACATCCCCCCTTCCTCCTCCTTTACCTGAGCTTTTATTGCTGAGCATGATGCCATATGGTGTGGAATACCTCTTGGGTCAGTTGGGGTCAGCTGTCCCTGCTGTGTCCCCTCCCAACTCTTTGTGACCCTCCAGCCTACTGGCTTGGTGGTGGGGTCAGAGTGAGAAAAAGAGAAAGCCTTGACACAAATTTAAAACACAGCACCATAACTCTGCCCCTGTCAGAGCCAGCAGACCTTGTTAATGCCTCACTCTTTTTGGAGTCCCATTACACTGCTGACCCAGGTTCCTGCCTGGGCAAATCCTACTGAAAAAAAGAAAAAAGTTATAACCAAAACAAATATAAATATTTTAAGCTTTTTGTTTATTTTCTTTTATGCATTTTATCTGTCATGAAGTTATTTGCACAGAAAGAAAATCTGGGTCAGCACATCTGTGCCTGTCTTAACACAAACCTGTTTCCATAGAAAGATTCCTTGACAGGTTACTTGATAATGTATGCATTCATACACACACACATACACATATATATGTATAAATGTACATATATATGTATATTTTTATATAACAAATGTTGTTTGCTATTAGTTGGGGAGTTGGTGGAATTATTTTTTTTCCATCAGCTAAGTTATACCAGCAGAGGAACAGAAAGTAACTAAGGACCAATATATTACATGGCACCCAAAATTCTCCATTATTTTCAATATTTTGTAGTTTGTAAAGCTAAGAATTTATATGAACTGTTTTGAAGCCCACAGACAGTCCCAGCTATAACTACTTCTCAACGTAAAGAATTTTTTTCTCTCTGTATATTAGTGTTAACTGCACTGTGAGTGAAAGGAATTTTTACTTCTATTAGGCGATATAAATAAGCTTTGCAAAATCAGCTGACCTAAATCATCCATGGCATAATTGCTAATTGATTTTGCTGCCTCTTGCAATTGTGTGTAATATCTCTCTTTGGTTAGAAGTTGCAGTCCACACATTATTTTGGAAGGAGATGCACTGAATTTGTCTGGTAAACTCTGCAGAATATGATGCAATATACATGAATAATGTAAGTTTAGACACATGGTTCTGCATTCAATGAACCCTGAATTAGTATCGTAAAAATGCATATTCTTCAAGTAGGTTTTAGTAATAAACTGCAACAATTTAAAACTACTGTATAATCTGCTTAAAACGGTTGCAGTTTTTGGTTCCGTAATTGGCTTTTTGTTTGTCAGCAGCGGGGCTGTGAAGCAGTTGTGATCCAGACGATGTATGCACACAGCCTACGCACAGGCAGAAGATTTGCGCAAAGTGATCTGTACTGATTGAAAATACAGCTGATCCATATTTAGAGCTGAATCTTTATGCTGTTAGTCACAAGAAAACAGACATGTTGATTATTGTCAAACTCAATGGTAACCTTGCAAGTTGAAAAGGTTCTGGGTTTGATGCAGAATGGGTGTGATGTCCTACATTAACCAATAGTACTCTCTTTGGGTCCGATTCAACCCCATTGACAGTGAGAGAGGGATTGCATTTTTAGGCTTATTTCAATCACAGCAGGGATACATGAGCTCTCTGGAAACTGGCTATCCTTGATGCTTACAGTTCTTAGACATTTTTTCTAGTTTTCTAAATTTTTTTCCTTGTTTCCTGTGTTGTATTTTTTTTTTCCTTGTCTTTTTTTAAAAGAGGTTGTTGACTTGATGGAAGAAATTCACTATGTTTTTAAGAGTTCACACAATCTAAAATCACAAACCACTTGCACGTTACAAGCAAAAAATACAATGTTAATTGTTTAGTCAGATATTTCAAACAAATACATGAGCAAGATTCACTAAACCATTTTACATTGATCTTATGTGCACGTTCATACACGTATATGCTTGTATTACTGGGTAGCCTAAGAGCATTCTGTGGATCATCTTCTTTTTACAATAAAATTGCAGAGTTTCTGTCACATTAGTTAAAATGAACATAAAGGTACGAGAACACAGATTTGTGAGAATATGGGCATGAAATCCAGGCCTAGATACTAGAGGCAAGTATTTTATATGATCATCTTCACTTCACAACTAAGGGCTTTTTTCATGTTATTCTTTTGTTGGAAGTCTTTTCTTTCTGCGTTCCCTCATAAAGGCTGTCTTTCCCAAAAGCTTGTCTTTGTGGACATGTCTTATAGTAAGTAATGCTTTGGGGTCATTAATCTCTTATTTATAGTTTGAAAGCAAGGTCCATACTATTAAGTTCACTAAAATCTGTAACCTGATAGACCTAAATGGAAACCATGACCAGACTAGGGATACAAGCAGCCACATGGTTTTGTTTATAGTAAGTTGAAATAGCTCCTTGTAATAAATTTGGTTGCACTAAATAAAATTATATAAATTATATAGCTATAAATAATGAAGAAACAAGTAAAATTTTGCAGTAGTCACCAACTGAAGTGTGTGTTTGAGCTCTGACTTTATAATTAACTGCTTAAAAAGGGTACATGCTTAACTTTCTTTTTCCAAAAAAAAAAAAAAAAATAGATGGCCTTATTCGATTATTGGAAATGGCAGTTTTTACATCTTGCATTTGTTCATAATTAATATAATTAGAGTCAGACACTGAAAGAACTTTTGTGGCTCATAATTGATTCCCTGCTCATTCTAGTTGCATCTGTAATTTTTTTAAATTTTACCACAGACATCTGTGAGATAATAGCTGTGTGTTCATTCTAAGGCAGTCTGTCCTAAAGTACAAATCCAAGCTGACTCATTGAGATCACCATATGAACTTACGAAATTATTCTCTTGGAACATAACATTAGGATATCTCACAGCAAACCAGCTCGCTCACACGTTAACTATGCTTTCATGTTAAAGATGGGTGAGGAGGCAGCGCTTAGATCCAAATCGGGTTTATATTACCATTTGGGGTTCACCGATGCCAAACCTTTTGAGCTTCTCTAATCACATTTTGCCACCATATGGCAAGCATCAGTTTTATCTTGTGGCAATCTGACCTTCTTGCACCAAATCTCCAGTGAATACAAATAGAAACTGAAAAAGCATCATCTGCTTTTGAATCCAAAATAGAACAGAGTCGGACTAATGCTGAAATTTTACCTTTTTGCTAATATGTACTGCATGGCAATTGTTACAGCAAAATTGAGGGGGAAAAAAACGTTACTTGAATCCCAAACTAGGAAACCTAACTGCTCATATTCCCCAGGACAGAACACAAAGTGTCTTGGCTGCTGGAAGATTTCTTAGGAGGAAAAAGTACTAATCTGCACTGATTCCTTTCCAGGGACAAAATCTGGGCTTACATGCAAGTGTGAGAGTCTCACCCAAACGCCTGACAGTTTTCCTGCTGTTTTTCCATGTGGGTACTGGCAATGTGCCATGTACTGCCATGGTCAGATCAGAAGACGTAACACCTTGGCTAATAAGGGAAGGAATATCAGTGCCTGGCTGCTTTCACATCTCTCAGCTGAAAGTTTAGGCTCAGGCAGATCCTAATGAACAGGGAACAAATGTACTGCTGCAAAAGACAGCACTAACGGTTTCAGATTTCTTGGTCACAACAGTATTCTACTAAAACTTTTTTTTGCTTTATAAAGCAAAGGGGCTGGTAGGGAAAATGCAATTTTTGTTCTAAGCCATATAGAAATACTGACTGAGAATCTACAGGTATAACGTGAGTTGCATAAAAATTACTTAAAAATGAATAATGATGACTTTTCTAGGGAATTGATGGTAGAAGAAAAGAAGCGTAAAGATAATATAATTCAGAAAATAGCCAAGATGGGCAACTCAGGGAACTAAGAGACAAGGTGCTTCAGAGAGAGGGAGTTTAAGGTATGAAGGAATGTGAGAGAACTGGCAGTAATGGAAAAGTTGAGATTATATTCGTAATTGTAGACTGTTCCATTGCACAGGAAAGATAGGAAGCATATTAAGAGAAGAACATAGGATCAGAAACTCTTCAAGGATGTGAAAATAAATATTAGATAAATAAATGATGACTGGAAAGAAGGGTAGATGTCTAAGAATGTGCCTAAAGGAGAGAGAAACATATTGGGATAAAATCAGAGAGTCTAAGGTGCAAAATGAGTTTCATTAGCAAGGAACAGAAAAGCCCTAGGAGAAGGAAATTAGAAATAAGAAAAAAAAGAAGGAAGGATACATAACAAACATTGGATTATGTAAAGATTGAGACAAATGGTGCCTTCTTTGCTTTAAAAAACAAACAAATAAACAAGCACCCCAAAACCTTGTTTTAACTGTATATATAAAGAAATAAACTTTATGAAGTGTTACAAAGTACAAAACAGAATACAGAAAGAACATTCTATAGTGTATCTTTTTATAAAGTAGTGTGGGCAAATTCAAGTTGTGTAGCCTGGATAAATTAATCTTTTTACATAAGGAATTCATTTTACAAAATGTCTAGACCCCTGGAAAATTATTTTTTTGGAAGTTACGGGATCCAGAGTTCTAACAGGAATAAGCTTAATATCTAAGCTCAAAAAAGAAATTAGGAAAAAAGAAGGGGGGAAAAAAAAAAAAGAACCCTGAGCATTATAGCTGTGTTAGTCTAACTCCAATTTCTGGCAAGATTCTGTAAAAAATTATTAAGAAATCAATTTATAAGTACCTCAAAGATAATAAGATGATAAAAATGGACAGCATGAGTTTGTCAAGAACTGATCATGTCAAACTAATCTAATTTCTTCCTCTGACAGGCTAACAGGCCAAGTGAATAAAGAAGAAGCAGTAGGTTTGGTACAGCTTGACTTTATTAAGATTTTTGACACTGCCATGCATGACATTCTTATAAGCAAGCTAAGAAAATGCAGTTAAGTATAATCAGACAGTTAAAACTCACTCTGAAGAAGTAGCTATTAATGGTTTACCTATACCCTAGGAGTGTGTTTCAAGCATCATTCCTCATGTATCTGTCCTGGACCTAGTTGTGTTTGATATTTTCATTAATAGTTGGAATGGATGAAATACATAAATGGATGACATTACAGTAGAAGAGGTGGCAGTAATTATCAAGGGCGGGTTGAGATTACGAGGTGATTTTGACAAATTCCTACAAAATTCAACAAATTGAAATTCTCTGAATTTCAAATCCCAATTTACTTTTCCATATGTGCAAAACACATTGTCTCACTGCCTACTACAAATGAACTGAAATTCAGAGAATTTCAATCAGAGAATACAGAGAAATGCAATGGCTATACCAAAACCTAAGGTGTAAATTAAAAATGAGGGCTGACTAGGCAACATAATTTTTTTTAAAAAAAGAAACAAAATAAAAAAAGCGAACATGGATCTTGGCCTTATAATGGAAACCAACTATGAGTCAGCAATGTGTAACAAAAAGAAGAACCCTAGTTCTGGAATATATTAAGGCAGTATTTCATGTGTAAGACATTATGGTGGTAACAATTCTGCTCCCTGCAGCACAGGGGAAACTCTGGCTGGAATCCTTCTGCTTCTTAACATCCAGAGATAGTCGTCCACAATCTATAAACCCAAATCTTCAAAACTGCATTCAGACAGAAGACCTTTGATGTCTTAATTGGTTGGGTTTTTTTTTTTTCACAGCAGTAATAAATGATACCACCTCTACAATATGCATCATGACTCAATAAATGGATTTAGGATCATCAGTTCTAGCATGTTACTTTTAAAAAAACTTGGCTAGAATAGTGAGGTATTATGAATAATGTTGCTACCTTTCACTAAGCTAGAAACCCTTTCTCCCAGTAAGCGTGCCTAATTTGAGATTCCACAAACTCATACTAGGCAGTGAGACAATGTGTTGTGTGCATATTGAAAAGTAAAGCTGTGTATAGGACGTATGCTGACTCAGAAAGACCTTCCAGCTTATGAAGGCAGAGAAAATGAAATATATCTTCTCCCATTTCTTGGTGCTATCATTCATGTTCTCACTTACTAAGTCGCAGGCTAAATAGAGGAGTGAGAGCATTACTGTAGAGCGTTAAGAAGCTTTAGTGCACAGACATACTTATTTCACTCCAGCTATTTAAAGGGCTGGCTGAGCATTTGCATGATGTTCTTTAAGTGCTAAAATAACTATAATCAGTCCATGCATTCAGTGTACTTTGTAACAGCTCATCTGCCATGTTGCACTTATATTCCAATAATGAAGTTTATAAATTTTCAAACAGTTCTACAGAATTTTAAGCATTAGTCCACCCTGGGAATTGAACAGCCACTCAACTTCTAGAGCTCAGCTGACAAGGCAAATCCAAGGCATGTAGTCATTTGAATGGCTTATTAAACTTCAATCATAACCAATTAGTAAGGATTGTACTGTTCCCCGCCCCCATTGGTAAATACTCATTTATTTTCTTGTCTCATTTACTTTCTTGTATATCCTTATTAATAAGCTTTCTCCCCTGCATAAAGCAACAGGCCTGCAAAAACTGATGAAAGGAAACAATGAAATTCTTGTAGATTACACATGCTAACATTTAAGGTTTTGTAAAATTTTTTTCGCTGGGGCTCTGGCCTGGCACTGTCTTGTATAGCAGAAAGAATAAAAAGACTACACACTTCCCAGTAAGTACAGGGAGAAAGATGCAGGGTGGAGAAAAATACTATAGGGACCAATATAATTCCTGCTCTCTGGAAAACTTAAAGTTTTGTCCTCACACACAGCTAGAAAAAGTAAAGGGTGTGTATGCTAAGAATTGAAACAGCAAACAGTAGCTGACAGTGGAAAAAAAGAAAAATTAAAAAAATTTGCAGCCTGTTATTTAAATTGGTAGTCTGTGCTCTACACTGCAGAAAAAAATAGTCTCTCCATTTCTTCTTTGAAGACATCTGCTCCTGCATGTTGAAAACAGTCATTGCAGTGGTGCTGAAAGTGATCCTAGAAGAAGGACGTGCATTAATTCTGATATCCCCTTCAAACATGTCTTGAATCTGAAGCCCACACACAGACATTGGTGCCATTTCATTTGCCCTAAGTTCTGGCCTCCAAAATCTGCTCCAGATGTCAGGTTCCTCTGAGGCTTGACAGCCCCATATGAATAAATATCTGAAGCATCAAGGGTGTTTGAAATGGTACTAGATGCCTATGCATATGCCTATGCCTAAGTAACTGAATCATGCCTAACTCTTTTCTATGACTCAACTTCTTTGTATCAACAAGCAAGAAAGTATCGTTTCCTGGATGAGGCATATATATGGCACAATTATGACACTTAATCTTTGAATCACATCAGTGTCTGAAGTTTCATGGCAAATTACGTTCTTGTGTAAAAGTTATTTAGGAATGTTCTGCCAAGAAGGCTGTCTTCTGAAAACATGGATTATTTAAAATAGAACAGAATATTTCAGGATTATTTAAGTTTGCCCATTCTCTTCATTGAGGAAATATTCTGTTTTGATAGGAAGGTATTCCATCAAAGTGTTTTCCAAAATCGTGGTACAGATTCCAGTAAAAACTCAGAAAACCATGGAGAGCAGACTACAGTTGTTAAAAGGTTGTGAATGGTTGTTAGACTTAACTCCTTAACCTTATTGATTCATAAAAGGGCTCAAGTGTCAATGTCCTACTTTAAAAGGAACCATTCTTAGCACCATCGGGTATCTCTAGCCAGGACTCTCCCACAGGTGTCTGTTGGAATGGTTGCACTCGGTACAAATGAACAAACATACCAAGAAACAATTAAACGGTGCCCACTCTCCTAACCACTGACATACAAAATTAGCCAATTGTTCTCATTAGCACAAGATTTATTTTTTTTACATAAGTAATCCAATAGGACAGCCTGATGGCTTGGGTATTGCGACATGATATGAGAGATAGGAACTTAACAACAGGCACATTGAGTTATGGTAGAGGTCCAGGTTGTTGACAAGCATAAGATATTGAAATATAAGATAAAGGCAACTGCAGTGCATTCCTTCCATGTGTACTTCTTCACCATCTACAATCTGTGGTTTAGAGTTGGAAGGTATATTGGTATTAATACATTTAAATGCCTTTCAAAAGCCTTTTTTCTGTGCATTCCTATGATCAGCTTTTGAAAGAAAAATACTCTGACAATTAACTTGTGGTTTAATTAAGCAATGTGTTAAAAAACACATTTCTTCTTTTTTGGGGATTTACCATCTTAAAATTTTTAGTTGATGAACTCTGGCTCCTGTGTTTTGAGAAAAAAGCATTTTTTATTCACTTAATTGTGTCATTTATGACTCTTCCTTCACTGTTTCTTTTATGAAGTGAAGAAACTTAGAGAAAAATTCAGTTCAGGGTCAGGACATGTAAATGGAAGGGTCTACATGTAGGAGTAAACAGGAAAACTAGACATGTATACACTTATACACATGAGTTACCACTAAACTAAGTTCTCTAACCGCAGTGGAGATCTATGTATGGCTCAATGTAACCACACACACAGAGGCATTGAGCACTACTTGAGATGCCTTGGGGTTTCTCACTTGGCTTCCAGCTGCTACTCCAGAAAGGCATGAGTTCCCTAGATATCCCCTGTCATATTTCCTAACTCTATGGATGTGTCAAACACCCTGAAGAGTCTAAAATTACACTAGACGCCTAAGTTAATGTTCTGGCTATCTAGTTTAGGATGAGCTGAATTCTTCAGTTGTGTTGCCTGGACTGACTACAGGCTCAGTTGTGTTGCCTGGACTGACTACAGGCTCAATTCAGTTGCCTGAACTTAGGCTTCTACTGCTATTTCAGATGCCGTAGGGTATTTGTCGGATATTCTCAAGAGGCTGGCAGATATGTCACAGGATTACAGAAGTTTATAGTAGACTTGTGCTTTATAGCAGAAGTTTAGGAATTTAGCTTAGAAGTAGATACTTATGCAGAAACATCTAAATACAAGTCTTAATCTTGAACTGTGTTATTCCCATAGACTGTTTAATCACTCCTAATAGGAAATACTCTCTCTTCAGTGAAACACAAGTTCAGATCTTGGCACTACAGACAGGGACATCAATATCAGACTTTATTTGCCTATATGTCAACTAAACATCTGATTACAAAAGTATTTACTAAATAGATTACAGGAGTATTTACTAAACAGTGGTCAGTTACTTAGGGTTTTCTGCTTGTTCAACTGAGAAACAAACCCAAGAAATAAAAATCTTGGAAATGTTTTCAGATAACTCAACTCTTAAATCTGGATTTGGTGTCACTGGAATGTTTTATGACTATTGCATACATTCTGAAGCCAAAAATCAAACATTTAATTTTGGTTTAGTTGAAAAGTTAAAAGTTACTTCAGCAAGTTGTCAACATATTGATTATATTTTCAAGGCTACTAACATTTGAGTTGAACACAGGTTTTTTTAGATGAGTATTATACACTTAATGAATCACTAAATAATACATCTAATAAAATAACAAGTACAATTAAACCTAGAATTGGAACGCCTAAATTCATAGCTGTCAGTGTAATTATTTTAAACACCAAACTCCTTCAGTTTAAAAAACTTTTTTTCTTCAGTGCTCTGATCTTCAGTGTAAATTACTTCATTTTCTGGAACCACATACATCACAATATTAATTCATCCTGAGTGTTATAAATAGTGTAAAAGACAGGGAAATTATGACAAATGTTAACATTACTGTTTAGCTTAACTGTAGAATAAACATCCTTCAGTGTCTCACTATGGATAATAGCTAATGAGATTTTTATCGTATGCTGCAACTTAATTGCATAAAGTTGTTCTCTTTGAAAGCTCGCTATCTAATACATTTACAGGGGAAAAAAAAAAAGAAAAAATACTATATGTCTAAACAGTCTGAAAGTTATCTGTAAAAATTATAGTTATAATATAAAAAAAACCAAACAAAAAAACCCCGATAACAACCCAAACAAACTAATATTTTACCATAGTTTCTGTAAAGATCACTGTTTTAATTTAAAGGTATCTTACCCATTCAAGTGTGGTGATATTTTGAGTATACAACAGTATAGCAAGCCACAAGGTCTGGTGAACTGCACAACCTTGGTTTAAATTCAAATGACTATTACCAAGTTTATGTAAGAAATTTAACATTATTGCCATTTAATTTAATTCAATTCACTTGCTTGATTCCCAATTCTGCCCTCACACACTATGTACAAGGTACATTTAAAGATCATGAGAATTAATATTTCACTGTTCATATGATACTAGTGGATAATAAATAAAATAAAAAAAAAGAGAAAAGATTGGCGTTAGGATGTCTTCAGCTGTTTTCAGCTAATCTTAAACAGTAATCTCCCTACATCGTGCATACTGAAATAAAATCGAGCACCACATGCTAATGTATGTGGAAAAAATCCTGAAGTATTTTTTCTTCTCAAGAAGAAACACTCCAGTAATCTCTCTGAACTTATCTGCAGCACTAACAGCCTATTTCTGATTATCACTATTTGTTCATACGCCGGTAGCAAGTGTTTGACATTCTGCACAGTTAAAAAGTGTCTAAGAAAATAAGAAAACTTCCTCACAATTCCAAATGTGGTAATGAACATTTTTTGCTCTAAAACATTTTCCTGTAAGGAAGAATGGAAGAAGAAAATGGATGTTGTCTCAGCTCCTTAAAAGTATACAACCTTAAGCAGCAGAACCTCAGAACAATCTTGAAGAACTGCTTGTCTCTATCCCTTCAGTCTTGCAATGCCCTTATCTTCCTCTGCACTTCTTGCAAAGACCCTAGTGTATGATCTAGTTAGGAAGACGGAGGAAGAGGACACAGCTACCATCACACAGAGCGAAGATTAAAAACTGCCTCAGCCTGAGAAATCTAAGAAAATGCCTCATCTATATTTATCAGTATTTTCTGTGCCTCTGTTTCTCTGTTTATACTGAGTTGTGCTTTGATGCATGACAACCTTATAAAGACGGTTCTTGAAATACAAGCAGGAAGGAGAAACAAATAATGTGATTATTATGATTGTAGTGATGAAGACTTCCTGGGACCTTACTCTTCTATCTCTTTTGTAAGGAATAAAAATAGAACAAAGACATAGGTACATGGAAATAAAAGGACTGTTGGATGAAATCAGAGCAGAAATCCATGACAGTTTAGTGAAAAATAGTTAGAAATGGTAATGTGCGCTTGCAGCCCAGAGAGCCAGCCATATCCTGGGCTGCATAAAAAGAAGCGTGACCAGCAGGTAGAGGGAGGTGATTTTCCCTCTCTACTCCGCTCTTGTGAGACCCCACCTGCAGTACTGCATTCAGCCCTGGAGCCCCCAGCATAAGAAGGACATGGACCTGTTGGATCGAGTCCAGAGGAGGGCCACGAAGGTAATCAGAGGACTGGAGCACATCTCCTATGAAGGCAGGCTGGGAGAGTTGGGGTTGTTCAGCCTGGAGAAGAGAAGGCTCCAGGGAGACCTTATAGCAGCCTGCCAGTACCTAAAGGGGGCTTTTAAGAAAGATGGGGACAGACTTTTTAGTAGTGCCTGTTGCGATAGGACAAAGGGTAATGGTTTTAAACTAAAAGAGGGTAGATTCAGATTAGATATAAGGAAGAAATATTTTACGATGAGGGTAGTGAGGCACTGGCACAGGTTGCCCAGAGATGCAGTAGATGCCCCATCCCTGGCAGTGTTCAAGGCCAGGTTGGATGGGGCTTTGAGCAACCTGGTCTAGTGGAAGGTGTCCCTGCCCATGGCAGCGGGGTTGGAACTAGATGGTCTTTAAGGTCCCTTCCAACCCAAACCATTCTATGATTCTATGATCTAGGTTGGAGGTGTTGCCAAGGTTAAGTCAGCCTACGTCCTGTGTCAAAACTGCTTCCATAAAGAAAAAAAGAGTTGTTATTGTCATAGGAGACTCTCTTCTGAGGGGAACAGGAGGTAGAATTTCCTGACAGGACCCACTTCTTAGGGAAGTCTGCTGCTTCCCTGGAGCCCAGGTTAAAGATGTGACAAGAAAGTTCTTACCCTGGTATGGCCCTCAGATTATTATCCATTATTGCTTCTTCATGTAGGCAGCGATAATGTTGCAACAAGAAGTCCAAGGGCAATCAAAACAGACTTCAGGTCCTTGGGATGACTAGTTAAGGGGTCAGGAGCACAACTAGTGTTGTCCACTATCCTTCCAGTTGGAGGGGATGATGAGGGAAGAGACAGGAAGACACAGCAGACCAACAATTAGCTCCAAGACTGCTGTCACTGGCAAAATTTAGGGGGGTTTGATCATGGGTCAGTCTAGATGACACCGGGCCTGCTGGTGACAGATAGGGTACACCTGCCTCAAAGGGGAAAAAGGATCTTAGTGCAGGAGCTAGCAGGACTTATTGAAAGAGCTTTAAACTAGATTTGAAAGGGGAAAGGGATAAAACCAAGCTCACAAGACATAAGCCTGGGGGCAGCACACCAGTGTTGGAGGGACGGTGTGCTAGCAAGGTCCTTTAGTCTGCTCCATGATGTGTTGAGAACACTGGAGCACATTTGAAATGTCCCTGTACTAATGGGTGTAGCACCCTAGCCATCTCAGTGGAGGTAGGGGACAGAGATCCATGCTTCAGCAAGGAGCTAATGTGTTAGAAACCATGAAAGTACCTAAGAACAGTCATATAGGATGGGCTTCTCACCCTAAAACAGGTGGCAGGATCAATAGCCCAACTGAAGTGCATCTACACCAATACACACAGCATGGGCAACAAACAGGAGGAGTTGGAAGCCATTGTGCAGCTGGAAAACTACAATATAGTTGCAAACACAGAAACATGGTGGGATGACTCGCACAACTGGAGTGCTGCAATGAATGGCTATAAAATCTTCAGAAGGGACAGGCAAATAAGGAGAGGTGGTGGGGTAGCCCTGTATGTTAGGGAATATTTTGATTCTCTAGAGCTTGACGATGGTGATGAAAGGGTCAAGTGTTTACGGGTAAGAATCAGGGGAAAGGCCAACAAAGCAGATGTCACGGTGGGAGTCTGTTATAGACCATCCAACCAGGATGAAAAGGCAGACAAAATAGTCTATAAGCAGCTGGAAGAAGTCTCACAATTGCCAGCCCTTGTTCTCCTGGGGGACTTCAACTTACCAGATGTCTGCTGGAAATACAATACAGCAGAGAGGAAACAGTCTAGGAGGTTCCGGAGTGTGTGGCAGATAGCTAACTTCCCGACACAGCTGGTAAGTGAGCCAACCAGGGAAGGTGCCCCACTGGACCTGTTGTTTGGGAACAGAGAAGGATTTGGGGGTGATGTGATGGTTGGAGGCCGTCTTGGGCACAGCGATCACGAAATGATACAGTTTTCAATTGTCAGAGAAGTAAGGAGGGGGATCAGCAGAACTGCTACCTTGGACTTCCGGAGGTCAGACTTTGGCCTGTTTAGGGACCTGGTCAGCAGAGTCCCTTGGGAGGCAGTCCTGAAGGGCAAAGAGTTCCAGGGAGGCTGGACATTCTTCAAGAAGGAAATCTTAAAGGTGCAGGAGCAGGCCGTCCCCATGTGCCAAAAGATGAGCCAGTGGGGAAGAGGACCGGCCTGGCTGAACAGAGAGCTTTGGATGGAACTCAGGAAAGACAACATTTATGACCTTTGGAAGAAGGGGCAGGCAGCTCAGGAGGACTACAAGGATGTTGTGAGGTTACGCAAAGAGAAAATTAGAAGGGCCAAAGCCCAAGTAGAACTTAATCTGGCTACTGCCGTAAAAGACAGTAAAAATGTTTCTATAATTATATTAACAATGAAAGGAGGGCTAAGGAGAATCTCCATCCTTTATTGGATGCAGGGGGAAATATAGTGACAAAGGATGAGGAAAAGGCTGAGGTACTTAATGCCTTCTTTGCCTCTGTCTTTAATAGTAAGACCAGTTGTTCTTGGGGTACACAGCCCCCTGAGCTGGAAGACAGGGGTCGGAAGCAGAATGAAGCCCCCATAATCCAAGGGAAGTGGTTAGTGACCTGCTACACCACTCAGATACACACAAGTCTATGGGGCTGGATGGGATCTACTCAAGGGTACTGAGGGAGCTGGCGGTCGTGCTCACCTAGCCGCTTTCCATCATTTATCAGGAGTCCTGGCTAACCGGGGAGGTCCCAGTTGACTGGAGGTTAGCACATGTGATGTCCATCTAGAAGGGCCAGAAGGGGGATCCAGGGAACTACAGGTCTGTCAGTCTGACTGCAGTGCCAGGGAAGGTTATGGAGCAGATCATCTTGAGTGCCATCACCGTGGCACATACAGGACAAACAGGCAATCAGGCCCAGTCAGCATGGGTTTATGAAAGGCAGGTCCTGCTTGACTGACCTGATCTCTTTCTATCACAAGGTGACCCTCTTAGGGGATGAGGGAAAAGCTGTGCATGTTGTCTACCTAGACTCCAGGAAAACCTTTGAGACCATTTCCCACAGCATTCTCCTGGAGAAACTGGCTGCTGTTCATGGCTTAGATGGGTGTACTCTTTGCTGGGTAAGAGACTGGCTCGATAGCTGGGTCCAAAGAGTTGTGGTGAATGGAGCTGAATCACAGCTGGTGGCCAGTCACAAGCGGTATTCCCCAGGACTTAATATTGGGGACAGTTCTGTTTAATACCTTTATCAATGATCTGGAAAAGGGGATCGAGTGCACCCTCAGCAAGTTTGCAGATGACACCAGATTGGCAGGAAGGGTTGATCTGCTCAAGGGTAAGAAGGCTCTACAGAGGGATCTGGAGAGGCTGGATCGATGGGCCGAGGCCAATTGTATGAGGTTCAACAAGGCCAAGTGCTGGGTCCTGCACTTGGGTCACAAGAACCCCATGCAACACCAAGGCTTGCGGAAGAGTGTCTGGAAAGCTGCCCGGCAGAAAAAGACCTGGGGGTGTTGGTTGACAGCCAGCTAAATATGAGCCAGCAGTGTGCCCAGGTGGCCAAGAGGGCCAACAGCATCCTGGCCTGTATCAGAAATAGTGTGGCCAGCAGGAGCAGGGAGGTGATTGTTCCCCCGGTGAGGCCACAACCTGAGTACTGTGTTCAGTTTTGGGCCCCTCGCTACAGGAAAGACACTGAGGTGCTGGAGCGTGTCCAGAGAAGGGCAACGAAGCTGGTGAAGGGTCTAGAACACAAGTCTTACGAGGTGAAGCTGAGGGAACTGGGGTTGTTTAGCCTGGAGAAAAGGAGGCTGAGGGGAGACCTTATCGCTCTCCACACCTACCTGAAAGGAGGTTGTAGCGACGTGGGTGTTGGGCTCTTCTCCTAAGTAATGAGCAATAGGACAAGACGAAATGGCCTCAAGTTGCACCAAAGGAGGTTTAGGTGGGATATAGGAAAAATGTCTTCACCAGAAGGGTTGTCAAGCATTGGCACAGGCTGGCCAGGGAAGCAGTTGAGTCACCATGCCTGGAGGTATTTAAAAGACATGAAGACGTGGTGCTTAAGGACATGGTTTAGCGGTGGACTTGGCAGTGTTAGGTTTATGGTTGGACTTGATGATCATAAAGGTCTTTTCCAACCTAGATGATTATGTGATTCTATGATTCTGTGTGTGTGTTTGTGTGTGTTTACAGATGTGTATACCAAGCCGGTCAAAATTTCCACATGTATTCTGAAAAAATATTTAAAATTATCTTTTCACAAACACATAACAGCTAAAATTATTTTGCATAAAATTTAGAAAAAAGTATGGATTTTAATGTACATAAATGAATGCAAACTTTTTGAAGAAATTCCCAGTTATTTATCCCAGTTTCCCCAGGCTCCTGGGTATCCAAGGAGTAGTTTATATGAAGATTTTGATAGTCATAACCACATTTTTTTTTTAAAGATCAGTTCTCTCTGAAATGTTTATCCTGCTCACAGATAACCTCTTATCCACCCTGTCTCTATCACAAGGACCTCGTTCTCAGTCTCCTCTAGACCACACTAGCATACAAGGTAATGAGGCTCTGTAGGATGTGGCTATGACCTTTTTTTATGGGCTGCTGAATCTGGAGAGATTTTTCACATCTCTATCTTGAAATGATCAAATTTTGCTGTTCGGATGAGCTGACTTCCCACTATGTTTCAAAGCCCTGCTCAGTGAACTCCTGCTGTCTAGTCTAAGTCTGCTGAGGTGTCCACGCCTGATACACCGAGCACTGTGGTCTTATTCATGATCTAACGCATGTACTCAGCAGTCTTATAACTTATGGCCTTAAAACCTTCAGAGAGCACTTAGTGAGGATGTAAAAAGACAGTTAACCTGTTGATCATGACACTTAGAAACAATATGTCCCATCAGGAAGTAGGGACACTTTCAAACAACTGTGTAAAACAAACAAAAAAAGAAATCTTCTTTCCACTGTGTGACAGAAGAATGACAAAAGCTGATATATCTGTTGGTCTGAGAAAATGCCATATTGTCATAAGCAAATAAGCGTTCCTGTTCTTCCTTTAAGACACTTGGGCATTAATCATTCAAGATACCCTGTTCTGCCAGTGATACTTGGCAGACTTCGCAGGCTGATTACTATTAGCCAGAGTGCTAAAAGTCCTCATCCTTTCTCTGCAATCAGTGTATAGCCAACAGCAGGAGCCATACGCAATTCAAATTAAATATACACATCACTTAAGGTACTGAGCATGTGACTTACACCTTCAGCAGCTGACCAGTAAAATATCCATTAACTTTTTACAGATATATCTCAAAAAGATTACTCCACATTTTACTAGGAATATTTGCAAAAATATTTCAAAAAAATACACCTTTTTCAGTGAAGTAATGTAATAGAATATGGAAAATAAATTATTTTGTAATGTAAGGAGGAAAATTGCACATAATTAATCAATGTTTTGTTTTCATCTCTAAAAGGGAGTAAATTAGTTCAAAACATAATTTGATGAAAACTTACAGATAAATAACTACATGAGAAAGCTTTTTAATTACAACTGCTATGCCAGATACAATTAGCATTATCATATGAATTGTAAATTGCTGAATAGAAGATTTTAAGATATTATTTTTTAGTTTTCATATGATAAAGATTCCTTCTTTTTAGCTCCATTATTGATTCACTTTTCAATGGGTGTACTCATTTATTGACTCACTCCCCAACTGGGATTAATGTTTCAGAAAGGGACTACCATTTCAAAGACAGTGTTTGCCCTTTTTTACAATATTTTACAATTTTTTTTCAATATTCTTTTTTTTATTTGGGATTATAGATAATATATTGACTAAATGAATTGTGGTAAAATAAAAATAAATAATATATTAGACTGAATTCTGCTCTGACAAGTGATGTAAGGATGAAGAAATCTCACACGCTTAAATTGATAGTTAAATGCTGAATTTATGTCAGTGGAAATGGAATTGATCAATTTGGCCAAGTGACTCTACTTTCAAGAGATTAATGCTCTTATTACATGCTATCCTTGAACTTTTTAATGAAAGAAGAAAAACACAACAGTATGAAATAAAGCACAGACAAAGATGAATAGCATGCAAGAAAAAGAAAATAAGTTTTTTTTAAAAATAAAGAAAATAAAACCAAAACAGACATTTGAGATCTTCACCTTTTGCACTTAATCCACAAACTTAATTTTCTTTTATATTTTAATTACTTGATTTCCAGAAAATCTTCACTGATAGCCAAAAATGTTGTCATATTAGTATTAAGTTGATACATTGGCTCTTAGTAAGATACTATCTCTCCCACATATAGAGGAACCAATCCTAAACCATAGATTGATGTTGATTTCATTATTCTAGAGATACTTCTGTTTGTGGGTAATTTTAATGCTGTATTGGCTCTTTGTATAGCTGGAAGCCATCAGAAAAATCCTAAATCCATGTTACATATCTAGCAGGCAATATTTTCTGTCATTTAGTTATAGCAACAGAGTTTCATCATGAAGGTATCATTAGTGTTTGAAAGGCTTTTTTATTTCAACTCCAGAAAACATTTGGGAAGCTGCCAAAAAGATAGAAAAACAAAATTGAATTGAGTTTTTACATGGATACGAATTGAACTAAGCAAGAAAGAATGCTCTACTATCCCTAACAGAGCAATTCTGGAGCCTGGGGTACTATATAGTGAATGCAGTGGAAACAGTCATCAGGTTTGTGAGGTCACCCTAAATCATTTTTCCTTTTGCCAGTGCTGAAGATAAGATACTGGAGGGGAATGACCATTGGCATGTAGGACATGTAGTAGGGTACGTCTTATGTCCTTAAGCCATAAGGGTCCTCAAACCAGAGTAAAGATGGCCAAGTTGAGAATGTTTGAGAGAAGACACTGAGGAGGCAAAACCCCTCATGAAACTGGTGGAGCAGCTAATCCTGGAAACCTGGTGAGAAAATCATCAGGAGTAAGCAGCACAGATTCACCAGTGGGAAGTCATGCTTGACCAACTTAATAAACTAAAATCCTTTGACACTGCCTCCCATAAGATCCTCAATAGAAAAGTTGCTGTATGGGCTGTATGAGCAGATAGTGAGGTGGACTGAAAATGGATGAATGGCTGGGTCCAGAGGGTGATGGTCAGTGTTAGGAAGTCTAGTTGGAGGCTGGTAACTAGCAGTGTACCCCATGGGTCAATACTGGGTCCAGTCCTGTTTAACATCATAGAATCATAGAATCATTTAGGTTGGAAAAGACCTTTAAGATCATCGAGTCCAACCCGCAACCATGCCCACAAAACCATGTTCTGAAGTGCCTTGTCTACACACTTTTTGAATACCTCCAGGGATGGTGACTCAACCACTTCCCTGGGCAGCCTGTGCCAATGCCTGACAACCCTCTCAGTAAAGAAATTTTTCGTAATATCCAATCTAAACCTCCCCTGCCTCAACTTAAGGTCATTTCCTCTCATCCTATCTCCAGCCACCTGACAGAAGAGACCAGCACCCGCCTCGCTACAACCTCCTTTCAGGTAGTTGTAGAGAGTGATAACGTCTCCCCTCAGCCTCCTTTTCTCCAGGCTAAAAAAACCCAGTTGCCTCAGCCGCTCCTCATAAGACTTGCGCTCTAGACCCTTCACCAGCTTCATTGCCCTTCTCTGAACACGCTCCAGCACCTCAATGTCTTTCCTGTAGTGAGGGGCCCAAAACTGAACACAGGACTCAGGTTGTGGCCTCACCAGTGCTGAGTACAGGGGAACAATCACTTCCCTGCTCCTGCTGGCCACACTATTTCTGATACAGGCCAGGATGCTGTTGGCCCTCTTGGCCACCTGGGCACACTGCCGGCTCACATTTAG
Source organism: Aquila chrysaetos chrysaetos (assembly GCF_900496995.4). Classification (NCBI taxonomy): domain Eukaryota; kingdom Metazoa; phylum Chordata; class Aves; order Accipitriformes; family Accipitridae; genus Aquila; species Aquila chrysaetos. Next base: position 26,616,155 of record NC_044017.1, on the reverse strand, counting down.
CTGGCTGTCAACCAACACCCCCAGGTCTTTTTCTGCCAGGCAGCTTTCCAGCCACTCTTCCGCAAGCCTTGGTGTTGCATGGGGTTCTTGTGACCCAAGTGCAGGACCCAGCACTTGGCCTTGTTGAACCTCATACAATTGGCCTCGGCCCATCGATCCAGCCTCTCCAGATCCCTTTGTAGAGCCTTCTTACCCTTGAGCAGATCAACCCTTCCTGCCAATCTGGTGTCGTCTGCAAACTTGCTGAGGGTGCACTCGATCCCCTTGTCCAGATCATTGATAAAGTTATTAAAGATAACTGGCCCCAATACTGAGCCCTGGGGAACACTACCTGTGACCCATCACCAACTGGATTTGACTCCATTCACCACAATATCTTCATTAATGATCCGGATGATTGGGCAGAGTGCACCTCCAGCAAGTTTGCTGATGACACAAAACTGGGAGGAGAAGGACTGTACTGCCACGCAGGGACCTCAACAGGCTGGAGAAATGGGCTGATGGGAACCTCATGAAGGTCAGCAATGAGAAATGCAAAGTCCTGCACCTGGGGAGGAGCAATTCCATATGCCAATGTATGCTGGGTGTTGTCCAGCTGGAAAGTTTTTTTGGCAGAAAAGGCCCTGGAGGTTTTAGTATACAACAATGTGCCCTTGCAGCAAAGAATGCAAATGATAACCTGGGCTGCATTAGGCAAAGTGTTGCCAGCAGGTCAGACTGTCAGACATTTTTCAAAATTTCTCAATTGTCTATACAGCATATGATATGGTCTACCTCTCAGAATGGATATTTTTTCTAATGAAGTGCAAGAGCTGTAGACATTAACAATACTCTATATCTCTTTTTTTCCTTCCTATTTAATGGAGATTTCTTGGGTTTCCTGTTTTACATAGTGGTATGATTTTTTGTAGGGTGTTCATGGAAGTGTGTTGTGGGTTGAACTGTAGAAATGAGCATCTGTGAACCTTCCTGGATTTGTATGACATTACAAATTGACTGTGATTGCAAGAAATGGGATTAGAAGAGAATTGAACTAAATGAAAACTCCAGTTCTTCATTCTTAAGTTCACTCCCTGTTGAAATACCACACCTGGGGGCAGTAGACCAATGGTTTATGAAGCTAGAATAAAAAGAAGCAATATGTCCACATTTTTAGAAGGCCTTAGACACTTAAAGTCATGCTGGGATACATTAATTTTTTTTCCTGATTGAACAATATATGATTATTGGAGAAGGGGTGAAGGACAAAACCCCTTGCCAAAGGAATACATTTTACATTCTTAAAATATTTTCTTTGACTGTAACTGATGATTTTGGATACTGTCTCTGAAAAAAAACAAAAACCAGGACAACTCCACACTACCAGTGCCAACCTGTTCCCCCCTAGAAAACATCAGCTAATTTCTCTTGGTGGAATCTGGATTTTTTCCATGTCAAGTATTTGTTCTTTGCATGTATAAGTCAGAGATAACAAATATGTCTGCGAGAGGAGTTTAGTAGTATCTGAAGATAAGAATGAGCTTCAGCGAAAGACAGAATTTCCCTTACTTATCTGGTCACTGCTATAGCTCATAAAGAGCATTTGCAGCTTAATTCTAAAGCTGTATAAATAGTTGAGAGAGGGAGGGCCAGGCACAGCAGTGCAATTTGAAAAACTAAACCAACTAGATTTGTTTCAGTTTGGCCCAAAACAAATTTGTCTCTTTTTTTTTCCTGATAAAATAAAAATCCCTAGAATAGTCTTTTGATTAAATGAAAAGTTCTATTTTTATATTTTTATTAAAACAAGCATAATTATAATTTATTTAAAATATTTCAACATGAACATGAATTCATTTCTATTTGGCAATAATAGAACGGAGTGTTCAAGCTTTTAGGACTGTCCATTTTAAGGAGAGAGAGATTCAAAACTAATTGATGAATGTCAGATGAACCCTTCATGTTATAAAGCACTCAAACTCTCATTTTCTAATGAATTCATTAATATCTCTCCCCTCCAGAATTACCCAGTTCAGCTTCTAGCAGTCACCATAGCTTAATGCTTCTTTTCATATTAAACAAACAAACAAACAAAAAAACCCCAAAAACAAACAAACAAAAAAAAAAAGAAAAAAAAAGAAAAAAGAAAAAAACAGCAGGAAGAAAGGTCAGAGATACAAGACTGATATGCTTCATAAAAAATGTGGAAGTTCAAATACATAGGATATCTGCAATAAAAAAAAAAAAGAAATATAAGAGAAAAAATAAAGAAAATGGAATTTACTGGATATATTAATGTCTTGCATTCTCTGTCCTGTAAGTTATGTCTCTTCTTTCATTTCATTTGAGAGTCTCTCTCCTTTCTTTTCCCCTCAGTCCAGGTTTTTGATCTTCAATAGCTGGAGGCCTGAGAGGACCGCGAATCTTTACCTCAAATTTAAGGTCTCTTTTCATAAATAAAGGAAGCATATAACTTGGAATAGAACATTGTTTGGAAAGGAGAGGGGCTAAATGCATGGGTTTTGCTTTGTTTTTACAGAAAATGAACAAACAAAATCCCTTTGTTTTTAACTGAAATACAAAGATTGCTTGTAAATCTAAACAAAATTCACATATTTGAGAGTAGTATTCATGTGAATTCCTTAAAATTACCTCCTATGTGATAGCAGCATGTTGCATGTGTGTAAAATAATGGCTCATTTGGAAGCTTTTTGGCCCAGCAGCATCAGACCAGCATTTAAGTGCAATAAAAAACAGTGAAAAGATTTGTGGCACCTTTTTGATATTCTCACTTCTAGCACGAGCTAGATGGAAATGTGTTTTCTCTACTGCAATAGCTAAGATTTTGCAGTAACGATAAGGTAGAAGTCAAACACTAACTGAAGCAGTGCTCTGTTATTACTTGATTTGGAGCACAGTTGTAGAGGAGAAATTAGGAAAACAGCTTTATTGAAAATCTAGGGCACCTACAATCTCCAACAGTTTTGAATCTCCAGAAATAAAGAAGACTCTGAAGAACATTTTATGCAACACATGTCAGCGGTGGGAAGTGACAACAACAGGAATGTATTGGAAAGGTAACATTAATAATAATATTGTTAAATTCAGAGAAAAATGTTTGCTTAAAAATGTACTTTGCAGCTCTTTCAAAATTTGAGACCAAGCTATGAAACTGTGATAGATAAATTCAGTGAGAAAGAGAGGGAGAAAGTTGTTACAGAGGGCAATTATTATTTCCCAAGCAGAAAAGATCATCCATTCTAACTGAAAAGTTGCACTCTAGCTTTAATAAAATGGATTAACTTGAAATCAGAGAGAAAGCAACATGAGAAAGACTGTTGAGCAAGCAAAGTCCACAAAAGAGCTCACAAATGCTAAAAAATGACAGATACTGATGCAATCACCCCAAACATGATAATACTCATTATTTAGAAATAAAATAAAAGCATTGTGAAACACAATATATAAGCATGAGAATTTATTAGATTATTTTGAGACATTTGCAAAGACCAGCAATCTCATAACATAGTAGTCCAATTAGCTTAGAGGAATTTTTCATTAGAACAAAGAGCCATACTACAGGCAGAAGATGAATGTGCTACTGACCAGAAAGTAAATCAAACATTTTTACTTTTAAGGTGGAAATCCAAGGGAAAAATGAGTCTGTGAACCATCAGTGATAGATAAATTGGGGGGAAAAAAAGAACAAAAAAAGGGAAAAAATCAGAACTGACAATTATGAGCTTAATTTCATTAAAGGAATATATGAATTATGCATATGAGCAAATATATGTGTACAACTTATTATGTGCCAGTATTGGATGATTTTTCATATTAAAGGAAATTTTATGGAAATGAAAATGTTTCATACCATGTGCCTAATCAAGAGTATATTCACTGCAAAGAATCAGGTAATGTCACACCTGAGGAACTGTCTGAATAGGTCTTCCAAAGATTCAGAAATACAGCAATCCAGAAGAGTAGTGAAGAAAGCTAAATGTCTCCCATCTCATAACCTTGCTACAGTTCCTCTGTGTAAGGTTAGAATGACAATATTGCTCTGGAAATCACTGTGTATCAAACTACTGGAATGCATATAATTGTTGGCCATTGTAAGAAAAATTGTCAGAATTGACAAATTTTTGACAGAATTGTCAGCTTGTAAACAAAAACTAAAAGAATTAAGTAAGTTTGTTAAGATTTTCTTCTGATTTTGAAGGGGACATGTTCGGGATGTGATGGCCCATGCCAAATATATATATATATTTTATGCTTCATACATCACCAGGGTTATGCTAGCTGCCCTTAGAAAAACAGAGGATATATTTGTGTACATTCAACAGGCCCTTTGGGAAATACTGTTTCTCAAAATGCCTTTTGGGCTGTGTTCAGTACACAAGGTGTTTTAGCAAAAAATGCAACACATTTTTGATGTCATATAGGTTACTGAGGTCTATACAGATGACATTTCGATCTGGGGAAAAGACAGTAAAAGAGCATTATCACAGACTCTAAGCAGCAGTTGAATGAAACAAAAAAACACAAAGTGAAAGAAACAAAAATGTAAATCGTGGGAAACTGAAATAACATAAAAGGAAGAGAAATTAAGAGAACAAGCCTACAGAGATAAAACAGTAAAATGCAGCTGCCAAAAAAGTCTGATTCAAAAAACAGAGAAGAAATATAAGGATGCTTTGGGTTGTGAACTATGCAAGGAAATTTGTGTCCAATCCTGTTGTCCCAGAAAGAAAAAACAAGAGTACTAAGGGATCAGAGTGTCCTGGTTTCATCTGGGATAGAGTTAATTGTCTTCCTAGTAGCTGGTACAGTGCTATGGTTTTGAGTTCAGTATGAGAAGAATGTTGATAACACACTGATGTTTTCAGTTGTTGCTAAGTAATGTTTAGTTTAAAGTCAAGGATTTTTCAGCTTCTCATGCCCAGCCAGCAAGAAGGCTGGAGGGGCACAAGAAGTTGGGAGGGGACACAGCCAGGGCAGCTGACCCCAACTGGCCAGAGGGGTATTCCATACCATGTGACATCATGCCCAGTATATAAACTGGGGGGAGTGAGGCTGGGGGGATCACCGCTTGGGAACTAACTGGGCATCAATCAGCCGGTGGTAAGCAATTGCATTATGCATCACTTGTTTATTCCAATCCCTTTATTATCATCATTGTCATTTTATTAGTGTTATCGTTATCATTATTAGTTTCTTCTTTTCTGTTTTATTAAACCGTTCTTATCTCAACCCACGAGTTTTACTTCTTTTCCTGATTCTCTCCCCCATCCCACTGGGTGGGGGGAAGTGAGTGAGCGGCTGCGTGGTGCTTAGCTGCTGGTTGGGGTTAAACCAGAACACAGAGGCAATCATAGTTTTTACAAGAAATCCGGAAACAAAAGAAATTTAAAGGGTTCTAACAGTGATGTGCTATGAAAGTACTTCCAAAACTAATTTTTCCACTGACATATCCAAAAAAAGAAGTAGTACAGTCAGAACTAGTGTTTCTGTCAAAGGCTGAAAATGACATTAATCTTTCACACAACATATCTAGCAGCATAAGCAAATTCCAGAATAAATTGAATATTGCTATTTACTTCAGATGCTAGACTGACATTAAATTTAATAACTTAATTTAATTTAATTTAATTATTGAATGTAATTAAGTTCAATACAAAACACTGTTTATTGTTAATTTATTATGGCTAGCTTTATCAAGAACTAACGTGTTGAGAATCGTACCCTGCACAAAGTTTTCTAATGAGCTTTTGGGAACCAACCAACCAAGCCAGGTAAGTGCAAGTTATGCAAGGGCGATCAGCTGGAACGCAGGTGCCCATTGAAGCAGACCTTTATTTGTCTCTTTGACACTGAGTGATTAGTGAACAAGAGGACGTCCGAGCTTACTGCATTGCTTGCCCCTACCACAGAATAATTGTTATTAATTTCATTGCTTTGGAAAACAGCTGACAATCGATCTGGCTGAGAGAACTAAGATATTTCTGAACTGACTTCAACAATCTTTCTTTTTGACAGCTGGTTTGCAATGAAGGAAGCTGAGTAATCAGCCACCCATGTTTGAAATAGGATCTGTACACCTGAAAAACATCTTGAACTTGTATTTCAGATAATGTTTGGAGCTATGAGTATGTTAAGATTTTGCATAATTTTAGAGACACTTCTCATATCTTGATTGAATGCTGAACTCTGTACGATCAATTATATTGAAGGAGATATATTTATAACATTTCTTGCTGATAATGGAAGCTGTTCAACTCTTTTCATTTGCATTTTCTTGAGAACATCTTTTCCTCTGGACTATGTGCATTTCAGCATTACCTTCCTTGTGATCAGTTTGGCTGAGGAGTTCAGGTTTTATCATTTTGGGGGACTGAGTGAATAGCATTTCCTTGACAGCGTTTATATTGCTGAAACACCCAACTACTGCCATTACCAATTATTCTAGTCATTTCTGCAGAGCATAGGCTCTGGACTGATTCTAAGGGGCCACAAACTATAATTATTATTATTCTTGTTTTAAAACAAGCCCATTTTCAATAGACTTTCATTAGCTTAGTGTGAGCTATGTTTGCAGTACAAAATATGCTTGGTCTGCAGATTGATAAGGTTTGAAAACTACTTGTCTTTCCTGTGTGAATCTTTCCACATGATTTAGCAACAAAGGAGAAATTAAACTTTGTATTTCCATAGCTACACCTTACTGCTGGCTCAATCTGGGTGGGGCTGGCTTTTCTTTATTATGTCGAAATGTTTATTTAATAATTGTAAGATGACTTTTAGATGATTTTATTTTTAAAAGACACTGTAAAAAGCATATCTGGGGGGGGGGGGGTGGGGTGGAAACAGACACTTTTTATTCATATTCTTACAATCTAGTTGCTACAGCTGACACAAACCAGTCATGCATAAGTGATCATCATAAAATTAGTGAGAGTTGTTTAAATTCTGTATTTGCCAACAAAAAGAACGTTTCCAACAGGGGTGATACATTATGGAAACCAGTGAAATCTTCATGAATGTTACTGTCAACATCCAAACTCAAAGGCATAAAATCACTTACTGTGTTGCAAAAGTTGCTTCTTATGCCTATAAAGTCATTATCATGACTTTTTATTAGATAGTCTCCACCAATTTCATTATTTAGTTAAAATAAATGGGTTTATGAATGTGTCTTATTTTGTTCCCAGTAGTTCTCGTATTTCAACTGGAAATAAAACTTGCAAAAAATTGTAGTAGTCATTTCTAGTTAAGAGCACTGTGTCACAGTATCTGTTTTATTTATTTGCTGCAAGTTTAGCGTGTGGATTCTGTAAATGTTAGTAAAAAGATGACAAGAAAAGAGATGTCTGGTTGTTTGCTTGTCCTGACAGATTCACCCTGGATCTTGCACAGTGCCAGAATAGAGCAGAAATGTTTCTTTCCCCAATGGCATCTGAGTGTGCTCAGCCAAGAGGTGGTTCTGGACTTGAGGGCAGAATAGGTACAAGTGTGGAGAGAGAGAGAGAGGAAGAGGGAGAGAGGGGTTGCAAATAGGAAACCTGATGAAAAAATAGAGGAAAGGGTTTCATCTGAACAAGTTCAGACTGCTGTGATATAGAACTAATCATGAAGACTCCTTTTACAGTCAAAGGAAAGAAATTAAACAGAATATCCTAAGGTAAACATCAAAATAGTTTTATGATTTGCTCTAAAAGCATCTGTTTCTTTCCATTGACTGAATATAAAACTTAGGGTGACTAACTGAGATACATACAGGACTTTATAGATATATATATATTATTAGGTGATATGATCACCAGTTTAAGAGATGCCTAATAACAGAAGAAAACACATACACCATCAAATCTGATGTGACAAAATTATTTTCTCAGAGACCAAGTGGAGATAGTGTAGAGTTTGTTGCTTGAAGCACCCACATATTTCTATTAGAGAAAAAGAGGCCAGGGAAAGGTCCCACATGTAAAGATTCAATGAGTATAAGGGAAACTGATTGTCAGTCCCTTTCTTTTCTTCATTTGTCTCACCCAAAGGATTTTTGTTTAATTCTTTAAAATTTATTAGGGTTTTTGTTTTTTTTTAATGTTCTAGTAAAACAAAGCATTAAATCTAGAAAATGCTTTAGGAAATTTCCAGATACATTTTCAAACCGTTCAGTGTAATAGACTTGTAACACAAGCTCTTCTTTATTTAACTACTATGTGTTATAGTATCATCATTACATATTCTCTCTACTTTTTTTTTTTTTCCTGAGAATATTGAAAACTTACTATGTTACTACATTCTTTGTGGTCTTTGAAGAACATCAGTTGCTTCAGATGACAGGAGGAAACTTGATAACTTTCAGATATGTATCTAGCCTTTTCGAATTTGTAAATCCACATCAAGTATGTGCTTTGTCTGTGTACTTTGTCTGAAGTATTTTGGCATGAAAGTCTGTAGAGCAATAGTAATAAAGAATTCCCTCCCTAGTTTCAAAATAATGATAAATAATGATACCCTATCAAACATCAAACTAGAGCTTCCAATATTTCTATAATGACCTGTTTGATGAAATAGAGGGCATGATTATTATTGCAGATGACATGAAACAGGGATGGACAGCTAGGATGCTGAAAGACAGGATTAGAATTTCAAATTATTTCAACAAATTGGAGAAATGGACTGGAAAATAGGGATAAAATTAAGTAGGGACATGTGCATTTTCATAAGCTTAGACAGAATAATTATCTATCCAAATACTAGACTATTGATTAGGTAGTTAGCAGAAAGAGGCAAACTTTCTAAGGTATCTAATACAAAGTATGAACAGTGTTTTATTGTGTAAAACATAAGGAGTAAAAGTTCCAACATTTTAAGCATTACATTTTAAGAAAGATACGAAGACAGGACAATCCCAAGAAAAAGTACAGGAATGATCTAGTAAAGATGAGCTACAAAAAAAGATGGAAAGAACTGTCATCATTTTCCCTAGAAAACTAAGGAAGGACACGATAAACTATATTCACGTTCATAGGAAGCTGACATGGAGAGGAAGGGAATAATCTGTTTTTCAAGTGTAGGATTTAAGAAAAGAAGATAAAGGCTGAAATTGCTGAAAGAGTTTGATTAGACACAAACTTTGTAACGTTAAAAATAGTGATACTCCTCCTTCACATGCAGCTGAGAGGTTATAGAACAGCTTGAGGTTATAGAAACAGGCTTGATTAATTGTGTGGTTCTCAGATGTACGTGTGCTGTATAATTAATAATTAGATTTTTCACTGAGTGGATAAATTATTCTAGTGGCTAAAGCTTTGCCATTAACCACCATTTTCTCCTGGAAGATTTTTTTTTTTTTTTTTTTTTACTGGGGGATATATTTTCAATACAGTCAATATTAGTAATCCAAAATATTGGCAATTTTGAATGTTTCAGTTCTGTGTGCCAAAATTCACATGTTTTAAGGGAACCTTAGTTTTTCATTGTGCTGTGTAAGTATTTCCCAAAATTTTGAAACCATTAAGGCTTGCAAATTTGACATCTAAAAGTTTACATACCAAAATCGCTATTGCAACAAGTAACAGAGTTCTGAGGGCAGACAATCCCAAAATACAATCCTTCAGCCAATTTACTTTCATGTTCAGATGCTAAATTTAGTCTGAATGTACCTGTGGAAGTTGTGGAGTTCTCCTCAGTGGGGGTCTTTAAAAACAGTTTGAAGAAACTTCCATCAGCACTGATCAATGGCCTGGTGTTTAAAACCTGGGTTCATTCTTTTGGTTTGCTCTAATTATTCTATTTATTATAAAGTTGTCTAAAACATGAGGGAAAGATGAAACAGAGGAGTCTATATGTGAGATATTGTGAGTACAGAAAAGTTTTTTTTATATAGCAAGTTGCAAAAAGACTAGCAATGTTTATGGGATCTTCTTCTGTAAAAAAGGGAGTTATCCAGGGCTAGGGGAATGGGAAAAGAACCAATCCAGATGAAAGCATAAAGTGTTTGTGCTCAGAGAAAAGCTTAGATGATCAGCAGTTTTAGGAATAGGAGAGGGAAAGAGGCAATCTGACTGAAGAAAGAGGAAGAAGAAGCTCAGACAGTCATGTCAAATTCCTCTTTATGAACTAGGTCAACCAATTTGTTGAGAAAGACAAAACAGAAATCAGAGACAACGATGAAAAACACCTTTACCAGATCCTAACTATCAAATGTCATCTGATAGCTTGGAGGTACGAGACTTCAAGCAAGAGAGACAATCAGACTCTCATTCTGGATGGAAAGGTGAATGTCCTAAATACAATAATAGATGGTGTAGAGGTTATATTCAACCTTTGTATTTTATAATCCTATTTTTTATATTTTATTGAAAGGAATCACTTCTTATTATTTTCATATTCATTTCCACACATGGTTGTCATTTGCTTTTGTTTCTGTTTACTGTTTTCCCTCTTGAACTTCTGTCTTAACTTTCATCTGCTTCACTTACTTTTTTCTCTCATATGCAGTCTTATGATTTTGGTGCTCTACCTCTTCAGCTCTCACCTTTGCTCTTAATATTTTGTTTCCTTAGATTTTGTCTAAATATTCTCTGAAAATCTGTTTCTCTTGCCTCCTCATTATTTGTCATAATCATTCTGATGATCAGTGCCATGCCTCTTCTGTTCTTACTTACATAATACACCCCACAGTGCTCTTTGCCCTTTATGTTTTCCACTCACCCCTCTGTTTCAACAATTCTTGTTTCTCAAATGTTTGTCCTCAGTTCGTTACCTCAGTCATTGATGCTTTATTTCTTGCTTGTATTTCAGGATTTTGTTTCTTTTGCTACGTTATCTGCTTTTCCTCAAATCTTTAAGGTATTTTCCAAAACTGTTCTTCACACCTGGAATACCCTTTTATTTCACCCCAAAAGGCTTTTTCTCTTTCATATTCTTCCTTACTTATTTGTATTTAATATCTATAAAAACCAATCAATCTGTAATGGTAAGTTAAAACCACAGAACTTTGTGTCTATATATATATCAACAGAAACAACAGGACACTTTAAGCTAAACCATTTAGTTTCCCACAGGTAAGTATGGATATTTTACATACTCTCATACATCTCTGCTTTCTTCTTTTCTTACTATACAAACTGATGCATTGACTGAAATGAGATTATACATTCTTTGGTAGAGGGATCATAAAAGATCATGATCTGTCCTGTGTTCACTCACAGGTGCTATTTTTGCTCCAGCCCAGATAGCTATTACAGTAGGACAGAAACTAACCCAAGTGGAGGCATGAGCACCTGCTGGTTAGTCTAGTGCAGCTGCTTAGAACTGAGTCTCCCAAAAGCTTTAATTATAAAAAATACTAAAAACATAAGTGACTCAGAAAATCATTGGAGCTTACTTGGTATGTCTGATTCAGAAAATTCTTGGCACAGAAAATGCCAAATCCAACCTGTGTTTTAATTTTAGACTACAATTTGGGTTTAGATCAGAAAAGCCCATCTCAAAAATCACCCACAGAGTGAATACTACTGTGAATCCTCCACAACTACTCCCAGCCAACAAAGAAAGGAATAAAGCTGGAGTATTTTTTTAGATTACTGAACTTTAATTTTTCACACCTCCTTCACATACAGCTGGGGTGGCTTGAAGAGTTAGTAATAGACTTGATTAATTGCTTGGCTTTTTGATGCAGGAATTCATACTATATAATTAGAGTTTTCACTGAAGTGGGTAAATTATTTCAGATCTTACGTAGATGGGGGAGGCTTTCACTTCAAAAATTTCTCACCAACAGCCATTTCCCTCTGGAAGATCTTTTTCATTTGGGCAGACATTTTCTAATTCAATAATATCAGGTTTTACAGTTCAAAGTAATAAGTAATTTTTGATGCTTCAGTTTTATGTACCCAACTTGAGACACCTTAGTCCTGACTTTCTGGTGTGCTAAGGCCCTATTTGTGAAAAGATTTCCTAGGCAGGGCACCAAATGCTGAACACTAAAAATCACACAGGTGAAAATAACAGATGTCTTCAGCACTCTCAGTAGGGAACAAGGTGGATTTGGTACTTTCACAGAAACACAAAGTGGTTGAGGTTGGAAGACACCTCTGGAGGTCATTTGGTCCAACCCCCCTGCTCAAGCAGAGCCACCTAGAGCTAGTGGTGCAGGACCATGTTGAGACGGCTTTTGAAAACCTCCAACGTGGGAGACTCCACAACCTCCCTGAGCAACCTGCGCCAGTGCTCAGCCTCCTTCACAGGAAAAAAGTGTTGCCTCTGGTCCTGTCACTAGGCATCACTGAAAAGAGTCTGGCTCCATCCTCTTTGTACCCTCCCTGCAGGTATTTACATGCATTGATGAGAACCTTGCTGAGCATTCTTTTCTCTAGGTTAAACAGTCCCAGCCCTGTCAGCCTTTCCTCATATATGAGCTGCTCCAGACCCTTAATAATCTCCGTGGCCCTTCTTTGGACTGTCTCCAGTATGTCCATATCTCTCTTGTACTGGAGAGCCCAGGACTGAATACACCACTCCAGATGTGGCCTCACCAGTGCTTAGTAGCACCTTAGCAGGAAGGATCACCTCCCTCGACCTGCTGGCAACACTTTGCCTAATGCAGCCCAGGATAACATTACTCTTGGTATTAACCACACCACAGCAGGTGGATATTTCTTGAAGAAACTATGGCCCTTGGGAAGGACCCATGCTAGAGCAGGGGAAAAGTGTGAGGAAGAAGGAGAGACAGCGAGAGCTGACCATAGTTCAGTTATTAACTGACCACAGTCTTCCATTCCCCATGCTCCTTGCACCACTTTGTCGGGGCAGGAGGAGGGGAGTTGGGAATGAAAGACTGAAGTTGAGCGTAAGAAAAAGGGAGGTGGGGAGAAGGTGTTGCTTTAATTTGTCTTTGTTTCTCACCATTTTAAATAGTAATTAAATCATTTTCCCCAAGTGGAGTCTGTTTTGCCAGTCATGGTAACTGGTATGTGACCTCCCTGTCTTTATCTCAGTCCATGAGCCTTTTTATCATATTTTGTTCTTTGAGGGCAAGTGAGAAAGTGGCTTGGTGTGCTTCTTGCAACCAGACAAGGTCAACCCAGTACCTCTCTATATCACGATTAGTCCCTATTTATTCTTAGGAAAAATTAATTTACTAAGACATGCAAATAATTACTCATTTTAAAATATTTGGCTTTCATATATTCCATGTATTAAGGTTAGGGAAGCTAAAGACTGTATTGGACAACTAAGTAGCAAGCAGGTGAGACAAATGATCATTTTCAATATGGTACAAGGCAAGTTAGCCCTAAAGTGCAGTAATGTCATATTCCCATCTTCAGTGAGTTTGGTCACAAATACATGTTTCTTGGTACTTCTTGCAGGTTACCTTTAATCAGTTATGGTGGAGCCCGAGGGCAAAATATACCACTAGGAATAATTAGTAAGAAGAAAAATAGAAAGACTTCTTGTGGGAAACAAAGTCTCTAGAAGAGGTCCCTTTCCCGATGTTGACATTATGTTTGATAGCTCAAAATCCAAACCTATGATTTGCAAAATGTTTATTTTCCTAGGCAGTATTCTGACAGGAGGATTCCTCATTCACCATGAATTCATTCAGCACCTTGAATACTGTGTTCAGTTTTGGGCCCCTCACTACAAGACATTGAGGTGCTGGAGCATGTCCAAAGAGCAACGAAGCTGGTGAAGGGTCTAGAGCACAAGTCTTATGAGGAGCAGCTGAGGGAACTGGGGTTGTTTAGCCTGGAGAAAAGGAGGCTGAGGGGAGACCTTATCGCTCTCTACAACTACCTGAAAGGAGGTTGTAGCGAGGTGGGTGTTGGGCTCTTCTCCCAAGTAACAAGTGATACAACAAGACGAAATGGCCTCAAGTTGAGACAGGGGAGGTTTAGACTGGATATTAGGAAAAATGTCTTCACAGAAAGGGTTGGCAAGCATTGGCACAGGCTGCCCAGGGAAGTGGTTGAGTCACCATCCCTGGAGGTATTTAAAAGACATGTAGATGTGGCGCTTAGGGACGTGGTTTAGTGGTCGACTTGCTAGTGTTAGGTTAACGGTTGGACTTGATGAGCTTGAGGGTCCTTTCCAACCTAAATGATTCTGTCGTTCTATGCTTTTAAGATTCTATGATCTTGCATGTTCAATGACGCTTCTGTGTTGAGAGGCAACTCTTCTCAAGTTCATATTCTGTGAAGTACACAAAGGAGTGAACACTTTTCTACTTCAGCCCATAAAAGATACACGGTATAATATCACATTCATTGATTCTATGAAGAAATAAAGCCCTAACAAAAGGATGGCAAGAAAGCTAGAAGCAATTTTGACAGATTGACAAAGCCTGAAGAAGTTACTGCTTACAGAGTTATCCTTCAAAGATTGGAAAAATACAGACATTTATTTTACTTTTATGTCTTGTTGCAACTCTTCACAATACTTAATTTAGCTTTTACTTTGATATAATCTTATTGATTAAGCAGGTGTTTTGTTTGAACGACAATGTTTCCATGGAGACTGCAGGGCAGGAAGCCATATTTCTGAGATGCCACAGAACTGACACAAATTATAGGATTTCATTGGGTGGATAGCACACTTTATGCCATGCCACATGGAACAGGTTGGAGACCAGTGGTCTTACTAGCAAGCCTATGAAGATTAAATTCTGGTTGCGATTAACTTTTTACTAACTAGCAAGATGGATGCAAGGGGAAAAAAAGGAAAAAACAGCAGCAAACTAAACGCATGACTCTTGGAACTTTGCACTCCAAGTAAATTTTGGCTTTACTTGTCCTGAAGCATTTAATATCTCAGAAAACACAATGGTATTATTTACTTATTCCTTTATTTTTCCAGTCAGGAAGATAGAACTCACTTCTGCTATGTGCTGAGTATTCTGGCAAGGTTGAGGACAAGTTCCAGCAATCTCTGTTGACATTGAGCATGACCTGCAGCTCACTGAACTCAGTTAAAAGTAGTATACCTATTGTTTTAAGGGGCATGTTCAGAAGTGGTAGCTGTGGCACTTACTAGATTGCTGTAAACACCCAGTTCTTTCACAATTATTTCAAGCAAAAGCAAAATGGATGGTTACTGGCATTATTATGTGAATCCTTCAAAAAGCTTTATTCTTGTGTGTTCGTGGCAGGGGGTGGTGGTGGCGTTTGCTTGTTTGTTTTGTTATTGTTGTTTTTTTCCCAGGAGAAGAGAGGAGAGGAGAGGAGAGGAGAGGAGTGGAGCATTGAACTTATTTCTTATGGTATCTTTTCTTAACATTTCTATAGCATAAGGATTTTAAGACTGGTATTAATGTACTAGCTGTATTACTTAACAGCATATTAAGTATAAAAAAAAAATATTTATCTGTTTGAAACCCTTGCTTGGAACACAATACAAAAAAGAAGCCCTTTGGGATACATCTTCAAGTAGTTTCTACTCATAAGCCTTATAAGGGATAAATCCTAGCTCCTGCATATAGCTAAAGGAAATTATCTCTACACAGGGAGGTCTAATCAGAAGAGATACCCACTAAAATGTAGACTGGCAGTGGAAATTGTCTATCAAAGATCTTTCCTCAGGAGGGCTCTGAAACTGGATAAGGGCGTCTTGGAATCTCCTGGTCATGCGCTTGCTTCTTCAACAAAACTGTTCTCTGGTCCAGCCATTGCTGCAATACTTTTCTGAGCTACAATGCACCACAGAAGAATCACAGCATACTCTGAATAATAGAATTGTAATAGTTCCACTGCCTCTCAGGCCTTCCAGAGGTAAAGTAACTGGTTTTTTTTTTTTTAATTTATCTTTTTTAATAATGAAGGAATATATGAAAGAGGAAAAGAAGTTCTGTTGACATGTGCATAGAACACACATGATTACTCACAAAGCCTCATCAAAGTGAAATAAGAATCTTAGAAAACTGATTTCTGAGCCTTAAAAGCATCTGACCAGTGATTTAGATTTTCCAAGATGGGATTATAACATATATTGGATGTATTTCAGGAAAAAAACAAAAACAAAAACAAAACAAAAACCAAAACCCAAAACCCCCAAACTTAAAGGAATAAAATAGTGGTGAAATAAGGAAGTGAGTTATTCTGCAAACGCAGAGAGTTACACTAGAGAGCTAGATAATTAAATAATATTTTCTGATCCTACAGTGTGTATTTGCCTGCATATATATCTATATACATATACACATATATTTGAATGATAGTGAATTGTAGCAGACAAACGTAACTGGAAGGCCTGACATAAGCTTAGCACTTAGTATGAATGGATATTTAGTTACTGAGCAACTAGCAGGAAAAACACAGGGCTGAACAGAGAAAATAAAGCAAATTGTTGAAAGCACTAAACCATGTTTGGTTTTGTGGGGTTTTGTTTGTTTGTTTGCTTGCTTGCTCGCTTTGTGGTTTTTGTTTGTTTGGGTTTTTGTTTTCTGGGGCACTGTCAGAAAGTCAGAATTTATAACTACTTCTGGAAGAGAAAGCATATTAAATTACAGGAATGAAAAATACAGATTTCGGAAAATCAGAGGTTTCTTTTTCCTCAACACAATTCTCTGCAGCTTTTATAAAGTTTTAAATAAAGCCACTTTCTAAAAACAAAAACTATCTGATTTTTATCAGAGTGCAGATAAAGTGTTGTTTTGTTTGGGTTTTTTTTCCCCTGTTAGAGAAACATTATTATACTGGACTTCAGCTGGAAGTCAGATTTGTCCCAGATGCAACAGAGTCCTAATACTTTTAGATTTTAAATGTTAACACAAATACAGACTTGTAAAAGAGAAAACACCTCTACATACTGTAACCCTTTGGTTTTAATCCCATCTTTTGCAGTATACAGACTTCCAGCATATATAGGTAAAGAAAACAGATCATAATTTTGTGGGAAGTTATTTACTCACTTCCAGGAGACAGTAAGTAGCTATTACTTTCCCTCTCAGTTATTCTATAATAAAGGTCCTTTAAAGGTAATTTTATTTTATTGAAACATGTATTTATATCCGTGTCTTGGTTTTGGCTGGGATAGAGTTAATTTTCTTCCTAGCAGCTGGCACAGTGTGTTTTGGTTTTAGTGTGAGAATAATGATGAGAACCAACTGATGTTTTTAGTTGTTGCTAAGTAGCGCTTATCCTAAGTTAAGGATTTTTCAGTTTCCCGTGCTCTGCCAGCAAGCAGGTGCACAAGAAGCTGGGACAGCTGACCTGAACTAGCCAAAGGGATATTCCATACCATAGAACGTCATGCCCAGTATATAAACTGGGGCGAGTTGTCTGGGAGGGGTGGATCACTGCTCGGGCTTCAGTCAGCAGGTGGTAAGCAATTATGTTGTGCATCACTTGTCTTTTCTGGGGTCTAATTTCTTCCATTTTTTATGTTCCTTTTCATTACAATTATAATTATTGTTATTATATTTTATTATTATTATTCTATTTTAGTTTAGTTATTAAACTGTTCTTATCTCAACCTATGAGTTTCACTTTTTTTTTTTTCTGATTCTCCTCCCCATCCCACTGGGAGCAGGGAGAAGTGAGTGAGCGGCTGCATGGTGCTTAGCTGCTGGCTGGGGTTAAACCATGACAACCTGCATTATAGCAACAGAATATCGTATTTTCTGAGGTGTGTAAGTATAAGTCACATGGTGCCCTTTACTTACCCGCACATATTTAGGCACATGTAATCCTTGTTTTCTCTCCTCTTCCTTCTTCCTTGCACGTACTGTATTGGACCAAGTATTGTGAGATGGGATGTATCAGTGCATTGCCAGAAAGAATCATTCTTTCATACCTTTCTCCGAAGAGACATTGTTCCTCATAATGAAAGGGGAAATGGGAACTGAAGTCTAATGAGTCTTTATGAAAAGATTTTTTTTTTAAAGCTTCTAAGACAGGTAAACTGAATAAACTTCGTAAAATACTGTACTTTTTTGCTTGCTGTGCTTTTATCTAATCTTATAATACAAGCTATTTTTATCACTTTGATGGGTGTAAGGTACTGTACTTAGTGACTAGAGGTGTTACACAATGACACTTGGAGTACGTTGTAATCAACAAAATAATCCTTCTGGTTTGCAGCCTTCCTTTGAAGGCCTGTCACAGCACAAGGACTTTTTGTCTATTCCATCTTAATACTGTTTTCCCCTGGCTTTCATCTCTTCTGTAAACCACAAAACATAATGGTAAATGGCTTAACCAAATGGACATAAATGTTAGGACCATTATTTTCCCTTTGAGGGCCAAACTATCACAGCAGGGCTACTGAATGAAGCAGTGATGTAACGACGTGTGTAGCTGTACACAGAATAGGCGACTGTGAAAAGGATATGGGAAAAACATGATGACAAGTATCAGGATAATAAGGGGAACAGAATATGAAAGGTTGGCTGGTAATCTGTTCTGATCAGAGCTGTACCATGTTTTAACTGTCAGCAGCAAAACTTGAACTGAATAGACTTCAAAGGAAATGAAAGCCCACAAAGGACTTAAAGAATTATCCAAAGTTTGCAATTTTATTTGTTTTCTGGGGCAGTCTATGTTGAGCAACTTTTTTTGGTTTTTAATTAAAACAAAATGCAGCCTAAAAGAAGAAAGATTTCCATTACAGAGCAAGAAAACAAACCCATGCTCATAGTTAATAGATATACTAATACACAGTAAACTGTGAATTCACCTTCAAATTATGAGCACCTTGGTAATTCCCTTGGAAACTAATCTAATGCTTGTGCAGTAAAAGAGCTATTGTTTGATGCTTTGTTTAACAAGAACATTAATTAAAACTTGTTCAATACTGATATTTTAGATAACTATATGTACTTCTACTATACAATGATGGGTAGAGTACATGCAATAAAGGTACTGCTTTATATTGTTTTGTAGTGAAATAATCTTTTTTCTTCGTGGGAAAGAAAAATACAATGCTTTGGTTTTTTATTTTCTCACTGGAGGGGGTCACATTTCTGTTTCATTACTACTGTGTTGCTTATACAAGCTCTTTGACAAAATGTAGCTATACATGTTTTTGAGGAAAGAAGAAAAACAAAACCTAACAGATGGTTAATAATAGGCAGCACTGTATAATGTCAAAAAACAGACAAAAAAGAATATTATTTTCAGCTGAAACTGCAAAGGAAATACACTTTAATTTGTGAGTTTACTTTCATGAGCATGCTTAAGTCATAGGCCTTTCAAAAAGCTGTCTTTGACATTTCAGCAAAAGGAAGCAGAATTGTAAAGGGCAGACAAGGTCTACCAATGCCAGACTCCAAATATGTATAGAAATTGCTGTTGTGTGTACAGTCTTTAAACTGCTTTCTAATTCTAGCTGAATTCAGTAAATTCAATTTTCTTAAGCTGGATTTCCCTGATCCTGCACAAAAATTGAATTCACAGAGCTGGAAGAAGAAATGATTTTGTTGGTCTGCTCCTTTTGTCTAACAGTTCAGGGGGTGTCCAGGGTACACTAAAAGATGTTAGTTAAAGGGCTTTTCCAGAGGTATGAGACAATATAAGCCAATTTTTGCCCTTGATTCAGCTGAAAAGTTCATTTAAGTTTTGGGATTCTCAACCTGCAGGAAAGTTGTCTCACTACCACAGTAAAGGGCATTTTGAATTACTGTTTCTTCGTGACAGAACTGTTTCACTTCATATATTACAAACGCTGAAATACTAATTTATCCAGAAAGCAAGCACATAGGAATTATTCTTTAGCTTGAAAGTTCAGACCCTCACCTAAAAGAGAAAAAAAAAAAAAAAAAAGTGCTGACTTCCTCTGCAAACTGTATTTGCTGATTTATAAAAAAGTGAAAGACTGAAAGACTATCAACAGAAATCACAGAAGTGTCTTGATTTTCCAGTATTCACTTTTTTCTTCCCTCATCAAAATTCTATTTGCTCAATACCAATACATGGTTTTGATGAGAAATGTAATCTTAAAACAGGATGAAGACTTGATCCAAAGTTATCTGCAGGTAACTCTGTACTCCAAATAAGAGCAACATCATAACTTCTGAGAAATTCATATGCTATTTCTTTTCTTTTTTCCCCATAATTAACCCTAAATAACCAATGTGGGTGATATGGAAAATTATTTTTTACTTGTACAAAAAAGAATGAAAATACTAAACTTATTTGGCATTCACATATTCTTTTCTAATTGTTTTCAGCTCTTTAAGTGAAAGATCAGCTACTTTTTCAGCCTTACCTACCATTAGGAGATATTAATTAAAACCAGTTGTCCTTACTTACCTGTAGTGAGTGGCCATCGTATTTAAAAGTATGATTTTTAGTATGCCTAATAATAAGATGGTGTTTCATGGTTTTGACTAGTTTGTCATACACAGTCCTTCAACTGCAGTAAGTTAGTAAAGTGAAAATACATAATTTACTTAAAAAGTGGTGTAATTTTGGATTAAAAAAATACAGGTTTAGTATCTGTAACTCATTCTCCTTTAAATTATTAATTCAAATTCAGATAGGCTTGTCTTTTTATTGCACTTACTATCAGATTTATGGTATAACTAAGTCCTTTTACAGGGTCAGTGTCTTTTACATTTCCAACCTAACTCAAAGACTGAGCATACCCAGATGTAGTCATAGCTGATGCCCATCTCCAGTACATCTGTTTTAAATATATAAAATCCTCTGAATATTTCAGAATGGTAAGGCAGTTTTTGTGAATGAAATCAATTATTATTGTAGCCCTAATGTACATGTGCATTTGTAAATACCGGTTCTTTAGGTGTGATGTAAGTTTAAGACAAAATAGATCTACAGAAATAATAAAAAAGACATACACTGAATTACTGTTACTTCTATGTTATTCCTTCCTTTTTCTAATTGTCATATCTATAGTTTTAGATGGCATACTGAATGGTGTATTAATTGTTGTATTGTACTTGGGGTTGGTAAGTCCTTGTTTTAAAATCTCACATGTTCCTTCTGAAATTTTGGGTCTAGAATGGCAAGCAGTGAATATATGGTTAGCTAAATACATTTTGCAGCTGCATTTTGAACTTGAAATACAACTCCATCATGCAAAGCCAACTTACAGGCATTTCTTTTTTGTGTCTTCACATAGGCTTTCCATAACAAATTCTGCAACTTCTGTTACTCCTGGTTGTGAGGGACTGAAGCAGTTCATGTCTCACACACTGCGGCAGGGCACGTTCTGCAGAAGGACGAACTCTGCATGACGAGGAACCGCAGGTGAGGAGCAGATCCATCAGCACCGGACACCGGCGACAGGGCGCGGAGGGCCTGACCTGCCGTGCCGTGCCGTGCCGTGCCGTGCGCGGTTCCGGGTTCGGCTGCGCGGAGCGGGGCAGCTCCCGCCGTCCGGCCAGAGGTCACCCAAGGCTGACGTGAGGAAGGGGCTCACGGCCGCCCCAGGGACCCTTCGCCACCACCGGCCCCCAAAAGGGACAGGAGTCCTTCGGGGCGGCGCGCGGAAAGCCCGGAGGGGCGGGAGGGACGGGGAAAAAAAAAGGCGGGAACGGGGCCGCACGAGGCGCGGGCGGGAGCGGCCCCGCGCGTGCCCTCTGGAGCTGGGCCTCTGGGCTGGCTGGAGCGACGCTGGGCCCGGGGCTGGTGAGATCCTCCTCTTGTCTCTTCCTTTTCCCCTTCAGTCCCTACCCCTCGTCCCTCTAGACACAAACCGCTGGCCGGGTCTGGGACTGGGAGCGGATCCAGCCGCCCCCGGGCTCCTCTCTGAGAAGGAGTCCAGAAAGCAAGGGGGTCCGCTCTGAACCTCCTGACCCGACGGGAGGGCTCGCCTTACTCCCTGAACTGGTCTAGGTGTGGTTACGGCTGAGGTAGTCTCGTGCCAGTTCCTGTTGTGAGAAGCCCCGCCACCTACTGCTACACCTTCCAAGCTCAGGCTGATTCTGCCATGAATAAAACGTTCAACTGATCGCCTGGTGTGGCTTCACCTTAATTTAGCCTGAGGGAATTCCAAACTCGCTACGACCCCTCCCCGGTCTGTCCAGCACGCATTGTGACAGTGGTGAACAATGGCAATAGCAAAAGACAATAGCATATAGGTTGAAAAGTACTGAACACAGAAAACTGCATATGAATACATGGTCATTCAAGTATAGCATTCCCTCTAAAATCTTAGTATTCTTGTCATTGCTTTGCTCAATGTATCTTCCAGGATGGAGCTCAGAATGGCTGCAGCAGATAAACTACTTGAGCTGACTGTGAACTTTTGCTTATAAAATTTGGGCTTTTAAAAATCAAGCAGGTCTCCTTGTGCATTACTACCTGGCCTCTCTGGGCTTGTTACAGCTGAAGTGAAAGAAAAAGGTGTTGCTCCTTCTCATGACACTTACCCCCACATCCACTGAATGCAATGGTGGTCATTTCATTCACTATGTTAGCATGTGGAACCAGCTCCTCAGATCCATAGAAAGCTAAGAGTGTTCCCAGCCATGCCATTTTGTACAACCTCATTCGGCTTCTGATACCCAGTTCCATTTCCCCTATGAACCCCAAAACTGGGATTTTTTTTTAGTTAGTTGTGAGCTATCATACCACATCACTCACAGTAACTTCCTTTCTGTGCATACCTTCTGCATAAAAGTTTACTTGATCTAGCCTCTGCTCTCTGCATATAAACCAAATTTACTGCATGTTCTCTGGGTTTAAGAAGGCTTACGTGCACATGAAAATTAGGGTACTAAACAGGCAAATGGATTTTTCTGGCATGCAATCTTCTAGTCTGCATCTACAAATGCTCACAGATGATTATGGTAACAAATATTCTAGACTCAATTAAAAGTAATCTATTAAAAACATTTTTCTTGGTTATAGACGTAATAATATATTTATATGTATTATTTGAAGAAGTGGAAACTACTTACCGCTCATAATAGTTACATTTATTGTGGGAGTTCTGGCTCTAAGTATAGGATATAATGCAAATAAAAGTACAGGAAATAGCACATGGTAGGAAACACTGAGTTTTTAGCATCTACTGTTATAGCTGAAGAAAAACTGATTATAGGTCAGAACAAAGTCTATGATTGTGATCATCCAGCTATTCAATACAGACAACTCCTGCTGAAGTCGCAGTGGGAGTTTTGTATTCTGAAAGACTGCAAGATGATCCCTTTGAATTTACCTTTATTTCTTTATATTTCTTTTGACGAGGTGATCCTGCTGGCTTTAAGTGCCTTTATAACATTCAACATATTCAAATTGCAAGCAGTAAGACACAGGAAATAAACAATCAGATGCCCCATATAGAAATTCCCCACATTCACACCATACATTACCTACGTCAGCCAAAAGATTGCTTCCTCCTATCATTCTTAATGTTATCCATTAACTGAACCTTTCATAAAAGTAATTAGGATTCCATTAGAGACTAACAAATCTGATCTATGTCTGTCCACCTTAAGGACTAAGAACTAACACTAAACACTCCTCATAGAAACAAGAAGAAGAAGAGAAAGATAGCATTCTCTCTTTTGATTCTGGAGATTGTTCAGTAGAATACTGTCACTATTTGTAGCTACAGAGACGTACAAGAAGAGATATTCACTTAAAAGCCACCAGGTAAAAAACAGTACTTAAAAGCTATTGAAGGATCATTATAAATCAGAAATCAGTAAAGAGCAGTGGTGCACCGGGCCTTCCTCAGAACAGACTTGAGGTCCCTGCTACAGTCTCTGCTCATCTTGGCTTCCACAGAATAACAAGGTTTCCAGTGGGCTGTATTGCAGCTGGTGGCGGGTTCAAAATCCAGTGGCAGCATTTTTCAGTTCTTTCTGCAGTGAATATTAACATCAGCATGATGGAAAGAGGTTGCCTTGTCTCACTCTTTGATGTTTATGTTTAAATAATCTTCTAGAAGGTCGGAGCTGTGTATGTGAGCCACCTCAAGGAACTGCATCTTAGTTTCTCCTTTCCTGGGTAAGCCCAATGCCCAAGCGTGGAATGAGGCATCCCATGGAGCTTGTGGAAAGGATTCCTATGATGAGACTTTGCAGAAGCCATGTGCCAAGATACTCAGTCTACACAAAATGGTGGCACATCTGAAATGTTCGCTAAAAAGATATTAGATGTTTAAGTTGCCTAATAGTAACTGTAATGATTGTGCCACTGCTGGTACTTATCTCCATATTGACAACTTTATCTTAATCATAACCTTAAGATGGGTAAAGTTAAGTGATATTAATAATTGAGCTTCATTTCCTTTTATTAAATGTGTGAAAAAGTTTATCTTTACAGAATGTCATGAGCATAAATTAATTAGTGCCTGTGAGAAGATTGGATACTGTTTTAAGTACCATTAATAACTCAAAAATGTGTTAATAGAATTCTCATTATTCTGAAGCTTATCATACTGTTTCAGTATCGTTGATAATGAATCTCTCCTGCTTGAATTGGAATGTGTATTTTATAAACAACTTAATATTTTCCTTGAAAGTGTTTTGTTATAAATTACTCTCATCAAACATTCTGCCATTGCAGTCTATGCCATCTCATGGTAGTCTGCAGGATTATAAATGTGTAACTGATGCAAAACTTGACATAAAAAGCCAAATTTGAATGGGTCGTTTTTCATGAATGCAAAATTTCACTAAAATCAGTGAGAACTACATTGAGATTATACAAATAACGGAAAGTACATTTTGTTCCACTATTAAAATACACAGTAGCCTCACAACATGTGGACAAGAAAAAAAATTGGGAATTGTTATTCTCGAGATCACAGTTCATTCTCTGATATTCCTGTACTCTGGTAATGTGAGGAAATAAATTTCTTCCCTGTCAGTCATCCTGTACAAAAGGACATATGCAATGAGGTGACTTGGGGTGTACTGAGCTTATTTTTGTCCTTCTTCTCATTGCCTGCTCATTTGGTCCAGAAAAGGTACATTGCAGTTTGTGCTTTCCCCACCCTCTCACACTATGTTCAGTTTTTTGAACACTCTGTAAAGATTGAAGGTACCTTAAATGAGGTAACTGCTTAATCTATGATATCCACTCTTGCAGCAGAAATATTAACTAACAAAAATTATTTCAGCTAATGGAAAAAAAAGTCTATTAATTGTAAAAATAAGTGATAATAATAGGGAAAACTCTGCTTCTGTTGGTAAATCAGTCTTTGGACGTCTGAAAGGCACAATGTACCTGTTTGAATTGTAGCCAATCCATACATAGTAGGGTAATGATAGGAGTGCAAGCTGCTGTCAATTTACTGCATCAACATCCATCACGTAAAGTTATTAAATATACATCTATCATTTGTTGTATTAGAAATAAAGTCATTGTAATAGAATTTTGTCATAAGATCAATAACTTAGAAAATAAATGTCTTGGCTTCACCTCAGTGTTTACAGTGTTTGGTAGCAGGAGACCATTATCTTTTGACAATGTTCTATAGTGGTGGCAATATCTCTTAATTTAAGATCAAGTACAGTATATGTCCTTTAGTTCTTATATTATTTATAGATTTTGGCATTAAAGTTACTATGAGAAGGTACAATGAAACACCATTTGTTTTAGTCCTTCTTTACTTTACTGCAAACTTGACTGGTCACACATTTGCATTAAACTGTTTCATGCTCCTGGCTTATCTCTGCTGCACTGAAAATGTAATACACAAAGAATGCAATAGCATGTATTTATTAAATGTATACCAAGCCTGCTGCCTGTCTTCAGCTGATATGTAGAATGGGTGTAGGAGTTAGTGACATGAGTTCTTTGGATTTAGCCAAAGTAGCCTTTGGCTACTGAACTTTTCTCATTGATTTACCCTGACATAGATGAGAGCATACTATATATCTGTGAATATTTGTCATGGCCACAGGTTTTAGATAAAGCCTATGTTTTTTAGACAATTTGGGTGGATTTCCCCCCTCCTTACAGGTTTTTAAATTATTTGAAACAATTACATATGCCCATACTGGAAATGAAGTACATGACTTACTATAAACTAAAGGTCATTTGAATTTTTCTCACAATATCTGTTACAGAATGTCAACATTAACATTAATTTCTGTTGACTGTTGATAAAAGAACTGACAAAACACTGCTGAATTTCAGCTCTGCTGGGAAAAGTTCCAGTAACTGGTGAGTGCTTGGTTTGCCTCTGTCCTGGAGAACAGATGATAGAAACTTGAGTAACATGACCAAAACCCAGCTCTTCCCACCCACATGCTTCAAATTCCGGGTACACTGCCGCCAACTTTAGAAGATAGAAGACATAGGATAAACTCCAAAGGCAGAAACAGTTTTTTGGTGTTTTTGTGACTATATCAGGAAGACTCTTCCTTTCTCTTTTTCTATGCAACCAGGCAAGAAATTCTGGAACCGCTGTACTCCACTCAGTAATCTAGATGATGTCTTATTCATATTTCATTGAATGTTTGGTTCTGTTGTTTTGGGTTTTTTTTCTTCATTATGCTTTCAGTTAGTCTTGTATTCTTACTAAGTCTAGAAGCACTGATTTGGAAACTGATCAAGCAAGAGAAAATGTAGCTGTACACAAACAGTTCAAAAATCAAATTAAATAAACCACTGAAATATGTTCAAAAATAAACAAAAATAAAAATTTTGCCTTAGAGAAGCTCATGACTTTTGGATATGCCAGAACTCCTGAGCTAATTGAACCTATATGCAAAGAACACAGTTGCTAGGATATCATATGGATGAACTATAGTTAAAACTGCATTGCAACATATGATTTATCACTTATAGTATTTATAGGAAGATATTTGGAATGAAATTCTGGTACTATTTGTCTTTGAAGAGCATGAATACCTCCAAAGATATTATCTTTGAGGATATTTAAATGTACAAATACACACACACACACATATATATATTTTATCTGTACAGACATTTAAATGTACAAATACACACACACACATATATATCACTTGAATAAAAAAATCCAAAACCATTCTGAAGGTTTACTCATATAAGTTGACTTAAGGAAAACTTAAAGAAAAGCCAGTGAAGTGATATGACTAGAAGTTCTTTGAACCCTAACTTTGTTAGAAATGCTATCATTTTAATAAAGTGTATATGACAACCACATTTTAAGATCAGACACCATTTTCTTAGAGTTTTAGAAGTGATATAAAAATGATCTTTTACATCATCTTGGTCAATCAAATGCAGAATTGTTCCTTGGTATAATTTATACCTGTGAAATGGAACTCAGTGGAAAACCTGAAATAATTTTAAACTAAGGCTAAGAATAGCCAGGTATAAAATATACAGTATATGCTTTATCTGCTTATCTCTGGTGATATTTTACAAACATTCTTAGTCTGTGTTCACTTTCTTGCTGTCAGTCCAGTCTGGGGTCTATCTAAGTCTGCAGTAAATGAATCTGAATAGGCAAATATTCTAGGTATCCTTTCCTTTTATCTCGCAAATATATAGAAAATATTATAGCCAAAGGAAAAAAGAAAGCTTATATATCCTTAGACTCTCATCTAAGAATGGCTGTATGTTTTTCCTTTCATAACGTGTAATTACCTTCTGAGATGAATGACTCATTCTTAGATATGGATTTTTGACCCCAGAATTAGAGCAGATGAATCACTCAGAGGTACATAATTTTATTAACATTTATGTTTTAAAATCCATTTACTGTGACTAAAGTTGATAGAAATAAAAGGAAATAAACACAATACATAAATAACTACAAATATTATAGACTAACCAAAAGCTGAGATGAATCTTTAGTATGCATTGAAGTCACTGTTAACCGTGCTAGTTTATGCTAATTAAGGATTTATTCATATACTGGGTAAAATTATGTGATCACTGTTTTACTGGACATTGCAATAGTGTAGTGTATTAACCCTGGCTGGATGCCAGGTGCCCACCAAAGCTGTTCTATCACTCCCCCCCCTCATCTGGACAGGGGAGAGAAAATATAACAAAGAGCTCATGGGTCGAGATAAGGACAGGGAGAGATCACTCAACCAATTACTGTCACGGGCAAAACAGACTCAACTTGGGGAAAATTAATTTAATTTATTGCCAATCAACCAGAGTAGGGTGATAAGAAATAAAACCAAATCTCAAAACCCCTTCCCTCCACCCCTCCCTTCTCTTCCCAGGCACAGCTTCACTCCCGGATTCTCTACCTAACCGCCGCAGCGGCGCAGGGGGACGGGGAATGGGGGTTGGGGTCAGTCCGTCATACCTTGTCTCTGCTGCTCCTTCCTCCTCAGGGGGAGGAGGACTCTGCACTCCTCCCCTGCTCCACGGTGGGGTCCCTCCCACAGGAGACAGTTCTCCACAAACTTCTTCAACATGGGTCCTTCCCACAGGCTGCAGTCCTTCACGAACTGCTCCAGCGTGGGTCCCTTCCCCGGGCTGCAGTCCTTCAGGCACAGCCTGCTCCAGCGTGAGTCCCCCACGGGGCCACAGGTCCTGCCAGGAGCCTGCTCCAGTGCGGGCTGCCCATGGGGTCACAGCCTCCTTTGGACATCCCCCTGCTCTGGCGTGGACCTCCCTGGGCTGCAGGGGGACAGCCTGCCTCACCACGGTCTTCCCCACGGGCTGCAGCGGAATCTCTTCTCCGGCGCCTGGAGCACCTCCTGCCCTCCTGCTGCACTGACCTGGGGGTTTGCAGGGCTGATGCTCTCACATGTTCTCACTCACTTCTCCAGCTGCAATTGTGGACGGTTTTTCCCCACCCTTCTTAAACATGTTCTCCCAGAGGCTCTACCACTGTTGTGGATGGGCTCAGCCTTGGCCAGCGGCGGATCCGTCTTGGATCCGGCTGGCATTGGCTCTGTCGGACATGAGGGAAGTTTCCAGCAGCTTCTCACAGAAGCCACCCCTGTAGCCCCCCCCGCTACCAAAACCTTGCCACACAAACCCAATACAAATAGATAGCTCTGTTTCTCCCTGGCTTTCAGTGTCTGTTAGTCTTATTTTATTGAACCTTGAGTAGGTTTGGACCTGTTCCTTGCAAGGTAGCTGTCAAAACGTTTCAAATGTGTAAGTGAAGGAAGGATTATCAAATAGTATTTCAAACAGCCTAATTTTTCATCTTTTTCATGGAGTACTCACAGAATAGAGAGGCTTATGTTGTGTGGCTGTCTCCTCCTTTTTGTGATAGCAGTATTACAGACTTAAGATAAAATTACTTCCCCATTCTGTCAATAAAATTCATGAAAGTTTGTTCAGTTGCATCTAATGAAATTGCTAATGTCAGCAACGTGGATAGAAAATAACAGGAATGAAAGTAGAGCAGCACATTATGACTGGTAGTTGTATCATTTACTGCACCAAAATTGTTTCTATATTGACCCAAAAGAGCATTCCTGTGTTATTTATAAATTCTGGGAAAATAGTAAAAGACTTGTTAATTCAGATCAGTAAGACATTCTCTGCCTGGTGTATACTTCAAGTATTTGTTTGCCACTAAATCTGAACAGAAAACCTGTTGGGGTGTATTTTTCAACTGGAACAAGTGTCTCAACCAATAATGCAAAGTATTTCTGGCTTTTAGAAATGGACACTACAAGTAAAAACTGGTAAATTTGAGCTAGTTCATGATAGCTACCATTTCAACAACAGAATAATTGATTTTTCAAGAGTTCAGTTATGATTAAGAACCTACATGGTTAAATTTTGAAAATCTGTCCACTTTTTATGGTACTGTAATTGGGGCTGAATCTATTTTTTTTTTTTGTTATTACTTTCAGGCACAGTGACACAGAAACACGGAGAATCACTTGTGCAGTCCCTTGGGCTTTTTTCATTGCGGAGTGTAAACTTTACCCAGTAAAAAGTTACATGGTGAGTGTTAAAACAAAAAAAACCCCAACAAAACAAAAAAAAAAGGACTATATTATCTTATCTTAAAGTCGATAATTAGTCTTTAAGTAGTCTTTATCAAAACTTTCACTGACACAAGTGGGTATCAGTGTGCATACTGCCAATATAAAATATTAATGAAACTGATAAAAAATCATTTATGGTCATGAATACACTGCATAATGCAACACAGTGTGGGAGATCCCCAAACTAGCTCTCAGCAAGCTTGAGCCTCTATCTGAAGTGACACACTGTCAAGCAGGGAGATGCTAGCTCAGATCCTGAAGCAGCATTGAAGTGTCAGCCTTACACAGCATCATAAGAAATTATCTCAAAGGTAGGAGGAATTAGCTTGTCGCAGCTCTGCTAAAATGACTATACTGATTACAGGTCTACAGCTAATTCTGTCTCTGATAAATTGGGAAATTTCTGCACCACTTGCAGTATAGACAGTCATAGGATTTACCCTAAGGCCAGCACACATCAGAAAAAAAATGATACCATTGCAAAAATTATACTCCTATTTCAGAATCCAACACAATTTATTAATAACATGGTAAAATAGTTAATATCACATGGTGGCAACATATAAAGTTGCTGAAAAAAACAATTACTTTATAACCTGCAGTTTTTGGTCTCTTGATAATGCTTAAGCTTAGAAGGAATAAACTAATCACATAATTGCTCTCACATTATACAGTTGTTCCCACATAAAGTAGTTGGCACTCAACTAACTAATCAGGTGTGATTACAACTGCAGTATTTGTGAATACTTAAAAAAAGAAATCTTCCTATAAATCTTAGGAAATGAAAGGCAATATGACTGTAGCAAAGAAAATAACGTGTATTAAACATTCATGACACGCAACAAGTCTGAAAGTTAATGTTTGGATTTCAAGATAGAGTGGTGCAAGCAATGGCTTCTTTTAAAATTCAGTGCTCAGGCTAAATCACAGACCTGTAAAATAAAGAAACTGGCCAGGAAAACTGATATAGAAACATATCAGGGTTTTGACTATAAAGAAAGAAATGCAAAAATACTTACTTTGAACATCTCCTCCTACTCAATATGAAATTGTTTAATTTTTTGGACTACATAACTTTTTTCAGTTTTGGATCTTTTTTTGCTCAAATGTAGATGAATCTGAAAATGAAAAATATTTAAGGTAAACAAAAAACCTGACATTTTTGTAAGGTAAATAAAATGGAGTTTCTACAGTCTTTGTGATAAGATTTCAGAAATAAAATATACTAGCATGTTTTGAATTCCTGAAGTCCAATACCTCCAATATTTTGACAGAAATTATTAATTGAATTCTAATCAAGTATAACGATAGTTACTATTCCTAATTCATTCCACATAGTAAGCTGAAGAAAATGTAAGTTTCCTAATAGTAACAGAAAGATCAAAACACTACTGATAGTTCTAATACCTTTTCTACAGACTTTATTTTACTATGATACATTAACTCTCTGTGTGTCTGTCTCTTTTGTTCATTCCATGTTTTCATCCACAGAAATTGTAGGCTACTTGTAGAAAAATTCTGGTTTAGCAAAGCGTACATGTGAATGAAGAGTGTGGAAGTTGTCATCTGACTCCTCGCCCTGCAGCCCCTCACAGCCCCCATCTTCAAATGCCATTTAGCCTTGAGGTTCCCTGCAAGGTATTATAATGTGATTTATTTGAATGCATAAAGTCTGGTGCATAAGTTAAACAAGGTTTTGAAGGTACGAGGATTTCTGAAAATGTACAGTTTCCCAGAAGTACAGATTTTAACCGTCACATTTTCTAAATATGTGCACGTGGCACACATTTGTTTAATTTAAATATTTGCATAAATTGTAGCAAACCACCACTTTGTTTCAGAAGGAACTTAAAAGCACTACTACCTTTAATTACCTGCATACCAATTACTAATAGCTATCCAATGGACCTGTGTTAAGGTTCACTCAGCATCAAAATATCAGGATCTTACTAATATGTACCTAGGCATTTGTAAACATTCCAAAATCCAGGAAATGCAGGCAAAAATAAGAAAGAAAATAAGAAATGAAGAGGTAAAATCTGAACTGTTATGATTTTTTTTACTTTTCTTTTACTGAGTATTATGCAAAAGAGATAAGTAATTTCAAGCATACTTACTATTTCAATATAAAGGAGTATGACACAGTCATGGGGAGTATGGTGGGTAGTTTTAATGTGAACGGTTTCCCTTGTATACAATAGTTAGTCATGGCCATAAGAATACACATTAGTTTTGTGTATAATTTTTATATCTTTTCCCTGCCTAATTCTGACAATAGCTAACTACTTAAAAATTATTTGGGTGTGGGGGTGTTTGTTTTAATTTTTTTAAAAATGGTATTGTATAGAAAAGGAAAAAACCCCAGAAAATCATGAAAAGCTATGAAGGCTAGTACATAAAAGATACTGTATTGTACATTTATAGAAAAAAAAAAAAAAACCCACACCTTTACGGAATTCCACATATAATGAAGAACAGAGTCCTAGCCAGAAAAATTCAGTAAACTCTACTAAAATCAATGGTGATTCACTAGTTTACAGAACTGAAAATCAGCGCAACATTATTTAAAAATTAATCATAGTAAAATTAATCTCAGTATTTAGATTATCTTCAGCTTTATTTAAATCTACACAGTGTGTAGCATAATCTATGTTAATTGCAGCAACAGCAATAAGAACTTTTACTTCAATCCCTTATAAAATATTTTAACCCTATTGTATGATATAATCAGCCTAAGTCTTGGGTAGGTAAAAGAAGATTTAATGTACTTCCTGGTAAATAAAAATGAGTGGTTTGCATGCTGCTGTGTCTGATCTAGAACAGGAAAGTTTATTGTCTTTTATTTTTTTAATTACCTCAGTGCAACCACAGGTAAGCAAACAGTATAAAATAGCATAGAAGAAGAATTACTTTTTTTCTTTTTCAGAGAGGAAAAAAAATAGGGCATAGGATTATTAATCTGATCTTCATTAATATACAGTGCTGACTGATAAAATGAATGATCATCTTCCATCTGAAATCATGACTTTATATTTTTTAAATATATTATGTAAAGTGTCCTGACTTAAGACAAAATGTGAAACTCTTAGGTTTACCAGCAGCTGCTTTGAATTGGTTCTGTTTAATAGAATTATCCCATTTTAGGTTCTAATTACCCATGTGAAAAGATTATAATAAAATGTAAGGATGAAATTAATCTGCTGGAATTCAACCAGAAGGTTAATTTGGAGGCTAGGAAATGCCAAACCTCCAAGCTCACTCTTTCAGCTGTTCAAATCATCCAATAATCAACTCACAGTTATGACTTTTTAAAAAACATTTTAAAATGTCTTTGATGTCTGTTAGATTATACGTAGTTTGCAAAGCAGTGAATTGCTTTTTCTGTTTACTTACAGGCTTGAGTAGCTAGAAAATTTTTAATATAATTAAGCTATTTAAAACATTTCATAGCTATTCATGTTTCTTTACAGTGAAAGAGAGGTCTTCTAAAGTGCTTCTGTGATAAATGTTCACTCTAGGATTGCCATTCTCTGGAAAACTCCAACTCTCACAGATGTAGATGCACGTAGTTTGCCAAAATGAGTTCATGCAAGTCCATTTTTCAAATGAATTCAAGCAACTTATGTTTCTGAAGCTGTCTTGGAAAACCACAGGGAAAGATTTATAGAGTGAGCAACTTCTGAGAAAAGGAGGCACTTTCTTATCTAGTGAAACTTCCTGTGTAACAGGACCAGCACGCTTTCCAGAATCAGTCCTTTTTCAAAGCCAGTACATATTTCTTTTTCTAAGGAAAGGGCAAACAATGATCAATAACCCTTCTCCCTCTTATTGTGTCTTTGTCTGATAATTTGGAGGACCCTTTACAGTTTTGTCAAGTCGATCCCACTTCTTCTAAGCAGTTCTTGATCCTCAAAGAGGGGTCCATGGTTGTAAAAGTCAACCCATGTTATCAACAGTCAAACAACCAGATATTGACCCACAGGATCTGTTCATTTCTTCTCAAACCTTTCCACCTCACTGGCAGGATCAAAGAAAAAAACCACATGGTCCTCTATGTCCTTGACCATTTCCCCACAAGTCAGAGAGGGAGAAGACAGAAAAGTATCCAACTTTCTCCTGGAAGCATAAGCACTGGATTTGAAACTTCACTGTCTACAAAGTTAATGCATTTCACTTTTTGTATAAAAAGCAGAGCCAATCCTGACATCTGGAACCAGAAAACTAATTCTTCAATTTTCAGCAAGGATAGTCTTCTTGCCTGATGTTATTTTAGTTCGCATTCTTTGCTCATGACTCTCAGCCACGCCTGGGATACTTTGTAGGTTCTTCGTCAGGCCCACAGCTTCAATACCCCTCAGAATAAAAAGGACCTAAAATAAAGGTTACAATTCTGAATTAGTACTCTAGTGAGAAGGGTATTATGCAAAAAACAGGTCTCTCTCTCCCCATAAAGGTGCTGTAGAAGCAAGCTTGACAGTTTCTGTATCTGCACATTAGGCACAATTGGAAAGTAGGTGTTGTGACTTGATCATGTATTTATTTAATGATTG
Organism: Aquila chrysaetos chrysaetos; assembly: GCF_900496995.4. Classification (NCBI taxonomy): domain Eukaryota; kingdom Metazoa; phylum Chordata; class Aves; order Accipitriformes; family Accipitridae; genus Aquila; species Aquila chrysaetos. The sequence continues at coordinate 26,581,793 of NC_044017.1, read as the reverse complement.
ATTCTACTCAGGTTGAATCTTTAGGACATATCTCCAGCTTAGGTGGACTAGATCTTAGCCCAGCTCTTCCGATGTGTCACTGTTTTCCAGGCTGGAGTATCTCACCTTATAAATACAATTTAATTTATTTGCGTTTAAATGCATGACTTCCCTTTTGGCTGTATTGAACCAGATATTGTTTGATTATGTTCAGCTTGTCAAATGATCCAGATAACTTTGTAGAGTAATAGATCCTCTTTATTATTTACCACTCTTTCAATTTTCAAGCCATCTACAAAGTTCATCAGTAATGATTTTATGATTTCTTTTCGGTCATTGATAAAAGCACTCCACAGCATGAAGCCAAGAGCTGAACTGAATGAGACCATACAGAAAAGAAGAGCTCTGATATTTTTAATTTGTGGGCAATTTCAAAACCAATAGTACTAAAGAGATGTTTTATTTTGCATAGAGTATTAAAAAAAAATTCTTTTCTTTATAACATAAAATACTATGGATAAATGAAATTAAATTATTGAAACAATGAAATTGCTAAATAATGAATGTAAATATTTCTTTTTGGAATTATAGTCACATAGTATTTCAGACAATGCATTAATTAAGCTTTCCATAGTTTGTGTTTATTTTAAAGTAGAAAGCAAGCATATGTGCATGCGAAAGAGAAAAATAAGGCAGAATTTTAAAGTATGAATTTTAGTTCCTTAAGAATTAAGTATCTCAGGTTTGGGTTTGCTTTGTTTTTAAATGGAAAACATATGGGATTTGAATTGATAAGGATGTTTTGAACAGTATTTCACAGTTAATCTGTACTACATATACTGTCACCCTGAAAAAGACACTTAGAATTTAAAAATCTCAAGTGCTTTTTTCTTCAACAGCAACATAGAAAAAATACAAATTATGTATTCTATTAACAAGGCAGATACACACTTGCCTCTACTTTAGTGAATGTGATTTTATGTAAAAACCCAGATACTTCCCCCTCCAAAATTGTGTGTTCATAGGTAGGCAGCTAACTGTGAAAAAGAATAAAACATTACAAATATTTCCTAAAAGTCATATTATTTTATTTGAATGATAATTTATGTCACAACCACATCACTCGGTAATTTCTAATAATTACAATAAATAGATCTTAAAAGGTAAATATACATAGAACTTGGTGAAACTCTAGTAGCATTTCTCACAATTTTGCATTATGCATTACTTTTCATTGAGTTAAAATGCTTTCTTTCTAGCATCTTGAACTGCTTCACTCTACATACAATTATCAACTTTTAGGTGGGAAGAAAAAAGTTCTTGTTTTTACCTCTTCTTAAACTTTTTGGGAGCACCATATTTTCAGTTTTACCACTAACTAAACCATAAGGGTTATTATCCCTATCTAAAAATTAGGGAGGATTAGTTTTCATTGGTTTAATCTGTGTCAAACTAATTCTTACCAACTACAGTAGGTAATACAGAAGTGAGAAATAGCAGAGATCTATGTATTTCACATGATTATCCATTTGGTGGTAAAATTCTACTATTTTATTTTTGCTAATTTAAAGACAGTTTGTGTGTGATGAAAGCCTCAGGATTGTCATCACTTTTTCATGGCTCTCTATGTACTTGATTTCATTTAAAATAGTCAGATAGTTCTCTGAGAAAATGCATGGGGGGGTTTCTGTCCCACTTCCTACCCAGTCATGCCTAATGTCACATTTCAGTCACCTGAATCTGGCATAGAAAACACACAGCAACGGAAGTCCTAATTTAGAGAAGTCTTTATGTTTAATTTAGTTGTCTGTCCTCAATAACTCACAAGGCAAACTATCAGCTTTTTCACCAGCATCTGTACACAACCACTAATAGTTCTACATTATCTTATGATGATACATGCATAATCCTTGACCTTTCTTCTTACATAAACATTAAACTCTTGTAAAAGCAGAAGATTATAGGTGAGGGTATATAGTTACTAATCATAGTTCATCCAATGCTTGGTTTTTTGGCATGTTCTGTCTCCCTGGGAACATCAAAATTCTGTAACAATTCATAGAGACAAAATGTCATTGAACAGAATCCCATATAATTTTTAACTGATGGAATAATACAAGTTAAAATACTCTATTGCCCTCTTAAGAGAAATGTGACTTTTTACTAACACTAAGTTCATCAAAATGCATCAGTATACATGTAGTAGGCCTTTTCACAAATGTCAGTTTGGGTACATACTTATACATTTGCAAAGGCTGGAAAAAATGGCTCCTTTATTTTCTTCTTTAGGCTAACTAATTACCACATTTATAAAACCAGAACTACAAGTTCCTCCAGTATATTTATGCTAAACTTTTGCAATTATGTTGTTACATGAATAAGCTTTCAACTTTGAGAGCAGTCTGTATATCAACTTAGTCATCTAATTAGAGCATGGAAACACTTCAACAAACCTTCAGGAATGTTCATTAACACCTGTTTTAAAGAAGCCTTCCCAGTCATGTGAAGTTGCATTTGAGGTTTCCTCTGTATCAGACTGCCTGAGATCTAAGACAAAGTGCTTTAAATAAAGTGAGTCAAACTCATTTCTAAACTAATTCATTCAAGACAGCCTGTCAATATTCCTAAATTTAATCAGTTAACCGTACTTTGTACAGAAATGGCTATACTTGAAAAGGTACAAGGTTCTTTTCACTTGTGATCTCACAATTGCTCTGCAAATGCCAATTCAACACTAATGCTCATAGTATTTAGCTGGGAATTGCTAAGATGTCAGCAGCTCCCTTGGTCTAGTTTGAACATTTGAACTATTTGATAGGTAATTAAGGCTTCTTTCAGTAGTCTGTAGCTTTAGCTAAACCATAAAGTCCGTGTCAACTGAATTTTTTCTCTTCCTTTTTTTTTTCAATTCAACCTCCTCTCAGTGTTTCTCTCCCTCTATATAGTCAGTGCTCTCCCTTCTGCAAAGTGCCTCACTGAGATCTGATTTAGTGCATGTGGACATTAGGTGCCACTGAAAAATTCCTGCTAAGAAACTAAGAGAACGAAACCAGACTACGATTATGTCTGAAACATCCTGGGCAGGTAGCATTCACCAACTGTACATGCAGAGTAGTTTGGTTTATACACAGTAAGTCTAAGGCATTCAGAATGTATTCGGGTTTACCGCACGTGGAAACTTGTACAGTGATTGCACAAGAGATGTGGTGCATCCTAGAAATACCATTCTTGCCATTGAGAAAAATTCTAGAGGAAAAAAAAAAAAACTACTTGGATATTTACTTAAAATAAAAGTTTTATCATGTCTGAGGCTGAAGGGTATTATTGATCCTTGATCCTTTGAACTGTGTCCCTGGCACATGCATGCATTTAAATGCCGACTGTGGTGGTGGCAGTGACACTACTGAAAGCTAAAAAAAAAGCACTAAACATCAAGTGAAGAAGAGAACAAAACATAACCCTTATATGCCCCAAAAGGACTGTTGGAAGAAATGAAGTTAGCATCCAAAATAAATGCAATAAATAAACTATTTAAAAAACAGAAAGAAGAAGGTAGACTTCATTAGAGTCCAATGACCTGCAGTATGTTGAATTAAAATAGCAATTTTGTATGGAAAAAAGGAGTGTTGGAGGAACAAAGAATTTGCTTGAATTTTGGTAGCAGTTCAGGATTTTTGAGACCTGAGCTTTTTTATTAGATAAACTACATTCCCCCCACCCAACATTCTTTTTTATGGGTACTGCCTGTGTGAAACTAAGACATTTCTGAACTTAAAAGAACAAAGATTCACAATAAAATGTCACTGAATGATAAATAATAAATATTAACAGTTACTAGTGGATATTAGTGGATCCTATATAATAGGACTATAAAAAGACTATAATAAGACTGGGTTACACTTGAAAAAAAAAAAAATAGATGAAAGGACTAGGAAAAAATTGCAAGAAAATCCTGCCAAAATTCTATCATCTATGACCAGAACTTCCGATGGCTCTTCAGCCATAAAAGCTGAAGCAGTTTTCCCCATCCAAATGTGTTTTAGAAGACAGAGTAGCATATTCTGCCTCAGTTTTGTGGCCACAACTGCTATCGACCTGTCTATGAGCTATGGCGATGGCCTACAGTGACCGTGTGTTTGGCTTCCGATGTGATTCTCAATATCTCAGCAGAGTCCCTCACTAACTCCGGAACGTGCTCTTGCTGTCCTTTGGGACAATACCCGTGGTCAGTCTGCAGCATGCAATTTCAACTTGCAAATTCTAGGCCCTTCCTTTCCCTGCTGAGCGTTTGTGACTTCAGTTTTTTCACCCTTTTCTTCTAATCATCCCAGACAATCAGGTCTCCTTTGCCCTGGATAGTAAATTCTCCGTGAGCTTCAAAAAGCTCATTTCATTACAGATGATGTCAGAATAAAGGGTGGCAATTCTCCATTACTCTAAACTACCATGGGAATTTTTTAAACTGAGTTTGTTATATACCTGCATTATTTTACTGTCAAATGTATCTATAATATCTAAAATAATACCAAAAAGGTAAAATGAATGTCTCTCCCTTGCTAAGACTGTGTACCCTGTGTGAAATTTAAGACTGCAGCAATTTGGTATACTAGTTATAAATCCCTGAAAAGCATGGTTTATGATGAAAACTTTGACAAACCTAGCTATAACTGCACAAACACATCACTAGCATGAGAAAAATCGATGTTTTTCCAGGAACAAAATGTGTTACTGCACTTGTAAATTTACATTTTTTATCTGTAGAGGGAAGTAATATAGTAAATTATAATACAATTATTACATATTGCAAATGTTAGAGATTATGATCATAACACTGACATTTTATGGCTACAGAGGTAAATTTATATGAAGGCAGTGAGGGCAATAAAGCTTCAAAATTATTGTCTTTGATGATTTTTTATAATTAATTAGAGCAGAAAGGGTTAACCTTTCCTGAAAATTAATAACACTGGGGAAATAACAAAGAAAATACTCTAATTTCTCTTAGAACAATTCCATATATGAAAAAACATTAAATTCCCAGTTTATTTAAGAAAATAATTAGCATGTGATCGGTAAGATTGTGCACAAGCCTTCTGCTGAGGACTTAAATAATCTCATAGTTTGCCAAGGCTCTGAATTGGCATCTCTGTTGAGAATAATTTTTCTTCCTCTTAAAGTCAAACATGAAAGCATGTGGTGTACTTGGCATCCCATTTTTTTCCTTCTTAATGCTTCAGTCCATGAAGTTGCAAAATTAATCTTTTGATTCAGTTTGTAAAGTTTTTTCCCTGTAGCAAAACTATGTCTTCTCCTGCACTGTTTGCTGAGGCAATTTCCTAAAACAGAAACAGATTTGTACAAGAGTTAAGGATGTACATTTGGAAGAGTGCTTCTGTGTTCTCCCATTTGAGGTTTACCTCCTCAAAGTTAAAGCAAATGCTATATTTGTAACCTGAAATTCCCATTGCTGATTTTAATTTTTTTTTTCCTGTTGAGTATATGGCACATTTATACAGATTCTTAAGCCTGAAGGCAGCTTCTTGAAACTCATTTATATTGAAGAATTAAGTCTGCAAAAGACAGGCAAAGAAGTTTGGTTATCCCCTCCAATTAAAAGGTTATAATGATGTTGGTGCAAATTCTTGCGTGGGTAAGAACAGAATGAGGCCACGTTTGTGTCTGCATAAAGGTTTGGCTTCATGGCTTCTGTGATGTGGTTAGTTACCTTCTCTCCCAAACGTTGCCACGAATGCAAAGCAAAAGTCTGGAAGTTTGTGGCTGCGGCCCAAGTCCACCAGATCTTTTGAGTGCAACTGCTCCCTTTTTCCATTCTACCATTTTTTTTTTTCCTTAAAGTGAAAATATCAAAAGATGCTGAAGGCTTATTATCGCTCACACCAGTGCGTGTCTGGAATACTAAAATAATACGCAAGCCCAGGGTAAGACTTTACATGGAGAGAATGCCAATCTGTTAGTGAGAAAGATTTGGACATTTGAGAGCAAACGCAGCTCCTGCGTCTTGAAGAACAAATACTTTACTCCAGAACTAACAGACCAACACCTTCTGGGGGCTTTCTGGGTTAGGTGCTCTGCACCAAATCCCTGTGCAAAAAGTTTTCTGTCCTCTGTCACCTCAGAGGCTTCACCATGGGTGAATTAACTCCCTGCAATAGGCATGTCCCTGGCAAAATTTAGGGGTATTTCAGAGTGCATTTGTCCTGCCAGGCATCCACTCCCAGGTTCTCCAAGGCTGGTTGTGCTCTGAAGGTTTCAGAGACAAAGCTGCCTCCTTCTGTCTCCAAATGACCACTCCCAACCCAAAGCGAAGCAGCTATATCAAGACAAACAGGCAGATTTCCTCCTTCCTGCCCAGCCTCCAATCTTTTAACAACATGTATTGGACTTAGAAAGTAAACTGGAAACAGGCATATTAAATAATTCTACCATCTGTCACAAAGCAGTTGCAACAGATTTGCATATCTTGCGCTGCCATAAGAGTGGTAATGAATGCCTTAGCTTTTAGTAGTAAATAAGAAAAAAAAAATCAATATATCGTGGACTGAGTGGCACTTTTTTCCCTGACTTTTTCACTTTCTTTCAGACTCATAAGCAAATATTTGCATTTCATAGTACACTGCTAGGAAAAAAAAAGTGAAGCAATTTACCTATGCATTAGCACACTGTGTTTCAGATATTTGAGTTATCAAACTTAGAAGTATTTTGTTTAATTCAGTGGCTTGGAGTTAATGAATTATGATTGCCACAGATGAAAGAAAAAGAAAGAAAAAATTAGAGTTCAAAGTATGTCATGAGTGCAAACCAACATAATTAATAGGACATGACAGGTTTTCACAGTAACTGCATTAAGTCATGGCCCTGTTCAAAATTTTATATTTACAGATAGGAAGCGAAGCTTATAAGACTGCTTCTCCCAGAGAGAGAAAAACACAAACAAGAAGAAAATGAATTGATATCCTGATTTCTGCACTAGGGAATTCGTACAGATAGGTTAGTTTTTCCATTGACTACCAGAACACACTGAATAAGTGATATAGTAAGGTATTCTTTCTGTCACCACCTAAATGACTTCTGGATAGTTCACTGTATCTCCAGCTACAATCTCGCTTTAGCATGCACTGAATCATATTAATACCTGAATTAAATTTATTACTGAAATCAATACTGCATTTTCCACAGCTTACAGGGACATTATGAAATGTTCAGTATAATATGTGCATGTGATTGTTCCACTGCTTTAAGTTTTCACATCTTATTTAGCAAATACAAAGGTGATAATTGTTCAGGAACATAAAATGCCTGTGAACAGAACCACATTTCTAAATTAAAACTTACCTCAATTGTTTGAAATAATAAGCAATGCAGCCCACCTCTTCACAGACACTTTCCAATGTCTTAGCAACTTGCCTAGATCATGGTAACATTTCTGTCATGGATAAATATTAACAATATTGTAGCTCTCAAGGCTGAATCATTCCTTTGGGGGAAATAACTGTCCTCTGCTTTCAGAAGTCCTGAAAACTTAAAAAAAATATGTTTCTACTCTTACCTTTATATAACACACACAATTAAGAGCAGTATCCATCCTTATTTACCAAGATAATGATTAACTCTACATCTTGACCTCTTTAATCCAGAAATTGGCCAGTAATAAGGGTGAATGGACAGAGGGAGAAGATTTTGTCAAATAGTTAGAGACACAAATGACCCTTATGGAAAAAAGTGCAAATAAAAAGAAATGGCATTTTTCATTAAATACTGTAACTTAAAGATACTTTGTTAGCTTATGCTTTTGTTTTTTTTAGAGACGTTCATAAATTATTCCTTTCTTTCTTAGTATCTGTTGCTAAATACTGAAAAATGTATGAAAATGAGGAGAAGAAAAAAAGATTACACTGTCTTGTAGAACAGTCCAATGATGTCAGTGAATTGAAAGACATGTTATAACAAGAACAGCATCAGTTTGCTAGGGACTTTTCTTATATAATAAAAAATATACCCTGTCTGCGGTAGCCATGCTTTGTGTGGACAGGACACACAGAAGTAATGACCTTTTCAAGCTATAATCTGTATTTTTCGTTAAAATACCATATTTTAAGTTATCAATTTTTAATGCCATGGGAGAAGGAAATGAACAGAGGAATGACTTCAATTATTTATTGTCTATCATTTTAATGTGAAGGATTTAAGTATATTTAGTCTTGTTTTCTGTAAAGAGCATGTACTAAACAGCCTCTAAGGAAACCTTCCAGATGCAGTTTCTGTGGCTTTTGTTTATTTAATGCTTACTGATTTCAAAGATTTGAAGTTAGACAGGATAAATATATTATAGGGGGACTTGCTGTGTTTGTGGACACAGTAACATCCCTGTCTCCTCACACACAGCTGAGTGAGGGGTGCCATGGAATTCTCCCCCCCCCCCCCCAAGAGCTTATTCCTAGTTGATTTAGGAACCTCTCTGCTCCTAAACTCTTTAAAAATAAAAATCTCATCTATGGACTCCAGAATGCACTATCTCCTCAGCTCTCTATACCATTCCCTCTGTAGCTTCACTCTGAATTCACCTATGCGCAATGCAATGAAATAGCCATAGGTAGTAGCCTTGATTTTTGTCATTTTTAGCTCATGTATAGGATGTCTGTAGAAATGAAATATAACTTCCCTCCCTTCACCTACTTTCGGATCGAGGTATGTCCTTATGTACTTTCAGTATTAACTGTCATGATTTTGATTATTGGCATTGTGATTGCAGCTGACTATCCCACCAAAGAGTGGAAGATCATTGTGCTAGAGTGAGTACAGACATATAGAAAGACTGTGAAATCAAACTTCTGGTGAACATACTGAGATTTAATTATTAATTTGAGCAATCAATACAGGACTAGACAAATTCAATATTGGACTTCTACAAAAATTTTTCTGCATGCTTTCTTTTGCGTCCCTGACTAAGGGTTTACCTATTTCTAATTTCCATCAATTCTTTGAGAAAATAAGTTGTGTGCTATTCATTTACATCACTCCTCAATGTAACTGCTTCATGACAAGTTTATTAGTCTCTCAGCAGATTTGAGGAACTTAAATAGATGCCAGTTTGAGGAACTTGAATTAATGAGTTACAATATTTAGCAAAAAACTTCTAATGTTAATTCCATATTTTGTATCAATTCACATAGGATATTTTTCTGTTATCAGACACTGGTTATGGTGCAGTATTTGTGAAATCCTTATATGTGTATATAAAGATTTTATTGATTCAATATTTCCCTATTATCCTCTTATAAAAGGAAGATAAGAAGCTACTAATAAGTGTTTTGTATTGTATTTTATTTTGTTTTGATTTTTTTTTACAAAGTTTTTCAAAGCAAACTTATCCCAAGACAAAAATAATTATGCTACTACATTGCATTATTTTTAATTTCTATGGAAGCTACTTTCAGTTATTAGACTTTAGATTGTGTAGTATATCTCTTATATAATGCCTGCATAGCACTTTTTTGATTTATCATGTATTCAAAGGATGGTTTAGAAACAACTGTGGAAGTGTCTGTTTTCTAAGCAAGGGGTCTGAACAATGCAGGAATGGCACTCAAGCCGATTCATGGACTCAATGTGAGAGACAAAAGTTTACTAGGATAAACAACCCCAAGCATTCAGAACTCATAAGATTGTCTTAAAAGCATGAGAATTTATACAGAATAATTTTTGTTTGTTTATTTGTTTTCTATTTTTCAGTCCTGTTTTTCTTCTCTGTGGGAGGAGGTAGAGGAATCAGGAATGAAGAAGTGAACTTGAGCCCGGGAAAAAGAGGAGACAAGGGAAGGTGGTTTTAGCTTTTGTCTTTGTTTCTCACTATCTAAATCTATTTTAATTGGCAACAAATTAAATTACATTTTTCCCAGGTTGAACCTGTTTTGCCCATGATAGTAGTTAATAAGCAATCTCCCTGTCTTTATCTCAACCCATGAGCTTTCTCATCTTATTTTCTCTCTCTGTCCTGTTGAGGAGGAGGAGTGAGAGAGCAGCTGGGTGGGCATCTGGCAGCTGACAAGGTCAACCTACCACAGCAATGTAACAATAGATTTTTTCATTCCAAATTTTCATTTGATGGTATTTAAAAATCTTTAAAATAGAATTAAACAGGTCTACCAGCACAGATTGCTAGTGAGGAGAGGAGAGAAGAATGAAAAGGAAAGATGGTAGGAATGGTTGAGTTTCTCAGTCTACCAACAGTCTAGAAAAAAAAGAGAGAGAGCTCAACTTAAAACGTAGATTTCTTGCTGATGTTTTTATTTCTTTATTACTCATTACCTCCCATTTTTCCCCCAGAAGAGCTATTTCTATAATGCTGCCTGCATGTAATAAAACAGTAGAGTAGAATTATTTGTTCCGCTTAACGGCATTATTACACTTTGCCATGAATGAACTCGCAGTATCGGCAGAGTGCCTCAGAGGGAAGACAGAAAAAATCCCTCTCTGCTTTTTTTACAAGACAAAATTCTTAGTGACCCAGTGAGCAGAGGAAGACCTCCGGACTCAGTTTGGGAAGAGTAATCCCTTAACTAGGTAATGAGCACCACCTTGCAGTGTTATAGAGGAAAGTGGAAGAAAAGAAGAGAGGGAGCAGTGCTGCTTGAGAGACCCCGTTCTGAAGGCGTGAACGCTTGCTTTCTGCAAATACCGCTCCACTATGCCGTGAAAAGGCAGGCCTGGCTCGGTGGGAAAGAAGAGGAGATTTTCAATAATGCTATGCAATTCTGCTGTGGAGCTTAGCGCTGCCCAGCTTCTATGAGCGAAACAAGATGGAAACTTGACCAAAGCACCTGGTGAGGATACCAATATGGTTGTTTCCTGGGTAGATGTCACCATAAGATTCCCACTGTGTTTGAGCCCCAAAGAAAACCTGCTGTCATTGGTAGAAATGCAGAGAGGTCAGGCTTGGCTGCCTTTCTATTAATGAAAGTTTCTTGCATCTCGTTATGTGGTGAAGTTTTATACTTTCAGATGTGAAGAAATTCTGGAAAGACAGAGAAGTGCCAACAAGGAAATGAGTGAGTGATTTGAAGAAATTACGAGAGACATGAAGCAGGGATCCTATGAGGAAAAAATGTTAAACTTCCCTTTGTGTTACCTGGGCAAGTATACATACTGCAAAGAAGTTGACTTTGCTGTTATTAACACTGCAATTATTGCATGAAATTGTGGTGGGCTCCATTCATGGAAGTACAATAAGGATTTTTAGTAAAATGAAAGGAATATTAGACAATTTACTTCTGCCTGCCTGTACCAAATCATACATATATACATATGTAGCTTAAACCTTCTAATTAATTCACTCTGTTCTGCATGCTGCAGTCTAAATTCCACAGGTAGCAGCAGCACAGAAATTCTGGATTCAGTAAAGTCCCCTGTAGTGCGTGCTACCATCTGGGCCACACTGGGATATGAGTAGTTTTGCAGAATACTTAACAGTGGGAGATTACTTACTTGAATGTTAATTGCAGAATATAAGGCAAAGATGCTGGTTAGCCTAAATTACTGGCATAGAGATTTTAGTTTTTCACCAAAAAATGGTCCACTGAAAGAGGATCCGTGAATAGGACAGGCAGCTGAATAGGGCTGAAGAAAAAGGAAAAGGATCATGTCTTCACAATATGTTATGCTGTCATAAAAATTATATTAGTAACTTGCCTGACATATTGATGTTTTACAGCTGAATGCCATTTTTAACTAGAGCTGGCTAAACAGATGCCCCGTGAAATCTATCTTTTCCTTTTGAAGCTTCCTGTGTGTTTCTTCTCTTTTTTTTTTTTTTTTAAAAACCACTAGGATTCATACTAATAGTTCTAAAATACTTTACTTCTATACCTCCAGAGGTAAAGCTTTTAAAATTGTTTTCTTTTGCATATTTAGAAACAGCCAAAGTCCCCAAAGTAGGAAGAAATGGAGAATAAAATTTGACCATAGTCCATAATCTTTATAAATACCGTCATTGCCATCTAAAGAACAGTTATTTAAATGTTATTTCTGCAGTAATTCACACCATTATTTTAGAGGCGTTTAGTATTTTTTATTGTGCAAAAATAAGTTTGGGTTTCTGTTTACAAGAAGGCTTTTTTCTTTTATTCTACTACACCTATTTGAGACACTATCTCTTTTTTAAAAGCTTATTTCAAACTATGTAAACATTACTTTAGAAAAGCTAAATTATCATTCCAGTTAATCCTTTTTCTGAGTTTCGCATCAGAAATCTCACAAATGCAGTGGTGGGGGCATAAAAATAGAAGATAAGATATCATCTTCATTTTCCATATCTGATCAATACACATGGGAATTAACTACATGAGAAATTTACTTCTCTGCTTTAGAGAAAAGATTCAGTGCAATGAATACAGCTTCATAAAACTAAAACATTTCCTCACAGGCATATTTAAGACCTTGCTTACACACAAACTTGTGTGACTTCAGTTAATACAGTTTAGATGTTGTTGATACTTTGTTTAACTTTGAATTTTTTTCTAGTTAGCTAAAATCCATCTTTAACAGCCTAAAATTGAGCTGAAATATGACTTATCTGCATGTAAATTACCCTATTTTAGCATGTCATAATATTAAAATGACATAGCCTACCTGATATTAGAAAAAAGGAGACAAACCTGTGGTTATCTTTACACTAGTATAAACTTTATCTTGATCTACTTTGACTAAAATGGTTAAAAGTATGTGCACTCAAGTTCAGCTATTACATATACATAAATTTGAACACATCCAGTCATTTAAATCACAGTAACAGCTGTTTTGACACTGTCCCTTCAAAACTGACTATGTAAAAATATGGAAAATCCTCGGTCCTTGTTCCAAAGAAATGCCAAAATACTAAAAACCATACACTTTTCTTTTTCAGTACTACAGATCTGGCAACTTTACACAGCTTGGGCTGTGCAAGAGGATCTGCAAATAACCAGCAAAGAATAGGGAGTCCCAGGAGCTCTTCTGCCAGCCCAGCCCAGCCCAGCCTGGGAGTCTTCACCAGCCTCCTTCCAGGGCTTCCACGTTTTTGGCTTAAGGACCGTACCCAGGGAGGACTACCTGTGCTGGTGATGCTACGCTGCACAGCCGTGAGCTCCCACCCGAGCAGCGCAGGGCTGCGACTCCGGCAGCGTAACCTCCACAGGAGGCTGGAGCTGGCCCTGCCTCCACCCTCCCATCGCTCTGCCCTGACGAGGAGAGCGCTGGTCTCTGCGATGCCATCTCAGAACCCCAGGAATGTGACTTTTGCAATCACCTTCACGTACAGAAATTTTTTCTGTGTGATTTTTTTTGTCTTTTTTTTTTTTGAGGTTTTATGGGAGTGCGTACATTAAATTGCACTGAATCAAACGGTTAAATATGAGGGCTTTCATCCGCTTTCCCAAGACTGGCTTCTGTTTTGTGAGACTTGTATGTGACTTTGCTTTTTTCCTTACAACCTTAGGATGTTGCTCTGAAAGGAGAGCAAGATCTGAATGTGAGATTCTGCTTTTTTTTCTTGCTAGCCTACGATAAAGACAATTACAATTGTAGGTTCTTTTAAGCAATCATAAATGATGCATTTATGAGTAATACAAGTACACGCTAGGAAAAAAATGACATTGATTTTACTGCAAAGCTACCGGTTTCACTGACATACGCTAATTACCCTCCTGAAGAAAGAACTAGATAACACTTTAAAATACTGTTTAAACAACTAATAACACTTCCATGTTGCAAAGTACATAATGCAATTAAGTATCATGGAAAGCACAGCATACTATGTAATATCAGACAGCAGTACAGTTTTTAAATTTCATTTCACTCTGAAAATGATTAGGGACAAATATACGTTATTTATTGTACATGAAAATATAATTAAACTCTTTTTTCACCTTAGAAAACAGATGGATAGAAAAACATTCTTAAAATATGTTTGCACAAGACAGTTTCCGGTACTAAACACGAACAAAAAGATGTTAATAGAAAAATAAACAGTATTAAGAATAACACCACCATATTCAGTTCTTAGGAAGAAACTGAGCCCAAAGATCTGCATGCATAGCAGCAAAACGTTTTTGTGATAAACTTGTCCTATTTCTGAAAGTGAATTGCAATGCAGGTAGCTGTTATCTAGCACAGGAAAGCAATATCCTTTTAAAATCTATTTGCATGTTAGGATTTGGGCTCTGAGTGTTTCTCTTTGTTGATTTCTTTGTTGCAGCTTTTTTCTTCCTTTCCCCTCACTGTCTCTGCGCAATTAGCCATAAGTGTTTCTCTGCTATCTGTGTTCTTGTTGCTCCTTGGCTATTTGCACTTGTTTTTTCTTTCCTTTCTTCTTCTTCTCATTTCTGTCCTTTTCTTCAGCTATTTCCTACTTTAGCTAACAAACTTTAACATGGCTTTTAATTAGTTAGCATTACTGTTAATGATATAAAGCTTGTAGTTATCACTTATTTCATTTTAGGGGTTAACCTTCCCATAAGAAGGCCATAGCACAATTAACGAACAGCATGTTCTCCTTTTTTCTAGTTTAACATTATTGTTCTTTCAAGCTATGATAGGTGCTGAATACTAATGAAGTAACAGCCAGTCCAGCGAAAGGCGTTGGAGGGTCATTAGTCTGAGCACCACACACTTGACTTTGTTTTTCAGGTGCCAAATGAATCAGGCTGCTCATGAATCTTTGGGGTATCCCCAAGTATCAGGTTTTTCAGCTCTGGACTATGTGTGGGGTTTTTTTCCTAGCATAATTTATATGCAAAAGGTGTGTTGTATAACTTTCCAGTGGAACTTAGACAGAAATTGAGCATAAATGGAGCATAAGTTATTCATGAATAGAAATTGTAAGATTGTTGACAAAAGTGGATCTATTCTTTTTACAGTTGTTGTCATCCATATGGATGCATTTCAGCCTAAAAGCAATTATACAGTACTTTCTTTCTTAAAATATTTTCATAAGAATGAGAAATCTGAATTGTTTGGTGTTAACAGAGACTTGGAACGTAAGGAAATTCAGATTAAATTAGAAATTTATTTCTAAATCTGTCAATTATCATATTCAGACTGCAGAGAGGGGAAAAAAAGAAACAAAAAAATAACCAGAAGAAATAAACAAACTTACTTTCCCAGTTCTCATTACAACTTGTTCCTAAGACAATACTTACTTTCTTATTTTTTCATATATGAATCTGAGAAATTCTTAAAGGCCATATAGCAAATATGTTCAGACACTTCATTAAATATCTGATCACAGCATTACATATGAGCATGATATTATGTCCATTTATTTTTTTGTCGTATTAGAAAAGGTAGGTGTTAGCCAATGAGGACAAGAACACAAGAAGGTCCAAATTTGGTATCAGAACTGATAATCTACAAAGTTTGGAAGGAGTGTTCCAGGTTTTGTTCTGAGCCAACTTCAAACTACTGTTGTTATTATCACCCATAGTATCATTACCTATTATTGAGCTTCTTGCAGCATTATGAATATCTGTCCATCTAGCTGCAGAGTTTAGTGCAGACCTCATCAACTTTTATCTGAAATCTTTACAGAACCAAGTGCATGTGCAAAAAAAGCATATTGAATCACACGTCGCACCGGCACATTTCAGTGCAATCACATGTTGGCCTCCCTCAAACCACTGCATACTGAGAAATAACTCTTTTTTGATAGCATGTGACATGAAAGAGTCCTGGATCCTTGACTAAAGGTTATAAGTTATGCACAACCAAAAATAGAACTGTGGTCAATATAAATTCAAATTATGTTCCGAACAGTTATGCTGGTTATATCACCTTCAATTTTCAGTGAGAGTTTCTGAAAATGAAGCATGAAAAAAGATAATCTAGAAACCAGTAGAAGTACTAAAATTGTAGATCCATCTACATATCTTTTTCATAACCTGTTCTTTCAGGTATAGCTACTGGTATGTCTGAGTAATAAAGAGAAAAATACTTTTTTTTCTGAACTCATGGGATGGTAGCAACACCAAAACATTTTCCCTTCATCTGAAGCAAACCCTTCTCTTCATCTGAAATAAATATACATCAATTTTCAGACATCCTGGAAAAAAGAAGGAGTGTTTTTCATTTTCTCTTTCATTCATAAACCCCCCAATTTTCTCATAATTACAAACAGGTAAAACCTAGTAGTAAATTGAAAAGGGTGGAAAAGTACACACATGTATTCAGTGTATCTGTCTAATGACTGAACAGCAATTTTACCTGTAAGTAATTTGTAGTAAGACATAAGAAATGGCAGAGAGGCAGATAGCATATTCTGCTGTTTGATACAATGTGGTACCCAAGGTGTGAAGAGGACTGACAGTAGCCCGATGTCTGAAAGGAAGGCTGAGCCTCACAGCATCTTGCCTAGCCACAATCTTCAGCCAGCTAAAGACAGAGATGTGCCCAACCTTTTTCTCAGAAAGTCTCATATAAGGTTTGGATGATGAACAAGAGGATGATTTATACACACAGATAAGAAATTCATCTGTTTGTACCAAATTCAGAGGTTTGTGTTAGCATCTATACTTCAGAATCATTTTGAAAACAAAACGAATTTTCTTAAAGCTCTGGAATTCGCCCATCATCAATCTTCTTTTACAGCTTCATGCAGTTCTCTTCTAAATCTCTTGTGAAATGATTATTTCTTCATAGGAAACATAGCATTTCAAATGGAACAGAGTAATCTGATACCAGAACAGAAAATGTTAATTGAGAAAGAGGGTGAGGGGAATGAAAAGTATTATTTTTTAAAACAAAACAAATGCAAACAAAAGGAGCGAGTTGCTAAGATAAACCTGAACATACTGAAAAAAAAGTCATAATAATTAATATTATATAGTATTTTTCATCAAATCAAAAATCCAAGTAAGAAATAGCATTATCGTTGAAAGACACTATAGGATGCTAAAGTTAACACACACACATACACACACACACACACACACACAGAGTATTATCCACAAAGAAAAATACGTTAACCTGTGTAAGAGCAGGACAGATGAATCTTTCTGGGCTGAACTGATTCTATTTATTGAGGAAATATTACATATTAACTTGTTTTAAAGCAGCACCCGCTTAATATTGCTGCAGTTTGATGTAATTTCTTAAATTCCAGGCAAGAGTTTGTAATAATTTCCCAAATGGCTTCTTTTAACTGAGTTAAGTGTGATGCTTGATCAGTAAAATAGCTTTGATGGCTTTAAACATGGTCTGTTTTCAAACAAAGGAAAAAGAAGGTAAAAAAAAAAACTTGATGTAATGAAATTATGATGAAAATATGAAATCAGAAAAACTTCCTGATTGTGATGAACAAGTGTAATAACATTAGCGACTCCAATGGTATCAGTTTTGGCCTTTGGAAATAAGAGGTATAGAAGCTAGCCCTACAACACTAAACCAATTTTGAAAACTGGAAGTTTTCCATCACTGACTGCATGGCAAGTTTCGCGTCCAATCCAAACTGCAAAGCAGGATCCTTCTATTCAACTTAATTATCCATCAAAAATTAAACTTGAAGCCACAGTGAGACATGGGGTTCTGGTTTGTCCCTTTGTGCGTGTTTTAGTATCACTTATCATCTCTACAAGGACATATATACTAATAAAGTTGTTTATTGCCAACAGACCTTTCCAATAAATACAGATCCAGTGGAAGATGTGCTAGAGCAGCAGCAGGGTTTCTAGGGTCATACATACGGGAATCTAAAGAAATTAATGCCCTTTTAAAAGGATAATTTTCTGTTTAAATAAACTAACCTTTTAAAAGGCAAAAAAATTATCTTCGTGAATATTTTATTTACTAATTATGATCATATGTAAATATTGCTGATCTGTAGCTAAATGTACAGGAAAAATGACTTAAAATACATTTATGATGAGCAAGGGTAACGTGGTTTCATGCACTTTTGGTGACCATCTGCCTGTTACAAATTTGAATAATTTAAAGCATTTATATAAGAGCTGTCATAAAGTAGTCTATGGTTCAGTAGATTATTCTATATAAATGTTTTAATTAAAAAGAAGAAAAAAAACCACAGTAGGTGTATGAAAGTCAACAACAGCATCCTTACATTACGAGAGATGCGTACAGCACTGCTGTAAATCATATGGCAGACTTTAGGAGATGAGAGAAGGAATCAGATCAAAGAAGAAATAGAATGACTATAAGTTCTTAAGTCAAAGGAAGTAGCCTATGAACTACTTAATTAAAGAGTATACTTAATGTTAAAAAGCAACATAAAATGACGGCAAGTAACAGAGATTTTGAGCTGGGGTTAGGTTATCTATCACTGATATTTAAAAAGAAAGATGAGGACGAAATATTTAACACAATACCAAAACTATGAAATCTTTTTACAAGAGACTTAGATTTCTCTCAAAGTCAACTCTTGGGCAAGCTGTGTGAGACTGAATATATGTACAGATCAGTATACTTGTCATCTTGTAATATAGGATCCTGAACTTATCATGAATCCCATTTCCTTGAACCAGAATACACTGAATTTCAAAATGGGAGACAGAGGCCCTGAACCAACCCACCTAAGTTTAGGCACCTAACTAAAAGCTTAATTAAGGAGCCCTGCCATTTTTGTTTCTCTCTTCTCACTGGGCAGAAATACTTCTGAGAGTTGGTTCAGCATACCTAAGATCTAGATATAAGTTGCTTACTTCCTTCCACTAATGCAATGGAATTTAGGACCATGGTGCTTAGCTTATTTACACACTTATTTGCAATAAGTGCAGACTTTTAGGTGGGGTAAATCTGCACTGCAATTGAATTTCAAGCTGTGAATTAGGACCAGAATCACATAACTGAGGCCAAGATTTAAATATCTACTATCTCACAGTGTACATTAGTTTGGATTAGTATTTAAGTCTTTATAGAAAGCAATAAAAGCAGTAATGCTTAGATCACAATCAAAATCTAGATATTTGTGAAGAAATTTAGACCTGTTGTTCTGGTTCTTGTTTAATTTTATTAGCAGTATGTTTTGTTTAATTCAGAACGTGAAATGCATTCAGTACAATTCAGGAATAAACATTTTCTAAAAATGCTGGCATTCAAAGTAAAAAGAAAATACAGCACGCAGGATGAACTGGAAAGCCCAGCTTTCTACATGAACCATGAGAAAATGCATGGTTACTTTTAAAATGAATAGACTTTCATGCTTTGAGGTATGTACCTGAAATGAGAAAAAATTTCTGCATGGACAGATTTTTCCATTACAGGTTTCCTTGTATCTCCTTCCAGACAATCCTTGGTTGGATAGATGTGCAACATGTCACACTGTGCACCAGATCAACTATTACTCTGATATGATGTGATTCTGTGTGTATGTGAATAAATACATCTCACAGGTTTTTCACTTTTGCAACCTGCATCACTGAAAAAAAAAGTGAGTTTTTTTCTGTAAAATACACAAGCTGTAAGTATCATTATGAATGTAGATAAGGGTATAGAAAATAATACACATATAAGTGCTTTGCTGAGTCAGTGCCTCAAGGCATACCACTACTATTACTGTTGTTGCTACTCTTGTAATTATTAAAGACCTTACAAAAAGAATTTTTAAGCTTCAGGACCAAAAAAAACCCCTGAACCAAGGTACTTAGACTTCTGCAAGTTTTAGGCAAGGTGCTTCACAAAATTTGAAAGCTCTAAGTGAGGGAATTTGGAAAGTTAGACAGTGAGACCAGCTATTAAATCCTTTGAAATATACTGTCTTGGGAGACATCTTTGTGAGGATAAAGTGAAGGGAAATACTGAATAATAAGGATTTGTGCTGGCTAAATAGTGACAATTGGGCATGTATGCTACCATGATCTGCTGCGACACTGAGCGAAGAGATTGTGAATCCCGCAGGCTGTTAAGAACTCTTCATTAAAGCCATTATCTTTGTAGGGATTTTGCATAGCATCGAGAAGTTAATTTCTTTTTCCCTAGCAAATAATTTTTAAATTAGCCACATAGCGCATACCCTTGTGCATAGTTCACCTTCGGGCTTAGTTAATGCAGTAAATGTGAAGTTTCTAGACCAAGCTGGTTTTGAGATAAGCAGTGGAAGCAGAGGTAGAAAAGAGCCTGTGCAACTTTTCTTACACAGAGTTTCTGCATTAAAGGACACGTTTCTGGACAGTAGTCAGGAATTAGAAGGGAAAATTCTGTCCCTTATCTATCATAGAAGATTAGACTGGATGAGCATAACCTCAAACTAAAATGAGGATCTGTTTGCTAGACCAGTGAATATAACCCTTCTGGTGAGACTTGAAACTTGTATCTGAACTGGTTACCAGACCTTACGGTAATGTGTTGAAATGTTATAAAGGATTCTGTATTCACAGGAAAAAAAGAAAAAAAATATATTTCTTGGACTAAAGCTACCATAGTGATCTTTTTTCCATTGTACCAGCTTTTACCTAATCAAAACCAGGTAGCATATGACATAATGAAAAGATGTAAAAGACTACTCACTGAAAATAATACTTTAATTATATCACTATTGTATAATATCTTACCATCTTTGCCAGTATCTGGGATGCCACTTAAATAAGTACTTCCTGTTTTGGGGGGGGAAGATCACCTAAGATGGATGATGATGATGGGGTTACTCAGGAAATTCATCTAGACTAGTTAGCTAGGAATGAGATTTACTAAAAAACAAAAATACTCTCAGTGTGTAGTTAAAAATTGTAATAGACGATTATTTCCAATCATGAAAATAATTATATTGTCTATATACTCATTCACCCATATGACCAGTCTAATAGCCTGTTAATACTAATACGATCTGCCCTTTTCTGATCTGTCGTTTTCCAGGTTGGTAGGAACTGAGGAAACTGTACACAGTTCCTGAGATAAAGAGCATGTCTTGTTCACTCAGCAATGAACTTTCTGGCCAATATATCAGTGCTGACAGTCTCTCAAGAATGCCTGTGTGGACCTTTACCTAAAGCATGGTTAGCTGAAAATTATAGGTAGGACAGCTTTAGGATTTTTTACTTCAATTACACTGGTGTTTTTCTAGAGGTAAGGAATGGATCACATTCTCATAGAAAAGGAGTAATAAGGCATAAAAATAAACAATCTCCTGATCACACTACATCCTAAATAATCCATATGCCTGGCTGCAGAGGTTGACCTAGCTGCTAGCTGCTCTGCTGCCTCCCTGGAGGAGGGTGAGGAGGTGATGTCAGTCATATCTCACACGTGATGCTGAGAACTGATGAGCTGAGATGGTGACTGGGCCGTGCCAACCACTGGCACGAAGTAAACTACCAGCTCCCAGGTTCCAGGAAATTAAGAAAGTAGGAAAAATATGCCTAAAATAGTGCTTTTCAGAGGCAGTGTCTTTCCCGACCACATGTCCAACACCTAACTGCCAAATTGAAACCTGCCTTTAAATCAGATTGCTCCTTTATGAAGACTATTTTGTACTTAAGACATTTTTAAAGTATGGGCACTTAATGCTTTTAGAACTGAGGCAGGATTTGCACTGACAATGGCTAATACATTAGGCAAGTTTAGCAGGGGAGTTTTCTCATCTTCCCTTTCAAGTTTCACATTATCACCAGGACAACATCAGTAAGTGTTCCTGGGTGATCAATCAATATTTCCTCTTCTACCTGGTATACCGAGAGACTCTGTAGCTGTTTTGTTATTGTAGTCTAAAAACTGCATCTAAAAGTTTTCTCTGATAGAATTAGTTGGTTAACATAAGGAAAACTAAGTAAAGCAAGAGAAAACATGGCTACAAAAACAAGGAAAAAAATCCCCTCTGAAGTGACTTATTTTCTCTCCCTATTTTAAATTTTAAGACATCCTTCAGCATAATTTTTTGGATAAAAAGCTGATTTTCACTTTGTTTTTCAGGCTGTAGGTGCTCAGGACCTGATCATTATGATTGTTATTGTTGTTGTTGTTATTATTAAATATGGCAATTTATCTGCAAAACCATTTTGGTTTTGCAGTTTTAAAAGAACTTGTAGTCAATGTCACTCTGCTACTGACTTATTGACAACTTACAGCTTTGAGCTTTGACTTGTGACATCTCTAACAGTAAAAACATACAGTACTCATACTACTTTCATTCAGAAGATCAGCAATCAGGTAGAGTCTCCAGGGGAAGGAGAACAACTACTCAGCTAGTCAAATACTGCCATCAGCACAAAGTGTAGCAGTAGAAAAGATGTTATGTGGCTACCATCTTTAAGTGTTGTTCTTAAAAAGTGACAATTTTGTTCTGTTTTGCAGCTTATTTTATATAGTGTACATTTACAGAGAAACTTCCTTCTTTAGCATCTTCACCTAATCCCACTCTCTGTAAAATGCTGTCACAAAACTTAACCTTTTGTTATGAGTAAGAGTGAATCACTTCTTCAAAACTGAGTTTAAGTTCTCAGATTCCCAGCCTGGCTGAGGAGATATAGCTGTCACACCTCCATTATACATTTAGCCTCATAGAAACTGAAATAAACAGCCTTGTAACTGTTACGCCATTTTCACGTTAGGTTTGACAATTCAGTCGTACGTGTGAAAGTCTACAGGACATTTTTGCATTCACTCCGAATAGTCCCAGCAAATCAATGAAGGGGATTCTGGACTACCTGCCATAAAACATTTGAAGTAGTCCAAAGCTTACTCTACCAGTCGTTAACCAACTGCTGATCAGACAAGACCCAGATAGTATGTAACACCAAATCCATTCACTTAGGTTGTCAATATTTGGCCTTATTTTTGTATCTTAATAGGACACTGGTCTAATTACCAGTAGATTTATTTGTATTGGTTAGTAAATGAAGTTGTTTTCCCCTTAACAGGAGAGTCAGTGGAATCACAGCTGGCATTTCCATTATTTCATTTTCTAATTCCAAAAGCAACCGATGAAACCTTAATGAGGTGGAGGTTTTTAAGCTGTCATTAATCTCTGTCTAAAGTTCTTTAATAGGATTATTAGTCTCATAAAAAAAAAACCAAACCAAAACCCAAACAGTAAAACAACTCAACCCCCCCAAACCAACCAACCAACCAACCAGCCCCAAGTAAACAATCAATTATCAATCTAGGGGCTTTCTCCTGAATGATATGAAGCATCCCTATTCTTTTGTAAACAAAATTTGAAGGGCCTGGAGGAAATATCCCTTTGACAGAATAAATAAGCATATCCAAAGCAAGTGGATATCACTTGGGAGGAAAATCTGTGTTTGCCTATGTTTTGTGTAGCTGTAGTAACGGGAATGCCAATTAGCAATCACACTGCAAAAGTGACATTTCTATCTTGTATTTCTGCAGCAATATATTCAGTGACAATAAAAATTCCAAGATGTAAAAGTTTGAGCTATTTTGTAGAATTTGATGAAAGTCTGGTGTCGGACTGGGTGAGCCAGAGAGATAGATGAAGAAGGCTGCTATGCATTGTAAGTTTGCAAGAGAGCACATTCCCTTACTGCATTTCCTATGTTGTGATGAATAGTTCTAAATAATTTGCATAATATGTATTCTGTTGCTTTTGGTGCTATTGAAAATACACAGTAGACACTAGTTTAAAACTTGCCTGTAATGAACTTGCTACAGGGTTGAATTTGTTTGTTTATTTATTTTATTTATTTACTGTTTCAATGAAAAAAATGGCATCAAAAGCAGATTGCTTCCAGCTATTGAATTTATAAAGTATCACTTGTAGAAATAAACTTTTCTCTTGAACAAGAGTTAAAATTTAAAGCAAGATTGTGCATGTAAAATCTATAAATATGAAAGTATAAGACAAGATGTTATCCTTTAAAAAACTATTTTAAAAAAATACAGAAATTAATTATTTTTTTAAATGCACACATCCATTAACAAAAGTTTCATAATGGAGATCTCTGTTGAGGATCTTATTCATTTGTTTGCTTCTGTTTCTGAAAGGTGCACATTTGTCTCTGTGAACTTTAAAAATTAATACAGTCGTACATAAGGAAAAATCAATGCTACATGTCAGCATGCATATATTATGCCTGAGCTTACTGTAGAATGAAAGATATCCTGTATGGGTTTGTGCACTATTTGAAATCTGAAGTCTTCCAAATACTTTGTAATCCAGACTGCATTACGGTATGAAATATTTATGCTGTATTTAAATATCTTTTAGCTTTTTTTTTTTTTTTTTTTGGCTAGCCAGTAAGTGTGACATTCTATTTAAAAGCTGGGCTGCATTGATTTTTATTTCTATTTGAGTATGTGATTACATGTGGAAAACTCACCATGTTTTCCAGTCAAAATTGAGTTGACATTATGTTCTATATGAAGTTAACAAGCTGCATTTTTTTTTTTTTTTATCCACATAATATTAAACCTGGTTTTTGAATGTCAGTAACTGCATATGGCCATTTGGATAATGCTAGACTTTGGCTACAAATATGAATTTAGTATGCAATAAATTTTTATTTTCTTATGAAGCATGGTCTGTGGGAAGTTTACAACCTTTTTCTGTTGAAATCCTGTGCTTATCCCTAGTAACATTAATTTTAACATATCCTGAAAATTGTAAGATTAAATGTTTTCAATTTCCTTCCACATTTTTTAATCTTCCTTCCTTTTTTCTTCCTTCCCTCTACTTTCCTGAAAGTGATTAAATTTCAATTCATGATGTTTCAACTGTTGTCTGAGATCCTTTGGGACCTTCTACCTGGGAAAACAAACCAACCCCAAAACCTCAAGCGAACAAATAAAACCCCCATCTTTTACTATTCTTCCCTAAATGTATCATTACTGAATCATGTGAAAAGTCATGTGCTAGCCCAAATCCAGGAAAATGCAACATAATTAAAGAAAAGCACAAATAAAATCAGCAATTTTAGCACTCGTGCTATCGTGGGTCTGATCAGTTTGCCTTCTAGTGAAGAAAGATGCACCATAGGTACGGGCTCTGCAGGTGGTTCGCTACAGCTGGATAATGAACATCAGCAGAAGCCAGGTCCTACCTAAAAAGCGGAATTGCAATGCCACACCACCAGAATCTAGACAAAGGCTTTAGTTTCCTCACCTCAGATGCCATGAACATCTGAGTTTTGGCAGTTTGCAAGGTTCTTCTTCCAATCTGACAGAAACTTGCATTTTGCCTAGTAATTGGATTAGTATGTCAATGTTGTGGTACTAGCTTCTACTTCTAGTGTACAAAGTGTGATGACATATTGTTGGTTTGCATATGTGACAAATGCCACTGAGTCAAATGACTGTTGATCAAGGAAATTATGAATGTTTACAGAGTAAGCCATAAAAAAAAAAATCTTTAAAAATTACTTTTTTAGATTTCCAAGTCAAAAATGTTTCACTTCAAATCCTCAGACATACCAATGTACTTTTTCAATATCACTGACATATAAAGTATGAGCTAGCTGGAGGGCATTAATTTGTTTAGAAATGGTACTGGATTATTTACAAAAATCCCTGGTTGGCAAGCATGTTCTTGGATGGCTTTGGAGTTCTGTTAGCTTGGAGACAAGGGGAAAGGGAGGAAAACCAGAAACCTCAGGGATCAATCCTTAAAGTCTGCAACACTGAGAAATTTGGAAAAGTCAGGAAGCTACAACAAGCCCAAGGTTTCAAAACTGCAGGACTCTGAGGTAGGAGCGTGAATACCCACTGGAGCTAAGGAGCAGAGCAAGCCAACGTTGCCACTGGAGCTTGTGTCTCATCAGCTCAGCAGGGTGGGATGCACTAGAGAGGAAGTGGCAGCTGCTGCAGCATTCCTAAGCTCCGTTATTTCCTGAGCAGAAGGTCTTTTTTAAGAGACATGAAAAAACACAAGTATCTCACGAGGTGTAGAATACTGCCAATGCTATAATGATATACAGGTGAAGTAATGAAAAATTGAGAAAGCAAGAGCAAACCCAAACTTTCCTGAAGTTTCAGAAAGGTTTATTTTCACTCAAAATCAAAACTGTTTCCTACAATACTTCCAAATATGACACTGCTCTTGGGAGCTAACCTGTTCCTCCCCTCTTGTAAAGGTCCTCTCTTTGTGTTTAATAAATTGAAATGTGGTCTTCCCGTCCCTGGTTTTTAATAAATTCCTCATCTTTACGTGAAGATGTGTCTGGCCTGCTGACCTACCTCTCACCTTCTGACATAGCAAGTGGATTTAGCAATATAACTGAAGAATATTTTAAATCTGAAGTGATGCTCAGGCTACTCTCTGATCCAAACCCCACAGGATACCATGCAATTCTTAGTTCCTCTTGGGTGAGCAAAACCTTCCATCTTTCACTGTGAACAGCTCATTTAACACATTAGAAGGTATCTTTTGCCTTGTAAAGTGCAGGCAAAAAAAAAAAGAAACAATTGAGGCATTACTACAGCTCAAGGGTGTCTCACGTGTACTGGAGAGGCCATTGGGCTATTCATCTTGATCAGAAAAAAAGATGGTTCCAGGAAAAGACACTGAGATCACCTTTATCTTCTCCCTCTAACAATAAGAAAACAAGACAGCCACAGGTATGATCTTACAGCTATACCCGTAGCTCAGGAACAGTGAATGTCGTCCCTGGCTGTGTCACAGACTTCCCCTGAGATCTCTTGCAGTCCTTTCCATCTAGACTGTTTAGATGCTTCAATCTTCACCCATGATTAAAGGAACATTTGAGAATCTGTGCTGTGGACTTTCAGGGTCTCAGTTTCCTAATTTAAAATATGAATGACAAAGACTCTTTACTCTCTCCCACATTATAGTTTTTGTCAGTATTAAAGGAAGATATTCCAGTGACTGAGATGATGTAATTATAATTATAGTTTAGATCAGCTCATGAGATCCATGTAAATCTGCATGTTGTGTTTGTGTGGAGAGCTACGAAGTTGGGGGGCGGCGGGGCAGAAACAAAAACCTAATGCATTTGAATCTGCTGGATCCTGGACAGGAGTCCAGAATGTTTTACCCTTGTCTTATCTTTCAGTCTTTTAAAGTGTTGTTTTGGGTTTGTGTGGTGGGGTTTTTGGTAGCGGGGTAGGGTCGGCAGGGCCGGCTCCTGCTGGAAGCTGCTGGAAGCTTCCCCGGCCGGGAGCCGGACCCGCCTCTGGGAGAACAGATTCCAGAGGGGAAACCTGCCGGGAGTCGGGGGATCGGGATGGGAGAGGAACCCCTGTGCGGATCCCGAGGGCAGGGGGGAAGGAGGGGATGCCCCTGCAGCCCGTGGGGAGACCAGGCGGCAGGCTGTCCCCCCCCGGCCCACGGAGGGGAGCGGGGGAGCAGATGCCCACCTGCAGCCCGGGGAGAGAGGAGCCCACGCCGGAGCAGGGGGTGGGTGCCCCCCAAGATGGCCGCCGCTCCCTGGGGAAGCCCGCGCTGGGGCAGCCTGGCACTGAAGGACTGCGGCCTGCGGAAAGCACCCACGCTGGAGAAATTTGTTGAGTCTGTGAAGGAGGGAGGAGTGGGCAGAAGGTGTTTTAAGATTTGGTTTTACTTCTCATTATCCTGTTCTGATTTGATTGGTAACAAATTAAATTGATTTTGGTTTTTTCCCAAGTCAAGTCTGGCTTTTGCCTGTGACCATAAGTGGTGAGTGATCCCTCCCTGTCCTTGTCTCGACCCATGAGCCTTTCGTTATATTTTGTGCTCCCCATCCCACCGGGGGCAGGGGGGGAATGAGTGAGAGGCCTCATTGTGCTTTGTTGCTGGCTGGACTTAAACCACAAGTGTGCACACTGTTAATTGTAATGTAAAATTGCCTTAACTTCTTCGGCTTTGCAAAGCCTAAGCATCTTGGGTTTGTTACACCAACCTGAACAACTTTGACTTTTCTTTTTTTTTCTTTATTATTTTTTTACCCTGCTGTACTGTGTCTGGCTGGGAAGGAGTTAATTTTATTCACAGCAGCACGTATGGTGATGTGTTTTAGATCAGGGACCAAAACTGTGCTAATAACACACTGATGTTTTAACTGTTGCTGAACAGCACTTACACAGGCTTTCTGTTTTTCATTCTGTCCCCCTTCAGGCAATAGGCTGGGAGTGGGCAAAAGGTTGGGAGGGGACACAGCTGGGACAGCTGACCCGAACTGACCAAGGAGATATTCTATAACATACAACATCATTCTCAGCAGTAAAATGGAGAGGGAGTCTTTCCAAGGTAGCCGTTGCTTGGAGACCGGCTGGGCATCAGTCTGCTGGTGAAAGGTGGTGAGTGATTGCCTTTGCATCACCTGTTGTTTCAATTGTGGAGGGTTTTTTCCCTTCACTTATTAGACTACCTTTATCATGACCCATGAGCTTTTCTCGCTTTTGTCCTTCCAATTCTCTTCCCCATCCCACTGCGGGGAGAACGAGTGAGCAGCTGGTGGGTGCTTAGTTGCTGGCCAGGGTCAAACCATCACACCTGGTGTTTATTCAGTACCATTCAACTGCTTGCCTCAAAGATCAGCTGCTGATTCTCACAAGGATTTTCATTTTCAGGACTCAGGGAATTATCTTCACGGATATCACAAAAATCTGATAGGATCATTTTTAACTGCTTTTTTTTTTTTTTTTTATAGTGTGAGATAAATATTTTACAGGATCTCACATCAGGTATAAATCACTGTAGCACTGATTCCAAACCGGTGAACTACTTCTGCCTAGGACTATTTTTTTAATTATTATTGGAACATGAGCACCGATTTTACACTAGTGTTGCCAACGCTTTCCGGAAAATATTTAAAATAAGTAAATAGTTAAATCGGTACATGAAAAACTCATCCTTCTACTTCTTTGAACAATATCTACAACTGACTTTCTTAGAATGCATGTCTGAAGAAATTATGTTTAAAGTATAGTTAGGAATGAGTAAATATTGCTAAGTATTTCTTAGAACTGTGTTCTCATTAGTATTCAGATCTGATGCTTAGAAGTACATTCTTATTAGCATTCAGACCTGATCAATTTGTTAATAAGATTGTAGGGAAGCAAAAAGAAAGTCCCAAAAGATAATGCTCAGCATATGACTTTTAAGTGACTCATTTGTTGTTTTAACATATCCAAGATCCAAGTAGAATCAATGCAATGGCTCTATAATATAAGTAGAAAATCTGTATATAGGTCCCATTGCTGACAGTATGCATTCATTTGAAAACCTGAATTAAGCTTTTAATATGGAACAACAGATAAAACACAGTCTGTTTTTACTGATGATGCCTTTCCTACTGTCTGAAAACTCGTCTCATCTTCAACACTATGAACTTAGGATTGGAAGGTTGTTCACTAGTTATTCACGTCATCCTGAAAGAAATCAGCTTCCATCAAGAAAGGAGTTGAGATATAAACTACCCAAAACAAAATTCTCAAATTTTACTTTGAGATCCTTGGAATTTCTCTTTACATTCCTCTCAGTGTAATTTCTATGTATCTGCATGTATACTGTTCCTACTAGTTTAGACTGTTAAAGCTTACTCAGTCACACCTGTATGAGCTGTTTCTTTAATGAAATATAGTGCCTAAGCGAAAAACTTAAGGTCAGAAGGGAGTTATTAAAGTAGAATTAAAAGAAGGATTTCACACACTGTTTGCAAGGCAGAGGATTCATCTACCAGACTTTTCTTTTCCTCTCTCTACAGACTTTTGCCTTTTAATCCTTCATAAAGATTATTTGATCGGAATTATATTAAAAAGCATAAGCATTTGTTCTAACAACATGCTTGTAACCATCATTGGAAAATGTATTAAAGCTGCTGTCAAGCTGGCTAACTGATGTGAAAAATCCTTCTTCGACTCAATGAGGTATGAGTTTCATCACAGTTTAGTTTTATGATGAAGGCTGAAGGAAGCATATAAAAATTAACAGGAGTCTTAGGAGAGAATAAGATAACCGGCTTGAAAAGATTTTAAGAAAAATAAATTTTAAATTTCCAGTAATACAGAAAAAGTTTTAAAGCTTAAAGCTGGTAGGTTAATGATGCTTAGCTACTTAAAAAAGCAGTGCATTTTAAAATAGCATCAGCAAGAGCATTCACATCATACAGTTTAAATTAGATTAAAAATCATCAATGCTGTGATGAAAACACATGTAGCATTAGAGGAGACAAAAACTAATAAGCAATAAAACTAGAATTAAACTGGAAAGCGATCTGGGTTTACTTTTGTTTTTTTAAAGACAAAATGTGAAAATGTGTAGGGAAGATAGTCTAGCCATGCAGTTGGGTAACAAGTTGTTGTGCCAGACTGTCATACTAAAACAGATCAATGATCCATCTACTCCAAAATACCATCTCAAACACTGATAAGTACTGCAAACTGCAGAGCTGGGATGCAATACAGCAAAGAACAATTAAGAAAAGAACTTTCTTGTTCACATCATCCATTTGATGATTTTTGCCCTGACATGCAAATCTTTATATTCTCTGAACTAACTGGGAAATGTTTGAAAGGAGACAGTGGATAGGTACACCATTAGCTGATACGGGCTAATGTGTTAGAAGCTTGGATCCAGTATTATATAGCTGAAGTGACATTTCTAAGTCACTCACGATATAAAGGAGCAAGACTAATAAGTGATGGACCTATAGCCCCCACTTTACACATGGCCTTAAATTTTAAGAAGTGTTAAGGATTTTATATTTTTCTAGTTGTGACAGGTTAAAATCACATAAAGACTTTCTTTTTGAGGTGCTTAACATTTTTGAAGATAAAACCTTCAAAAATAGTTTTAGCAAAAAAATAGTATTCTCTTTGGAAAAAATTAAAGGGGAATAAATCAGTCTGTCAACTGAAAAGACAAAAAAGAAGTCAGAAAACTTAAATTAAAGGTTCAGGATGCCAAAACAAATTTTATTATTTACCTGAAAGCACATAAACATGCAAAAATTTCACATGAATTGGAAAATAAATCCTGCAATTAACATATACTGCAGATATAAGCATTACACCCTAGTAAACTGCTTATTCTATACCTCTGATCCTCCTCCTTTTTTATAAAGTTCAAGCAATAAATCGGTTCTTTGGTATCAATATATATATAAGACAAGTCTCTAAAGACACAAATGAAAGCATTGACCAGTGTAAGATTTTGCAATCAAACCTTTACATCCCTAATTGGCTTTTCCAAGGTAAAGGTCTGTGCAGAGACCAGGGGAATAAGAACAGAGAAAGGATGGAAGGATTCACCCCATTAGGTCTGAGGAAAACAATAGGAATCCCTGTTACAAAAGAAAAGAAATAATGCACCTAGTAGACTGAAGAAACTGGAAGCCTTAAAAGAATTACTCTCTTAACAATGCCAAGATCAGTGTCTGCATATATCGTTTGCCATATTATCGACTGTCTTTATTGGAAATCGCCTCAGTGTCACACTGACGAGCTGGTACACAGTGAAGTTTGTGCCAGATTGTCCCCTTTCTCTTCACTCCATTTGCGACTTAACCCCAGAAAGCACTAGCTAAATATGCCTGCGAGTGACGACTGTTGATTAAAATCAGTTTTGTGTGAGGGAACGGGGTAAAGAATGTTTTTTCTTGCAAGTTCATCTTCAGTAATATCAGTTTTTATTTAAGACCCTTTCTATCTAGGCTTCTGGGTCTGTCTTCTACTTCACTACCAAATCAGGCAGCTATCATTGTAATGTTTCCGAAACCAGTTCCTGCCATATGTGAAACAGATTTTTTATGATACAGAGATAAAATGCCAGTCAATGAACTAAAATAGCATTGACCTGAAAATACAAACCAAAATTTTTAAAAGATAAATTATTCCTTTTTTCCAAGCAAACAATCTGAAAGTTCACATGGAGAAAAACATTGCAATATACTGGCTTTGAATTGTATTTCAAAGTGAAGTTTGGGGTTTTTTTAAACTGACATTTCTGAGCTAACTGCTTGTGGTAATCATCTTAAAAATTATGTCATGTCCCTGCAACACTAACATAATATGAATGAAAGATACGGTAAAGCCAATCTTTATCCAGCCTTTATGCAAATTTACAATCAGAATAGGAATTCTAATGTTTAAAAATTAAAGATATTGTTTAAAAATTAAAACATTTAAAGTCTTTCTTCTGATTATTTTAAAAAATCACAAGAAAACCAGAAAAATAGTTAGCAGTCTTTTCTTTTTGAATTCTAAAGATATTAGTATCACAAGTGATGTCACTTTCAGCAAGGTGATTCTGACCAGCAATTACCTGAGAAACTTCCCTTGTAATTTGTATTATATTTAAAACTTTTGGTTTCTTCACTGTAAACAGTATTTCTCATACATCAAACTTCTGGAAAAGCAAGTTAAAGAGAGCAACAGAGGTGCTTCTGAATCTGGTGTGAAATGAGAACTCAATGTTCAGATACAAGATTGGAAAAAGTTTAGGCTAGAACTCAAGGGTAAATCATGGTTCTGTGATGGAGTTTATAATTTGCAAACTTTAAAAATCAATATTATGGGTAACTAACATAAATTCAACAGTAGGCTGAGACCATAATTATCAGTAAGGCATTCCTGTGAAGTTTTTTGCTGAATTTGAACTAGTATCAGAATACTGTCTTTTTCAAGTTAATATTTGATTTGGAGGTAAAATAGGATGGGGTCAAATATTATCTGGAAAACCCCTCAGAACTCAGAGAGTTCAAATTTCCAGTGGTGTCCTCTGAGTCAGATCTAGTAGCATTTTTTAAGTTCCCTGAACAGAGAGCCCTAATGCCATTTGAGATTCCCTAGATTATCTCAAGCAGCCTCCTACTGACAGTCCAGAAGGGGATGCAGGTCATTCATAGGTTTTATGTCATACTTGCCAACTTCTTACAGATATCTTGGATACCCCAGGGCTTCTCAGATGCCACTAAGTGTTTTAGCATCTGGGGAACGAAGATGACCGTTATTGCTTTCCTCTCTGTAATCAGTTTTGAAAGAGGAAGCAAAACACATTTGAGCAATAAGCAGCTGTAGCAATCTAGAAGGCTTTTACCACTTTTTTTTTCCTTTCAGTTCAGACTTTATTCAATATTGTTATGTTAAAAATCTTGTTTAAGGGGAAAGAGGAACACACCTTATGTATAAAGCCAACAATTTATTGTTAATGTAGTGGCTATTTTAACAATCTAATGCAGGAAGCATTATTAGTTCAGGTCAAATTGTTACAGAAAAGGAAATAATACTTCTCTATAGAAAAAAATGTCTCAGTAATACAATTAAAACTGTTATAGACACATTTAGTTTTTATGCTTTTCCTGGTGTTATCCCTCCTCATGCTCCTCTGAGTCCTGGAGTCGGTTTCATTCCGGTGGTGGTGGAGGCAGTGTTACAGTGAGTTGTCAGCAGCAGGAGTCCTTCACTGGGAGGAATATGGCTGGTGTTCATGTTGAGGTTTTCTTCTTCCTCACTCTGGGATTCACTAAGAATATTTTTTATATGTTTGCTAAAATGATTTTACAATTTTCTTCATTGGCCTGTCGCTGTGCATTATATCTGAATATAATATCTATGATAGCTTTTAGGTATGTTACATACTCTTTTTTTTTTTTTTTCCTTTGTTACTCCTAAAACCAATTTTGTCCAGCTCCAGGTCTCCATTTCTATAACTGACCACAGGTGAGTTATTTACAGCCATGGGCTCTCTAGTGCCAGCCACTACTCCATCCCTTATCATCCCACTCCTGTGCCCTTCTGTGCTGCATCCCCACTTCTCAAGCGTTCTGCTATCAGACCAGGTCTGTATTTCTCTACTCTACATCATTATCTTAGAACCATAAATATCTCACTCTGCATAGAAAAACTACTTGTCATGACTATCTCTGTAAACCTATGATTGCACCATATAATGATAAGCAAAACAAATTAGCCATAACCATCTGATCAGAAAAAAAATGTTGTTACAGCAAAATCAAATAAAAACAAAGCTGCAGGCAGGTCAAGAAAAGTTCAGACAAAGCAGTCCTGATAAACCTCAGTCCTACGACCATGCAAACTTATTGCAAAGTCTGTGGCCTTTACTAGCTGTGGGTATATTTTATTATAGGCTACAGGATTACAGTACTTGCAGAGAAGGAAGTATTATATTGTGCATCAATATTAGACTCATGAAACTTCATCTAGTACAAATAAAATTCAAATTTTAATTTCTTTATTTTTAAAATATAGCAATAAATTTCACATTTATGACTGGACCTGAAATCATTCATCAAAGAGAAGCAAATATCCAGACTATGGAACCTAAAGCACCTGACCCGTCTTCTGAATCTGGGAAGTGAACAAACAACCAAAACTGCTGGTATCCTGGGCTGAGTCTGCCACCAGAACCGAGAATATTTTGAGATGGCTATTGTAGATGCCTTAGATGTGCTAATTTTGTTTGTTTGGTTTGTTGGTTGGTTTGTTTTGCCTCAGCTGTATGTAGGGAGTTAGTATCTGGCAGGTTGTGAAACCAGTCTCTATAGCTTACTTGAATCTAAGCACTGTAATATTTTTAAAGTTTAGATTGATTAAGTTCAGTAGAGATGCCATGTCAGGAGGTCAGAATATGGCTCAAAGTAGTGGTTTGCTTATTTCTGAGATATGTAAAGATCTTTCACATAAAAAATCTATGCATTTTTTTTTTCTCTCCTAATATGTGGTCATGTAATAGGAAATCTTGTGCTCGTTTGCCATTGTATTTTTGAGACCTTAAGCAACAAACAGAAAACAGTGTTGTGTTAAGACTACTGAATCTGTAATGGAGGGCACTGGACAGCTCAGGAGCAATTTCTTTATTGAATTTCCACGGAATGCTCTCAGGGAAAATGGCTTAGTAGATGTGGGATACATCTATCAAAGCTCACTGCTATGAAAGGGCAGCAGACATGATTTTGTGTTACTCTTGTCTACCTTTTTAATCCTCTTGTCACAAGTAAGTAATGAAATAAGTGTTTATTGAGCATTCCATTAACAGAAGGAATTCTGGCAAAACCTTGTATAAACATGTCAGAAGACAGATGACATGGTATCTCCAAACTTCTCCAGCTGTACCTACAATACAAAGCCTGAAGTAGACTTCAGCACAAGCTTACAATAGATAATTTTTGGCTCTGTTTAAGTTGATAAATATAGGCAGGCCAAGGATTAATCCCTGGCCCTGAAGACATCTGGAAGAAGCTTCTTTTAGGCCTGCATTGACTCACTGGATCAGATTTGTCTTGGAGAGATCTAGTTGGAGTAAACCAAACCTGAGCTATGTACCAACATAACAATTAAGCAGAGTGAACAATAGCACTTCACGTACTGCATGCTTGTGTGCCAGGGACTGGTTTTTGGCCCTAAGCCCGAGTAGCACGGCACGGCTTATAGACATAGACCTAGCTCTCCTACCATCCCAATCAGGCTAGCCAAAATGCATTGCCCATTGAGAATAGTCCTCAGTCCATGTAAATGACCAAATTGTGGTCAAGCACTGCTGTAGAGGGGTGGCTGGCACAGACTAAATGCTGGGATGTACTTTCCTAACACTTTAACACTGTATGTTTAACAACTGTGTGCCTGTACCTATGACATATGTCTTCTAACTTTCCTGGAATAGGTATAGCCTTGCAGATTCGATGCACGAGGTTTCTCCTTGCCTCTCTTTTATTTAGTAATATAGATGTACACTGAGATCCATGCACTTTTTGCCTGCATTGTTTTCTGTTGAATTGTTTGTAGCTTGGCTTAAGGTGTTTGCATTATGCTTAGAAAAAGACAAACTGACGTTCTGCTGCCTATGACTCAATTTTTACTGACCTAGCAGACTGCAAGACCGAGCACCTGGGTGCACATTAAGACAGTGAGTAAGCTGAGAATCTGCCTTCTAAAAGGGACCAGAGCTCATCCCTATGCCCTAAACAGAGCCCAAGCTTATAGATAAACAATACAGAAAGTAATCAAGCTTTAAACCTGCATGTGACTGACAGTATGACAAGCTTTCTGTGTTTAATCTTTGCTTAACACAGAAAAGTTTTCAACAGTGTGGTTATAATTGTAACATGAAGCCACCATGAGCAGAATACTCATTTGCTTCAAATGGATGACTGATGATCCAGTTGTGGTCTCTCCCCTTTCATAGATGTTTTCTGCATCGTAAAGGCACTGTGTGGCTTTTCAGACATCTGGTAATGGCTGATCATATTCGGGACAAGGGCAGCAGGACTTCTGTTTGGCCAGATTGCAACACAGCACTAAAACAGCAATGAAGAATCTTGCATTTTACTTGACTCTATTGAGTATTATCAGCCTCCTCCTTTCAGGAGCATTCAAGTATTAAATGAAAACCAGAGCCCATTTATGAATACATTGTTCCAGTTCTATATATGCTGTACAATTAAAGAGCTATTACACCAGTAACTGATTACCCAAAACGACTGCAGTCAACCGTAAGGGAACACACAAAACTGTATTCACCATTTGTTTAGTAATTTAAAAAATAATAATAAAATAAAAATAAGTCCAACCAAGTCTAAGGGTGAAGAGAAGGTCAAATTTCAGTGGATTTTATTGATTAGATTTTGTTTACTGCTATGGGGCACACTCTTATGAAGCATGCTATACAGAAAAAGAATTAAACCAAGCTAGAATGGCTCAGGGGCCTCCCAGGGCTTTTAAAGCAATGTTTTAAAAT
This sequence comes from Aquila chrysaetos chrysaetos, assembly GCF_900496995.4. Lineage (NCBI taxonomy): Eukaryota > Metazoa > Chordata > Aves > Accipitriformes > Accipitridae > Aquila > Aquila chrysaetos. The sequence goes on along the minus strand of NC_044017.1, from coordinate 26,545,234 downwards.
TATGTCTGGAAAGGGTAGCATGGGACTCAGCGTACACCTGTAGGCTGTGGCAAATTTAGGCCTAATAGCTCTAAAACATTGTAGGCAAGCCAGTGCAGATAATGAATGTGCATTCTGAACATGTGTTAGCAACAGATTTTCTAATGTATGGATAATGTAAATATATGTATGGTTAATAAAAAGAATAAAATTAAGAGGCTGAATATAACTATTAATTGCATATCAGATGACATGAAGTACCATCTGTCTGTTCAAGAGGAAAATATTTTCTCATTGTTATATTGGCTATGCTTGGAGAATTAAGGCTAAAACTTTCTTAGCATTTAAACAAAAAAGGCACCACTCCTCCACTGCCCCCAGGTACTTTTCTCGCAAACCTATAACAAATTGTAGTGGCTTAATAAACTGGGACTCTGTAAGCACTTTGAGAATCTCTGGTTTAGTGCCCAGTCTTAAATAAATTTAAAATTTTATTATTGACTTCTACCCGTTTGAGCACTAAATACAGATACAAATATTGCATCTAGTATAAACTAGAAAACGAGTTTTGTTCGTTACAAAATCACAAGACTGAATTTCAAAGGAGGGATGTTTTCACTAAGTACTAAACTGTATTTCTGTGAAAATTTGAGTCACTCTCTGAATTGTAAGTAATTTTGGGAGTTAATCCTCTCAGATTCAATGAAGCTTAAACACTTCTAACCATCTTCCATCAATATGGAGAATTCTGCTGGAAGAGTTTGGGTCTGGTTGGATTTGCTTGTTTGTTTGGTTTTGGTTTTGGTTTTTTTTTAAAATTTACCCATAGACGTAGAAAATGACACTTACTGAGTGTGCAAAAAATTCAGGGACTAGTCCAACCCTCAGCTAAGCCAATGAAAGTTTTGCTATTGCTTTCAGTAGCGCAGGATCAGGGATATTGCACTTAGTGTGCAATAGGAATTAAAGCAAGGTCTTAGCATTTCAATACAGGCTCCAGCTGTGAAAGGCATTGTGCCGGTTCACTGCATCCTTTAGGTCCCTTTACATGACTCTGAATAAAATGTACATTCATCTTTGTTGACCAGCAATTCCACATAAGACACTGAGAGTAGAAATGGATCTCTATTAAAAAGGGCACTGCTGATACAAAATTGTCTCTATTTCTGGCAGTTTTAATTAAAAGAAAGCAAAATTTTTGCTTCATGCCCTCAGAATTACTTTTAGCCATATAAGGTTGTATTACATTGTCAGAGTGTTCATGGGAAAACTGAAACGTACTGAAAAGCCTAAACTGCATATATTCTTACTATGCTAAAACAACACCCTGTTGTACAGTGGCATTCTGTTTTAACTGCAATGGGCTAAGGACATTGGCAGGATAAAGTTTGTAAGGAGATGTACCATCTTCCATTAGTCACCTGGAACTGCCAGAAAAATTAGACAGTTTTTTGGGCATGTAAACCCTACTTGCAAACCTTGTCCTGTCCTTGTTATAAAGAATAATTCATTCCGAAGGGCTCTAAAAATATATACACAGATGTGAAGACATTCTCTTAGTGGCTAAGAGATTACTGAAGCGTATTTTGATTCTTTAAGACCCCCAGTATGTTTGTACTTTTTCTTATGCTGCATACACATTAATTCCCACAGTGTATTCTTTCCAAGTACCTGGCTGCCTGATATTCAGAATTTTTTGTTGCAGGTAATTGAGCTAAATAAGAAAAAAAGAAAAAGAAAAAAAAAAAAAAGAAAAAGATTAGTCCATTTTCAAAGCACTAACTTGCTTGTTTTGACATAAGTACTTTGATAATTCACATCTTCAGAAAACTCCTGAAACTGGCACGAAGGTAACTAGAAGCAAAGAAAGAGAAGCCACTGGCAGGCAATCTGTAGAATGAAAAGGGTGAGAGAGAGTAAGCTGTAGAATTAACTCCTTTGCTCTACCTTTGTAACCTGCACTGTGGCTGAAATACAAATCATAGTTATTATTGGGTTTAATAGGTAATTCAAAGATTGTAATATATTACAAAATTTTCAGTGTTTTAGGAGAAATGTGATGTAAATGAAGGAGAATTTTTGGAGGAGGGGCAACAAGGTCTGTTCCCCAGTGGTGAAATACAATATCCAGTCTAGAAACATTCCATGGATTTATCTATAAGCAGTTGTGCCATTTCATTGATTTCAACAGGCTATACTTGAAACTGAGTAAGCACATTCTTTTTTTTTGAAGCTTGGCTCTATGTCAACCAGCTGAATAACCTTCCAGTAAAAAAAAAAAAAAAAAAAACAAAAACAAAACCAAACCAAAACAAAACAAAACAAAAAAAAAACAACAAAAAAAAACAACAAACCAAACCCAAAACCACAAAAGATTATTTAATATAAAACTCTTAATTTGAAACATCTCTTTTCATCTCTTTTCTGCAATTATGCTAAGGTAAGAAATTTCAGACCAATTGAAAACAAAAAGTTCAGTATTTAAGTGAGGTTGTAATTACCATTAATTACTGATATGACATAGAATCATACAATCACAGAATCATAGAATACCAGGTTGGAAGGGACCGGAAGGATCATCTTGTCCAGCCTTTCTTGGCAAAAACATGGTCTAGACAAGATGGCCCAGCACCCTGTCCAGCCGAATCTTAAGTGTCCAATGTTGGGGAATCCACCCCTTCCCTGGGGAGATTATCCCAATGTCTGATTGTCCTCATCGTGAAAAAATTTCCCTCTTGTGTCCAGTCAGAATCTCCCCAGGAATGACTTGTACCCATTACCCCTCACCTTTTCCATGTGACTCCTTGTAAAAAGGGAGTCTCCATCTTCTTTGTAGCCACACTTTAAACACTGGAACATGGTGATAAGGTCTCCCATCAGCCTTCTTTTCTCAAGGTTCAACAAATCCAGTCCTCTCAGCCTTTCCTCACATGGCAGGCTTCCCAGTCCTTTGATCATCTCTGTGGCCCTTCTCTGGACTGTCTCCAGCCTGTCCACAGCTTTTTTGCATAGTGGGGACCAAAACGGAACACAGTAGTCCAGGTGTGGCCTGACAAGCACTGTGTAGAGTGGGATAATGACTTCTTTATCTCTGCTGGTGATGCCCTTGTTGATGCAACCCAGTATCCTGTTAGTTTTCTTTGCCACAGCAGCACACTGATCACTCACATTGAGCTTGTTGTCCACCAGGACCCCCAGGTCCCTTTCCACAGAGCTGCTCCCCAGCCAGGTAGATCCCAGCCTGTGCTGCACTCCAGGATTATGTTTTCCCAGGCGCAAGACCTTATATTTGTATTTGTTGAACTTCACAAGGTTCTTGTTAGATACTCTTCCAGCCTATCCAGGTCTTCCTTCAGGGTGGCTCTGCTTTCCAAAGTGTCCACTTCCCCACTCAGTTTGGTACCATTGGCAAACTTCATCAGGGTGCATTTGATCCCATCATCCAGATCACTTATGAAGATATTAAACAGTCTTGGGCCCAATATCGATCCCTGGGGGACCCCGCTTGTGACAGGTTGCCAGTTTGAAAAGGAGCTATTTACCACCACCCTCTGGGTGCGGCGTGTCAGCCAGTTCCCCACCCACCGCACAGACCACTTGTCTAGACTGCAATGCATCAGTGTCTCTAGGAGGAGCTGTGGGAAACCGTATCGAAAGCCTTGGAGAAATCCGGGTAGAGAATGTCCACAACTCACCCCACATCAACTGAGCAGGTTACTTTGTTGTAGAAGGCGATCAGGTTTGTCAAGCACGATTTGACCTTGGTGAATCCATGCTGGCTTTTCCCAGTCACGTGCTTCATTTGACTTGTGATAGCCCCCAGGAGGATTCGTTCCATAACTTTCCCAGGGACTGAAGTAAGACTGATGGCCCTGTAATTTCCTGGATCCTCTTTTAAGCCCTTTGTGTAGATGGGGGTGACATTAGCCTTCTTTCAGTCTTCTGGGATGTCCCTTCATCTCCATGACTTCTCCAAGATTATGGAACGACGCAAGGATGTCAGCCAGCTCTCTTAACACCCTGGGGTGGGTATTGTCAGGGCCCATTGATCTGTAGAGGTCAAGCTCCTGTAATATTTCACAAATCAACTCTTCCTTCACTGACGCTGGGTCTGTGTTTACAACAACCTGGATTTTTGTTCCCAAAGCCTGGGACGCAACAGTGCTGGTAAAGACAGAGGTGGAGTGTTGAGAACCTCTGTCTTTTCAGCATTGTTGGTGACTAATTCACCTCTCCTGTTTAACAGCGCATCAGTATTTTCCTTCTGTTTCTGCTTGTTGTTTATGTACATGAAGAATCCTTTCTCGTAGCTTTTGACATCTCTGGCCAATTTCAATTTGAGCTGAGCTTTTGCTTTTCTAATTGTATCTCTGCATGGCCTGGCAATGCCCTTGTAGTTCTCAACGGGTACTCGTTGGCTTTTCCATCTCTGGTACGCTTCTCTTTTGGTTTTGAGCAGACGCAGAAGCTCGCAGTTAAGCCAAGGGGGGGTCTCTTGCTCTGCCTACTTGCCTTACCTTTAAAGGGGATGAACTGGTTTTGTGCTTCCAGGAGAGCGTTCTTGAAAAACTCCCAGCACTCGCTAGCTCCTTCAACCACCATGGAAGCTTCCCACGGAATTCCTCCCAACTGAGCTCTGAGTGAGCTGAAGTTTGCTCTTCTAAAATCTAAAGCTTTTTTCTCAGTACTACCCTTCAGCGTGCTCAGCAGGATCCCAAACTCCACGATATTGTGATCACTGCAGCCAAGACTATCGCTAAAAGAGGTATTACAAAGCAAGTTTTCTTGGTTTTTGAGTAGCAAGTCCAGCAGTGCCTCATTCCTGGTTGGCACATCTAACATTTGTATGAGGAAGCAGTCCTCTAAGCTTTCCAGGAACCTGATGGATGACATGTGAACTGCTGTATTTTCTTCCAACAAATGTCTGGGTAGTTGAAGTCACCCATAAGAACCAGGTTCTCTTGACCCAAAGCTTGCTTAAGTGACCCAAATATTGCTTCGTTGGCCTTATCGTCTTGGTTTGGAGGTCGGTAGCAGATGCCTACTGTAGGATCCCCCTTGGAGATGAACCCTCTGATCTTGACCCAGAGGCATTTGATAGGATTTCCACAATCGACATAGTTGACTTCTATATATTCAAGGTTCTCCTTAACATAGAGTGTGACTCCTCCTCCTCTTCTTCCCTGCCTGTCTTTACAAAACAGCCTATAACCATCCATTGTGGTTTAACCCCAGCTGGCAACTAAACACCACACAGCAGCTTGCTCACTCCTTCCCCCCAGTGGGATAGGGGAGAGAATCAGAAAAGAAAAAGTAAAATTCATGGGTTGAGATAAAGACAGTTTAATAGGATAGAAAAGGAAGGGAAAATAATAATAACAATAAATAATCTCCAAAACCCCACAATGCTGAAGAAAGCTTGTGTTTCCTTTTTGCTAGTTGGTGGAGACATAGCTGTTATTTTGTTGATCACGTCCATTGGGATCTGATGACATCCATCTTGCCATCCGATTCCCCAGAACTGGATTTCCTGTGCAGGTCCCTTGACCTTACTTTGTTTTATGGCAAAACCAGCTTTCAGAAGTATTTGGACTATTTTCTTCCCCTTCTGGAAAACTTCTTCTGTGTTACCCAACAAAATGATGTCACCAACGTATTGCAAGTGTTCTGGAGCTTCACCCTGTTCCAGTGCAGTCTGGATCAGTCCATGGCAAATGGTAGGTCTGTGTTTCCACCCCTGGGGCAGTCGATTCCAAGTGTGCTGGCTGCCCCTCCAAGTGAAAGCACACTGTGACCTGCACTTTGCCACCAAAAGGATTGAGAAAAATGCATTAGTGATTATCAGTTGTGGCATACCACTTGGCTGCCTTTGGCTCCAGTCATCTGAGTTGTTCCACCATGTTTCAGTTATTCCTGTGATATCATAACTTGCTGACTGGGCACAGAGCTCCAGTTCCTCTTGTTTCCTCCCGAGGCTGTGTACATTGGTATACATGCACTCGAGGTGGTTGGTCTTCTGGTTCTCATCTTGGGAGGCAGCTAAGGAACATTTGTTGCTGCTCTGGTTGGCCTAGCTTATTTCCCAGTTGGATGCAATGGTGTGAACATTGCCATTTTGGACCCCACCCCCCAAGTCCTTCAGTTTAAAGCCCGCCTCACCAAGTTGGCCAGACTGCTGCCAAAGATTCCCTTGCCTTTTCCAGACAGGTGGATCCCATCCTGCCCTAACAGGCTATAGTCATGGAAGAATGTCCTGTTGTCATAAAAGCCAAAACCTTCACGACAGCACCATCTACAAAGCCAGAAGTTTATTTGCATTATACATCCATTTCTGGCTGCACCCTTTCCTCTAACTGCTAAAATGGAAGAAAAATTTACTTGGGCACCAATACTTTTCACTTGCACCCCAAGGCTTTGCAGTCTTCCTTGATTCTGCCCAGGTTCTGGCTTGCGGTGTCATTTGTGCCCCCATGGAAAAGTAGCAATGGATAGCAGTCTGTGCTTTTGACAAGTTGCGGCACGCTCTCAGCAACATCTCAGATCTTAGCTCCCAGAAGGCAGCATACCTCTCGTGACGCTCTGTCTGTCTGGCAGATGGGTGCCTCAGTGCACCTTAACAGAGAGTCACCCACTATGAGCACTCGTCATTTCTGGTCCAGTTTCTCCTTGCAGACCTTGCTCGTGGGTGTCTACAGCTGTTAAAGCTTCATACCTGGTTTTGGTTGTAATGCTGGAGGGTGGGGACTGAAGCAGAGTCCTGCTTTTGGGGGTCACCAGGGTCCAAGGTGCCTCACTATCTGCGGTATCCACCACAGGAGCATGGTTCTGAAACCACTTATCTATCTCCATCTCAGCCCCAATAATACTGTGCAGTTTTTTGAATGTTTCCTGCAACTCACCCGCATGACACAACAGATCATCAACCCTTGCACAACTTTTGCAAGCACTTACCTCATCTCCAAGAGAAGGGTGTGGGCACTCATTGTAACCTACTATCTGTACTGAAGCCTCCTTCCTTACCAGTTCTGTCTGGGTGGAATTGTCAGCCATCTCAGGGGCTTTCTCTGTAGAAACACTGTTTTTAGCTCTGAGGTGAGCGCTCAGCAGAGACCTAGAGCACTTCCCTGGGTTGTGGGCCTACAAGCAGGGTGCATGGCCCTCCTCGCTCGCTCTTCTGCATGAACTGCTACACAAAGCACGGCGCTCTCTCCATCCCTGTTTGCAGGCCCGTCAAATCTCCCGTGTTTGCTCCTGGTGATGCCCAAGGCACGTCAGCCTCTCTCGTGAGAGCTGGCAGCTCCTGGCGTGGCTATCATCTGCTCTTCCTTGGGTTTCCCTGGCTCCGGGAACCTCCCTGTGCACCTCCATCTAGCGCTCAGCCACAGGACTAAGGGCTGTTCTATTTAAATGGGAGAATCGCACTTTGTACCTATATAAAGAGAAAGACTTATTTTTAAAATGCTGACATTAGAAGGCTTGCAAAAAACATTACCATATTTTAGGAATATTACACATTAATAATGTCCAAAGGTTGTAAGCTTCCTTTTTGAAAGTAATTCCCACTACCTCAAATAAATCCAAGTGAAAAAAGAACATGACATGAACAGTAAAAAAAAAAAAAAAAAAAATGTGGAAAAAATAATATTTCTCAGACTTTTAATGTCCCCTCTCCCCAAATCTCAACAACATCAGTATAACTGTAAAGGTTTAACACGAGATGAAAAACTGAGGCTGTCTTGCAGGTGTGAAGAAATATTTTTCAGAGGTAAGAGAAAAGTATATTTCATTTCAACTTTTTTAATAAATATAATCTTCTCTATGGTAGTAAAGTATTCTTTTTACTATACTATATTTTGGATATGAAATACAAAAAGTTATAGGAGATGATCCTTGACCTTCAATTTTTTATTGAAGGGGAATGAAGTAACAGGATGAAATGACTCACCTGAGTTCATAAGGTCACAACAACTGTGACAATGTATTACATATTGCATTGCAATATACCTGTATTGACAGGACTGGACCTTTAAATAGTTGCTAGCTTACTATCCAACAACAATTGTGTATATAATATGCAGGTACAAATGTGCATATAAGAAACATATATAGATGGACAAATAATGTCATGTGTGGTTGTATTTAAACTTATTCACCTTGAATTTGGGATTAGGATAGAATAAGAAATGTTTTGAAATACACTATATATTTTGTATGTGTCTCATAAACTAATGGAGACCTATTTAAAGACTGTTTTAGACATCTGAAATATTTTAGTGGAGCAGTTTTTCTTTTTTTTCCTACCAGTTAAGCCAGGTGCCACAGTCTCTGTGAACCCAGATGTCCACAGCTGAGAAGGAGCTGTAAAGTTTCTGATCATGTGCTAAAACAGTGACTATGTGCATTAAAAAGCCAAGTCTTTAATACAAGGACAGTCGTATTACTTCATAGATATACAGCATATATAAATAAATGTCATGTATTGATGGAGTAAAATCTGGGTTTTTTTTCAGTGTAATAACTAAACACACACATTAATGAGCAACATTTTATTAAGTCAAGGTCATTACCTATCTGTTTTGATGGTAAGATATTTGGCCAGTTTACTTTGTAGTGCTCTCACAGCAGTTCTGCCTGAAGAAATAAATCCTCATTTGCCAGCGTACATATGTATGTATATGTTGATTATATATGGGAACATATATGTGTTTATAAACCTCTGTGTGTGTATATATATATCTCTATGCATTTGTAAACTTCTATATACATATGTATATGTATATATATGTAAGCAGAAGTTCATAAATACCTAGATTCATATACATATACATACATAACACATTACAAATATTTAAATATTCTAGATCTACAATGTACATAATCTTTCAGAATATGTGAGATTGCTCTGTGGTTCATGTAAAAATTGTTGTTGGTCTTAGTCTATTATGTACTGGAGCAGTGTCCATAACTTACACACTCAAAAAACAACGATATTGACACCCTTGTTAGTAGTCTCATAAAAAAAAAATACTTGTTCGAAAAGAATTACAAACTGAATCCAGCCTGCGTAACCTTAGGCCACTGAGACATGAGCCTGGGGCACTTACCTGTCATGTATCCCTTTACACCTCTAAATCCCCACAGTAACAGACCATCTGCACCCGTAATCAGATGGCCAGACTTTAGAGCAATACACCTTGTTTATAAAGGGCAATTCTAATTTACAACCAACTCTATTTTGGGAGGTACTCTGGGAGCAAACCTCTGATGCTTTCAGATCAGCCATCTGTCTCCACTCTTGCCAAGTTACCTCTAGGTTATGCTCTTTCCCCTTTTCAGCATATTATCCTGTCTGTTGCACACTCACATAGAGGAAAGATCAAGAGAAAGAGCATTTGAGCAGGTAAGACAAGGAAGAACAGTCCTAAAATATATGTTTACATACTCTTCTAAGTAGATATGGTTTCAACGGTGGGATGAGGCAGCTTTAGGCACTTTCTGCTATGGAATTTGCTGCTTCTTGTGGCCCTGATTTTCAAGGGGAGAAAGGGGTGGTACAGGAACAGGCCCTTCGTACAGCCTAAAAGCATTAGCACTACCCACCTAGGTCTGTGCTGCGGGGCTCCCAGGGGCTGGAACGTCCCTGTGTAGCCCAAACCTTCTGCACCACCCGCAAGCAGCTCTCCAGAAGCAATGAGCTCTCTTCCCTTGCAAGCTGCAGCTACATTCGCTTCTTTAAGAATGGTCTACCAGATAAGTTCGATGCCGGCTTTACCAGTTGGCAAAGTGGCTTATCCTGAAGATGAAATCGGTTTACAGCAAGCTAATTGGTACACAGCAGTGTAGTCATTAGGTAAATCCAGAATTTTGAAGGACACTTGTGCTTCCTTAAAGGTGTTCACCTGTAAAGTGCCCCAGCCACGGCAGGCTGCTCATTGTGGGCTGATGTGTCGCAGAGGTGCAGCAAGTTTTGAACAGAAAACACAGGCTAAATTACTTCCTGGAAGAAGCCAAAGTGGGACCAAAATTTCAGCAAATCTCCAAACAGCATGTCATTTCACTGCTCTAAGCATATATCCCATCCACCAGTGAGAGCGGCCACAAGCACCAGAATCTCTGCTGCACTAGAAAGGATGTTAACACTCATGTTTTTGGCAAGAAAAACAGGACGGCAGGAATAAAAAATAGAGGTTTAGGGAAAAGATAGCTAGATCAAGTATTTTGTTATTTGCAGAGGCATGAAAATTTTTTTGCTGCCTTCCTTCAGCAGACTGATAGACCGTGACCATTGTAAAACTAGCTCCAATGCAGTCCACACAGCTACGCTGAAAATCTATCAGTCTCCAGAGTAGCACAGTTAGCAAATTTCGTGTTTGCTAAATTCACATTTGTATCAGTTGCATAATGTAACAACCTAAGGAAAAAAAAAAAAAAAAGAAAAAAAAGTTGAAAAATACCTTTAAGAACAGCTACAGTGAGTGGATATAGCAGGCTGAATGCTATTGATAGAATGTTGTAAAAATAGAAGTTGGCATAATCACATCAGCTCTGGGAGTATCTATCATTTTTGTTTAAATAGCCACTAAATCTCTATAGAGGAACTCTGTGAAATGGTACCAGGGCAACATAAAATTTATTTTGAATAAAATACTATAAGTCTTTTTGAGGAAACACCTAAATATTTATAGTAATGTTATTATTCACTAGGTACGTGAAATATTCAGATGAGCTTGGTTTTGCTTCACACAATCCCTGCATCATCCAATTCCTGCATCAGTTTCAAACACTGTCTTTACTATAGTGTCAGGGTATGCTGAAAAGACTACCAGCTTAATTGCTCTTTCAGCATCAGTCTGGCATTGTTTTCTTGAGAAACCTGCCTAGTCCTGGTATAACTAAGGCCTCATGAATTCATACCCTTTATATCAACATTACTACTTTGATTACGGGTGTGACTTTCTAATGGTGTTATAGAAATATAACTTGCAATGAAGACAAAAGCAATGTTGATATAGCTTATTTTTGGATAAGGAAATAGATGTTCATTCTAGAAAAAACTGCACAGCTGGATGCAGTTACTAGATTTTCTATCTCCCTCCCAGATTCCACCTCACACCTACCTATTGAAACCACTTGTGGATTAGTATTGCTCTGGTCTACTTCTGTCTAAATGAAATGGGTTAGCAAAGGGCTGTTATTTAAATGGTTCACACCTGCGGACAGCTATCCTGGACACACCTCCACTGCTGGGAGATTTCACCACCCACCATAGCTTGCTATTTATTGGCATTTCTCAACCACACTTGATTTAGAACTGTTAAAATGTTCCCAAATCTTAGTAAAAAAAAAAAAAAAAAGTGAAGTCAGACGTGGTATTTAAAATGCTTGAGCTGGTCTGACCAGGCAAGGAATACATTCTTCATTATTTTCAGCAGCTAAAGCTCAGACACCTCCCACTTTCCGTCATAAAATTTCAATTCCTTTAACAAGAGTTAATAAAAACAAGTTTGGGGTTTTTTTTTTCTTTTAAAATAATTTTAAAAGAATAGAGCTTTTTTATTTACTATCATTTATCTCTTTTTTAAACATTCAGGAAAAAAATGAGATTTTGCTGTAAGGATATTTCAAGGAAGTGGGAACTTACATTAAAATATGCTCCTTAAAGCAATAAATAGCTATGAAAAGTTGCATTTACTTATAAGTAAATGAGTAGAACATTCCTGGTCAACCCACTTTCATTCTGTTAAGAACCTGGATAGAGTTCATATGACTGCTGAAGGGGATATATTTGCAGAATGAGAGTAAAGAAAGTCAGGGCTTTTTGTGAAATATTGATGCAATTCATGTCTCAAACTGTTTCTGAATGCCACGATATAATTCTCTGAACTGTCATTTTTTTGGTATCAGTGAACCAGTTGAGTCAGAAATGAGACTTCTCTAACCTTTGTCTACTTTTAGTGTCACATTCTGTTTAAATCTTTCTGAGGTGTTTAAACACTTAGATAAATATGATTTCTCTTCCATTTTCAGGAAGCTCGAATTGGAAGTGCCAAAATATTATGATATAAGTTGTTCTTCAGGGACTTTGGCCTAAAAGTGCTATTGGCAAAGTAGAAAATATCTGAAAATCTGTTTTCATGTAATTTTCTCTCCCATTTCAGTGGTCAGAGATTCGGGAATTCAAATACTTCAGATACATTTCATATCACTATTTAAATTTTAGTATTTTTAGAACCTTAGTTAAATAATGTTTTTGAGGTACAGGACCCTACGTTTGAACAACACCTTGTAGAAATATCCTGGACTATCACATTTCCATCAATTATTACACAGTGTCAAGTATTAGTCTAGTTCTTATTGGTTTAGATTGTATTCATCTCTTCTTTGCAGCCAGGACTGAGGTTCAGATGTATATTTCATGTTGAAGCAAAACTCTTATTGCCTGTATATCATAATAGGCTATACACAGTGAAAGGAAAAGCAGCTAGCTAATTGATTCCAAAGTCACTTATCAGCATACGAAACGCTGGGGCCTGTTTCCACATTTGTTCTTTTCAGCCATAGATTAAAATAATAGATGGAATGCTGATTTTGTGAGAGTTTCTGTATTGATTACTGATGCAACGCATATCTGTTATGATTATCTATCTACCGATATTTGTGTATAAAAAAAAAAACAACAAAAAAAGATACACATACAAGTATATATAATTAAGGTATCCAATGTAATAACTGTTTCTGCTTTTTCCCTTCTTTTTCAATTTTCTCCTTATTTCATTAGACAAATATTCTATCATACAAGAGCACATCATCCAATATGCATTGCACAGTTCAAGTGCCACATGTAAGTTAGTAATCTACATGCAAAAGTTGACAAAGTGCCAAGTATTATCACCTGCTATGATAAATAATGACTGTACAAGTGTTTGTCCCTGAATCGTAAACTCTTGCTGTCATATTTGATATTGAAAAAGCTGGAAAGTTGCAGTTTATGAGAAGCAATGTGGCATATGTATAGAGAATATACATCCTGTATCCTTTGATTTATTAATTAGAAAATTTGGTTGTTTTTTTTTTTTTTTCCATGAATTGCAATTTTGTCAAACCTTTAGGATCTGAAGCAATGATTCATGACCCTGAAATCTTTAGATTAGCTCTATCTTCAGATATCTAAAATATTGAATACAGGAATTTGCCTGCTTTTATGTGAACCTTTAGAAATGAAGTTATCATCTAATAATAGAACTAACAGCATTTCTTTATGATTTTTAAGAGAATGTTGATATACATTATTCTTGTGAGGCTGTAAAAACACCATTGAATTTGAGTGAAGAGAAAAAAAAAAAGCTTACTTCATTCTGGAAGCTGACCAGGGTGGGATTTGAAACATAAAGAGTCCACTGTCCATCTCCCCCCTTGCTTCCTGAATAAAAGCAACAGGAATCATCTATGTGTTAGGTCAAGGAAATAAGAAATCAGTCAGATTTACACTATAGGCACTGAATTCGGACTTTACAGGCATCTCTCTGACTACAGAAGGAGCCAGCTAACAGCCATTGCATGCACAGGCTGAATTGCTCATTGACTTAAGCCAATGTGAGAGGCTGAATGCTTTACCTTGCCAACAACTGTAGGTCTGTTTGTTGCTTGTATCCATAGCTTTCATCATTTTAAGCAACTTACTTCCATTCCCTGGAAAAGCCCAAACTTTTTTTCTCTTGTTAAAATGCATATTAGTTTAGCAATACAGCCTGAGCCTCTCCTGAACATGTGTAACCTGCGATTTTCCAAGTTTTGCAGCTTAGCTGAATTCCACAGAGCTTTCTCGGAGATGGCAAAAGGGGATATTCCAGAGAGCAGGGCAAGCACACTGCCAAATTTAAAATTGTTTCTCCGAGGCATGGACAAGCTACAGCTTTCTGCCAAATGACTGTATGATTAACACAAAGCAAGCAATGTATTTTTTCTCTAGACTCATACTGAAATTTATCCTTTTCTGTCTGTCAAAACACAAACCCAAACAACTGAAAATAGTCTCAGACAGACATGTGAAAAATATGTCAGGAAAAAAGTCTTAAATGTTTGGCCAAATTTTATAGAAGGTCCTAAAAATAAAGACTTACAAAATCTTAAATAATGTGAGTATAGACAGTTCTGTCATCCATCTCCTTCTTATCCTCAAAATTTGAATTTTAGTGGGACCATTTTTTTTTTTTCTTTCTCAAAATTATTAGAATGCTCATTTAGTGAAAGGAGCAAGGTGAGGAAGAAATAGAACATAGAAAAATATGTAATTTTTTTGCATTATCACAGATAATAGAAAGAAGGCAACATATTATGACAAAGTTTTCATCTCATCACAGCCATGTTCACATGTGAATGTGTCCATTCCTGTTAGATATTCTGAATGATCAAAATTTTTAAAAAGGAAATAAATGTCCCTGTAAATTGGCATCTCATGTTTATGCTTAATCTGAAGTTTCTTCATATACTTTATCTAATATTAAATATCTAACATTGCAAAGAAAATGTGATTCATTTCCATCAAAGAATGACTTTTTCATTTGGAACTATTAATTTAAAAGCAGAGTAGCCCTGATATAGGGGAATAAATCTCTGCTTTGTTAAAAAAAGAAGAAAAAAAAAAGAGAAAAAAATAAACAAAAAAGAAACTCAGATCCTGCTATTAAGGAGCTAAGGAAAAAAACAGACTGAAAGTACTTAGAGTTTGTAAAAGATATCCTTTCTCCCATTCTTTTGTGATTTATTTCCCATAAGCTGTGTTCAGGTACAATACAATTTTTGCTATTGTTTTAATAAATCAGAACTATCATTTCATGTCAACTCTGATTTACCAAAACTCACAAACTCTTCAGGTTTGAACCTAATGACTATGTTCCTATCAGTAAAATAAATAGAACCAGGACACAGATTTAAACCCTGAGCATTTTCTTTGCTCTTTAATAGTGAGCTCTTGCCTCTGGCATTGTTTTGGCTTGTGTGAACTAGCACTCTTCCAGGTAATGTTTAGGCCATTGATGGTTCCCAGCAGGCAGGATGGAAAAAGCCACTGTATTCTGGTGAGAAAGACAGCTGTGACGTGCCAGTAATCCTTAATGCTGGAGAATGAGCCTATTTTATTTAATAATACAGATGTACCTAGTGAAACTCTGGATGCTCACAGTAACTCTGGCTCTAGTACCTTACCATCCTGGATGTAAATCTAAGAGCTGACTAGCTCTTATTTCTAACTCTACCAGAAATACTGTGGAGGTCATAAGTTTTACTGAACACTCATGTCCTTATGGGTCCTTAGCTTTCCCATATGCAGTTTTCTTGGGACTTAAGGAACCAAAGAGCCAAGAAGTACCCATAAACATAGCATTTCCCATAATACACTCTCACTTTTTCTACAAAGAAGCCCCAAGCAGTCGGTGTTCATGAGTGTGTAGCGGTAAACTACCCCCTTAATTACACACTAGTGTCCTGCTGTACCTCTAGGGCCTCCACAGAAACCATCTGGAGCAGTTGTGTGTGGCCTTCAGTCGTGCCTAGGCTCTTGCTTCTTATTTCGTGGTTTGAATTAAAAGCAAGCCACAGAGCTCAGAGATGACTGAGTGATCTCTTGGAAGAATCAACTGGATGTATCCAAAGTTTTTGGTATTTAATAGGGTATAAATAAATAGCTTTAAACCTAATCATTAAAACTTACTGAAATAGTTAAGTTCATTAGTTGGTATCGGCAACATCAAATGAACAAAAATTTGGGTTGTGGTACATTTGCAAGGTTGTAATCAATGGAAATAATAATTAAAAAAAAAACCTCAAATGGTAATACTTAGCTTTTTGAAGCAGTTATAAATGTGTTTTTAAAATAAACCAATATTTGGAAACTAGTGGTGACTTAACTTTGTCTACATCCATTGTTCAATAATATATTTAAGTAAGTCTTACTGTACAGTATGTAAATAGAATTGTAATATGCGTGGTACTATATTTTTCTGTTTGATTGTAGTACTCATAATCTGTACCTTTGGGAAACAATACCTTTAATATCAGTCAGGACCATAACTTTACAAGCTGTAAAAAAAACCCAAATCATAGTCAATTTATTCCTAGGAGAGTCACCATAAAAACCAAACAAGGCTTTTTTAATGTTTTCCCCCCTGTCTTTTTGCTGCTAGCTGACTCTACAGATATCACATATATTGTTTTCATTTCTGTACATTGTAACCCACCTGAGAGTTCATAAAACATGTGCATGTTCCTTGTAATTCAGCAAACTCAGTAAATGGTAGAAATATATTAAGTTTGCACATCCCTAGTAGAACTATTAGGGAATAAGAAACAATGACCCGTACAAGAAGTCAGAATTCAATAGGGATATAAAGTAGATTGATCATAGTAAAAGAAACCTACCAGAAGAAAATAATACAGTATTCAACTTTTTCAGGTCCCAAGGTAGCTGCCTAGGCAGTTGAAACCACAACCACAGCTACTTTTTATTATTATTATTATTATTTAAATACATATTTAAATAAACTTTGTGACAGAAATTTTTTCTCATGGACAGTAAGAGTTGCAACAAACTTTTTTCCAAGTATCTGCTAGTGGCTAAACAAATGCCATATGAAACGAAAATCATTTCATTTGTGAGATGAATTTTGGAGTTACCCAAGTCTCTATGTGAGGAATATAGACATAGGAAAATATTCTCCTAATTTACATGCCTCTGTCAGGTGCATAAAGTTAGCTGAAATGGACTTGGGCTATAATGGCACTTTGTCTTTTTCCAGCTGAGGCTGAAAAGAGATAGATCAACATTAGGGACATTTCATTTTTTCCCCAATGTGTAGCGGAGTAAACAGCCATTGCCATGGCATAAAATCTGATCCCTTCCTGCAGTACATATAGATTCTTTAATTATCTGGCTCTTTGTTCTGTGCTTAGTTCTACATGGAAGATCTTTCAATATATGAAAAAATATTTAAAATTTATAACAACATTTTCTTCCCTACTATATTCTTCTATTAAAAAATAATTCTGACAAGATTTTCGTATAACCCTGTGACCAGTGATTCTTCCTGTGATTCTAGGCCTTTAAAGGTATCTAGCTAGAAGGAAACACTAGCTGTGTGGATGTAGGTGATGATTAGATGAGCTGAAGCTCAGTCTGTGAAGTCTAATCTTAGATTTTATATCCAGAAAATTCACTGACTAGCACTAATTTTCAGAAGAGCTAAATTCCAAGCAGCCCCGAATGAATTTGGTGGATAATGTTTGATAGTATTGAAGCACCATTAAAAACAATTAAATATGACATTAATGTTTTAACACCACAGAGAATTACTGTCCCTGCACACATACACACACTCACACAAAATCCAAACCAAAAAAACAACAACCGAAACAAACCATCCAACCAATCAAGCAAACAAAAAAATTCTGTGGTATTAGACTGAGTTAGGTACTTAATAAATAGTCTGAAGCTATTCTGCACAAGATGCACTAATATATCCCAATTTTCTGTCCATCATTGCTGATATATGCCCATATCTGTTTAAGTACATTAAATTAGTCATCAATAGTAACTTGAAGAACTTATTAAGATCCAGGTGTTTAATCATCATTTTGGCTTATAAGATTTTTGAAACCTTGAGATAAAAATACTCAGCCTGTCAGCATACTGATAAATACTTAACTTATTTACTGCCTTTTCCAAATCACTTCAGGAAGGAGTAAACATCATTATATCCTTTGAGAAGCGAGGTAGAATGACTGGCTGAACAACAACCAACAAGTGAGAATCCAGTGTCTCCCAAAACAAATGTAGTACTTTCAATCTAGAAAATTACAGCAATGCTGTTCCCATTTGCCTAGAAGGAGTTCCTCGTTATGTGCAAATTAAAATTTGGTCCAGTAATTATGGTCCACAAGTGAGTTGGATAGGAAGTATAAAGTTTGGTTTATTCACTGCCTTTGCCCAGGTTTATCCCCTAGTCCTGGGATTCTATCACCTGGGTACCACCAGAGACATCTGTGCTGTTGAATAAAGGAGAGTCATGAAGCAAGCTTGACCCCTTAAGTCCACACTACTTGTCACCTCAGTGTGTAAGTCTATTTGGGACTGCTCCAACTTACATTCTTTAAGATACTATCTGGACATTGTTAGGGAATAGTTTACTTCCTAAAACTCTCCAAAAGGCAGTGTGGTGAACACTACACCATGTTTGGAACCCTGCAACCTCTGCAATGATCAGATGCTCCTTCAGAAGACAATCTTTGCGGCCTCAATCATCCCATGTTCTTTCATGTGCATCCCAGGGCATGTAGCACGCATTTCCAATTTTATTCTGCCACTGTTGAGGGGAACAAGATAATGCAAACTTTTTATTTCAGACATAAAGAGCCAACAAAATAGCATAAACAACTAGGACATAGGGAAATCCCATTAGAACACCTAGGGCGAAAAGATAAGGCAAATCCATTTTAGGAAGGGCTTAATCAATGTGTCAAGGATTGGACCCTCGTCTTTTATTTAACAACATACACATAGCCAAAGTCTCCTAAACCAAAAATTTTGATCACAGAGACACTAATGAAGATACAAAGGAGAGTTTAACTCCCTTACTTGGATGACTAACATAAATTAAGATTTTTTCAAATGTGAATAATCCTGCATTACTCATTTCGTTACCAAGTTTATAATGGACAACTGTGCTTAAAGAAAAACTACTGCAGTTTAACAAAAGCCTAGCAAAAACTATCCTATGTAATTATCTTGTTATATACTTACTTTATATGGAGAAGAAGGACACTTCCTCTCTTCTTAATGACTGTTTTGTATAACAAATATTTGTCAAGGGAAAAGAATGGTAATACTTTTGCTATCCTCCCATTTAGTGTTTAACACCTACAGAATCATGTTTTGCATCTTGTCTCAAAGACAGTATGAAGGTCTTAGCTGCCCCTTTCACTAGATTTGAAATTTTACACTGACCCTCTAAATGCCTTGTCAGCTAATCTGTAGGGTATTGGACTGTCATGGGCCTAAAGGAATAATCGATTTCAAGAATGAATTACTTAGGAGATGAAGAGTGCAGGCCGAAAAATTCAGTGGTTTGCTGCACTACCATACCAAAGGCCTGATACTGTAGTGTACAATGAGGAACTCGGTCTTTATTCTTCATTTTTCTGCAATTATGTGACTTATTGTCTGTATCCTGCCATTTAGATTGTTGGGGTTTTTTGGTCCACTTGTCAAACCCTTAGGATAAAATATTATTTTACAGACATATACAAGCACATCTATAAAGTCCTTTGAAGATTCATATATCATGGGAGCTTAAAATAAAGCAGCCTGTATCTTCTCTTGGGTGAGGACAGATGAAGTTGACATTATAGTGGGTGCTTGCTATAGGCCATCTGACCATGAAGACCAGGTGGATAAGGCCCTCTGCAGACAGACAGGAGCAGCCTCACCTTCACAGGCCCTGGTCCTCATGGGGGACTTCAGCCACCCCAATATCTGCTGGAGGGACAGCACAACAGGACATAAGCAATCCAGGAGGTTCCTAGAGTGCACTGATGAGAAATTCCTCTCTTCAAAGGTCTGCTTCGAAGAGTCACAAGAGATAAGGCCCTGGAAGGAAGAGTGGCCCAAGAAAGTTGGTTGATATTCAAGGATCACGCACTCCATGCTTAAGAGTGGTCCATCCCAACAAATGTGAAGTCAGGCAAAAATGCCAGAAGGCCTGTGTGGATGAACAAGGAGCTCCTGGCCAAACTCAAACACAAAAGGAAGCATACAGAAGGTGGAAGCAAGGATGGGTAACTTGGGAGGAATACAGAAACATTGTTCCAGAATCCAGGGATGAAAAGCTAAAGTCCAAATGGAATAGACTCTGTCCAGGGATGTCAAAAACAACAAGAAGGGCTTCTCTAAGTGCATAGGTGACAAAAGGAGGACTAGGGAAAATGTGAGATGGGGGACCTGGTTACATAGGACATGGAAAAGGCTGAGGTACTGAATGCCTTGTTTGCCTCAGTCTTTACTAGCAAGACCAGCCTTCAGGAAACCCAAGCCCCAGAGGCCAGATGGAAATGTGGAGTAAGGAAGACATACCTTTGGTGGAATAGGATCAGGTTAGAGAATACCTAAGCAAACTGGACTTCCATAAGTCTATGGGCCGTGATCGGATGCACCCATGAGTACTGAGGGAGCTGCCTGATGTCATTACAATGCCACTCACAATATTCTTTGAACAAACATGTTGACTGAGAGAGGTGCCTGAGGAGTGGAGGAAAGTGTGTCACTCCTATCTTCAAAAATGGCAAGAAGGAGGACCCAGGGAACTACAGACCAGTCAGACCCACCTTGGTCCCTAAGAACATGATGGAACAACTAATCCTGGAAAACAATTACAGGTACGTGAAGGACTAGAAAGTGATCAGTAGTCAGCATAGATTCACAAAGGGGAAGCCATGCTTGACTAACTTGATAAACTTCTATGATTAAACGACTGGCTTGGTAGAAGAGGCAAGAGCAGTGAATATTGTCTACCTTGAGTTCAGGAAGACTTTTAACAGTATGTCCCATAAAATCCTCATAGAGAAGCTTATGAAGTATGGGCTAGATGAGCAGTTAGTGAGGTGGACTGAAAACTGGCTGAATGGCCAGGCCCAGAGGGTGGTGGTCAGTGGTACAAAGTCTGGTTACAGATCAATAACTAGCCATGTACACATGGGTCTATACTGGGTCCAGCTCTGTTTATCATCTTCATGAATGATCAGGATGATGGGGCAAAGTGTACCCTCAGCAGGTTTGCAGATGACACCAAACTGGGAGGAGAGGCTGATACACCAGAGTGTTGTGTTACCATCCAGAGACAACTTGACAAGCTGGAGAAGTTGGCTGGCTGGGAACTCATGAAGCTCAACAGGGGGAAGTGCACCGTCCTGCAGCTGGGGAGGAACAACCTCATGTATATGCTGGCCGTTACCCAGCTGGAAAGCAGCTTTGCAGAAAAGGCTCTGGGTGTCCTTTTGGACATTGAGTTGAACAGGAGCCAGCAATGTGCATTTGCAGCAAAGAGGGCTAATGGTATCCCAGGCTGCATTAGGAGTGTTGCCAGCAGGTCAAGAGACGTGATCCTTCCCCTCTACTCAGCACTGGTGAGGCCACATCTGGAGTACTGTGTCCAGTCATGGACCCCCCCTGTACAAAAGAGACATGGGCATACTGGAGAGAGTCCAACAAAGGCCCATGAAGATGGTTAAAGGACTGGAGCATCTCTTCTATGAGGAAAGGCTGAGAGAGCTGGGACCGTTTAGCCTAGAGAAGAGAAGGCTCAGCGGGGATCTTACCAATGTACATAAATACCTGAAGGGAGGGTGTAAAGAAGACGGAGCCAGGATCTTTTCAGTAGTGGCCAGTGATGGGACCAGAGGCAACGGGCACAAAGGGAAACACAGGAGGCTCTGTCTGAATGTCAGGAAACACTTTTTTACTGTGAGGGTGACTGATCACTGGCACAGGTTGTCCAGAGAGGATGTGGAATCTCCCACCTTGGAGATATTCAGAACCTGTTTAGACATGGTCCTGGGCACCTGGCTCTAGGTGGCCCTGCTTGAGCAGGGGGGTGGGACAAGATGATTTCACGAGATTCCCTTCCAACCTCAACCATTCTGTCATTCTGTGAATCTCAGCCATAAACACAGAACATATCATACATATATTTTGGTTTTTCATCATATTAAAGAATGAATATTTTTCAATGAACCTGCATTTTAAATAGTTATAGCTTTACAGTTTCACCTGCCTTGAAAATAATTTTATTTTACAGAGACTCGGTGTCAAATCTCTTTAATTCACATAGCAGGGCAGAAG
Organism: Aquila chrysaetos chrysaetos; assembly: GCF_900496995.4. NCBI lineage: Eukaryota > Metazoa > Chordata > Aves > Accipitriformes > Accipitridae > Aquila > Aquila chrysaetos. The sequence goes on along the minus strand of NC_044017.1, from coordinate 26,523,369 downwards.
ATTATTGATAGACAGTGGCACTCCAAACCTATTGACACTATGTTGAAGTAACGTTCTCAAGTTACGCATAAATACTTTTTCTTGGACTCTACATATTTTATGGCTTGCATCCACTAATATCAATCTGCATGACATAAATAATTTTCATACCATGTTGCATAGAAGAGTCAAATCTTAGCAGTGTGGGACACCAGAGTACTATAATGCTATCACACAATAAAATGTGATGCACTTCTGTTAGTGTTGCCTATAGTTTCAGGGTTAGTACAAATATGAACTGTACAATATGTTAGGCAATCCTTGATCAAGATTCTTTAACAAGGCATAGCACTGAGTGATCTCTGTTATAAAGTTTGCAGAACTTACCCAAATTTCCAGAATCCTCATATGTTATAAAATCAGAGATGCCTAAATCAAACAAAGGTTTGAGGTACCAGATGTAGTGCAGAGAAGAAATATGACCAGTCTAGCCTTTTTGATCAGTTGCCTTTCTGTAAATCTTTGGTCAATAATACTGCAATTAGCTTTAAAGTGGGGAAGGCAGAGGGTATGAAGGAAGATGGGGGAAAAAGCTCTCTACTTTTTTGGTTGGTTGGTTGGTTTTTTTCTTGTTTTCTTCAAATGAGAATGCTCTTAGTCAGCATCAGGTTTAAGAATACCTTTTCATTAGTGATCATGAAATGTGACAAGCACTTACTGGCTGTCTTTGAACTTTACAATTGAGAGAGACATACCTTTTCCTGTATTTGACACAGAAAGCCTCTTATTCCCATTTAAGAAAGAATCAGTTAGATCTTTCCGGGCTTGCAATGATATGTCGCACAGTTTTACTGGCTATTAAATCTTCCACATCAGCTCACTGAGTCATAAAACATTTGACAGGAAGTAGGTCTCAACTTTTTCTTCTCTTAATTTTTCTCTTTCTATCCTTCTTACAACACAGCATTTATGAAGCCTCTTCATTGCTTTTTTCCCATGTGATATGAATTAATAGTTTGTGTCTTATTTCTTTTTCCTACTATTTCTAAAAAAAAAAATCTGTACTGGTAGATCTTTTTTTCTTTTTTCACATGTAAGAAACACAAAACCCTGAAAATTCTGTAAGAATACAAAGAATCCAAAGAGAAATGTAAAATGTTAAAGTTTCATAACCATCACTATTCGTAGCATAGGAAAAGACGGATCAAAGTTGATTATTCCTCTCTTTCCTAAAATGCTTGGGGTATTGACAAACATTTAAAAGCACCCTCAAATTTTTATTTCCAATTAAATTATGTGGGTTTTTTCATTTTTACAGAGAACCCAATCTCAGTTTAAAAAAACACTTGGGGAAAGGTGGTGTTTTGGTTTGGTTTCATTTGGTTTGGTTTGTTTTTCCTGGCAATCCATATCATTTTTCTATTTTTTTGGCTTGGAGAAATGGGAAACCAAACAAGCAAACAGATTTTTTTTTTATATAATTATTGTTTCTTTCTGCAGGATTTCTAAACGCATTTAGAGGAAAACTAATGTAAACAGTGGATTCAGCTGCCAAACCAGGTAGGTTTGTCTGCCTGAAAACTGATTCCACTAAGCCTTCTCACTGTTTTTTATAAGTGCATCTGGAAGTAAGAAAATATATTCATAAATTTTTATTTGTTTGTTTTATAGATGAAAAAAGGAAAATATCAAAGAAAAAAAAGAATTAATTAGAATAAATTCCCATTGAGCAGAGAGGTATCAATGACATGGTTTGTCAATATATTCCTACATTTGAACAATATTGAAAGCAAATGCAGCTTCAAAATATCCATGTCATTCTTAGATATTGATTTGCCAATGTGAATGTTTATTATTGCTGAAACAGCCTGAAGGTTTGTTGTTTTTTTTTTAAAAAAAGGTACTGTTGGAACAATTGGAGGAGGTAAACTGAAAAGAAGAACCCAAATTACCATCACTTTTTAGAGACATTGACTGGTAACATTTAAAATACAGAAACAGGTCTGGATTTCTTGATTCAAAATATTTATAGATTAGAAAAGAATAGCTATAATAAAATTGAAATTTGTTAAGTTTATCCTAGGTACGCCGTGTCATTTAGAAATCATCTTAAAATACAACACTAATTTGTGCTTCAGGGCATATAAGGGCTGAAATCTAGAGTTCACTTAGAATTTGGGTTAAAGTACTTCAAAATTTAACTCAAGAAAATAACCTCTTTTTTATTTTTACTATCAATTTTTTTTCCTCCCCTCTCAACCCTTCCTTTGCATGTACACACTCTCTCTCACACACACACAAACACATGCACACATGTATGCAGAGTACATGGGCAGTCAGAGTTTAGTTACAGCTCGTAATTCAGTGCATTTAGAAATTATTTTGAATGCTATGGATCAGTTTCCAAAGAAATCAAAATAGTGACACATAGTTTTCATTTTCAGAACTCATTCCTTTTAAAACCACTGAAATCTGATTTTCCCTTGTGGCAACTGTTAACTTTAGCAACATCAAAACACATCCAGAAAGAAAAATTGCAAAACATGCCTTTAAAATATTATGGTGAAATGTAACAGTGAAAAAGTTATCTGAAACCATAAAGGTCAGGGCTTAACAAAGTGTTGAATTTGACTAATAGTTCCTTAGTAAGCATTGAGGTTAAAACCAAGGCTGATTGAAATATGTTGGAGTTGGACTCCATGATCCTGATGGGTGCCTTCCAACCTGAAATATTCTATTCTATTCTATTCTATTCTATTCTATTCTATTCTATTCTATTCTATTCTATGTATAGAGTTGAAATATTTTGTAATGAGTGAAGTGGAAATGAATTGTGGCAAAATTGAAAGAAGTTATTTTCGAAACACTAGCTACATAGCTTAAGACTTAATTATTGTAACCTATTAAATGGAGCTAGGGACTACCTGGAAAAGTTGTTGCAGATAATAAAGAAAATTAAAGATTATAAAAGGAAAATACATTCATTTGGTAAAAATTACACCTCACTTGAGAGTCTAGTGGTATTTTGCATTCATCTAGACTCATCATTTGACTACAGATTTATCAAAAAACTGTTATTTTAAGTGTGCATGAAATTTATGATTGCTAATATTTATTAAGCTGTTGATTTTTAGGTTCGTCCCCTAAAAATTTAAACTCAAATTTGAAGTAGGTAGCAAATCTGCATATGAACAACAAACAACAAGAAACAAAATGTGAGCTATCTTTATTGCTAGACTCAAAATTACTTCCAAAATTAGGCAAGCATTCTCACACTTGCCATTCACCAAGACAGAAACAAGATGAATGGCAGTTCTTCTGACATCACCTTGAGAAAAAAGTCAAGCAAGTAATTCTTTAATATGCTTTTTCTCTTCAAATTGTCTAATTTGCATATTATTAATTAAGTATAGATGGTGCACATCCCCCACAATAAACTTATGATACCATATTCCATTAGCTTAAGGTAGTTTTATTGGCATTTACACTAAAGTGGCATTAAATCATAACAGTATTCAAAAAGAACACGTTTAAAAAATTGTAAAGCTTAAGCAACTATCCTTATAAAATATCTTACACATTCCAAGTATTAAAAAAAATCTTTTCCTCTACTCAGTCAAAACACATTCCAGTCCTAGCAAATACATACATCACATTTTTGTCCCACTACTTCATTAGCAAAAAACCCAAACACTTTCTATGACAAGAATAAAATCACTTTCCATGACAAGAATAAAATCACTTTCCATTGTGTTTGTTACCATTTTTTAAAGTTTTTCTCCAAGTTATAAACCAAAATTCTTTCCTTACTTTTAAGTTTACTTTCCGTACTATTAAGTTACCAGCACACACAAAAGGATACATATGGTATGTATCTTCACCTCAGATGTGGTATTTCCAAGCTGCACCATGATTCTTGTCACTGGAGTGGGATGCAATACAAAAAAGAAAACTGTCATCTTCTAAATTACCAATGCCATTATTTTCATACCCAAATTCTTCCTGAAGACCTTCTTGGGGTGTTTCTAATTTGGAACAACATGGTTTTAGTTGGTGGAATGCAATGAGAGTATAAACTTGTGTTATGGCTGAAGATGCAGAAATAAGGTCATTAGCATATAGATGCAATAAATTTTACATCAAGGGCAAATCAGCTTTCAGATGGCTGTTTTACGCTGTTAAAACATTCTCCCCAGGATCCAGATTACTCAATATTCTTGACACTTAATCAAGGTTGGCCAGCATACAGCAAGCAAGCCTAAGTAAAATATGTACCCCAGCAATATTTTAGCTTAACACTATCTTCTGTTACCTTCAGCTTTTCAATCTCTCAGCTTTTCTAGGTTACAGGCAGTATTTGATCATTTTCAGCATATTTCCATAGCCTATTCTTTTTTTTTTTAATACTTTCATAGTTAATTAAATAAGGTATAGCATTAGGTCCAACCAGAATATGAAAGCATAGAGCACAAACTGTCAGGAAATAGTAATTTTAAAAAACAAAGTGAAAGAAGATCCCATACATTGTGTGGAAATAAATCCCTTTGAACTAAAATTAAAAAGGAAGAAGAAGAAGAAGAAAAGGCAGACAATAAGAATTTCATAATCCCCAGGTAAAAGACAATATGACTGTTACCACACAAAAAAGTCCAGATCACAGCAGGACCTAGAAATCAAGCTAAAGGTTCATTGCTCGAGTTTTACCTAGAATTAATGTAGCACAGAGACTTTATTAATTTCCATGTTTTTTCATCCCAATATGAATAAGAACTTTGCAAGGCCATGGGCATGTCTATAGTAAGCAATGGTGTATAGTGCTGGGACTTTTGAGAGGGTGGTATAACTATGTTTACACAGTGCAGCACAGTGTAAAGATGATAACACAGTTCCTACATCAGCGCAGTATTAATACTACCTTATTTACTTTGAGATTAAATAGCTCAGCCTATTCTGCTTCTAACTCTAGAAGTACTGGTGGCATTACTTTTAGGATCTCTGCATTAAGATTGTGAAATACAGACATGATTAAAATAAAAAAGTGATCTCTTCCCACTGCATTCAGCTACCCTTCTTTTTTTTTTTCTTTCAGTCAATGTCTCTAACAAGAAGGAGATCATTTCATGCCCATTTATAAAGGTACCTCTCTTTCTGTCCTTTCTCTAGGTTTTCACTCAAGTTTACAGCCTTTCTAACTTTCATTTTCCTCACAGATATTGGGTACAGCTTGGCTGTATTTTGCTCACTCCCAGACCTGAGAAGCTCTTCGTGCTCCTCATTTCTTTTTCCCACTTCAGAACAAATCTAGAGAGCAAAAGGAACTTGTGTACCATTATTGCTTTCACAGGTCAGTATTCTGGGTCAATACATTTGATGGTGATAGCAATGGTCAACTAAACAATCAGGCTGTAGAAATGGTAAATTTTCATTGTGCTAACAACAGTTTGGTCTGAAATTGTAAACACAGATAGATGAGTCCATCATTATTCATCAGAATTTTGCCTTAAATTTAATGTCTCAACTTTCCACATGGGAAATTCCTCTTTATCAAAGTTTTAAAGTGTTTCAAAAAAAATGTTTATACTCCAAAATATGTCTACGGAATAAAAAATGTCAGCAGAAATTTTCTGCTGTTTCTCCAAAGGTAATAAAAATTATGACCAAAATGATTCTCAATAAAATTTTAGACAGAAAAAGTCAATGAAAACTTATATCTCTTCAACAAGTCTAGAAGATACCTAAAAAACCTGCAGTTAACAAGAAAACTTCATCTGAAGTTATAATCTGGTTTAATTTCTTCCAAAGATAGACAGTGCTTCTTGACCAAAATCTCCTTTTTTGTTTTCACTTTTGTTCTCCAGTTCAAAAGCATTAGATCTACAGAACCTAGAACTTAACTTCTCAAAGAGTTTGATTTTATCTCAAATGTATCTTGCTTCAAAGAAATTAAAGACAGTGCATAGTGTAAATATTTAAATTGAATTTACAATTTAAGTTCTGATTTCATCGCACTAATTCTTTCCAATACAGAGATCTACCGTAAGGCTCTTCAAATGTCCCATTTTTCAGCCAGCAGAAACAGGGATCAGCATAGGAAACAGGCATTTAAGATTTAAGACATAAAAAGAAGTGCAGAAATATTTGTGTTGAAGCTAAGCCCACAGTACTAATTTCTATCTTAACATGTTCTTGTAAGAATGTATGTCTTCATAGGTTATATTCAGCCTTGTGTAAACTTTTTTTTAAGTGTAAAATCTTAGATGACTTGACCTTCAGCTTTGAATTTACCAATGTTGAGATTACATATTTTTTATTTTCATATGTTTTGATCCAGTCAACTTGCTAAGACAGTCTTGCAAAAAAAAAAAAAAACAACAACAAAACCACAAACAAAATTCTTCCAAAATGCAGTGATTTCTGTAAAAAGTAGTTAACAAAAAAAACCCCAAACCCAAACCAACAAACTGACCTCTTGTTTTATAGGTAGGAGCCATACCACACAGCTATAGACAAATCTTTCTGAATCATTTAGAAATCTCAGTACTTTGCTATTAGGAACCTTTATTGTGGCTGCAGAGAGCAGTTGGTATCTTAAGACTTGGTTGTGTGTTAGCTTTACAACAAATCATGCTGAAAATATTTTAATATGGCTATGTGTAACTCATGGTTTAATTTTGGAAGATAAAGGTGAAAAAATGTAACTCCTCTGCTCATAAACAGTATTCCAGCTGTTATCCCACTGATGTTTCAAGTATTTTCATGTAAATTTATGTTTAGATTTTGAATGACAGCAAAAATCTTCACAGATGGCATAGGTCTCTAATTTCCCTAACCTTGTTTTAGATAAGATCTTAGTTCTAGACATAAAGCAGTTTAATTACTCTAGAAATAAGATGCATATTTGCATGTGATTTAAAACATATCAGCAAGCATTAGCATGCTGAAGTGCAGAGCATCATATTTCTTGGAAGTCTTACACTTAGTCAATTCAGGAGACAGTTCTTTCATCCATATCTCTGTTGAGATAGTACCAAAGTTTTATCTTTTAGGTCTTTTATCATTTAATGGAATCTGTCACCCAGAGTTAAGTACTTAGGATCCCTGGACAAATCACAATTCCTAGTGATCAAAGGCAGTAGCCAGAAAAACTAAGTTGATGAACAAAGGCATCAGCTAAAGTAGAGTAGGAGAGTCTGGAGGAAAAAGAATGGGAGAGCAGGTCCAGAGGAGGGCCACGAAGATGATCAGAGGGCTGGAGCATCTCTCCTATGAAGACAGGCTGAGAGAGTTGGGATTGTTCAGCCTGGAGAAGAGCAGGCTCCAGGGAGACCTTATAGCAGCCTGCCAGTACCCAAAGGGGGCCTATGAGAAATCCAGAGAGGGACTTTTTACAAGGGCATTTAGTGATAGCACAAGGGGTAATGGCTTTAAACTGGAAGAGGGTAGATTTAGATTAGATGTAAGCACAAAATTCTTCACTGTGGGGGTGGTGAGGCACTGGCACAGGTTGCCCAGAGAAGTTGTGGCTGCCCCATCCCTGGCAGTGTTCAAGGCCAGGTTGGATGGGGCTTTGAGCAACCTGGTCTAGTGGAAGGTGTCCCTGCCCATGGCAGGGGGTTGGAACTAGATGATCTTTAAGTTCCTTTCCAACCCAAACCATTCTACAACTCTATGATTCTATATTTTTGCAATCCAGCCCTCCTTCACCTCCCCTCTTCAGGACATAGATGTCATATTCTGGGCAACCTTCTCCTAGTTCAGGACTTGTACCAGGCTAATGAAATAATTTCCAGCGCCATCTGAGGATCCCACAGGGAACCCAAAAGGGCTACAGGGTAGAGGTACACAGGACCTGTAGGAGACCTGAACTGGCAGGAAGAGTTGGCAGGAGTCATCTATGGCATCTGTAAGGGCAGTAGGCATCGAGGTTTGGGCAAATGAATTTGCCTTTCAGTGGTGAAGCAGACATTCAGCTCCATATTGCAAGCACCTACATCTTTTAAATGACTATTAAATTAACAGAGCTGAGCAGCAATACAGATTTAGATACCTAAATGGCAGTCAGGTTGTGCAATTTACCCTTGTTCTTAACAACAATGTATGCCAGTAAAATAACGTTCCTTAGCGGCATTCCTGGCCCTGAGACCAGCTGGCACAGACTGGCCAAATCTGCACCATGAAACTCTTGTATCCTCCCAACAGAGGAGGCTACATGCAAATCGCTTGTTGGTCATAGTCCCTTTGAACCTTCTAAGTCTCAAAACATGCCCAGGATTTGTTCGGAAGAATGATGGTTGGCATGAGGAAAAAACAATTTAACATTATAAAAATGGCATTCCAGTTCCTAAGAGTATTTCCAGGTTTTTTTTTAATTTATTTTTATTTTCTAGTTTGGATGGCACCTTATAGTCTAAAAAAAAATAAATAAGATTAAAAATATATTATATTACTACTTAATGTAAGACAGCAATTTTTTCAGCTAAGAACACTGGAAGATAAGTAACAGGATTTTGATGCAAATGCCACCTTCATTCCCTCTGATGTGAAAAAAAAAAAAGGAGTTAAAAATAACATTGGTCGTATTACTGTAGAAAATACTTAGCTCATCTCAACATGGAAACACAGGGAACTGTTTGAACTTAGAAAATTCTGTCTCATTTCCCGAAAAGGCAGATTAGTAGATATTTGTGCTCAACAGCTAAACAGAGCATTGATCTGCAGAGAAGTTTTCACAGAAATTTGCTAAGTTGGCCTAGGGTGGGGGGGGGGGAGGGAAAAAAAGAACAGAGGATGGGAATCTTAGTATAAGCAATGGCTCAAGGCAACACCTGTAAAAATTATTTTTTTTTTTTCAAACCTACTTCTCTGCATTTTTCAGAAGATTCAATTGTACCATAACACCTGCATCCTATCTGTATTCTGGCTCAATCAGTTTTAAAGTAAGATTTTTGAAGTGTACTTTCCCCCATCTTGACCAAAGTTTATAGGTTAAAATAAGGTTTCTGAGAAAGATACAAGGGATTTTTTGAGAGACTGTTCCTCTTAGTGATGACTTTTTCCTATTATACAAACATATAAAACCTAGTCTTCCAATTGTTTGCAGAATAGTTACCACTAGCGTTCCTGATATTGCATACGCTTAAATCTTTCCCTCGTCTTATTTTTCTTTTTGTGATCTGGGCCAAGAAGTAGCAGATTTATGCTCTAGTCACTCAACTGAGAAATATTTGGTGTAACTCCTGGCATCAGTTTCTGGGCTGTTACATAGCAACAACTTAAAGGCCTGACTTTTCTGACTGGGAGGCAACTGACAAAAAGGTCAAACAGCAGGTGCTGCACATGGTAGCAGCAGACCCAGTGTCAGTCCAAAGACCCTAAATACCAAAATATTCCAGTTCAGGAATGACAGATTCAAGGTCAACTCCTCCTGCCGTAGGAAACCCAGCGTGAGGCTGTAGCTGACGATGGAGTTATACTAGCCCAGATGAACTGTGAGAGCAGAGTTTGGTTCTCAGTAGATCTCTTAAGTCAAACAAGTAACTGAATGAAAGATTTTCATATAACAAATGTGCACGGTTAGGAGGTTATAGCAATCTTTCCTACTTCTACCCCTCTCCCTGTGACTGAGCAGTAGTGCAAAGAAATCCCTTTTGGCATTCAATATTTTCACCCTAAGCAAAATGTAGATTTCAATCATAAAATATTTGAAATTAAATTTTCGTAGCTGATCCAAAAGTAAAACCTATATAGTCTCAGGATACTTTCATAACCTTGGGAATTCACTTCATTGCTATGTGCTTTTTTTTTTTTATCTATAGAATGGGAAACATGGTCACCTTTCCCAAGGATTCTAATATTGAAAAGCATGAAAAGTGCTATATAAGCAATAAATAGTCTTAGACCAATATTGCATTATGTGATCAGTCCAAAACAGTGTGAAAAAAAGAGGATCTATATTGTGAATTTGTAATTTATACTTAGGCATCAATGTGTTCTAAAAGTCTTTAAAGATTACCATGTCTATTTCTGTTCTGCAAACATGTCAATTAATAAATTTAATTAGAAAACATTAACATTCTGAATGATTTGCTATAAACAAACAAATTTTGCTTTTCAGTTGAAAAAGTTGCTTTCGTTTACTGGAACTACAGGAACTATTATTAAAGTTAGTGCTTAAAGATATATAATGACAAGTTTTGGCTTATGAGGGATGTGGCTTTGCTTGGGATTTTATATTAACCTTCTACGTTTCATGGTTTTTTTCCTGTCACTTCTTTTTCTTATTATTAGTATGTCTAATTGCCATACTTATTACATATTGATTTTATTGATCAGTTAACTACATTAGATAATATAACTTCATGACATATTCCACAAATACTTGCAAAGACTTGTCCACAGAGTGCACTCTCTGCACCCTCTTTTTGGCTTTTTAAACTTTTTAATTTTTTTTCCCAGAAGGGGTCAATTGCAGAAGGATATGAAGATGCAGAAGCTGGAATCACATGTTGTATTTACATTTGTGTACATCTGAGGTAGGTACCTTTGTTTCTGAGAAGATCAATGGGCATAGATAAGATTTTCTAGGATATTGTTCCTCTCTTTTTAATGAAGACATTTAGAATAAGCCACATGAAACATGCCTTAAATGTTTCCATTTCTTTACACACAATGTAACGAGGAACCATTTCACATATAAACATCTAGTTGTACAGGATGAATTTTAAGGTATGATGTAGTCCTTAGCTTATCTTACTAGTTAAGAAAACTACCGCTTTCTACTATGTCTTTTTTTTTTTCATAATTCAGGCACATTAGAGGAAGTAGATTCTAACAGGAGCACGAAGTACCTAGATTCATACTATTAAAAATTCTATTTAGTTTACATTATATTTCAGTTTTAAATAAACAAAAATAATTGCACAGATCTAGGCAGTTCTTCTGGCAGTAAAATAGTCAAAGAAAACCTTCATAACTTTTTTGCTAAAAAAAAAAAAAAAGTCCATGCTATTATTAACTCAGTTAGAATATTCACTATTAGACTTCCATTTTGCTACCTAAGATAGAATCCACTGCAAAAGAATTTCTTCCTATGAAAGAACATGTCAGAAAGTGCTGGTCTTACAAAGATTTTTGCTCATGACTTCAGGTGGTGTTGGAAGATAAGAGGGTCTACCATTTTCCAGTAGTCTGTGGAACTTTACCCCTACACAGATCAACATTTTTTTCTGATCATTTCTTTATGACAAGAAATTAACAGTTACCTTCAACACTTTTGATCAGATGCTATTTCCAAGGTACTAACAGCAAGAGGTAATTTAGTTCTAGTGAGGAAAAATAAGGATGTAAATAAATAAATACATAGAAATTTAATATTCACTGGTGACTGACAATATCAGGTCTCTTTCTGCTAAGTGTGCAGCTCTCTATGAATTTTCCTTACATAAATTATCACACATAGTTATTGGAAATATGGCCATAGTAGATGAGATCTTTCATCTCTCCCAGTGTCTTGCTCCCCAGTAGTAGTCAGCACAGATATGCAGAGAATGAAAATAAGTCAAGCAAACCCTACAATCTCCCTGGAGTAAGCAGCACAGAGACATCTGTGTTGATGTGTTCTTCCAAATCATCATATTTAGCCACCAATGAACATACCTCTATACTTTTGTTCAACTTCTCTTTGAAAAAATTTAATTTTTAATTTACTGCCTGTGCGATGACCTTTGGAAGTAAGTTAGGCTCTATTTAAGCATTTATTTTTTATTTTAAGTGCTGTTTCTTGCAAAATTTATTGATGTCCTCTTTTTGTTCTTTAACAAGAAAGTATGATTACTAATTCTGAATTCTGTGCCTCCATACCATTCATGATTTTACAGATCTCTCACACGTGCCTTTACTTGTTTCAGTACATTACTTTTGGGACAAAAAACTTCACATTACTTACTCTACCAAATGATAAATTTCTGTCATTGAAATTTTCACTCTATGTAGTAAAATAGCTTACAAATATTTTTTCTTATATTATTTTAACCCCATAAAAAGAATTAAAGTTATGTTAGCAAAACTTCAAGAAACTTCATTACTAGAACTTGCCTACATATTCAGTAAGTAGAAATTCATTAGAAATTTTTTTTTCATTTTAAAATGGTTGACATACAGAAATAATTCAGAGCAGACAGAACTCTGTTCTTCTGAGTTTAACTTTGTTGTGTTAAAAAAATGCATCCCTTCCTTTTCTGGAGAAGAACGTTGCATTCCACCTCCAGTTCTTCACGCACTCTCCATTCTCATTGTGTTTCCCATACAGATTCTTCCTTTAGTATTTCAGTCAGATATGCAGTTGTAGACCCCAGCTGTAGGGGGAAGAAAAGAAAAGAAAAGAAAAGAAAAGAAAAGAAAAGGAAAGAAAAGGAAAGAAAAGGAAAGAAAAGGAAAGAAAAGAAAAAAGAAAATCAGATCTCATAAATTGAAATCTTGAAGGGATTTTTGAATAAAATGTCTATTTGGAATTTCCAAAATCATCCAGTCAGGAAAGAGTGGAAAGAAGATTGTTGGGGAAAAAAAAAAAATGCTTCTTGCAGGTGAACTAGATGCATAGAAGATGGATAGAAGATGGCTAGAAGATTAATAGAAGTTTAATAGAAGATGGGTAGAAGAAAATCTTCCCAGTGATTCTATCCCTCCTCACCATCCACTTTTCCCATCCTGTTCTCCAGAGACAGCCTCACTAACCCCAGGAGGCAGGAATAAAGTGGGAAAGGTCCCAGTTCCTGAAATGTGTAAAACTGTGTCACCTATTTGTAGAAGTCATGAGGCAGAATATAATACATTTAGAGTGGAGTGCTTAATGGAGTACGCAATCAAGATACTTAAAATCTTTCATACAGCAAACTGTCCCTAATCAAGTAAAGTTGCATAAATTATTTTCATGACTCAGTTCTATGGAAAAAATGGAAATTATTTTATTGCAATTGATTGACCTTGTCCTAGAATGTCACAAAGAATAGATCTTCATTTCTAGACCATTTCTACATTGTTCTCATGAACAATCAAGAAAGCAAAAGAAAACAATGAAAAGAGGAGGCAAAAGATTGGTAGTTTATAATGATACTTGAGAAATTGAAACATTAAGTATGCATAAATGAATAACAAGGATCAAGTACCACAGAGCATTTTCAATAAGAATTATAGTACATACAAATTAGGAAGGAAAAAAGATGGTTAAGAGCAGATGACAATTGTATGTCAAAAGAAAGGAAAGCAGCATAATCCAATCACCTTTCATTTAGTCTAACAAAATCAGAAGGGCACATGTGTTTAATTCAGCGTTTTTGTAAGAATAGAATCAAAATATATGCATATCACTGCATAATTTTCATTATTTCACATGACGATAAGAATAATATTAGTATTTGACTTGCATTGGGGAAGGAATGACTCAACATTTAAATATTAACACAAACAGTATGGAAATAAACTACAGACCTGATAAAAAAATCACCAGTAACACTTTGTGTACTAAGAGATACCTCTGGAAGAAACAGGTTGTATTACTTCTGATAATAACCACTGTGTTGTCTGAAAGAACACTTTCCTAATCTTATAGTGTAATTTTTGAGACAACACTGCATATTTAGGGTAACTTCTATGTTTAGATAATTAGCTGCCTAGCTCCCTGATTCCATTAGAGCTTTATTTCAGTGGTGCTCCTCAAGACAGTCTGTTATTCAATACCCTGTGAAAAACTGGGGCTATGAAATTACAAAGTTTCTAGATTTCTTTCCAGATTTCACTTTCTTAGTTGATACGATTTGAACTTTGGGAAAGGTTCAGTTTTAGTTGAAAAGAAAGATAAATTAGTTAGAATGCCATAGTCCAGCTTCCTCCTGGTACATCAGTGGAATGTACAAAGAAAATGGTAAGTGTACTTATTCAGCAACAGAATGAGTTTGCAAATATCAATGTATGAATTCCTGCTGACACAAATAAATTCACTCAGTATAATAATGAACTCCAGGATTTTCAATTTCTTTCCAGAATGTATACCAAGAAAAAAAAATGGAGATAATAACAAAAGTGTAATTTGAATTCAGAGACAAAAATGTCTGACCCATTTAGCCAATGAGACTTTGGGAAATATGCAAAACTTGCACTTAACTTTTGTACAGAAATTAATTTCATCAAATTGGTCCAAACTAGCTAATTGATTGAAATAGTCTAAATCACCGCTATAAAAGTACAGCCATCATTTTGCTAGAAAATCCAAAGAGGAACTGAAAATAAAGGATGATGATATGGCTTATCTTTTTTGTCAAAATATTGAAATAACTTGTGATGTAAAGATAACATATTGCCTTACCTAAATAAATGAAAGTTCTTACAAATATAGACTCTAAGAGACAGTTTATTGAATCCTTTTACACAGATAATGCAACAGTTTTCCAATAAACAAGATATCACATTTTGATTCTTTCAGCTAAGATGACAAATCGAGAGTGTGGTCAATTAACAACAGATTTCAGTTGCGCAGGCTATATCAATAAATGTTCATTACAACATATATATATTTTTCTTTCCTATTACATTGGCTTTATTTTCCTTCCTATGTTTTCCTTTTGAAATACAGGTAAACTTGCTGATGTGTTTCTCTGCACTCTTATTTTATTAACTCTGTTTTATAATGACGTAATTACTTTTCAGTCAATTTGAAAATTCAGAACTAATAGGACTGAAGATAAAAATGTGGACCATTAGGTATATACTGTTAAGTACAATTTGAGAGATTAATGATGTCAGAAGTCAAACAGAAAAGACCATAAAAAGAATATGTCAGTACCTGCTAAGTGGGCAAATCTTTGGCATACTGACATAGGCAAGACTTGAGTTTTATTGCTGGAGAAATACCTATGAATACCTGTATCCAGAATCAAGGTTACAGTGAACAAGGTGAAGATGATGGACTGTGTTGTTAAAGAAACAGCATATAAATCCAGCAAAGTGGTATAACTATGATTGTATACTGCAGTATTTATATGTCACATTGAGTAGTGTATGTAATGCTGGTTATCATACCAAAGCAAGAAAAACATTAGCTATGCTAGAAAGTGGCAAGTATTAAAGATTTATAAAAGGTTGAAGAAACTGATTCTGTTTTGATAGACAAAATGTCCTAAAAGGAGTTATTAAGATTATGAAGTGCAATGATGAAAAAGATCCTAATAACTTTTGAATAACACTGACAATGCATAAAATCATAGAATGGTTTGGGTTGGAAGGGACCTTAAAGACCACCCAGTTCCACCCCCCCCGCCATGGGCAGGGACACCTTCCACTAGACCAGGTTGCTCAAAGACCCGTCCAATGACCCTGAATGTGATGGTTTTACTATCTACCACCTCCAGACAACCTCATCTCTGCTGCTTTACACTGTTTCAATCTCAGTTCAGCCTTAAAAACTTTGCTCAACTATTGATTTACATTGGCCCAAAAGGAGAACTAATAAATTTAGCTGTCTTGTCTGTTAGAATAGAAGCTTTGAATCTGGATACGTTTCATTTAATGCTTTTCTTTTTTTTTTTTTTTGTCACTATTAATATAATTCCTACATAGTGATACCTTATAAGGAGCCAGAAGAGCAATATATGGAATTAGTAATTGCTTTAATGTTGTCAAAGTAGAATTTAGCAACATTACCATAACTTTATTTGTGTAGTAAAAAATATTATGGTATCAGATTGTATTGGCTTTGTGTGGCAAGGTTTTGGTAGCGGGGGGGGGGGGTGTTACAGGGGTGGCTTCTGTAAGAAGTTGCTGGAAGCTTCCCCTGTGTTCGAGAGAGAGCCAATACCAGCCGGCTCTAAGACGGACCCGCCGCTGGCCAAGGCTGAGCCAATCAGCGATAGTGGTAACGCCCCTGTGATAACATTTTTAAGAAGGAAAAAAAGGTTGGGACAGGCAGATTCGGCAGCCGGAGAGAGGAGTGAGAACATGTAAGAGAAACAACCCTGCGGACACCAAGGTCAGTGAAGAAGGAGGGGAGGAGGTGCTCCAGGCGCCGGAGCAGAGATTCCCCTGCAGCCTGTGGGGATGAAGACCATGGTGAGGCAGGCTGTCCCCCTGCAGCCCGGGGAGGTCCACGGGGGAGCAGATCTCCACCTGTAGCCCGTGGAGGACCCCACGCTGGAGCAGGTGGGTTCCCAAAGGAGGCTGTGACCCCGTGGGAACCCTGCGCTGGAGCAGGCTCCTGGCAGGACCTGCGGATCTGTGGAGAGAGGAGCCCACGGAGCAGGTTTTCTGGCAGGACTTGTGACCCCGCGGGGGACCCACGCTGGAGCAGTGTGCTCCTGAAGGACTGCACACCGTGGAAAGGACCCATGCTGGAGCAGTTCGTGAAGAACTGCAGCCCGTGGGAAGGGCCCACGCTGGAGCAGTTCGTGAAGAACTGCAGCCCGTGGGAAGGACTCACATTGGAGAAGTTTGTGGAGGACTGTCTCCCGTGGGTGGGACCCCACGCTGGAGCAGGGAAGAGTGTGATGAGTCCTGCCCCTGAGGAGGAAGGAGCGGCAGAGACAATGTGTGATGAACTGACCCCAACCCCCATTCCCCGTCCCCCTGCGCCGCCAGGGGGGAGGAGGGAGAGAGAACCAGGAGTGGGGTTGAGTTCGGGAAGGAGGGAGGGGTGGGGGGAAGGTGTTTTAAGATTTGTTTTTATTTCTTATTACCCTACTCTGATTTGATTGGTAATAAATTAAATTAATTTCTCCAAGCTGAGTCTGTTTTGCCCATGGCAGTAATTGGTTGAGTGATCTCTCCCTGTCCTTATCTCGACCCACGAGCCTTTCGTTTTATTTTCTCTCCCCTGTCCAGTTGAGGAGGGGGAGTGATAGAACAGCTTTGGTGGGCACCTGGCAACCAGCCAGGGTCAACCCATCACACAGATTAATACAGAATATATAATTAATATACAATAGATGGTAGCATATACATATAACATACAATGGATGATAGCATATAAATAATATTTAATTAGATCATAGTTTCAAAATAACATTAGAAATATATATACACAGCCATACAAGTACTGTGAAAGGTTTTATTAACATTGAAATAAATCATATTCTGTATGGGAAAATCTGAGATAAAATATTATATTTCAGAGGTTTTATTTAGGTATGTGAGTGAAATTATTTGTTTTCAAAGTAAATCAGTTCATGGAGTGAAAATTGAGGGGTTCACAAAATTTTATTTCTGAATATCTGCTTTAGACAGTTATTAGAGCACACAGTAAGCTAGCGCTCATCTAATAAGTAGCTACATATGTTTCAATTTCAGAGTTCCTTTATTTTAAGCTCTCTTCAGATTTTTAAGACTTTGGGATTTCTTATTTAATGTTGAGCATTTTAGAACTTTCTTAGAACAATATGCATAGTTACAGTGCTATATAAGTAAATTATAAATGACATTTTTTTTATTAAATAAGGGAACATGAAATGCCTGTTTTAGAAAGTTTCATGTATTTTTAACTATAAAATGAGAAATCCAGAAAATAAAAGGTGAAAAATGAGATACAGACTTTCTCCCATAACAGGAAAAGGGAACAGACCCTTGCCCTCCTCATTATTTTTCACTGCTGTGACAGCAAAGGGCTTAGCCAATATCTTGAGGGGTAATACAGTGCAGAAGAAATCCTTGAAAAGACAGCTGTTGAATCAATCAAAGTCTCACCTCCATCACTAATGAGATTATTGTCTGAAATTAAATAATCTTTTCTTCTTTTTAAAGGGAAGTAACCCACTTCATTGCAGATACCTCACTCCTCTCTTAGCCCAATCAGGAGGGTAGCTGGGTGAAGTCAAGGGCTGACATGAACATGTTCCTTTGGTGAGTCCTATCTGGGAATTTGGGATCAGTGGAAATGACAATTTTCTAGTACTTAGCTTCTGCTCGTCTGAAAGAACAAAGTGTTAATGAAATGGGAGTGTGTTCTTGTCTCATACCACCTTCAATCCTCCTTTAGGGATAATAGAGTTACAGAATCACAGAATGGTTGAGGTTGGAAGGGAATCTCGTGAAATCATCTTGTCCCACCCCCCTGCTCAAGCAGGGCCACCTAGAGCCAGGTGCCCAGGACCATGTCTAAACAGGTTCTGAATATCTCCAAGGTGGGAGATTCCACATCCTCTCTGGACAACCTGTGCCAGTGATCAGTCACCCTCACAGTAAAAAAGTGTTTCCTGACATTCAGACAGAGCCTCCTGTGTTTCCCTTTGTGCCCGTTGCCTCTGGTCCCATCACTGGCCACTACTGAAAAGATCCTGGCTCCGTCTTCTTTACACCCTCCCTTCAGGTATTTATGTACATTGGTAAGATCCCCGCTGAGCCTTCTCTTCTCTAGGCTAAACGGTCCCAGCTCTCTTAGCCTTTCCTCATAGGAGAGATGCTCCAGTCCTTTAACCATCTTCATGGGCCTTTGTTGGACTCTCTCCAGTATGCCCATGTCTCTTTTGTACAGGGGGGGTCCATGACTGGACACAGTACTCCAGATGTGGCCTCACCAGTGCTGAGTAGAGGGGAAGGATCACCCCCTGCTTATTTGTTGGGATCGACCACTCTTGAGCTTGGAGGAGGTGATCCTTGAATATTAAGCAGCTTTCTTGGGCCCCTTTTCCTTCCAGGGCCTTATCCCAGGGGACTCTTCCAAGCAGACCTTCGAGCAAGCCAGAGTCTGCTCTCCTGACTTCCAGGGTTGTGAGCTTGCTCTTCACTCTCCTCCCTGCCCTCAGGATCCTGGACTCCACCATCTCACGGTTACTGCAACCTAGGCTGCTTTCAACCTTGACATCCCCAAAAAGCCCTTCTTTGCTTGTGAATATGAGGTCTAGCAGGGCACCTCTTCTCATTGGCTCCTCCATCACTTGGGTGATGATCAATGATCTCCAGGAATCTCCTGGCCTGCTTGTGCCCTGCTGTGCTGTCCTTCCATCAGATAACCGTGTGATTGAATTCCCCCATGAGGATCAGGGTCTGTGAAGATGAGGCTACTCGTTATCTGTCTGTATAGGGTCTCATCCATTTGTTCTTCCTGATCAGGAGTCCTATAGCAGACACCCACTTCAGTGTCATACATATTGGTCTGCTCTATTCTACTACAGTATCTGGAATCTCATTTCCAGATACAATTTGACCCACATCTCTCCTCAGGAGCTGTACCAGGAAACTAAACTAGGAGAGTTGGTGAATAGTGCACTTTTGAGTAAAATGATCGTACTGGGTAGCGGAAGAAAAGGGTCTCCTAAAACCTATTGAGCAGTATTTAAAGCAAACTAGACAATTATTATGGTATAATTTTCTTCTTGTTGTCAAATGGGTGTTTTCAGATGATTTAGTTGCTTGGCTGGATTTATCTGGGAAACAAGAAGTTATAAGACATGAGACCTGTAAACAATTTTCAGAGGTAGAAAGATCATTGCTTTCAACTTTCAACCACCACTCAGTTACAAGTTTCTAAAATACAGGTGACTTCTCTATGTCCTAATGAGAATGATCACGTGGACTCCTTAGGTACTAACACCTATCTTTAAAATTTTTGTTTTCTTTTTTGTTACTTTGTAGTAAATGGTAAGTAAACCTACTATAAATCAATGAATATACATGAGGAGTCTGTACTGTCATCTTTTAATTAAAAGGCAGTAAAAGGTATTAATTTGTACGTGGTGGTAGGTGTTTGAAACCATCCTGGCTACCCCTCTGCTATATTGGAATGTAGCAAAAGATAATTTTTTTGTTTAAAAGATCCTGTAATATATTTATGAAGGACTTAAATTTTCTTTTTTCACTTTTACAAATCATTTTATAGTAAGAAAATACTTTCCATCCATGTAGCATTTTTTTTCTAGATCCACACTTTTGCCAGCTTACTGACCGCTGTCACCAGAGTCCCTGCTATAGAGTAAGGGGCTTTTCCCTTTATTGCCTAACCTAGAGAGGGGCTTCAGGTTGGAAAAGACTTCCCATAGAAAGGAAACGCTTTGCCAGAAGGTACATCAGGAGGCACTACTGTAATGTAAGTTATTTTAAGTCTTATTTTTGCAATAAATTTATCCTCAACTTCCCAAGTGAGTGCTTTATTCCTGAATATTCCTCCCAGTTCTCTTTTATTCAGAGAACAACAGAAGTGAATGAGTAAGTCAACTGAAGATCCTAAACTGACAGGCTTAGTCATTGATGCTAACCTTTATGAACCCTATGGACTCCTGTTTAAATAACAGCTCCTTAAGGAGACATAAGCCAAAGTTATGATCCCTTTTAGAAGGGGCTATTTACTACAGACATTGGAACAGGAGGGTATTTTTCTTCAGCGTTTGGGAACGTTTGATGTAACATTATTGGCTTAGACCAATAGAAAAATAAACACATCATCAATTTCATTATCAAATGTGTCAACCTGGCTTGCTAAAGATAGGCTTTTAAATATGTATATAGAAAGGAAATTAATTACTGCAATTCCCTTTGGCTTTGGGTGTTGTTTTTTCTTTTGTTGGTTTGGTTTGTGTTAGATTTTTTTACCATAACCTTTTCTATATACAGAATATTTAGACTGGTGTGCCTGTGTATAGATATCATGTGTCTAAAATGTTAAATTATGTTTCAATGTATCAAGCAATCTTTAAAGTCAACAAAAGGAATTTCATTCATGTTGGTATCCACTTCTAAAGAGGTAAATTACAGCTACTTCTCCAAAGTTTATTGGAAGGATTTCTTTTTTTCGCAGTGTGAAACAGTAGTTCCTCCACACAGAAGCTTTACACATTTGCCATTAATTTAGATTTTAATAGGACTGTCAAAGTTAGTTCATACAAATTTATTCATGAGTTAGAAACAAAAACTTCTGAAACTATATCTTAAGTTCAAAATGTTTTCCCTGGAGAATCTATGATAATCCATAACTGGTGTTCTTCCTTCTACACAAATGAACAAAATTCCCAGTTATATGTCCCAGTCAGCTATTACAGATTTTTTCTTTAACAAAATCTTAATTTGAGTCAACAGCTATTTTCATCCTAGGCCCTCTTTTAAATGTGGAGGGAGAGATGGCATCCCTCATTCCTCGGTCAGGGAAACATGATAATGCTGTAGGACTTTATTGTCTTTCTGTGAATACCTGCAGATACCTCCTGAGGTGATCTAAATATTTTTACATTCATGCCTTTTTCACAGAGACTTTGTTTCAGACTATCTCATGCTCTTTTATTCTTTATCTCTATATAGACCCCTCAGAGGAGTGGCTAGACAAGACAAGAAACCTGCCTGAATCTTTGCAGTATGTTTGAATGTAAGAAAACATTTCTGCCCTATACATGTGATGAGTAAAACGTTTCCTCTACTGTTATGCAACCCTTCACCAATGTAAAATCTATGGCTTAGTAACCACTGGCTAGATGCTTCTTTTAGAGCATTTTTTCTGTGGTAATAAGAAGTTATTATAGAAGATATAAAAAACATGGCATTACAATAACATTGTGTATTTTGATAAATCATTTACATGTGTCATTTGCTAAACTTGGAAATGTGCTATATAGCCTGGTTTTGATGTCATTTGTATCAAGACAAGTCTGCTAACTTCAATAGGAGTTATTTCAGGTTTATATTAGAGAAGAAAATTAATAAACTACAATAATTATGATATTTTCTAGTACAGGAATAGGAATAATGAAGAAATTGATGACAATTATGTAAACTCTTGTTTGATAAGGTAACTTGGTCCATTATTAGCAAAAAGACAGAATAGGACTAAGACACACTACACATGACTTAAGAAGAAAAAAGTGTAAGTATAAATTATAGTTATTGATTTTAAAGTTAATGAGTGAATTATTGCACATTATGTGAAACATTTGAGCTATATGCAGCACAGCATGCTAAGAAAACTAGTTAATGAATTTAAGACTCACTTTTATAAATTTCTGAATAAGTATAGTGACACATATCCTAAAATTAATTGCAATAATAAAATGATTCAGCCAAACTCACTGTAAAAGTTCCAATTTAGGTAAGTTCAAAATCTAGCCTAACAGTGGAGAAAAAATAAATATAGTTTGAGCTCTTGAAAGACATTCCTGAAAGAATATTTCAAGCTGGTTGAATAATGCTGAAAAACTACAATGATCTCACTTTTTTACAGAAATTTTAGAAAAAAAAATCCTGAGAGGAAAAAGAATTACTTACTGTTATCTTCTGTTCTCTGAAAACAGTGCCTGATATACAATGTGGTTTTCTGGGGGTGATTTTCCTATTTGTGACTGTATTTGGTTTGTGTGGCAAGGTTTTGATAATGGGAGGGCTACAGGGGTGGCTGCTGTGAGAAGCTGCTAGAAGCTTCCCCTATGACCAACAGAGCCAATGCCAGCCGGCTCCAAGACGGACCCGCCGCTGGCCAAGGCTGAGCCCATCAGCAACGGTGGTAGAACCTCTGGGAGAACATGTTTAAGAACAGGAAAAAAAACCCCAACCTATTTCAAGATAGCAGCTGGGAGGGAGGAGAGTGAGAATATGTGAGAGCACCAGCCCTGCAGCCCCCCAGGTCAGTGCAGCAGGAGGGCAGGAGGTGCTCCAGGCGCCGGAGCAGAGATTCCCCTGCAGCCCGTGGGGATGAAGACCCTGGTGAGGCAGGCTGTCCCCCTGCAGCCCAGGGAGGTCCACGGGGGAGCAGATCTCCACCTGCAGCCCGGGGAGGAGCCCACGCTGGAGCAGGTTTTCTGGCAGGACTTGTGACCCTGTGGGGGACCCACGCTGGAGCAGGCTGTGCCTGAAGGACTGCAGCCCATGGAAAGGACCCACGTTGGAGCAGGGGATGAGTGAGGAGTCCTCCCCGTGAGGAGGAAGGAGCAGCAGAGACAACGTGTGAGGAACTGACCCCAACCCCTATTTCCCCGTCCCCCTGCACTGCTGGGGGAGGAGGTAGAGAAAATTGGGAGTAAAGTTAAGCCTGGGAAGAAGGAAGGGGTGGGGGGAAGACATTTTTAAAATTTGTTTTTATTTCTCATTACCTTACTCTGATTTAATTGGAAATAAAATAAATTAACTTTCCCCAAGTCGAGTCTCTTTTGCCCATTATGGTAATTGGTGAGTGATGTCTCCCTGTCCTTATCTCAACCTACAAGCCTTTTGTTATATTTTCTCTCCCCTGTCCAGCTGAGGAAGGGAGTGATATGGTGGCTTTGGTGGACATCTGGCATCCAGCCATTGTCAACCCACCACAGTGACAGACTAAAATGGTCCTGCAATTTTTTACCTACAGTTCTTTATGAGGGAAAAAAGCAATCTTTGACTCTTCCTCCCAACCACACCCACCCATTCTCTTTTAATTTGCCATTGTTCATGGCAACTACACTTAAAGTAATGATGCAGAATAGTAGGTGAAGGAGGCAGAGTCAACACATCTTCAGCAAGTGCTATTTTCCGAGTACAGTGAGAGGACGAAAATAAAAAAGTTTTAAGTAACTCAATTTTATACTTAACAACATTTCTTCCAAAGAGCTTCACTTTTTACAACCAGGCTGAAAATCCCCTGAGGAGACAGGTTGAATGAAGTATATATTTAGTTGAACGCAGAGTGGAGCACTTGCTTTCCCAGTATTTCCCATTGGTACTGCAAGGACAGAGGAAAAGGAATACATGAGGCTGTGCACTAAACTTCATGCAGAAATCCAAGAGATTGCAGAGAATGCCATGGAGGTTAGATTTGAAAAATGTGAGAAATTCAGCATCAACCAAGTGTGTAGATTTTACCTGTTTCGGATCAAACCACCTCAAGGTATTATTTATGAATTCAGACACTCTGCTTGAAATAATGGAATGATATGAATGATAGTTATTTGTTGTTTTAGCTGCCAGACATACCTAGGCTCACGTACTAAAGATAGTTTTGATAGTTACAATAAGGATAGTGAAAGAAGTTGGTTTTTTTTTCAGTAATACATTGTGTTTCTACTTAAGTCTCAAGACTACCTTAAATTTATCAATAGCATTAAAGAGTGAGAGACCTGTAATGCAGGTAAGTGCAAAGCTCCCCTAATCAATACAAAGGTTTTGATGACAATAAAAGGTGTAAGCTTACGGACAGCAAGAACTGCTGGGGCAAGTTGGCCTCTCCATGAGTTTCTGTTAGCACAAAGTCTTAGTGGAGGGTCACCAGGCTCCTGGATGGAGGAGTACAAGTTTTGAAAGGACCTTTGAAATTGTTTTGGAAGGAATGAACACAGAAGAAATGAGCGTTGCGCTGTATATCATAAAGAAATGGCTAAAAGGCTAGACAACATAATCTGAGCCACAGACAGGGAGTCTGCCAGGAATCTGCAGAAGGAAAAGGAAATGAAGGAGAATTACAACCGGCAAAATTTCCTGAAGCAAAGGAGTTTTTACCGTGACAGTATGTATCCCAGCACATATAATTTATCCCCATTATGATAGTCCATAGGTCACAAAAAATAATTCCTATGCAAGTAAAAAAAATGCATTTATTTCATAATTTTGAAGATAAAAGACATTCCTAGAATGTACAAGACTCAATCAAACTTGTAAAGTTTGTTATAAAGAGACCTACAGGTTCCAGTTTGTCAGTGGTGTAGAAGACACAGCATAGCTAACAGCAACAACCCTGATCCAAGATTTAGTGGTTTTTTTTCATAAGCTTCAATTGGCTGCTTATAAACAAAATGGGAACTTTATGGGAATTGTGACTAGCTTGAAAGGTAATAACTGTTATCAGCACAATCATTTTCCACCTTCATTTGCAGAAATTTCATTCAAAAAGATGGAAGAGTCCTGCTTATTGACAGTGAAGAACAAAGATGATGTTAGGCATAGAAAACATGCAGAATCTGGCTTCTCTTAAGCTAAAACAGCAAGCTACAAAAAGAAGTATGTTATAGGGGTCTATGACCATTTCTATTTCTCCCATTGAACTCTTTATCAAAATGTTCAATGTTTCTTCAGCCCTGAAGATATCTTCTCCATTTCTCTCATAATAGAAAATATAAATACTAAAAAATGCCAAGCAAGCTTTAAATTCTCATTCTTTAAAATATTCTTTAAAATCTTATGTTGCAGCGAATCTAATACTTAATGCATGCTCCAGCTAGGGTTACTCAGGAATAACTTTGATTAGTCCTTTTTCTTAAGTTCTTTTTTTTTTTACCTCCTGTTTTCGTATGTTTTGCAAATATATATAGATGACCTAGCTTCCAGTTATAGTTTTAATTACAACTAGTAGATGGCCTGCTATTGTGTTTTAGGCTGTTTTTTGCTATAGGAAACTGTCATTGCAAGTATTACATATTATGCAAAGAAAGGTTCTAAGAATTATTTTCTATGATTAATTTAAAAAAAAATCCACAGCTTCTTTGCCATTTTTCCCAGTCCATTACAAGTCCTATACTTAAAACCCTTATCAAGTTCTAATAGAAGCTGAAAATCAGGAGCAATACATGATTCCTTGACATTCTCTGACTCTCTTCCTTGCTCCCTTCTTCTCTTCATCCCTCCATCAATATTTAAGAAGCACATAAAAGGAGCAAGTCAATAATTAAATAGAAAGGGTTTCAAATTGAAGTTTCTGCATCTTCTAACTGTATTTGTGTTGCAGGAATTTCTATAAAATAAGAATTTTAACCAACATTGTTTGGAACAAAGTTAAGCATCAAACTGACTTAAAATTGGATTATTTAGTTTCAGCTTCCTCATTTCACTCTGCTTTACTCTGTCCTTACTTTAAATTTAAATATTTATGTTAAATTCATATTGGTTATATGTTTTAATATTTTTTTCTTTTTCCCTAGATGTCTAAATGCTTGAATATCCTTTTCACAGAAATATAGAAATTTTGTGCTAAAAGCATTGTACACTGATCTTAGAATCATAGAAATTAAAATAGGAAAAGAATCATTGGGACAGATGTGAATTCTGCTACTAATAAAGTCCAGAGCAGCTTAAAAAACCCACACATTTGCTTCTACCTTCCAGACTAAATACCCCATTCAAAAATATTTCACAAAAAATGTGGAAAGTGCATGAAGACCAGTTTGTTCCCCAGTCCTTGTGACAGAGACATTTGGGAACATCACTCTTAAAGAACTGATGAGAGAAGGGAAGGCATGAAACTGTGCAGGTCAGTATCCTTCAACATGAGACAGTTCGCACTGTTCTCCTGTACAGTCAGAAAGAACTGAATGTCCTTAAAGTTAAAAGCCCTTCTGAAATTCTTTCTAGTGTAACAAGTCTGCTGTGCTCTCAGGAGCATGTCTGTGCCAAAAGAGCTTAACATAACCTAGGCTGTTCACCTTAGTCAATATTTAGTCAAGCTGTACAGATTTAGTTCATTTAATCTTCACTCATAAATCAGTCTGGTTATTTTTTGCTACTCCTATGTAAACTCCTTCCAAATTGTCAATATCTTTTTGGTAATGTGGTACCCAGAATTGAATAAGAGAAGTTTAAATAGCTTTCAAATAGCTGTAGTATTATTATTACTATTACTATTACTATTACTATTGCTATTGCTATTGCTATTGCTATTATTATTATTCTTACAAACACTTTATATTACAAATATTCCCATAGGGCCACAGTTTTAATAATAGACTTTGGTTTGGCATCTACAATCAATTGCAAGATGAATCAATTGTAGGTACTTTTGACACCATTAAACACTTTGTGCTGAGTTACCCTTGCCTAATTATCTGTAAATTAGGTACCTGGGTGAAGCCTCTTTAGGAGAAAAGTCCTCTGAAATTATGCCTTGATATGTCTGGATTGCTTTTGATTCATATCAAATCAAACATGAGCAGAATAACAGACTAGAAATGAGAAAGTCACAGCAGATCATTTTAGAGCTGCCAGTGCCATTGTGAAAAAGAGCACTTGGGCAACATCTACAAAAGTATTTTACAAAGGCATTTTTAACACCTTTCATACTAATATGTTTAGGATGTGACAGATGTGAAATCTCTTTGACTCAAAGAGTATTTCAGTGACTTTGGAAGTCCTTGAAGGCTGTAAGAACAGCCACGAGCCTGGCATGATTTAGTTTTTCTATGCATCTGCTCTACAGGCAAGCCGCGGACAGCTTCTAGGAGTGCCTGGCAACGCAATGAGTCTCCCATACCTCCTCGAGCAAGGCCTTTAAAAGCATTTAATACGTTTTCTGTTTGTCCAAGAAAATCATAATCTCATGACTTACCAGTGCATTGTGTATCCATCCTGGCTAATAGGCCTTCCAAAAAGCTTTTATGAAAAATTCACATGAGGTACCCAAAAGGTTGGTAGAACATTAATTGGAAAGGACGTTTATAAGACAAGTACTGTTGTTACTGTCTTTTTATTTCTAAGATTTAAGCAAGAGATTTAGCTCGTCAACTTCCTCCTCTAGAGAACCGTTGTGGTACTTTTATTCTAACAGTTTAGGAGAGTGTCACAGCACCAGCTGGTAAATGGGTAAATACCAAATGTGAGGGAGAGTCCTACAGGTCAATATGATATACAGCAAGCCTCTGCAAGCAGTTAGCATGAAAAGTAGGGCTATAGAAGCATAGCAAAGATACAACAATGAAGCCTGACTCTACCTAAACTGCTGGATGCTGCAATAAGTCTTGAAAATGTTTCTGTAAGCATATAAGCTGACAATTCCTGAAGAAAGGGTTGTTGCAAGGCAGTGAAGGTATAAACAGAACGAGTCTGTGAAAGTGAGGTATACCAGAACATTACATGCTGAAAACAGTAAACACAGGTAGTCTTAGCATCACTAAGATCACCAAACCGAGGCTTCAAGATAAAGAACATTAAACCCACACATATAAAATTAGCATTAGTTCGAGAATTTCTGAAATAGTTGAGTCACAGATCCTCTAGTGTTCAGTCTTCCATCAAAAAGGAAGACAAAATTCCTTTGAACATTATTCAGTGTATGGTATGAAGGGTGTTTTTGGTTCTTTTCACAAACTGTTGTAAATCAAAGGCAACACTGTTAAAGCTGATGAAGTTAAACACTGATGAAAAGAAAACAAAAACTGTTCAATGAGAATCCAGCCCAAAGTCTTGAGGTTTTACAGAACCTTTACTGTATGTCAGTAACTAGAAAATATAAACAAATTTAACTGTGACAAAATCAGTGACAGGAGAGCAAGAGTTTATGGAGTATGTGGTACAAAAGGTCATGGCATTTCTGCCTGTTGATGTACACTGCAAGTAAAACTGAAGTTGAGAGTTTTCAGAACTGGCATTTTCTCGGGGTTTAATGTAAAGCTGAATCTCAGAGATGAAAAAACACTTATCAAGATGTTCTGTTCTTCTGAATTTAAGCTGATCCCATTCCCAATAATCCAGATCAATCAAGGTACATACTGTTCCTGGAATTACAGATGGGGATTTCAGTGAGACTTTTTCATTGGAAAAATATAGTTTGAACATTAGATGATCTGATATTAGCTAATCTGAAATGTAATTAGAATTTACTTGTAATTAGGTGCATATGTCAGCAGTAATGGCTCCAAGTTTGATTACTTTTCACAAAGAGTTGTGATTACATGTGGCTACCTACTGTTATTTTTTAAAGCAATGCATGAGGAATGCCCATAAAAGAATGTTAAGCTTACTCCTTCTTGCCCTGTATGTAGGCATAAAGAAAAACTATAGACAAAGCATGCAAAGGAAGACTGATTGCATTGACAAGGAAAGAGCAATTTAAGATATATCAATATGTTAAAATTGTCTCATAACCAACTAACAATTTCATCACAGATTATTTACTAATGAGGGTTTTTTTCCTCAGGATGACAATATTTGTGAAACAAAAAGGATTGTAAAAGTTCTTTGTTCACAGGTAAGTTTGATGGGGTCAATTAGAAAAAAAAATCTGAATGTATTTATCATTTTTTTAATGAATGCTTCAAATTTTATTCTTATTTATTCAAAAGTCAAGACAAATACTATTTAGCTTGAAGCATGTGAATGCTCCCTTTGATGTGAATGCATGAAGTTAATCACATGCTCTATTGGATTAGATCATGAATGTATATTGACTTCACTGGATTTCCAGGAAAGGAAGGAAGTTGCAGTCAAAGCTGAGTAGTATAGCTTTATACTTCTGTGTGAGTTTTCTTTGTGGCAACATATATAAACCTGAGTTGAAAGTATACTAACCTGGCACATTGCAGTGATGAAATGAGGGGAAAAAAAAGTGACACAAGGGTTAATGACATGTTCAAGAACATATATATTTCTTCTGTAGTCTTGCCAACTGCAAGCAGATGTGTAACATCACAGGATCATTAAGAAATTATTAAAATGGGGTTAACCAAATATTTATATATGAAGTCACTGAATGTCAGTGATTTTCTGTTTCTAGATCCAGTGCTATATGATAAAATAAGTTTCATATTCCTTTACCTTTGTTCTTGACTTTAATATCAGTCCTCAATAAACCAGTTCCATCAGTTAAGAATAATACCTGCCTTTAAGTAAGATTTAAGGTTAGAAGGTATTTAGGAGCTTATCATTTCCTCATTTCTCATTTTTAAAAACACATGCATCTTTCTGACCCATGGTCAGGTTTATAGTGATCTCATCATAACAATACCTTTGTCTTATCTGAACCCAGCCAAGAGAAAGGTCTTTCTAAAAACAGCCTTACTCTTGGATAAAGCCAATGTTTATATGAAAGCCAATGTTTATATGAAAATGAAAATACAGGATTTTTTTCACTTTTCTATTTGCTTACTGTCTTGCCACCCTTTGAAATTTCTCAAGCAATTTTAAAACAATTTTTGTAGTATAAATCATCTCCTGTGCCTGTAGTTAAAAAGAAATATGTAGCTCAGGATTACTATTTGCAGATTTAACAGTTGATAACGTATGAGTAGAATTGTGGAAATTAAACTTGTAGCCTGGAAGACCAAATCCATGGTGTGAATTTAATCTTCACTTATAGAAGAGACCAAACAACAAAGAGCAAGTTGGCTGTCTTAACGTGGTCTGGAGAATATTATACTCTATCTATACTGACTGCAATGATGAAAACAAAATTTAAAAATTAGTTTGTATAAGATTATGCAGAAAGGTATCTCAGATGAAGTGCAAATATATATGTTGCTGTTCCAACAGAGGAAGAAGGAAGAAAATCTGTTTTTTGTCTAATCAGTTTAAATAATTTCTTTCTTTTACAGTTTTGATCTTCAAATACAGTTTCTGTGGTTTCATTTTCTTGTAGAAGGAGCAGAGAAGTTTGTATGTACTCCTTTGTGTTATCGTGAGGGAACTGATAGAAAAAAGGCCTGGCACTAAAGGTTGAAGTTATATGGTACCTCTGCTTCACAAATAAATATATACATACATCAGAAGAATATGTATATGTATGTATTTCTGTGTTCATAAGCAGGATCTCACTGATAAGCAGGACACTATTACAGATAGCAGGAAGCTTTGCTGTGACATGCACTGCATGCTTTTGTAGAAGGATACAGAAAAGATAAGAGAGTCCAGAAGATAAAGAATATCTTTAGTATGTTTAAAAAGAGAATAGTAAACAAGAAACAACCAATTTCTAAATTGCACTATGCTGTCATTTAATGCTCCCTTCAGACTAAAAAAAATTGTAGTCTCATATATAATAACTTGTAGCCATTAGTAAATGGTCATTGCAATGTTTCTTTGCAGCCTGCCCTTCTGACGGCCCTGTAAAATACACTGTTGAGGTTAGAGAAGTAAAAATTCAAACACTAGATACATCACTGGCCTAAGAATGCATATCCTAAGTAAAAAGAAGTCACAATCCCAATGATTATGACTTTTTTATGGAACATGCATACTGCAGAAAATTAGATTCATTTGAAAAAAACATTGTGGGGGCATACAGAGGCTATCATTTTTCCAATAAATAGAACTAACTGAATAGAAAGCAGTAGCTTTCATATAGTTTTTAGTAAGCCATCCTGTAGAATTTGTCATGAACTGCTTACAAAGCTTAAGTCTATAGAAAGACTGTACCTCCTTATTAATTTCTGTAACTTCTAAATAGATTTCTTATTGAAGCGTACTATTATTGTTAAGTTGTGCCTGATTTGTCTGTAAACATGTGCTCCAGAGTACGGACATTTGGGGTATTGTAGTCTAGATGGAGAAATTACATGAGAGGTTAAAAGCACAAAAGCATAAGAAACTGGATCAGCTTTTAAAACTCTATTCTTTGTTGTCATCAGATGATCAAAAATTAACACCTGAAATGTTATATAGACAGACTTTTCATAGTGTCTAACTTCAGCAGTCTCCCAATCAAGAGATGATATGAAAGGTTTCTAAAACAGAAAACTGTGTAAACACAGCCAGAAAGTTTGTAGCAGCCCTTATTGACTACTGTCCTTCAAATGCTCAGGAGAGCGGAGTGACCAAGTTAATAGGGACTGATCAGAGTGATTTCCATGCCATACCTGAAAATCAGAATTCTGGTTGTGAACAAGAACTCTTACAAAAAGTTAGTGGTCAGCTCTTAGTCTCCCAAATAGAGTGAGTTTTTGTTTGAGAGATAGGTATCTTAAGCTGTCAATATAGTTCATGAGCCTATCAAGCTTTTAGATGGCTCATTCCTGAGTCTGTTCAGCACTTTTCCTCATAAAGAGTGCACCATGTTTGCTTTGGCGTATTATCTCTCAGACTCTCTTTAATGTTTAGTGCAGTCATTTATTTAAAGGCACTTTTTATATTGGAAGTCATATTGGAGTTTCACTTCATACGCCTGACTCATGCAGTACTGTGCGTGTTTAAAATTGTCATAGAATATTTCAGGCTCAAAGATGATAGTACATGTCTGTTCTTTCGTGTGTTACTCTGACTTCCTCTTTAAAAGTCTTAGTTCCCTAGTGAGCAGTTTTTTAAAGACAGCTTCAGTTTCTAATGACGTAATTTTGTACATGAAGGTAACCACATCTGCATTTTCTACCCTCACAAACCTATCTCTTGTTCTCCAAAAGTCATGTGTTAAAACACACTGGTAAACTCAAACATAAAAAAACACGTTATAATTGAAGTTGTAAAAGTGGAGGTCAGCTTGAGGGAAAACAGCAACATCAAGAAATATGATGTTAAAACTCAGAACTGAGAAATCGTTTATTCAAAGACAAAATACACTGAATAGTTTAAAGAGGAAGATTACACTCCACATTCCTCTATCTGGGGAGGGAAGAAAAAAGGTTGAATTTTGTTATAATTAGGACAAATGTTTTTTTTAAATTTAATTCAAATTCTTATAGGTCTTTTCATCAACTTTATCTCATACCTTCAGATTAAACAGCATAGCAGGCATTTCAGTCTTCTTTTTTGAGTCTTGAAAAGCTTGACCCAGTATCTGTTAGAAGTTTTCAGAGCTAATTGAAATATGTTGAATTATAACAATTGAGTCTCTTGCTTTTTTAAATTTAATTAATTGTTATTGTTGAGATTATTATTGTTTTTATTTAAAAGAGTAGAGAGTTTATGTGTTGGCAATAACTTGAGCTAAAAAGAATCTCAGATCCTTGGGATTTGTTATGACACTGTGATTCTATTTGGGACTGACTACGGCTTTAAATGTTTTTATACATTTGGTCTGTGGCGGCTGGTCCCACGATTCAGAAGGAAACAATGTTGTAAACATTGCAGTCTTTCATCTGTTCTCTGTATTTAATTCATTCTGAAGAATCTGTGCTGATTATTCTGTTACGCACTCACTGACCATTTCACTCACTTTTATTCAATAGCAAACCAGTTTTTACAACCACAAAACAAAACAATTAAGCCAGAGAGATGAGAAATAAGAGAGGATAAAGTGATTGGGGGGAATAAAAGCCCTCGCTTTAAGTGAGCTCTGAAAAGTGGACATTCACCTACCTCTCCGAACCCTGAGACAGAGCACCAGCTCTTGCGGCACATGGACCAGGCATCATGTCAGAAACCATGTACACCTCCTTGTGTCCACACATTCCTTCCTCCTTTTCTTCAGTCTCCTTCTTCCCTCCCATGAGCCAGAATTCAGACTCCTCTTCCCCCTGAACCAGAAACCCTCTTCACTTCAGAAAATCCTATCTATGCTGCTGAGAAAGGTACTACCAATAAAAAAACTATGACATCAACCACATCTATCACAATGCCAAACTTGCTGGGTTT
Organism: Aquila chrysaetos chrysaetos; assembly: GCF_900496995.4. Lineage (NCBI taxonomy): Eukaryota > Metazoa > Chordata > Aves > Accipitriformes > Accipitridae > Aquila > Aquila chrysaetos. The sequence goes on along the minus strand of NC_044017.1, from coordinate 26,490,204 downwards.
GGAAGTTACTCCTTCCAGTCATTTCCTTCTTCATGGAATCTTTTTCCACTTGTGGGTTGTTTTTTTTTTTTTTTCCTTTCCTATTTATGCTGCTTCCTTTCTTTTCTAGAAATATTTCCATCAAACCTACCTTATTTATATAATCTCACTTAAACTAGGAGGCACCTTTCATATAATTCTACAAACACTCTGCAATTGTCATATTTCTCTCATATGATTTAAGACATCTGTCATGCTGTGCTATATTATCCTTATTTCCATGGTTTCCTTTTCTGGGTCTCGATAATTCTTACCTATCCCTCCACCAAACTCTTATAAAAAGGCTAGCATAAGCATTATGATATTACCTGTGGATATGTTTATATTGTGATTCCACTACATACTTCTGAAACTCTTTAGCAATACCTATGATAGTATCAGCCACCCATTGTCTGAACCTGTTATCCAGAAGTTTGCCTAACTATTTTCCTGATTAATAAATAAATAGTTAGACAGAAATTCCTTCTGTCTAGGTAGCATCAACACTTCAAATCCTGGTTTCAACCCTAAAGCTAACGTGTTTCCCAGAATGGGGACAATATGTTGAGCTGTACCCCTACCACCATGGGCAGGAGTGTGTTGCTTTTTCCTCAGCCAGATATCTGTCTCTCTTTAAGGCCTGGCATTTCTTTTGTTTCTTCCTTCAGACTCTCTAGACTTCTTTTTTGGGTTTTATTACTCTCTCATATCACTCTCCCTAACATAAGGTTACTTCTTTTTCTGGAGAAACACAAAATGCCCATGAGCTATTCTGACTTTGAATTTGGTTTTGTAATAATAATATTGCATTGCACAGAATAATAGTCTTATAAACACAGTCACTTGAGGATCAAGTATAGTCTGTATCAGTACAAAGTAAAAGCACTCTGCTCCCCTTCTTCTCTCCATAACGTACAGTCTGGGTAGCAGGAGGCAGGCTGCCACATACAATGTAGACAGACAAATGATTGACAACGCTCAGAATCCACTGCATATTTTTAAGCTGATCACCTCAAACACTAGAGCAAAGCAACGCATTTTTGCTTTTTTTTTTCTTGCAGTCCTCTCCCACAGGATATTTTGGAGGTAGTAGTGGAGGCTTTCAGTAAAATCAACCAACAGGAATTTCTGTTCAGACTGTGGCTGCTTATCAGCTTCTCTGAATACTAAAGCAGTTAGCATGGTTTGGATGGAAAATTAGAATAGAGAGCAAAGGGACACCAGCTGCTAACTGAGAAAAGTGCAAGAAACTGGAACTGGCACTTAATTATCTTTGAGACCTCTACTACTCTGTCAAATCTGGCTAAAATCAATAGATTCAAAAGCTACAGAAACAGGGAAGAGACATACACATGAACAGACAAATGCACACACGGACCTTGCTCCCATGGCGAACATTGCCTCACAGCCAATTTGGCTTACGCGTGCGAGGGATGTTCCATGCTGCTCAAAGGGACAGCGATGAGAGGCCACATGGGTGTGAAGCAGTAAGGACGTGCACTAGGGTTGCATTGAGACATACCTCATTTGTAGTCTGGACGCTGCACAGCTGCTTTGCGGTACTTCCAGAAGCGCACACAGTCGCAAAGAGGTTAAGGAAACAAAGTCAAAGGTTATTCCATCCAAATGGTCCCTCGTTTATTGGGCTGCTCAGGAGGAAATATGGCTCCATAAGGCACACCTATTTCACCAATACTTCACAGGCTGGAACCTATGGACAATACCAATCTCTACTTGGATCAAAGGTAAACGCTATCAGCTTGTTCTCTGTGGTGCCTCAAAGAATGGTTAACTCAACAGGTTATGTTTTGCCTTGGACAGATCTTAAAACCCCCAAAAACTCAACCCCAAGATATCAGTGGACTGGATGAAATTGGGGAAAAAGACAGACAGAAATAAGTTGGAAGGAGTGAACAGGGTAAATTTCATTTATAAGGCAGGATAGTTACAAGGACAGTAAGGGGAGAAAGACAGATGGAAACACTCTTTGTTTAACAGTTCACCAAATGGCTCATCAAGAACTGGACTTATATTTTCAGACTTCTTGAAATCATGTCTAAGAGCTCAAAACCTGATGAATTACCATTCCTCTACTGAAAACCCTTTTTATCACATCTACATATATATGTATATGTACGTATGTGTGTATATTTTGCCAGTTTAAATTTTGTCTGTGTTTAAAATAAGCCTTTTATGGCATTCAATTTTATCTCTAACTTCATACATAAAGGATTAGATGGATCTGGGTCTACATCTTCAGAGAATTTTTCTTGCCATTTTAACCTATACCAAGGTGAAAGAAAGTGTTATTTTCTCCTTCTTGGTGTATTCTTCTCTCACTCTTTTATGTTAAAAAGATTTCCCTTTCTGAATGTTTACTCCCTGACATTTAAGACATGAATCATCTCATAAGCTTCTCTAACTAACCCCAGCAATGTAACGGTAAGGGAATATTTTGATGGATTGGGTTTTATTTGTCTGCATCTGTGTCAAAATTGAAACTCCATTTATTACGTCATATGATGATGATGATGATAATGATGATGTCACTCTTTCATCCTTATCCCTTTGTCCATTTTCCTGCACACTGGAGTGGGGTTTCTAGAGCATATCAACAGACAGTTGAAAAAGTACCTATGGTCTCCTATTCAAAACAAGACTTTACTACGGGTGATGAGCTACTAATGTCCATTTTAACGGTTCATCCAGTAACCAAGCAATTGATCACTTCAAACTATTTATTTTGAATCACTACCATGACTCCTGACTGCATTTTTTTAAAGGAAGGTTCTTTTGTGTGCTGACTCAAGGATGGACGGGTCAATTTGTCTAACTACTCATCCATGGGAAAAATCCTGAGATGAGAAGTAAAGTATGTAATACAGCAAAAGAAGAAGAATCTTTGATCTGAGAAAGACACTGAGCATATTTCAAATGGATCTTCAATAATGATTGATGAATGTAGATTTTATTTTTATTTTTCTAAAGTGTTTTCTGCTGTTTAAAATTACAGGATTTTTTTTTTCCTGAATTCTGTCTACTCTGCTTTGCTTTCACCATGACAGATGCCATAAGCTAGGTGCAGAAGGGTGCAGAGTGGAGATAAACATTCATAAAAGTGAGAAATTATTCAAAAGGCAGCAAGCAAGGACTAGAACTGTTTCAGTGTATAGGCAATTGGATATTTCTACAGTGCAGGCAGAAGACAGAAACAGGGTAATGCCTAAACATTGCCCTGATACAACTTTCCAGGGAGACAAGGATACACAAGTCATGGATCCAATATAAACTTCCTGGTGACTCTTCACCAAAGCCAAGTGATCTGTAGTTGTAAAGAACGTATTTTTATAGTTATTTTATTTATGCATCTAGATTAATGTACATAATGGATAGACGTTTCTTTCTCCATAACTCTGGGTTCCTGTGGTCCTTGATGTTCATTTTTTATTTATTTACTTATTTATTTTTCTGATGGAAAATCCAGTTATCTTCCAGACAAAACATTTTTAATGCATATCCTTGAATATACAGCACAGTCTGATGGCTATGAAAATGTGTTTATCAACTTATTTTCTTCATACAAAATAAAATGATATTACAAATTATTAATGCTTAGAGTATTTGGAAAGTGCGCTGTTATAATAAACAATGTTAAACTAATTACCCATTAATGTGTGCTTATAAAACATATGTGCGTGCGCTTCTGTGAGTTACAAGACAGTTACTTAAAGTGGTGTTACTGTATTGGTTGCTCAGTTCTGAGCTGGTCTGTCATGGGTTAGCCTTGGCTAACAGCCAAACTCCCCCTCAGCTGCTCGCTCACTCCACACCCCCCCGGTGGGATGGGGGGACAAAATAGGAAGAGCAGGAATGAGAAAGTTCATGGGTCAAGATAAAGAGAGGGCAATTGCTTACCAGTTACTGCTGTGGGCAAAAAAGTCTTGCCTTGGAGAAAACTAACTTGATGGATTATCAGTTAAACCAAATAAGTAATGACTATTTCAGGTAGTTGGAAGCAAAAAGGTAAACATTAAACCACCACCTTTCCTCCTCCTTTCCCAGGCTCAGCTTCCCTCCATGCCAGACTCTTCTAGCTCTACCCCACGGGGTGCAGAGTGATGGGGAAGGGGGGTTGTGGTCAGCGCAGAACAGGTCCTCTGCCACTCTTTCCTCCTCGCACTTTTCACCCGCTCCTCTGTGGGTCCTTCCATGGGCTGCAGGGCAATCTCTGCTCCGGTGCCGTGGAGCACCTCCTTCTCCTCCTCTTCTGACCTTGGTGTTTCCTCTGCTGTTTCTCATAATTTCTTTTATTTTCCCCTTCTCTGCCTGTGTGGCATTTTCTACTCTTTCTTAACGATGTTTTCCCTGAGGAACCACTGCCTTGGCTGAGGGACTCAGCTGTGCCCTACGGTGGGTCCATTGGAGCTGGCTGGAACCATCCGGCATGGGACAGCCCCTGGCGTCTCCTCACAGATGCCACCCCTGTACCCCCATCCCCGCTGCTAAAACTTTGCTACATAAACCCATGAACTACATATGATAGTGAATAGCATCTATTGCAGTGTGAAAAAGAGAGATATGTTTGCAAGTCTGACACACGTGAACTGCTGGCATCTGTTCTGTGCAGTCCTTTGAAAGCTCTGAAAGCATGATTCTCAGTATAACCTCTTCAAGAAATCTTTTTTACCAGAAAAATAAAGCAAAACATGTAAAGTCATGTCTTTTTTCATTTGCCCACATCTGCTTTCTCTGCTCATAAGGCACATATTGTCAAGGGGTTACACAACAAAAGAATTAAAGCGGACTTTGTAGTTCTCAGGAACTATTTGGGATTGTGTAATAGTATGGAATATTTTCCATCTTATGTAAAAAAAAGGAAAGGAAAAATTATGAAACATTGATCTATTATCATAAGAACAGTGTAAAGACTGTAACTAATTGTTTGTTTTAATAAGTAAAATATATCTGCAATAGAAAACTGCAATTTGTTTTTCAGTTGTGCTTGCATTTTTCAGTTGTTTCATCAAACAGAAATTCCTGACTAGCAAAAGTCAGGCATTGAAATGTAAATGTTGGTTTAAACACTTATACTAACTGTACGTGTCTGTATATAGGTAGTCTTTAATTTGTCCATTGTATACAATAGATCCTTGACCAAGCTGCACAATTTTTCACCTCAAGAATTTCACAGCAAAAGGGGAAAGGGAAGTAGGAGGGGGAGAGGAAGGAGAATGGGAAAGGCAAGGAGAAGCTTCTCAGTTGCTTTTAGAAGCTACTTGCAATTCTCTGCAAGCACTGAGGCAATCTGCATCTATCCAGAAGTATGGATGTCTATAATCCCATATTAGCCTGACAGTGCTGGCTTCCTTTACACAGAAAACTCTCCGGCTGAAAATTATCAGAACATATTCCTAGAAAAAAACCAAACCAACCCAAACCAAACCAAATGTTTTTCCCTTTTTCACCATCAGTATGGAGGCACCGGTTGGCAGCAAGCTCCAAGATGCCAACATACAGAGATAAGTAATCACAGTTCTAGGAGTGTGCACACCAGTAGGGAGACTAACCTTTGGTACACTGTAATTATACGTGTGTTAGCAAGAAGCAAGGACTAATAGAAGATGATCTCTAAAGCCAAAGAATTGGTGCAGAGAAACTAATGTTTACGCAATGCTCATACAGGGTGCGTTCCCCCCCTTTCCTTTTCTTTTACTTGAGTATAAACTAGCTTTAGTCTGGTCCCAGAAAGGGAATGCTCACCTGCAGCTGGAAAGCATTAGGTGTGTCCCTGAAGAACAACCTCCAACAGTTTCATCTGAAGGAAATCCAACTCTGCACTCCAACAGTTTCCCTGATAGGAACCGAATCAAAATGAGTGGGAACCAATCAGAAATTAATTGAAAAGCACATTTCTGATCCAAACTAAAAGACCGATGCAAGCCTGTAGAATAGTTCTACTTGCTTGCATTAAAGCAAGTAATTTACTTACCAACATGCAAAATCATGTTACAGTGACTTAAATACTACAAAAAAGGCAGAGAGGCAAAAATGGTCTGTTTCATGACATCTAATCTAACTAAGAATTCTAAGTATTTCTTTGCAAATTTTGATTATTATTTCTAAGTGTATAAACAGTTCTTCATTGGTATTAACACTGTTCATTGGTGTTAACACTGTGAACTTCTGAAGCCCATTCATATGTGTAATGATATCTGGGATATAATCCAAAATTTCTAACCTAATTATTGTAATTATTATGAAAAAAAAAAAAAAGAGATGAAAGATAGAGAGGAGAGAATAATAACTCTTTTTTCCCCACCCTTTGTCTCTCTAGATTGGTAGTCTTTCAGAGGCTGACTCTTTTAAAATCTATGAACTGTAATTAGCATAACTGAGCCCTGATCTCAGGTCTCTACTTCCATAACATCAGCAGGAGCAGGCGAGCAAAAGACGTCTATGGTACTACTCCTACACTTAAAGTTATGGATGTACTTAAGTGCTTCGCTGATTTTGACCTAGATGAGGAGCTGGGAGGGAACTTGCTACTTGAGCCGTGTACAGTAGTTGTTGAGTGTCTGTAAATTCCACCTCATTGATCAGCATATTTCAAGTAGCTGTATTATCTCACCACTTACTAATTGATATTCACCCTCCAGTGATGGAGAAAAAAGCTTTAGATGCAGTTTTGTTGTTGTCGCTGTTGACAATTTTTACCAATTTTGCTAATTATTCTTCACCATATTTTAGATAGCTACATTACAATAAGTGTTGGTCAGCCCAGGCATTTGGCTGATAAACTCTTTCAACTGTTTCCTCCAGCAACTGAATTTTCTTAAAGTTTAGTAAATTGGGTGTATATTTAAGATGGCCAGCACTCAAACACTTCATTAATAGAGTTGCATGCTTTACTGATCTTAACAGTTGAATGGTATATTTCATTTGTGTTCATTTGCATAATTTGCTGATTAAACTACATGTTTAATCTGTTGACCTTTATTCTGTACTTATCCCACATTTACAGAGATGTAATCAATGTGCAGATTTACTGAATGCAGCTGACATCTCAAGGTTTACTTACCCCTTGGAAATTCCATTTACAGCTACCAGCACATTGTCTCTTTGTTGTTTGTTGGTGTTCTTTCTCTTCCTCCTTAAAGCGCACTGATTGGAAGATCAAAATAATCCATGTAGATAATAAAGAAACAATATCCATACTTACCACAGACTATATCTAGTCCTGGAGTGAAGGATGCAAAAGCACTGACCCCCAAATTGCCAAGTAAGCTTGTAAAATCAGCAAAACCAGATCCAATGAGGAAAGAGTGAATAGACATTGGTTGCTGTCTTGGGAGGGTGTCCTGGTTTCAGCTGGGATAGAGTTAATTGTCTTCCTAGTAGCTGGTACGGTGCTATGGTTTTGAGTTCAGTATGAGAAGAATGTTGATAACACACTGATGTTTTCAGTTGTTGCTAAGTAGTGTTTAGACTAAAGTCCAGGATTTTTCAGCTTCTCATGCCCAGCCAGCAAGAAGGCTGGAGGGGCACAAGAAGTTGGCACAGGACACAGCCAGGGCAGCTGACCCAAACTGGCCACAGGGGTATTCCATACCACGTGACGTCATGCCCAGTATATAAAATGGGAGCAGTGGGGGGATTGCCGCTCAGGAGCTAACTGGGCGTCGGTTGGCGGGTGGTGAGCGATTGCGTTGTGCATCACTTGTATATTCCAATCCTTTTATTATCACTATTGTCATTTTATTAGTGTTATGATTATCATTATTAGTTTCTTCTTTTCTGTTGTATTAAACTTCTTATCTCAACCCACAAGTTTTACCTTTTTTCCCGATTCTCTCCCCCATCTCACTGGGGGGGGGGGGGAAGTGAGTGAGCGGCTGCGTGGTGCTTAGTTGCTGCCTGGGGTTACACCACAACAGGGGGAGAAAAGGGAGTATAAGGTAAAAACAGCCATGTGATCAGGGCTTTTGGGGGCAGCTATTGAGCTGACTGGCATCTGATCAAACCAATCTGGAGCAGGAACATAAACCTGCTGTTCTTACCATACCATGCATGCCTGACTCACTTCTATGAGCACTGGCTCCTGCAATGCTTCCCCTAACATTGATGATGAGACATCTTGGAGGGGACAGGAGCTGGATGAAGCATCCCTTACAATTTATTTGCTGAGAGAGAACTAAACAGAATTCACCTGAAAAGTGAGTCCTGGCAGAAAGCCCTGCATCATATCTCTCTCTGTCCTCCCCCACCACGTCCCCCCGCCCCTCTGGTCTCCATCTGGGATTAAAATGTAAGAGCAAGGAAGAAATTTTTGGCAAGAGCATATATCCAAATCACTGTTTGTGGATCAGTCAGGGAATGATGTTTTTTACAAAATAAGTATTTCATCTTCAACACACTTTGTTACCTTCTTTTGTTATCTTCCTATAACCAAAGATTGAAGTGTTCAGGAGTCTCCGTTCTCAACACCAGTAAACCCAATGCCTTTTTTTTTTTTTCCCCTGTTATTTTTCACTTACTAAGCGAGGAATCACTTCTTGGTGCTGAAGGCCAGATTAATTCAGAGAGAAAACAGTTAGCATGTGGGAACTGCCTGGTATTTAAGAAGAGCAGCATGAATCACATTCTTAGTACATTTGAGGACAACAAGTCATGTTCTACACGTCTCAGAGCAGCTCTGGCTGGAGTTGCAACAGATCTTCAGGGATTTCATTGATTGCCTGAAGACTGGGTCATGGAGCTGAGTCCAAGACAACCTTGTTGCGTTATCTTCAGAATGTCATCTGCCAACCTCCTGGCCAGTACTATCCTGCTGCAAGTCATACAATTAGTTCTGGTGTGGGAGTCACAAATGCTAGGGAGCTGCCTATGGCTGGAAAGCCACAGACTATCTACCACTAAGTGTAAGAATGAACCTTTTTGTCAGTTATGGTGGGCATAATGACATTGTTGATGACATTTATCCCTTTCATCAGTCAATTTGAATCATGGCCTGTCACTGACACTGGTGAGAATTTGCTTTCCTGTTCGAGTAGAGAAATTGCTAGCATAAAATACAAGCTTATGCCTGTTTCAGAGAATGAGGTGGACATTTGGAGAAGAAAGCCATAGTAAAGGTTTAAATTTGTTCAGCTGGAGAATCCACTTTGATTGTGCACATCTGTATTCCATCTGAGAATAAGATTTCATAGGGAACACTATAAGGAAGCAGATACTGCAAGCCTATCCGAATAGGGCAAGCTAACCTGTGGTGAGCTTTTTGAGAATTTAGGAAAAGTGAACATGAAGAGCTTTGAGAAAGGAGCATACACTGTATTGGAGAAACCCTCAAGGAATTCATATAATGGCTGAAGCAGCATGACCAGGAGGAAAAAGAGGTTGCTGATACAAACTCAGTCCCAGATGGGCAGCCCAAGGTTGGCCCAGTCAGTAGCAATCTGGATACCTGAGGGCTGTTAGCACAAATCACAATGTAACAGAAGCAACTGGAATTAAAGCTGAAGAATCAGAATCAGGAGGTGGCCCGAAAAAATATCTGGAAGTTGCTGAAATGGAGACCCAGAGGCAGCCAAAATTGACGAAAATGGAAAATGTGCTTGAACTGCTATGGAGGCAAGGCAGTGAACAACATCCCAGGAGCCTCCACCAGCTGCAATCGCCATCTTTGACAAATTGCATCCACCTTTAGAAGAAGTTTCATATTAAGCAGGTTTTTATGCCTAGTGAAAGTCTGTAAAATTGGCATAAGGCAGCAAAAGACTGTAAAGTATCCTTTTAACTGTGCAGGCAGGAGGGACAAAGCCTATCTGTTTTCAGCACCCTATTTCCACATCAACTTTTTATATTACAATCTGCATAGGGAAAGCTTTATTTAGCAAGTTCAGTATCACTCTGGTATTGTACTACCAGTAAACTATGGAACATGCAGAAGCACAAAGGAAGGAGCTTTAGGAAAATATCTATTAATTACATACTGATATGATAAAATGGAGGAATCAGTGGTCAACAATGCATTGCTAATTTTTTCACCTCTTAGGTAGTTCTAGACTGTGACAAAAATGAAAAATACAAGTTTAAGGAACTCATGAAAACTCAATAAAGAGATACAAAGCCTGCCTTACATATAAGCATTTAGAAACTAGTTTTCAGGAACAGAAAATGGGGAAAAAATAGAAACTTCACTATGCATAAAGAAAGAGAAGAAAACAGCACCTAATCAGACACAAGCTTAGCTTTCATCTCCAAAGTCTTATAATACCCAGCACTTGTGTGGATCAGCAAAGCTTCTGGAGCCATAATGCCCCATGTTGGTAAAAAGTGAATCTGAACCTTAGATCATCCAGTGAAATGTACAAGAGAAACCACAGTAAATTATAAATATGCTTAAGGTGGAGGGAGCCAGATATCTCTTATCAAAAGAGACATAATCCCAGGTGAAGTAGTAAGACTTGTTGCTGTGAAAGAAATGGAAATGCCCATACTGACAACAAGATAGCAAGATGGTATAAAGAGCCCCTTCAAAGTAAGAAAAGTGACTGAACTATGTGGTGTGGTAAATTATAGTGATAATTGTGTAAATTTCATAAGATACAGTGGCAGAAATATTCAGTTAAAACCTTAGCATTAAGGATAAGGAGGAAAGAATTTTGGAAGAAATGAGAAAAAAAAAAAGTTGATGAGTTTAATCCATTTAGTGAGACAGTAAAAAAAAAAAAAAATCATGTGATAAGTGACTGCCCCTGATACATCCCACTTCATAAAATTATTCTTACTAATCTATTTCATAACTTTTGCCTAAAGTATCTTAAAGGAACTCCTCTTTGAAAACAGGAGTCTGTAGAGGGACATCCACATGAGGAAAGTTGGGTTGCCAGTAGAGATCCACGAATTGTACGTGCTAAGTACTGAGCTGAGCTAAAGCACATCTACCCTTCCACAGGTTCTCTTGGGCTATAGCAAATTTATGATTAGTTTAAGAAACACTTTTACTAGTCTAATAGACAGAGTGAAGTAAAGGACTATTGCAGACTGCGATATATTTCAGAAGCAGAAAAGGACTGTAGAGATTTGTTTCTTTTTATTAAGGAACAGTTCTCTAGAGCTGAAATAGATATACTTGCTCCAGTCTTAAGTGTGATCAAAGCAGGAAATGTTCACGTCTCTGGTTCCCTTTTCTATCTTTATATATGTCTCTCATATAACATTTACACTGATATCGTCTGTATGTGAATTGTAAAAACATATAGCAAACTGTAAATATGTATTCCATTTTAAGGTGTGGTAATTCTTTAAAAAGAAACCCTTAGATCACTATTGTAGTGCACAGCATCCCAATATAATAGAATTCCTAAATAGAAATGGGAATTTTCTCCATTAGTGGAATATTTAAGAGACACCGTTAACATATGCTGAATATGTTAAATAAATCTGTAAGTCTTGTAAATTCTGTGCTTAAGAAAGACCAGAAAGTTTTCTGGTAGCCTGAATTACCTACAAAATGCTTGGCAAAACGCAGTACACCAGACAGCCTGCCTGAATCCATATGCCTCCCAACATATTTATGGCAAAGTGATGCTCTGTTGTCATATTTTCATTATAACTAAGAAAATTTGCTCAACTTACTTAAAACCTCCGGGTGTAGTATTACACACTATGAAAAAAATCTTAGGTTTTAGGTTTGATTTTTTTTAGCTTGTTTCCTCAAACTGATTATGAAAATACTGTAATCAGTTTAATTAACACAGAACATAGTGTAACTACCAATTTTATTGAAAATCAAGAATCCAACTGGATCACCACAGTGTGCAGCTGGATCCGTAAAATATCTATTTGGAACATCAGACTACATACTGCAACACATAGGCTACATTTGTACATTCTGAGGCACTAAAATCTGCAGCTGAATCAATAAAATATTGTTTATCAGGAGGGGATATGAAAAAACACGCAATGAAAACGTGCAAGTGAATCACAAAGATGTTAAATGTGAACAGTAAAAAAAGGTCAGGCATTATGTAAACACTGTGAGTACTATAGTGTAAGTTGAGTAACAAAATACATGAAAGCAAAACTAACAACATTTGAAAATAGTGTTTCAGAACACTATGCCAAGCAAAAAATAGCGTAGCAGGAATTTAACTTTGAATGGCACTTCTTTGCTGAATGTCTATGACGTGTGGCTGCAATGATCCTTTTTGGCCATTGCTAACAAAAATCATAAAGAGGAGATAAAGAAAAGGACAACTCTTTTTAATAGAACCTTCACTGATGCCGTGTGTTATGTTTGTTTTTCATGGCATAGCTTACCTTGTCTTGGCAGCTCATGAGGACAGTCATTATTTAGCAAAATGATGACGAGAAGTGACAACTATTTTTGAGTTATGTTACTACTAGATGCTGCTGTTGACTGTCATCAGTTCATTGCCTCTATTCATAATTTCACAACCCAGGATCTGAGGCTAGATCTGAAACTGAGGTAAGTCACATGTAAGTCAGTCCAGCTCTGCCTAACCCATGATTTACACTAAGCAAAGTACTTACATCAACTGTGGGTCTGGTCTTCCCAATGTAAGTCTGAGACATTTCTATGACGTTTCTCTTCCTGCATCAGTTTGCATCAGAGAAGGGGCAGATGTGCCAGGGTGCTCCAACTGCTGTACTGTGATGCAAAGCAGTTACGAACCCAGCTTCACCTGCCAGGCTTGTGGCTACTTTGGCATGCTGGAAGAGTGCAAAGCAAAGGGAGTGTATCCATGAATGTAGACTCATGCCTCCTACAGCTATGTAATTTTGATTCAAAGTTGATTACCCATTCATGCCTTCAAATTTGCTATGTATGTATAGTATGATTTCCTTCTGCCCCCACAAATTCTTTTCTTTTTGAATATGCACAATGACTATAAAGATTTCTTTAAATTATAGATGAAGAGAAATCATACAGGCTTTACAGACTATACTTGTGTAGGAATAACTCCAGGAATAACTCCATTAAAAGAATAACTCCATTAAAGTCAATGGATTACAGCAATGAAACTATAATACAGTTACAGAACAGGTACATAAACATCAGCAGGGAAATAAAAACATCTATCCACAAAACAGGAACTGCACAGACTAAAAAGAAAGGTACTGATTCTTTTGAAGTAGATTTACTGTAAATTGGTTGCATCTATATGGTGGACCAGAATGTATGTTTCAAAATGTTTTGTATTGCTTCTTAGATCTGGGTGACTAGAAAACATAAGCTATATAAAACAACCTTCAGATTAATTGCATTGGCAGATTTCTGTCAGCACACTCTTTCTCTTAAAAAATGAACAGCTTTTGTCTGGGCATTCTTGTAATCCATAAGCTCTGCATACTGATGCATAATTCTTGACTTTTGTAATTTTTTTAAACTTTAATTTAAAGAACCTAAAATAATTTACAAATGTTTATTTATCGTCAAGAAATAGTGAAGTGTTATTACGCCACATTTTCAGAGTCGAACTTGTTGAAAAGAAAATTAAGTGTTGGCATTATTATTATTAAGCAATTTACATTGCAAACAGGCATGTTTGGGGATCTCTTTTAGAAGTGTACTTTAGGATGAGATAAATCATGCCTTAAAAGCTCTTACTCTTGCCACTGACAAGGGAGTGGCTAGCCCAGGTGAAGCCATACCAATTATAAAGATGAGGTTAGTGCCACTCGGAGTCCTAAAAAGAAGATACTTCCTGCCCTGTGGTGTTTCATTGGGTTAATCATTAAAAGTTTTCCTCTGACCAAGTTACTATGCCTGAAAATTTTGTTCAGTCTTCCTCTGCCCTTTAGCATATATTTTTTGTCCACAGAGGGGGTTCATTGGCACCAGGATTTCTGTGGAAAACAATCTGAAGTTCTGACCCCCTCAGTGGCTGTAACTACATGTAGGGGTAATAGAGTGTCTTTTTAGAGAATTTTGCCTATTACTTCCAAGGCCCCTAGAAGAAATTATCCTAGCTCACGAGGCCAAGGCATTCCTGGCTCTGCCCTCACCCTCCCTCTCCGAAGCTCCATTTGGATGGAGCTTTCACTAGCTGCAGTTCCCAGAGGTATCATCCAGGGGGGCTGGTGCTACATTGACATCCTGCCAACATGCAAATATACGACATGAGGATGCGTACCTTATATTCATTAAATTTTGCAAGTGTTTGAGCCTCGCTGGAAAGTACGTCAGTTATTAGTGTGAGCTTTAGTCTTGTGTTTCTTCACGCTATGAATGTTATCAGCTATTTGCATTTTGTATTTATTATATTTTGTAGTTGAAGTTTACGGACAAGAAAGTTCCCAGTAAAGTCCCTGTTTAAATCAAGAATGTTGTAAATTCTGTTTCACAAACATCTATTCTTTTACTGCGTTGACTGGTATGACAGCACTTCTCAGTGGTCACAATCTCTAGTTGCACCACCAGACTTTGTTGGCTATCAAGCTGGCACAACATTTCCCTACCACCTGCTTTCCATTGCTATTCCTGTTCTGTATCTCATTTATTATGCTTCTCCACTTACCTATTTTTCTATTATAGCATTCTTCCTATCTATTCATCTTACTGGTATTATAACATGTATGTCTCATACCAGATTGTCTGTTTGCCCACTTTTAATTTTTGCCTTTCCCTAGTAGTTCATGGATTCCTGACAATCTTCCTGCTGTAGACTCCTGAACTTTTTTTAGTTATCTTCTGCTTTCATTCTTCATCTTTAGGAGGTTTTATCATTACTCTTTCACCTCTTCTCCCATGTCACTCGTTGTTCTTTCAGAATACAAGAAAATTCCCTGTGACTCCACTTCTGTCCTAAACTATCAGGTATTCACAGATGCATGTCTCCACAGATGGTCCTTGTAACATCCAAAAAAATGTTATAAGCTACGATACATATTTTTAATGCTATGGAATTTTGTCTCTAAATGGGCTAAATAACGTGACTGGAAACTGGAAGTAATGTGACACTGTCCTGCTTTTGGCTGGGATAGAGTTAATTTTCTTCCTAGTAGCTGGTACAGTGTGTTTTGGTTTTAGTGTGAGAATAATGTTGATAACACACTAATGTTTTAGTTGTTGCTAAGTAGCGCTTATCCTAAGTTATGGATTTTTCAGTTTCCCATGTTCCGCCAGCGAGCAGGTGCACAAGAAGCTGGGAGGGAGCACAGCCAGGACAGCTGATCTCGAATAAGGGATAGTCCATACTATAGAACATCATGCCCAGTATATAAACTGGGGGAAGCTGGCTAGGGGGGCGGATCACTGCTTAGGCATCGGTCAGCAGGTGGTGAGCAATTGCATTGTGCATCATTTGTCCTTTCTTCTTTGGTTTTTTTTTTTTATTATTATTACTATATTTTATTATATTCCTTTTCATTACTATTATTATTATGTTTTTTATTATTCTTGTTAGTATTACATTTTATTTTACTTTAGTTATTAAATCATTCTTATCTCAACCCACAAGTTTTACTTTTTTTTCCGATTCTTTCCCCCATCCCACTGCGGGGGGGGGGGGGGGCGGGGGGGCGCGGAGCGAGCAGCTGCATGGTGCCTCGTTGCTGGCTGGGCTTAAATCACAACAGACACTTTCAAAAAAATCCAACAAAATCCTCTTTCATGATGATTATCTAAAGGTTATCAAAAATCTGAAGACATAGATGTATTGAATTAAAAAATTAAAACCTCAAACTCACACTATGAATTACCTTGTTAGTAGAGGTCCTTAGGTGCCCCAAATATTTACCTCTGGCCACGACCAAAAACTGTCTGACTCTAAGCATACCTAAGACATAGCAGCATTCATGAACTAGATGTTCATGTCTACTTGATAAAGTGCTACAGATATGCTAGAAGCCAAATAACTAATTACTCCGTGAGAAATAAAGCTGCTTAGACAGGAAGATTTGAGTGGTTGTTCCAGGATGTCCTTTTAGATCGAGACCAGAGCCTCTACTTGCAAAGTAGTATGGGCAAAAAAGATGTAGAAAGCCTTCCTCAGAAAAAGAATAAAAGTTTTTACCACAAAGGGTTTTCCCCTTTGTCAGGAGATACTGACCTTGGTAATATTATGACAAGTGAGTTCTATGCCAGCTTTTAGTTAGTAAGAAGAGGGCAGTGTACCTATATATACGTGAGGGCTAGGGATTATGAACTGAGGATTTCAGTCATAACCTTCTATTCAAAATTTCCTATTGCCTAGCTTATAAGAAATACTCAGCATTTCCTAATGGCTTTTGTGAGACACTCAATTCTTTGCAGACATGATACAAAAGACTGAAGGCTTTAATTCGCTAGGAAGTAAGACATATAAAGCTCAGGCATAGCAACAGCTCTAATATTTGGGGAGGACAGAGAAAAGAATCCACCCTTCAGTCCTGATTTGAAGATTTTCAGATTAAGGGAGATAGAAAAAAACTAGAAAAAAAATAAATTTATTTTACATCAGAAGAAAGCCTGCTTGGTAAAAATAAAATTCTTAAAATATTCAAGTTTATGAGTAAGTGAGGAATTTAAATTAATGGAGAACTAAAAAGAGCCTAATTGATATGTATTTCTAAAATCTCTCACTAAGAGGTAATAAATAGCAAAAAAAAGAATAAAAAGACTATCAATACCAACGGGACTATCTGTACTCTTACTGATGAACTTTCTAAAGGGACATTCAAGAAATGTATATATATCAATAGGAGAGTGACTAAAACTAGGAACAGACCCTGGTCTAGTCATTACTGAAGCTGATGGCAATATGACAAAAGGTCTCAACGATTTCAGTATTTAAACACCACGTGTGTCAACTGTTTGCAGAACCACCGGATCTTTCTGCTATATTCTGCACTCTTGAGCTGTTTCCCTACCTTAGCTCTGTAATATTTACTGAGCTATCACGTATCTTTACTGCATCAACAGATTGCTTCTCAGTACATTCACTCTTTTCTGTAAGAAAATAAGTACATAGATCACATCGTGCTATACCAGGAAACTAAGTATTATATAGAATAATATTCAAATAGTTGATGTTCCATAAAAAGAGTGTTTTATAGCAAAGAAAGCACTCTTAATAAGTGACTTTCCAGATATGCGGTAAAGTGATTTCACACATTCTGTAAGCCCAGTTCCTGTTGTCTGTCAGCACTCAGCATACAACACCAAGCAATAAAGCTTATCTGATAAAGAGGGAGCAATATAAAGTGTTGTTGTTATTATTATTATTATTATTATTATTATTATTATTATTATTGGCATTCTTTGGTGGAAGACTGAATGGAGTTGGTATGTGAAGGAGGTTGTCTGAATCAAAAATATTGCCCCTGTATTAGCAAGGGTAGAATGCTAGCAATAATCTTACTTGGAGTTTAAAGCAGGGACTAGTGAAGGACAACATTACCATATTGTATAAAAGATGAATACAATATATGAAACACATAAAGGAGAAAGGAAGGAGAATACTAAAATTATTAGATGAATGGAGCAGCAGGAAGGAAAAAACTAAGGAGGTGTTAGTTAACCCATTAAGGGATCTGAATCTCTCTAAGTAAAATAATGCCATCCACGTTAAATTGTGTTATATTAGTTTCATTTTGATGTTGTTCCATTAGTCTATATCAGTACGTATGGTGCTGTCTGCAATCTCTAAACATGAATTCTTGCTTAAAGGGGGTTTACCCCACCAATTTATTGCTAAATGTGCTCAGAATGACTGGCTTGTCCCTGGGCACATCGTGTAGGATAACCCAGTGTTTCTCCAAAATCACAGGTTTCTTTCGTGGAAAACTGTGACAGACTCAGGCTCCAGACCAGACAACATGCAACAGGCAAACAGAAAGCACAGAAGGCTTTTCAGGACAAGAGAATAAAACCCCATCCATCCCTTTTATTAATAGCATTATAACCTACCATGCGTAAGCATAAATACAACTGCAATATACATTCTTCAGATCATCCCATTCATATCTTAGAAGACATATTCTTTGGCTAAAAGCAAAAATAAGTAAATGAAAATAACAAGAAAATAAGATGTCATAATATCTTTCTTCAGAAAACAAATTTATCCAAAACAGCAGCTACATAACTTTTCTACAAGTGTTTTCTAAGTAATCTCTTCTTCTACTGATAAAAATAAAAATGGCATTGCCAGCCTATTGCATAAGCATTTAGCATTTCCTGTTCAATCTCAAAGCTACCCAGGAGAGTGTCGACAAGGACAGAAGTCTCTTGCAGTAGGAAAGATGTAAATTTGAACATTAAACATATATATTTTTTCAATATTTTTCAAAAATATGTTATTTCTATTTCTGTCCATAACATCCAAGACAATCACTTCCAAATGATTGCAGTTTAAAGCTAGTATATAGATACTAAGCATTGTAAATAATTCTAACTTGAGCTGACTTTCTAAAATTAGCCCTGAAAATGGATCCCAAAGAGAAGCGGAGCACACAATAGAACATCAGAAAAATATCCTTGACAACTAATTTCTCCTTTGTATTTTACACTTTTTTCTTTCCTTCATTTTTAGCCCTCCTTTCAGTAAAGCTGAAGCTCTGAATTCAACGGGGCTTAACTTTCATGATGTGCTTACGTGAATTGTCTAAACTAGAATGAGTTCCTGAATCAGTTCTTAGTCTTTAATATAAATGCAGGAGAACACAGGTCTTACTTTCACATGATGAATTAATGTATTTGTGGGTGGTGTTTTTTTCTTCCTATTGTTAAATCTTTATTCTCTGTTTTTTGACATCAAAATTATTTCTACAGAAGCTAATGGTTATGTCACAAATATTATATCAAGTAGGGAATAAATAAGATGACATCTGTTAGCTTTGGGGACCATCTGTTAGGCAGAGGAATTATGGATGTGATGTTAAATTTAAATTATATTCATTGTAAGCACAATAGGATGGTGTAATAGGCAGTATAAGAGACTAGTAACTTTCTGATTTCTCTTGTGAAAAGCAGGAGGTGTGGCTTTAGCCAAGGGAATTGCCAACAACAAAAGGTAAGGGAGAGGTTATATTTGGGAAGCACAGAAAAATAATAATAATAAAAAAAAGAAACAAAGAAACAGCTTTTACATAGTCATGGGTATTGGATAATGTATATATTTATAGATCCTCATTTAAGAAGGCATTTAAGCACACACTGGACCAGAAGTACACACTTAAATGTTAGGTAAATTGAAGCCTTGTAGCACAAACTTTCCCCTCAGAGACTCTGCTTTCTTAGAGTCTGGCACTTTCACTCTTATTAGGCACTTTTGATGCCAGAATTATATCATAAGTAAATCTTATCATAGGTAAACATAATGGACAGATATATGCACAATCTAAACGTGACAATCAAGATTGTTGGGGGCAGAATGTTCAAAGAAAATACTGCTGCAAAGTCAGGTTATGTGTGAATGTATGTATTACATAATATATTATTACATATTATATATTATATATATTCACAGTAACCTGTGTCTGAGTTTGAAGCACATCCATCCTGCATATTTTGAACAGATACAAAGTACTTTTAGTTTGACTCAAGAAGCTGATTTTTTTCCTCTTCCTAAATTCACAGAATTTTATCCAAATAGCAAAATGTCAATTGCCAAACAACTTCAATTCTGGTTAGTTACCTGAAAAGTGGCTTAGTAGTCTTCCTCTTTCTTTCTGCTCCCTTGAAAGGCATCAGGTATGGTTAAGTATTAATACTGGTTAAGTATTTTCACTGCTTTGACTTAAGTTTTGTGAGAAATTTAAGCTCCTGTATGGTTTTTGCAATCCATGTTTTACACAATCTCTCTTTCCTACCTCATATATGTTCTCGCATGTTTTTCCTCATACTTCGTTATGCTTCAGGCAATTAATTCAGTTAATTCCATTTTTATTCTTCTCCAATTCATTCTTCTCTGTATCGTCCTGCATAATAACTATACAGTTAGGACTTTACCTCAGTTCTTCTCACTTGGGTATCTCTTTCCCCATTTACTTCTTCTACAGAACCCATTGAACTCTGTTGACTCTTCCTTCCTGTAGAATTTAGCAAGGGTAAAAAAGCAGAAAAGACAGTACTTGTGAGAAAAGCAAGGTTAAAATAGCTAACAAAACATCATCTCAGTCATTGTCTTGAATTCCATTTCATCCACGCTTTCCTCATTCAGTCATTGTCAAATCCATTTGCAGATTCCTCAGAGCAGAATAGCTTTTTCTCGCTCTTTTTAAGACATTCTAACATACTGGAAGTCCCCTGTAAATAATTATAAAAGATATCAGGAATACAATGATTTTCTATGCATTGATTAATATTGTAGTCAGAAGCCAGGGTAAGATAAGATTCAACCCATATCCCAGTTTACTGAGACCTAGACTAGTGACTTCATTTAATTTGTTTCATTGTGATTGAATCAGGGAGTTGGATCTCACAATTTTTTATTTTATTTTAATTTTATTTTTTTACTTGTCAGATATTCTAATGAAAAACATTCAGAATAAAAAGTAATTGACAGGGAAGAATCTTGAACAGTTCCAACTATGCTCTATTAATTAATTTCATTTCTGTATAAATGAAACCAAATCAAACCGAAAATGTTTTTTTTTTTTAACAGATGACAGTAATATTTTTTTTTAAAAAGGCCTTTTTGTATGATTTTTATCTCTATTGAAAGCTTTCCAATAAATATTTGCATCAAGATTTAGTCCTGATATGGAACCTTAAAGAAAATTTATAAAAACAAGTAATATTTTAACTTTTCTGTCCCAGCAATTTTGGATTATTCCTATCATCTACAAGTTTCCTCTTAATGTCAAGATTTCTGCATATCTTTCACTACTTTTTTATGATGTAATCTGTTGTAGTTTATTAGATGTTATTGTTAAACAGACACTGTTTTAAAGTTGCCTGAGTTAACTCCCAATTGTAATTTCTAAGGAAATTTTACAGAAACTTGAACAACAGAGCAATATAAGATGAAATCCTCCTGCCTTTGTATTTGCTTTTGAATCTTCTTGGAAAATGTTAGGAAGGGCCAGACTTGAATAATTCTATGTGTTCTGAGTCTTCAAAACATCTCTCATTTTAAAAACATCTTTCATATTGCAACAACACCTCGTTCTTAGAAGTTCTGGCTGATCCCAAACCCATCATGAAATATTGCCAGCTTATAGACAGTGACACCAGTCCACAAGGTTGTGGTATGAATTAATAAATGGTTATTAATAACAATAATCTAACTGAACAATATACTTTCTAGCAGCCTGGGTAACTAGCTTCCAGGAAGTCTTTACAGCTTTTAAAATTAATTAAATCATCCAGAGGCAAAAACAAAACAAAAAAATCTCCAGCCATCAGTATTATATGAACCATGCTGAGAAACCTCCAGGCTAGGGTAAAAAAAACTTGACATAGATAAAAAAAGATAGAAACAATTACTACACTGAAGTATAGAGGAATGAATGAGAAATAATTCTAAATCTCAGTTGCACTTCTTAAGTGAATATACATTACATTGTAAATCAGTCCTAGGTTTTTAGTTCCTAAACTGTATATAAAGTGAGGATAAAACATGCCACAGCTTTTAAGAATATTATGTGGTCTTATGAGTTTCTTTTTGGTGAGACTTTTTTGTTAAGTGACATATTAAAGATTAAGCTGTGTTGTCATCGGCAAACGTGTGTTTTACGGACAAAATGAAGATCAAGAAGTGGGATAACAGCATGCTAATACAAAAGCAGAAGACATCTCTCAGCATTCCTGCTGCATCAGATCACTATCGTTTCTTTACCCCTTAACCTTTCAGTGCTCGCTGTGGTGAAACATTAAACTCCCACATGCTTCTCCTGTCCCACCGATGTTTTCCCTTCTCCATATAAGAACTTCAATAATAACTGAGCTTCACTGAGTCTTCCACTATGAAATTTCCATTTCTATTATATTCAATACCCATAGCCTAACTACAGGAAGATATTGTGGGCTTCCCAAATATAATTCACTCCTGATCCACTGAAAAGGAGGCTGTTCAAAGCTTGAATATAACTTGGTATTAAGTAAGGAAAATAGAAGAATGGTGCTTTTTGAGAGCCAAGATTTTTTTTTTATTTCAACTCTTCCATAGAGTTGACAATAGAAGCATGATTTCTCCTTTATCAAATATGAAAAGTAAATGTACTCTCTGGCTTTAACTTCCCCAAAGAGAAGGAGTGACAATTCACTCATTGTTTCATGAATGAGTTTCACTCAGATTGCTATTAGTTCTTCATTTTAAAAAAGATTTAAAAATTCTTTCAGGCCTGGATTCAGCTTCCATCTGCTGCAGGATATCACCCTTCCCTCAAAAGAGGTCTAGAAGGTTTGTTTTGAAGTTTAATAACAAAAAAAGATTAAGACCATACTTAAGTATAGCTATGCAAAGGGTGAATATTTATACAAATGTGCAAGAAAGAGAGAGAACACTAAGAAGAAAAGAATGAAGAAAAAAAAGCCCAATGTTTAATGACATGCTTTTGGGAGGACTTCTTACTAATTGGAAGTACACCAACATTGAATGGTGCACTTTGTAACTCTATGTATTAGCAGTTCTGCCTGAAAGCTTTATAAAAACTCTGCCTTTGTTATCACAGTGCCAAGTCAACAGTATGTCTCAAGGAAATTTCTATCAGAAATTGCAGGGAGGTAATCACCTACAGAAACATTAAAGTCAGTTAAGTGCCTTCCCAAGAAAATCATTAAATCAAAAATTTTAATGCCAGGATGCACAATATGAATGGGCTTTAACAACCATCCTGAAAGTCTTATCTGTTTAAAAGGTATGTAATGCATTTATTATGGTTTAATTTTTCTCAGACAGTATTCTGACAGAACTAAAAGTTACAGGTCTTTGCCATAAAAGCAAGTGAGATGGGAATATCCTATACTTGGTTCATTATCAAGGTTTTATGACCCTAACAAATTAATTTCTGGCTAGTTGGCTAAATCAGGTTAATATCTACAGAAAAACAGATTTTTTTTTCCCCCATAAGTCTAAATGGTAAAAGATAAATGATGAATTCCATGAATCAGGAATGGATTCAGCAATCTTAATTTATTGTGACTGAAAAGTGTCAATTAGAAATTTAGGCATAAAAAGAGGAAAGGGTCATTTTCATATTATATACAACCATCACATTCATGGCTTTTTAAAAACATCTGTAATAGTCTTTGCAATAAGCATAAATTCCAAGGGCTCCCATTCTCATGCAGTATTCTGTGAGACAAGTGTATAAAAACAGTTTGAAATGGAAAAAGTTCAATCTAATTTTTTTCCCCAGGGTTTCTCCACTGTTTGATTAGAGAATGGCTGCATTCAAACATATTACCATTCTGTCAGCAGCACTCACAGGCTTGTACTTTCGCTGCATGATAAATGAAGTTTACACAGTTTATGTTGTGTGAGGACAGAGTCTAGTGATTCAGTAGCGCGCATGTGATTTGTAAGTGTCTGATTTGGTTAATCATTAAACACCACGTAGTTTTAAGGTTTCAAGAATTCTGTGCAAACATGGAAACCAGATGGGCAAGATCCTTGGGTGGTGTAAATCACGCTAGTACCAAGGAAGTAAGGGAAAACATACCAGCTTCTACCACCAATGATCTGGCTGGTGGAATATTTTTTTTTCCACTTATACACGTTAAAATACAGATTTCTATTTAAAATGAATCCAGTGTTTAAACAAGTTTATTTATTGACAGTCATATATACTTTCCCCTTACAGTGTTGCCTGGCAAGCAGTACACATGCAAAATGTGTACAAATTAGATGGTTACTTTTTTTTTTTTTTTTTTTTTTTTTACACAAGCTGTTATCCATTCTACAAGTCGATGGATCAATTTAGTGATATTTACAGAAGGTCTGCATCACGGTGCAGGAATCTAGAAGGTTGGTCTTTTCAGAATATTTAGGGGAAGATAAGAAATGACTTGTTCACAATCTAAAAATGCCCAAAAAAGAAGATAATAGAAGGCTCTTTCATTTGCACGGTAAGGCACACAATCAGTCAACAACCGAACACTGACATTAGGAACAATTACATGAGAATATCATGCAGCTTTGTAGTAAAAAGCTAGGGCAGATTCTCCATTTCATCTAACTTATTTCAAAGTTGGATGAGTTTCTAAACATTTTGATATGACTCAAAGTAACCATGGCTTGACAGCTGCAGGTCTTTTGGTTTAGGAAAAATTCCAGGTTAGATGATCCCAATAGTCCCTCCTAGTGTTAAAATACATAAATACAAACAACTGCATTTGGAAGCTGGCAAAGAAAGAGAAGGACAGTGCTCATGCTTCAGGTCATGAGCTAGGCTTAACTACAGTAGTCAGTAGAAATATCTTTGAAGTAACAGAACAGGTTTGCAGAACTTTTCCATGTTATTGCTCACAGGTAGAGTCAAAGGACTTGACTAGACTAACACCACTTTTTTCTATAATTGTACAGCACTGGCACCCAGCCTGCAGTCTCAGAGCTCCAATCTGCCTATGACCTCTAGGGCATAGGCCCAATGTTTCAGTGCCCTTGACTTTATGGAAATACACATTTATTGACTGAGGGAATAAAACCATGTAGTTCGCTCTATCTGTATGTTTATCTTAATATGAGATCTACCCTCAGGCAAATATTCTAAGTCTCCAAATACCATCTTCAGCTATATAAATATCTCTTACATAGAAAACCATCAGTGTTTTCAGACAGTTAATGTCATAGATAAGTGTAATAGGTCACACTGACAGGAAACTTATCCAAGGAAACTCTACTTTACTTCTTGGGTGCAAGACATGACTGTGTATCAGTGAGCACATCCTATGAATATCTACTACAAATAAAATCTAAAGATTTTTGAATCCCTTTCCCATCACCCTGAGGGATTAGGGGTCCTAAAACAGTCATAAAAATAACCTAAAGAAATGTGCCATGAGTCATACTTTTCCTTTTTACTCCATGACTAACATCCTTATTTCCAGACAAATTACTGTTGGGGTTTTTTTTGTTTGTTTGTTTTGTTTGTTTTGTTCTGTTTTCCTTTATATGAAACAGAAAAGCAGAGTCATGGTTAAAAGCAGAGTGGGTATTTCCTCTTCAGAACACCTTTAAATGTAAATGAATCCAGGAAAAATTTATGTATTCACAAGGTATTTTCATTCATACTCTTGTTTATATTTAGTTCTGGAACAGTTTTTACATATGTGCTTCTGAAATGTTTTATGATAAAAAGTTATCAACTCACACCTGTTAACCTTCTTCTCTCAGGCTCTCAGCAGGCCTAAGTGAGTCCAGTTTGAGCACTGTAACTGTTCTCTCTCAATTTAGTTTGTAGCCTTTTCTGCTAAATTACTGAGCTGCTGGGTTTGGAGTTTGCACCTTTCTTATGACAGGGCGATTACACACAGCAAGGAATCTTCAGATGAATATAGATGCAAAGGAATAAATGAACATCTCAAAGGAAAGCAATCAAGATGTCAATATTGCCTTCATATCAACAAAATTGTACTAAATGGAATGAAACATTAGTTATCCATACAAGAGTCCTATATGAGACTTCACTGTTCAAAGTCAGCAGGCAAATCCCCTTTCCCCAGAATCGTTTGTCCTCCATGAGCCCTTCTATATTTTCTCTCCTTCTGTCGCATTTTTTTCTACTCATCTTCATGGAGAATGCTACCTTTCCTTCCCTCCCACTTTTCTGCTCTTACTTTCATGCTCAGTTCTTGGCTCTAACAAATGTAGAATTAATACTGAAAAACCCTACAAAAATAATGGAGAGCTAATCTCTGTTTTGCCACCTTCCAGAATCAGGATTCTTTCCAGTCATTGCAATTGTTTCCTTTTTTCCTTATTTTCCATCTGCTGTGGATATTTAGGAGCTGATCTAAGATACATTTAATTTAATTACTCTTTTGCTAAAATCAGTGGGGCTTACACTAAAAGCAAAACAGCTTTAAAGCATTAAATAGCATTATGGCCTTGTTGAACAGATATAGAAGTAAGCATATATTTAAATAAATGTATTGCTGACTTAGCTCCATAGTTTTCAAACCAACAGATTGCTTGGGGCATAAATAAGAAAAAAAAAATCATATTGCTTAAGGAAGTATTTGTTCTCCTATAGGATGGATCAGCAACTCATAGTAACTTTAATGTATTGCTCACTGTAATAGGAAGAGCCAGGATGTGCAGAATATTTTATTTAAATGTATTGATCTTTTGACATATGGTTTAAAAAAAGGAAGAAATTCCAGGAGATTCAATGAAAACAATCTTAAATTATATTTTACAGTAGTTTAGCATATATCAACTGGCAACACTAAACCAAAACTCTTTACAAATATATTAATGCTTGAGCTACTCATTTATCATATAAGTCTCAGACAAGATTGATAAGACTCATTCATGTATTGTTGATGAAGGTCACAGGAAGGCAGACTTTCAGATGACCTTCTCTCTCCCCAAATTACTGCAATGAAACTGTAAAATGAACATGTGAAGAATACGGTATGATTTTCAGTGGCATACACTTTGAATAAGTGACCCTTTCACATCAAGTGCAGACTACCAGATGCTTAAGCTGTAACTGGGCAAGTCTGTCCCAGGCTGTTCTATCTATTGATTCGTCTCCCTGCTAAAATGAGGTACAAAATGGTTCTGCTGTATCTTTTAAGTCCTCCAAAAGGTAAAGAAGTTGGGTGTTCAGCACTTAACGGGTTCTGGAAAGGGCTGTGGGACATAGCAGTTGGTGTAATCATTACTGCAAGGAGATAAGGTCTCCTTTCTGCCTCATCCAATTAAACATTTTGTTGCGGAGCCTAAAACCTAGGATACACTGCCTTGTGTCTGTTCACCTGAACCCTGCACCAATCAGTGGAGAACAGAGATGATCTCCCTGAGAAATTTGATGCTCCTAAGGAAAGAACATGCCTACGGATTATCTCAGAAGTCACATGTATGCATCTGGACAGACACGTGTATACTGACTGTATATTAGGAAGGCGGTGACTAGATATTGCTACTGGATTTTGTGCAATCTCTAAACTGTCTCAAACTGAATTGAAAATCTGTGGACAAACTAAGACACAACTAGCAAGTGAAAAAAAGGATAACAACTCCCTTTGAATTCTAAGTAAAGGTTTCATAACCTTCTTAAAAACACAACTCCTGACAAAGAAGTTCCATCTTTGCCTGGAAAAGGAAGTTCTCATATTTTTTGTATATCTTTTATGTCACCTTCTCAAATATTTGTGTTTAAAGTTGCAAGCTGTCATGCTTATCCTCTGCAGAGCATTGATTCTTTTACCTAGGAGATTATGCACAATTGCTTTTGCAGTTTTGATCATGAGAAGAGTAAAATACTAATGCCACTTTTCTCATGAAGCCACGAATAACATTTACACTCATGAGTCACCGCTTTGAGAAAACTGAACAGGGAGAAAAAGATAAACAAGAACAGGCAAATATTCTTATTGGAACTGTCCACTCTATCTAAATTCAGGAACCTCCATTTCTCCTCCTTCCCTGAACCTTCTTTCCTCTTCGGCCTCCTCTACTCAATGGGTACCATGTGTCTGTTCAACAGCACAGAGAACATCGAAGGGATTGTAAGAATTGTGAACGGAAAGGCCAAAACGTGAAATGAAACCTTGACTGCACAAATTAGTAAGCATTTTCTAATTAATATCAGTAGTTCTATCTTGCAGGGCATAACTGAGCTAATAGTTATGAATTAAATGAAGAATAAATTAAAAAAAGAGAAAAATAATAATGTGCCTGGTTTGACAGCTGCAGCTGTAATACCATCAATACAGAAAGGAGACTTAAAGAAGAGTTACAGAGAAGTTATGATTAAGAAGTTCTTAGCTATTTATCACCTTTCTTATTTAGTGTTGCCATATTTCCGGCTGGTTGGGTATGCATTTATGACTGATGCATGTAGCATATCAACTGTTTTCACAGTGTATTTATAAAATACTTCTAACGGCTTATAATGGAATATTTTGCTTTTTGATAAAAAAAATAATCCATCAACGCAACAGGGAGAATGGAAAGGAGAGAAAACATTTGTTCAGAAAGCTTTTAAATGATGCTGTTTGTTCATGTTAGCGATTTTTTTTTCCTATTGTTATGTCTACCCTTCTTCCAGGAGGACCAAATCAAGCAATTACATAGCAAAAAAACCAATACATTGCCTCACAGTTCACATATTACCAGCGGAACTGGCAGGGGACGATTTGCAAAATTGCTGAGCTCATGTAACAACAACTGAAGTCCACAACTGCTGTACCTTGAACACATGACAAGCTGTACTGTAGCAAAGATTCTAAAAAACTGTGTTGTCAGCATATCGAATAAGGCACGCCAAATTAGAAACTTTTGGCCTTTCTCTGCTTCAACTACCCATTTGTAAGATGGGATATACAGCCAAATATTTTACAGGGATACTACAAAAATACATGCATTATTGTCTGAGGCATACTTGGTTATGATACTGGCAGGTACTATAATTCTCCACAGGATAATTAATAATTCAGTGTCCAGGACAGGTTCTCAAATAGCGTGCAGAAACTGTGAGGATCAACAGAATGCAGCACAGCTGCTCACTGATGTGCATCCATCTATTCAGGAGGCAGGAGTTGTGGGAAAATCATTTGAGGACAGTTTTTTGCCTGTACACAACTTGAAGTTTCATAGATTGCTTTAAACTCTTAAACAATTTTGTAGTAACTAATGCAGTAATAACAATGAGGGAAAACTGAAGGACAGAGCAAAGGGATCTTACAAAGTGTATAGAATGAGCAGGAGCAGATAGAAAGAAAAGAAAAGAGAAAAGCTGGATGATACTGTGTGCTTAGAAGTAAGCCAAACTGAACTCAGTAGAAATAATCATGAACCCCACAGAGTTTTCCATACATAATTCTAAAAGCAAAATAAAATAGGGTCCAGAATGAAGCTCTTTAAAATACACTATTTTGGGCAAGTCTTTGCGCCAGACTCTCCTCACCAGTAAAAAGTGGTCAGTGATACCCACTTTGGTACAGCTCTGTGTATTCATTATTTACTAAAATGGTGTGGGAGTGAAACTTTAAAATGAAATACATGCAACAGCCCACCCATGGTTACTTGTCCTATGAAAATATCAGGACAAAACCAAAACGGCTTCTTCTTTTCAGGAGTGCAGAAGCGAGTTAGCCAGATTACACCTAGACATCTTTAACCTGCAATTTTAGAATAACTTTTCTGAACAAGATTCAAATATTTGCCCCTGGATTCCCAAGAATATTAAGTTCTCGTGCAAGCATCACGACAAATTTGTTAATATTTCACTCTTAAAGAACTATGAAAACATTATTTAATATTAATGAATGTATGTGGTATTATTATACATATGCCCCATGGTATAGTATCTGCCTTTTTTAATTCTGTTTGGAAGCGCTCTGCCCTGTGGACAGATGTGACTATCAAATTCAATGCCTGCAGCACATTTTCTGACCTTCAGCGAGCTCTGACTTTTTTATATTGCAACATTATTTTGTTTTATTATTTTACCCGAAGAGAGCAGTCTGTGATCAGCAAAGAGATGCTTTTATCTTAATCATTGATCCCATATTCATAAATATTCAGATTTTCAGTCTCCCAGGAACACCGTTTGCTATTTCTTCGTATCGACAAAAAGCAATGAAATCATTTGAACCAAAACTCAATACACTAAAGCTGATAGTCCAGTTATATTAGTAGCATAAGATCATTTTCGTTTGTGCTTGTTTAATTCTGTAACATTAAGCTTGCAGTGTACAAAGCTTTCACATTAGGTGTAGTTCCATTTAATTCAAGAGGAATACTTAAATACGTGTCAGACCCTGAATTTGCAAAATCTGGAGGGAAGCATTTTCTCTATTCTTACCACCAGATTCTGGTAGAATTGACCTGTGATTAAACATGTCAGGGACCAAGAAACAAGTCAATATCTTAACAAAAAAAAAAAAAAAAAAATCAGGCTGAAGCCCGACACCAATATAAAACTGGAATAATGTCATTAAATTTAATGGATTAAAACTGGTACTTAGAAACAATCTGTCCATAGTGTCTTAGAAGGGAAGGGAGGAAATTAAAGCACTTTCAGAATCATCTCCATAGAAGACACAGGTATGGAAATGGTCTTTATCATGCAGTGAATTCAGCAAGCTATCTTCAAGTCAGAGGCCTTCAATTTAGCATGGTTATAGAATAAGCTATGTGTATTTTGTAAACATATGTGCATTAGAATGAGAATGCCTGAAACGTAATGATGACTATGACTTCGATAATCTCTTGCTGAGACATCAAATTACACATTTTTACAATTTCTTCTATCTTTGTACATGAGTTTCACACAAATATTAAGAAAACCAACGAAAAACTTTAAAACAGAATATGTATAAAATATATATAATATAGACTAAGTATATGTGAATTTTATTGTAATTTCTTTATAATTTAAGTTATAAAGACACTTTATTGTCAAGCGCTGATGAAGAGAAAAAGAAGGATTTATATTCTTAAATTTGGGCATTTCAGATTATGCAGTCACTTCAATACCAGGACACTGCCTGAAGTAAGAATATTATGCTTATCTCTATTCTGATTTAAGCTATTCATGTAGCTGTAAAATTTTAGACCAGGATGAACCTACAAAATACCTGTCCGTATCACATGGTCTAAACAAACATAAAATTTTGGAGGTGGGGAGAGAGAAGTAAAGGATTTATCACACTACTAATACTTTGAAACTTTCATTTATATTTCTAAATGTTATTATATGTAATTGGTATAGGTAATACTTTTCCTTCATTAAAAGTTGTGTGAGAAGGATTCTAAAGCTTAAAATATTAAGGTTGAAAGTATCTTAAGTATCTGAAGTAAAAGATTTGTGCCCTCTAAATTTTATATATGTCAGCTAGGAGCATAATAGATTTTTTCAAGTAATTAATAATGTGGACTGTTAATAAAAACAAGAACTTTCTTGGAGCACTAAGAATAAGCTTTGTACTGAGTGGTCCAATAGTGGTCCAATAGTCATAAGACAGTTTATCTGCCAGTACCCCAAAATAAATCATCTTCCTTATATTAGGATTTTTTTTTTTTTGGTCAGTAAGTGTCTTTTGGCAGTGAAGCCAAATGAATCTAAGGAATAGTTTTGCTAATAGTATTCTTAATAGTGCAAAAAATCTTAGGCATGTATTGCATGATCTGCAAAGAAATCTCTGTTACCAACATGAAGAACAGAGTGCTGAATTGCAGCCTGCCCCAAGAAAGCAAAACATTACCTCTTTAGTCTGATACAATTATTAGCATTTTCAAATCACTTTAGTAATAATTAGAAACCAGTTATTATTTTTTTGCAAAAGATGCCTCCTTTCTAACACAAAACACGTCATTCTTTGCTAGCCAGTAAAAAGCTAAAAAGGTCTGATAGTTAATCTCCTTCTGTACATCGTTTCCTTCGGTGCCCATTTTCGTCATATCTTTGCAAGTGTGGTATGGGAAATGTAGCAACAAAAAAAAAGAAGGAAAGACAGGGACAAATATTACATTCTCACATACAAGGGTAGTAGCAGAAAAGGAGAAAGAAAGTCTTTTTAGTGACTATTTGTCTGATGACTGGCACAATCCAAGAAAATGAAGTTTTCAGTCTATTGAGAAGTTTTTTTCTCATGAAGAAAACAGCAACAGAATGATAATACCATTAAAATTAGCAGCACTAATGAAGTTGTTTCTGATTACCTAATTTCTCACCAGCAGGGTTTACCAACTGCCCAAGTAATGAATATGGAGTTTGTTCTGGACATGTCTTGTTTTATTTTCATTCATGGACCTATTTTACAACTTTCCCAGGAACTGGTAAAACAACTAAAATAACTACAAATATCTCAGCTTTCCCCAAATTATGTTAATATCCTTACCAACAAAACTTGTTATACTGTTTGTATATAGCTGATGCCCCTGCTTATGAGTGAAACAAAACCTGAGTGTTAATGACTTTCTCTAATAGAAAAATGCATAAATGCTCTTAAAATAGAGAAGTTTTCACTTAGGATACATAACATTTTAAAGTGAAAAATAAGATATGTGAAATAGTGCTTTACCTTCTAATCATATAATATATATTATCATCATCATAATATCTGAAAGCTATAAAGCCATTATGAATTTTTTTATCCTCATAATGTCTCTTGGATGCAATAGACAGGGATGGAAGTAAAACCCCCATTTTACAGATGAAAAAAAGGAGCACAAAGTAGATTATCACTTACCTAAACTGACACAGCTGATGTGTGCTTACACTGGGAACTATAAAAGTCTTAATGGTATGGTCCCTTTTATGGATAAAAACTTCTACAGATTGCTTTTCCTAATTCATAAATATGACATATGAAAATAAATTACGATATTGCAAAATAAACACAGCAAGAAAGGAAGCAAATATAAATGCTTGATTCGTGCATAGTGCAGATTTTATACAATTTCATTATCATATAAATAGCTCACATATATAATCTTTCGTGTGTTAATTCTGATAAATGTTACAGTAAAAATTAAGATTAATTGAGGTTGCTTTGAAAGATTTGCTAGGAGTTATATCTGCAGTACTTTTTAGCCTAGTTACATTATGTTCTGAAAAGTTTCAGTATTCTATTAGTGATTTACGATATCTGCTTACTCGTATTTTTATAGACTGCTAAACTGTGTAAAATTGCTTTTTTCAGTCTTAACTTTTGATGCTTGGAATTCTTCTTTGCTTTTTTTTTTTTTTTTTAAGCTTGAGTCTTCAGAATATACAGAGATCTGCTAGAAGACTGAATTGCTAAGTGTTTTGGAAATTAATACACGATAGCTGAGAAGAAGCATTAAATCTGCATAAACCTACAAAGGTTCACAGCTAAAATGGGTTACAAAAAGAAATTGAAGGGCAAACATTATTTGTTGTCGTTGAAGGACACTAAGTTTTCTCACAGTCACAAAGGTATCTAGGGATATATTAATTCTTCCTTTGGATCTTACACATACAGAAATACTGCATACCCTTCTGTGTAGGTAGACATTCAAATAAGGCAGCTGAGAGCAGGAAAGAACTTTATCTGGCATATTTAATGAAATATGCAGTGAAACACTAGGAGTCTGATTTTTTACTGACTTACACCTGGTGCAGACATTTTTGTCTTTAAGAACTGAATGAAAAATGGATTTAAAATATAACCACAGCAGAATGTCAGCATTTTATACTCACTTTGCACAGATTTACAAAACTACCTGTTATATATGATAAACTATGAAAAAGATATTTCAGTATGAGAGCCTCTCATTTCACAGCTGTACCAAACACAGCCTTCCATTTCAGAACCCATAAAAAGCTTTGTGTCACACTACTGCATCCTGAAAACCCATGACACAAAATGCGGTTTTGGGTATCTCCATTTCCATTAGTGGATTTTATCAGAATCTTGTATCCTATTGTCTTTCAGCTGTAGTTCAGCATTTGCAAATTTTCACAACAGGAATTAAATTAACTTAGATCTCCTCTCTCCTGCTTTTACCCTTTCTTCTCCTGCATACTGCCAATTTTCCTTTGAATGTCATCCACGCAGTTAGGTTAGAGTACTACAAGCAAACCAGATTTTCTTGTACGGCATTAATCACCCTGCTGGTTTGGTACTCTCTCCAAAATAAATGGGCACAGTGGATCTTCAGTCAGTAGTGCCAGGCTCAACAATGCTCAGCAATGAAATTCCCCAGAAAACTTAATAAAATCTGAAAAGCATTTATCCCATTTTCAGTGTATAAATGCCACGTCCCAAAGTTAGTGTCGTACTTTAAAATCACACAATAACATATTAATGAATAGGGTTAGTCTTTGTTGTTACTTTGCACTCTTTAGAATTCTATAATGCATATCATGCAAGTGTTCCTCTGGGATGAAACAGCAATAAATCTTTAATAAACTATGAACAACATTTCAGTCTGAGCGACAAACACTTTGCTACAAAAGTATTACTGGATAGATTATATTAAAAATAAACAAATGAGGAGATATTATTAAAAGTTTGCCTCTTTTTCCAGATATGTGTCTCATATTTGAGTTTGCTTGGAATTAAACACCAGTAAATCTTTAATGAGGTATGAATGAACATACCAATCACTTGAGAGTTATTGACACATCAATATCCATAGAATAGTATCTTATTAAACTATTGCAGTTCCTTCCTTGATAGGCATTATATATTCAGTATTAATAATGCATGAGCATTTTTAATTCATTTCTGTTGTTACACCCTGTCCTTACTCCTGCAGCAACATTATTAAAACTGATTTTATAAATATCATTTTCTCGAGATACATATGTTAAGTGTGACTGGTACTGAAGAGTTGTAAATGTAGCTGAGTTTAAAATTCCTAATTTATTACTGATAAATAATACATGGCTTAACAAACAGAATAGCATTACACTTAAACTGTTCTTTCTACCAGATTGATCCAGAAGGAAGGAGAAAACTCTGCCTTTTACAAGTCTGACCTATATTAGTAAATCACTAATTTGCAAAGATCAGAGAGCTATGCAGCTGAATGCTGATCTTTCTACCTTGACATCTGGCTTCTGAGGGTTCTCACTACAGTACCATCCACAACTTTCTTCACTTCCCCATGTCAATTGCTGTTATATTGAAGTCATCGTCCTAATCTTATTCAGAGTACAGCATCCCTCTAAAGACAGGGAAAACTCCGGTCCCTTTGGCTTCTGTCTTCATCTGACACAGTGCCACTTACAATTGTTTTCTACCAGACCAAAACACTGAGAGGTTCTGCAGTGACATTGCCCTGCTGTCCTCCCGAGTCAGTCGGACAAGCACGTAAAGCAGCACTGGTTAGAAATGAGACAGTGTGAGAACTGCATTTTGTAAATGGAGATTTAAACCACTTGGCAGAATTTAAGGTTCTGCAAAACGAGGGAAGAGCTGCCTCTATATTGTGCACTGTTTGACTGCACCCATGTCCAAGTATTTTTTTTTCTTAATCACTTGATGATTTTATTTCATGAATGTTAAATCACTTTACAGTTACTAATGAATGATTTCTTGTGAGATCTGTGCCTAACAAGTAAAAAATAAGTATCATTTCCTGAAATCACTGATAAGGACGCCGAAATTTGGTGACATGCTGTGATTAGCTTGTATAATCCCCAGTAGTCTCTGGCAGGGATGGTTCACTTAAAAGATATTACTATGCTTTTTCCAAAAGGCACCTTGTATTTCATGTTTCTATAGACAATTTACCGCCCTTTTACCCATGTATTTTAAATAGAACATCATTATTAAATGTGATCATGTTACCACTAATAATGATTTTGATAATGGTGACATTTAGGTGTTCATTTGGAGTCCTGTTAACAGTTGATTCCCTACTGAGCTCCAAACTTTGAACATATGACAGAAGGACTTTGTAAGGGTGGAAGGTAGTAGAAGATCAGATACAACAGAAAGGGTTGTGATCAGTGGCTAGAAGTCCAGCTGGAGGCTAGTCAGCTGTGGTGTATCCCAGGAGTCAATACTGGGGTCATCACTGCTATAACATCTTCTTTGACGACATGGATAATGAGACCAAACGCACCCTCAGCAAGTTTGCAGAGGATATAAAACTGGGAGGAGTGGTTGATACACCACACTTATGCTGCCTTTCAGAGAGACCTCAACAGGCTGATGAAAGGGGATAACAAGAACCTCATGAATTTCAACAACAGAAAATGCCAAGTCCTGCACCTCTGGAAGAGTAACACCATATACTAGCTCAGCCTGGGGGCTGACTGGCTGGAAAGCAGCCTTGTAGAGAAAGGCCTGGCGATCCTGGAATACAAGAAGTTGACCATGACCCAGCAATATACACTCGCAGCAAAGAAGGCTCAGAACTACCTAGGCTGCATTAGAAATGTTGTTGCCAGCAGGTCAGGTAGGGTGATCCTTCCCTTCTCCTCAGCACTGGAATGCTGGGTCCAGTGCCAAGGTCTGCAGTACAAAAGAGATGTGGACATAATGAAGCCAGCCCAGCAAAGGGCCATGAAGGTGCTTATAGGACAGAAGCTGAGAGCTGGGACTGTTCAGCCTGAATAGAAGGCTTTTATTTATACACACAGATAAGACCTCCCTGAGGCTAGGAGGGAGCAATAAAGATGGAGCCAGACTCTTCTCAGCAGCACCCAGTGACAGGACAAGAGGCAGTTGACAGAAACTGAAATACGGGAAATTCCATTTAAACAGCCAGGGTGTGGCACGGCAGTTTGCACAGGAGGGCATGCAGGAATGGCATTGTCACCCTACCAGCTCAAGAGGTGAGTTCCACTGGTGGTCATCACCCTCTCAGAAGGAGCTTGGCTATGATATCCATGAGGCAGAAAACTACGTCCTCAGCACTCACCAGAATGGATGTGGCAACCCAGACAGAGCTCCCGTGAAAACATGCAGCCATCCAGGTCTCAGGCTGCAGGGAAGGCCAGAGCCTTTCACTGGTAATGGATGGCAGTAGTAAGAACAGCTGTGGGAGGTGTGACCAGGTGGATGATCTGCTCAGCCTGGTGGCAGAACTATGAGAGGAAGTAGAAAAGTTAAGGAGCATCAGGGAGTCTGAGAAAGAAAGAGATTGATGGAACCATGCTCTGCCCTCCCTGAGACAGAAACAGGAACAGCCACCAGGAAAAAAACAAAATCAAGAGGATCCTGTATCTTCCTCCCTCCAGGCAGAAGGCAGTAGCTTAACGGAAAGGAGTGAACGGAGGCAAGTCCAGGCTGGGGGCAGCAGGCGAACCCCCTCTTTGCCCACCTCGCCTTCCCAGGTGCCTCTGTATAACAGGTATGAAGCTCTGGATGTGGAAGGCCAGTCAATGGATGATGTGGGTGATGGTCCATCTACACCAGCGGTGTTGCCAGGGTCAGAAGGGCCTACCCCCCATATCATGACCACATTCACGGGGAAGAAAACACAAATTATAGTTGTAGGTGACTTCCTTCTGAGGGGAACAGAGGGTCCAATGTGCCAGACAGACCCTCCTCTTAGTAAAGTCTGCTGTCTCCCTGGTGCCCAGGTTAAGGACATCACTAGGAAACTTCTAGCCTGATATGGCCCTCAGACTATTACCCTTTACTGCTCTTCCATGTGGCTGGCGATGAAGCTGTGACACATAGTCCAAGGGCAATCAAAAGACACTTCAGGGCCTTGGGACAGTTGGTAAGGGAAGCTGGAGCACAGGTTATTTTTATGTCTCTCCTTCCAGTTGTGGGCAGCAACGCTGGAAGAAATGGACTCAGCTAGTCTCTTAATACGTGGCTCCATGGCTGGTGTCACCACCACAATTTTGGACAAGCTTGAGAAGTGGGCCCACGTGAACCTCATGAAGTTCAACAAGGCCAAGCGCAAGGTCCTGCAAGTGGGTCGGGGCAATCCCTGGTATCAATACAGGTTGGGGGATGAAGGCATTGAGACCAGCCCTGAGGAGAAGGACTTGGGGGAACCGGTGGATAAAAAGCCAGACATGAGCCAGCAATGTGCACTTGCAGTCCAGAAAGCCAACTGTATCCTGGGCTGCATCAAAAGAAGCATGATCAGCAGGCTGAAGGAGGTGATTCTGCTCCTCTACTCCACTCTCATGAGACCCCACCTACAGTACTGTGTCCAGCTCTGGAGCCCTCAGCACAGAAAAGACATGGACCTGTTAGAGCAGGTCCAGAGGAGGGCCACAAAAATGATCAGAAGGCTGGAGCACCTCTCCTATGTGGAAAGGTTGAGGGAGTTGGGGTTGTTTAGCCTGGAGAAGAGAAGGTTCCAGGGACACCTTATTACAGCCTTTCCCTACTTAAAGGGGTGCTATAAGAAAGATGGGGACCAACTTTTTAGTAGGGTCTGTTGCAATAGGACAAGGGGTAATGGTTTTAAACTAAAAGAGGGTAGATTCAGATTAGATATAAGGAAGGAATTTTTTACAATGAGGGTGGTGAAACACTGGAACAGGTTGCCCGGAGATGTGGTAGATGCCCCAGCCCTGGAAACATTCAAGGTCAGGTTGGATGGGGCTCTGAGCAACCTGATCAAGTTGAAGATGTCTCTGCTCATTACAGGGGGTTGGACTAGATGACCTTTAAAGGTCACTTCCAACCCCATCTATTCTATGATTCTATGATTCTATGATCTTTATTCTGTTTACAGTCAAAACGTATAATTTGAACAAGCAACCCAGAATCTTCAGCAATGGAGTTAGTAGGAAAGAACAAGAGAGATAAAGACTCTTCTGAACAGTTGGGAGTTTCTATTGGTACTGCAAGCCTTTAACTGAGATTATTTCTGAAATCAAAGAACACTGGAAAGTCACCAAAAGCTGTTTGAGTCTTCTATTGCCACTTTTCAATTGTCTAAAGATGCTTTGTTTTTACACTGTTGTATAATGCTCAGGCTTTGCAAGCCCCAGTGAACTACATAAAAATACTTTGCAAGACACAGTGCTGGCCACAAAACTTCTTCCATGATTAAATTACATTCAGGTCTGATAAAGTATTATGAAGATAACTTCACTAGTACTAGCAGCATAGGAATAAAATTACTATCAAAGAGCTGGGAAACTGAAGAGTGAGAGGTAGACAAGGCAATCAAAAGAACAGTTATGACCTGTGCAGCACACTCTTCAGTAAGTTCTAAGATGGTGTTTTTTCCAAAGTTTAAGATTTCTGAAAATTTCTCTACCACAGGCAGCTCAGATGCAGAGCCAGTTCATTTTGATTTGTCTTAAATCTCAAACCATAATCTATCCATAGTCTTTTCCACTTTTGTGGTGGAAATACCTAAGTGGTAGACAAAAAGTATTACTAACCAAGGTTTTAAAACCCAAACCAACACCAAAAAAGCCCTTCTAAAAACCAGAAATCTTTCATAAGAAGTTTGTATGTTTACACATCTCAGAGCCCTCAATGCCACTGCCCCACTCGAGTTGCTGGTACGGACCCGCTCAGTCACACGCGCACGCACTCATGTGCACAGAGCTCTCCGGAAGCTGGTCAGCACCTCCCTGGCTCCCAGGCCACTTCTTCTACTCAAAGGCTAGTCCGGCACGATCTTCACTAGTGCTTACACGCTCTCCCGCACAGCCACGCTCTCTCCAGGTGCTGGCACACAGACACCTGGGCCTCTGACCCCTGGTCCCACCCCAGCTGCTGGCACTCAGCCCCTCACCCACACAGACACACACAGACACACAGACTAGGGAGTCCTCACCCAGGAATAGAGTGAGAAATAGAGTTTAATGAGGAGATAGGACAGACTGTGCTCATCAGGCGCAGGGCATGGCCAGACAAGTGTATCGACCGGCAATCTGTTTGCCATAACTGGTCCTTTCTATCCCCTTATCCATTTATTTTCCCACACTTGTTATTCCCCAAATCACCTAGATCTCTCCCTTTCCCTGGTTCCTCCCCTAAATATCCCATCATGTCTTCTGTAATCCTGAAATGCTTTCCCCCTACATCCCTTAACGTCCCATACATCAGAGGTCAGTAACCCCCTCTGAAAAGGTGCTCTGGAGAGTTGCTCCTGTTGACTTATCTTGGTGGGTTTCATGCCTGGACACTGGGACTGAGGCTTTCCTGGAACAGCCCTGGGCAGGGTCTGGTGAGGGTGTCCCTTCTCCTGAGTCCATAATTTGGGTTCCCTCCACCTGTCATTACGCTACTGTGCACCTCTGAGTTTGTGGATATAGGCCTCTGATGGGCTGATGGCTCCTGTGATGCACCTGGGTGGGGTAGTATTTGGCGTCCTCTACCTGCCATGGTCTTTCTGAACTTCTTTGTGGATGTGCAGATGAGCTTTTTATCACATAACTTAACACAAAAAATGGCAGATAAGTCATATTCAAAAATATATTTTTCTATAAAGGGAGCACAGAGAGAATATCAGAGACATAGACATATTGTAGACAACACAGTTAAAGACTTTGGGCTTCAGAGGTGGCTAAGTTTGCAGAGTCTATTGTCTTGGTACAGTAGACATTTTTGCCTCTAACAGGAAATATTTCTACCATTTGCCCTCTGAATCTCAAATACTATGATCATTTCTGAAGTTATCTGAAGCTCTGATTTCACTTTTTGTAAAAGTAGATTTGTTACTATGCTTAGTTAGAGATGAGAATTTTCAGTTCTAGTGTCTTTCTGCATAAAAAAGTTGAGTTTGTTTGGTTTTTTTTCACGACTTTGCTTCAAGCTATGGTCTCTGCAGAAGGAGTGAAATGGTGTTTGATATATATGCCTTCACTAACACAGGCCAGAGGAAAAAAAGGGTATTTCAGTGAATTTGGTGTATGTTTACTTGCAAGTGTATATTCATATGAACACCTACAGTTCCAAATGAGAAATTTCCTAAAGGATATATGTTTACCATTTTTATTACTCTGGGAACAGCTACAGTAGCTTCTTTCTTTTCTGTTACTATTAGGGGCAGAGGTGAGTCCATTGAATTTCCTTTGTGGTGCTGCCTGTGTCTGATAAAGCATTTCAACTTATATTTTACCAGATTTTTTTAATCAGTTCCAAGCACTGAGCAGTTATGATTGCATGTCTTTCAACACTTGGCAAGTCATTTTAAGTGCTCATGTGTAACATAAAACATCAGTATACGTTTAAAAGAAATAAGTGGCTGCCTTTCAAGTGTGATGTAATATTTAATAATTTACGTTTCTACATTCTCTTTAATGGAGAAATATAAAATTACAATAATTAAGCTTCCCAAACCACCTGTGACACCACAAGTTTCTGTAACGGTTTGTTTTTACTGAAGTAAAGAGAAGAAAATGTAGAAAATAAAAATAATACAAAAACCTAAGGCAAAGAATAGAATTGATTTACCCACCAACTTGGTAGACCCAAGAATATAAGATGGAGTCTTACAAGAACATAAGATGGAGACTGTTCTTTCTGTAAGTACCAATGACACAGTGGGAAACTGGACCATCACAGTTTCTCTGTAATGAAGGGAGGCGATGAAGTTCATCATAATGCCTACAATTCAGAATAATGCTATTTTAATTAAGCTGATTAATTTTTGTATTAAACACAGAGTAAATGCTATAGCTATCAAAATAATAGACTATAGCAGTGTCTATGATGAATTTAATAACTCAAAACTGTTTCTCATTGTGTTCATTAGTGGCTGCAGCCAACCTAGTCCTTAGAAAAGTGGTGGTACCGTTGTTACTGTATGAGTTTGTGACCACCTGCAACTGTCAGACTAACACCTTGCCACAAGACTGGAATTTTCTGTGACTCTCCACCCCACAGAAACAGAGAAGATGGACCCCTCGAGCCAAGGAGACAAATGAAAATAGCAGCCTTCTGGTGGAGGATATTTAAAGCGGCTCTCATGAAATTCAAGCCCTTTACCAACAGGAGACTGGCTTTTAGTTTAGTAACCTCATTTAGGAATACAGTAATATCTGAGTAGAACAAAATTCTTGAGTATTAGTTTCCATTCCTGTTTCCTGCAGGTATTATGCATCATATAATAACTTTCATAAGCTTCACAACCTCAATCTTAAGGTTAGGATTTCTCACCCATCCTGTTTTAAAATGTCACTATTCAAATAGCAAAACCTTTTCTATTTTCCAGCCTAAATGTACTCACAGATAATACTGCTTGTTTTAGTTTTCTTATTCCCTGACTGGAGTATATTGACAGTTCTTTGTCTTTCTCTAGGTGATTTCATAGATTGTTACTCATATAACATTGTTTTAACACTTTTTTCTTTATGTCTTATGACAGAAATTTATAGGAAGAATGCCTAATTTACAACATGATCTGAATATAGCAAGGATAGAATTGTACCCAGTATCTTTAGGGATTTGTTTTCATGGTTTGGGACTGGCTATTAACCACTACCAATAGTTTTCCTACAGCAGCAAATATTACATTCTGCTACATTTCTGCAGCTTATTTATGTCCAGTCTTTTCAATCACTCTCAGGAAATCACTGGAAGAATTTCCACAGCTGCAAAGCAAAGAAACAGTGCAAATAAATGTTGATTTTCTAAATATTAATACCATACTCACTGTTTATTTTTGTGACTATTTCATAATTAATATACATATAATCATTATTTAAATGTGAATTGCCAATCAGATTGATTGACTGTAGGTCAACCCTGCTTTACATTAGTATATTCATTACCATCACCAAAGAGCTAGTGTTAGTTAAGTAATGGATGTCGTATACCCTCAAGTGTCCAGGCACTGAAAATATGGCATATATACAAATACAAACAGAAAGAGAAAAGTGTGTCTGATATTTCTGAAGCTTTTCTTTCTTTTTTTCTTTAAGGCACTTCTGTATGTCTTACATATTACATTATTAAATTAGCATTCTAGCTTTCAGTGGGTTTATCCATAGGATATAATATGTGATGAAATATAAGACATATTGTTTATTCTAATGGTCTAGTTCCCATTCTATTGTCTGTGTAGACGTGCCAATGACTTTGGTGCTGTACTTTCAAAAACAAGCTAACTATTTCAAGAAGCCTTCAAACTTTTCTTTAAAGTCACTTGAACTCTCACCAGATAAAAGAGGAGATCTGACAATGAAAGCAAATATTCTATGCTAATTCTAACAGTGGAGGTGTGGTGGGTTGACCCTGGCTGGATACTATCAGGCTAATAATTTTATTGCATGAAACTGAAGACACATATGTCCATGATATCACAAAGGTGAGTTAATGGATGCCGTAGCAC
Source organism: Aquila chrysaetos chrysaetos (assembly GCF_900496995.4). Lineage (NCBI taxonomy): Eukaryota > Metazoa > Chordata > Aves > Accipitriformes > Accipitridae > Aquila > Aquila chrysaetos. The sequence goes on along the minus strand of NC_044017.1, from coordinate 26,447,380 downwards.
TGCATAGGACAAAGCAGCCAGTTGCGGTGCAGTTTCATCTGTGCCACCTCTTGGGACTGCTTTCTAGAGCAAACTTTCCAGAATCACACCCACGTTTTGCTTTGGAGGTAACTTACTAGTTTACTCCAGAAAGATCCCAGCAGCACATTAAACTTTAACTACAATGGATGACTGAAAGCCCAATATATACCTACTCAATAAGTAGGGGCTATATCTTGGAAAGGGGCATCCTGAAAATGCTTTTAAAGGTGATTGTGGTGGGTTGACCCTGGCTGGATGCCAGGTGCCCACCAAAGCCGCTCTATCACTCCCCTCCTCAGCTGGACAGAGGAGAGAAAATAGAACGAAAGGCTTGTGGGTCGAGATAAGGACAGGGAGAGATCACTCAACCAATTACTGCCATGGGCAAAACAGACTCAGCTTGGAGAAATTAATTTAATTTATTACCAATCAAATCAGAGTAGGGTAATGAGAAATAAAAACAAATCTTAAAACACCTTCCCCCACCCCTCCCTCCTTCCCGAACTCAACCCCACTCCTGGTTCTCTCTCCCTCCTCCCCCCCAGTGGCGCAGGGGGACGGGGAATGGGGGTTGGGGTCAGTTCATCACACATTGTCTCTGCCGCTCCTTCCTCCTCAGGGGCAGGACTCCTCACTCATCCCCTGCTCCAGTGTGTGGTCCCTCCCACGGGAGACGGTCCTTCACGAACTTCTCCAACGCGAGTCCTTCCCACTTCTTTGAGTGTTTACCTGTATTACACTTTGTTGTAAAGAACCGTCAAAGAGTCGTTTCTGGTAAAACCACAGTAGTGTGGCAATACCAAGAGGTCTTATTGACTTGAGATCCTATGTTATAAGGCTCTGCAGACACATACACAGATAGCAAAAATTCCTGGTCCAGATAAAATAAAGAGCAAATAATATTCATCGTAATAATCGCTATCAACAGTAAAACCTGGTCATATTTTAGTGGTCTCAGATCATCCTAATACTGGTTGACTTTAACACCAACTATCCCGAAATACTGTTCATCCAAGCCACCATTTTTCCATTGGCATATTATGGACATTAGAACAAAAAGCGATCATTGAAAAGGAGTGTGAAACAAGAAGTGTGGAATGGCTGTAGACAAATTTGGAAAAGATGTCTTGCCTTAAGGCAGTGTAAGCAGAAGGACGAGAATATCTAAAGAGTTAGATAAGTGTTTTTACAAGGACAGCATTACAGATGGATGGAAGATAAAAGGAAAAATAGAAAGGGTCAGAGTTGTGAAGGATATTAAGGAGAAGTGTCAATTACTGCTGTGAAACACAGGGAGCCAGTACAATGATTAAAAGGTTGGAAAGGTGACAATGGAGAGAGTGATGAGCAACGACGACAATCCCAGCAGCTCTGTTTTTTACAGTCTGGAGAAGGGCCATGAGGATGTCAGGGATAGCAGAACAGAAGCTGTTGCAGTAGTTAAGGCAAGAGTGAGGGCTCAGGGAGTCAGCAAAAAAGAAAAGGCCAGGCACCAAAAATGATATACAAGAAAAGTGAATGGATTAAGAAAGGGTTATAATCTGTGAGCTGTGGAAGAGGAACAAGCTGAAAATGAATCCCAGGTTATGAGTCTGAGTGACAAGGAGGAGGATGGGGTTGTCAACATTGATGGGAAATGGGAAGGAAGTATGGCTTGAAAGGAAAAGCAAACAGCTGAGTTTTATTGTATGTGTTAAGTCTAGCTTGCTGGCAAGATGTCATCCAGGAATAGATGTCTGAAAGACAGGTTGAAAGACGGGTTGGGATGGAGAGACAAAAGGGAAGGGAAGGGGAAGGGGAAGGGGAAGGGGGAGGAAAAATGAAGGGAAGGGAAGGGGAAATCGTGATTTTTGAGCATAATCTTCTGTTGGTGTTCCTTCCAGTGGGAACAAGGGCAACATACATGATTGTTATTTTTATTTCATGACAAAACACAATTTCATTTCTACTGTAATGTACTGCATATAAAAGATTTAAAGAAGGAAGTCCATAGGAAGTGAAAGTCACTTAGATATCATACCAATAAGTGTAGTCAATAGAAAACTCTTGATAGTGATTCTCAGTTAGTTCTTATGGTCTTCATTCAATTCCTGTGCTGTTGCACAGCTAAAATGTTTCTTCTTCCACTTTTATGTCTTTCTTTTGCTTTTTTTTTTTTCCTTTTTTTTTCCCCTTAGGACATTAAAAATATACTATCTTGTCTGAGTACCAGCCCAACTGGATTTTCAATTACATACGTTTATATCAAAAGACATTTCCCCTGTATGAAAAATCCACAGTAAAAAAACAAATTATCACTAGGAATAATTTATTTGACTGTGTGAGATCACATTAGCAATGAAAACCAGATGACTATACAGTGTCTTCCCAAACCATCTGCTAGGTTTAGTTGCTAAGACCTAGACCTTGCATGTGGATACCCAAAAAGTGGGATATTTTAACAGAGATACCAGGTTATGGGGTTGACTGCATCCAGTTTTGACAGACAAAATATGATGTGTATCCAAGGGAAAAAAAAAAAAAAAAAAAAAAAGAAGAGGAGAAAGACTGGAGTTATTCAGAGCTTCATTTTGCCACAATGCAAAAATGAGTCACAGTGGGTGCAGGCTCATGACTGGAGATATACAGCAGAAGAGGCAAGCTGAGTTGGTTTAGTTTGGATGAAAGGAATAGGAAACAAACCCATATGTCTGTCAAAAACTGAGCTAGGCAGTATAGATTCACAGCGTAGATAGATATCAAAAGAGAGATAAATTAAACCCTAGAAATGTCTATTTGGTTATTAAAGAAGTCTGAAGTTATGCACCAAGATATACACTTGTACTTTGCAGATAACTAAAATTCAGTAAGAGGATTCCACTGAGATGCACAGGACTTGAGCAAATATATATGTATTGAGACATTAATACAGAGATGATAGGTGGACTTGTGTTTGCAGGTAAGCTTACCTAAGCTGAGGGAGAAAAAGTACCACAGGCTGGTCCTCCTGCGTACCTGCGGGGGGTACACATCTTACAGGAAGGTGGATGGGAAATGAAGATTACCCCACAGTTACTACATTAATGAATGAGTTGGGACTCAAGGTTAAGACCTTGCTGCACACCAGAGAAAGAAGATACTTAACTGTACCCAATTTTGCATTTTATGTAAGTGCTTTGACTGCTAGGCTTTTGAAATATTCTCACAAAAGAGAGGAAGCGAAGATCTTTGTCTTAGCTTAATAGCATTTTGATACAAAAGTTGACTAGGGGCAAGTTGCAAATAATGACACACACATGTAAAGAAAACAAGTGATACTATATTTGCTGCTCACCCTGTGTAGGTCCTGACCCACCCTGGATCAAAGCTGGCTTGGATCTGCTCTTCCTAAGTGTGATGAGGGGGGCCAGGACCAACAATGAAGCCCAGCTTCTGCAGCTTTTGGCCTGCAGGCTGGGTCTCAGCTGTCTGAGCAGCAATGATATGAAGCAACATATATTGAGAGAGGCAAACAGGTCTTTGGGTGTTTTTTAAGACCTTTTAAATGAAAAACAGATTGAAACTGGGAAGCACTCAGGTCATGAAAATATCCCTGAACAAAACCAAAGCAGCTTTGAGATCTCTTAGGGTTTTTCTCAGAGCCAGCTCTGTCCCCAGCACTTATTCAGCATTACTTTCCACCCTGTTATGTGCTGACAGCATAGAACAAGTTTAAATTCATTATCCATGGGATTAAGACAAATAAGACACAAAAAATTAGTGAACCAGACAATTTTATTGAATTTATTGGTTGCAAGCACAATTGGCAGACAGCTTGCTGTACAATTGTATTTGGTAGCTCATAAGGGAGAAAGGGGAGGAAGCATTAACTCATGCTTTGATCTTTTCCTTATCCTCCTCTGTCACCAGAAGCCTCCAATTGTGAAAGCCATTCCTGCTAGCTCTGATACTTTGAAGGATTATGTCCTTCCCTTTTGTCACTTTAAAACTGACTTTCTCCTGGCAGGTTTGGACAAAGATTAATCCTTGCTAGGAGAAAGACTGCATATGTTTTGAGCAAGCCACTTGACTTCAGGAAAGATCTTGGTCTTGGCTTCTTCTCCCACCGAACAGATCTGGCTCAGCTGGGTGAGCTCCAAGAGCTCTGGTACAGCTACCATGATTGCCTGGAATTGATCATCTGCAGCCATTTCCTTTTGTTAGGTCCCTAGAAATATCAAGGGATTTAAAAGTCCCCTAAACCAGATCAAAACAGAGCATAGATTTTAGGAATCTTGGCACCATTAAACTGTACAACTGCTGTCCTGCATAATATGTATTCTTACTGCAGTTATACACTTTTCCTGGTTTATTAGCTCCTTTACAGCTGGCATGAATGCCCAGCCAGTCTTCTGGTGCTTTTGGGACCCCTCTCACCACCCACACATTCAGAAGTCTGTAAATAGCCTGTGGAGCAATAAGAGCTCTGACCTTATGGTTCCCTTTGGACACTAAGATAAAATAAATAACCTGCTGCAACAGCAGGGTAAGTATTTATGTGTCCTGTGCAGGAGTCACACTCAGCATAGAGAACAGTATTTCAGTGAAACACTTCAGATCACACATGCTTTGTTTTACTTCCTTCCTAATCTTACAAATAAGCAAATCTCTTTTTTGTTATGTTCACACTGTATCACAGCTTGAAAAACATTGAGCTAACTTGGGGAAAGCTCAAGCTGCTCCTGAAACATTTCTTTCGTTCTAGTTTGGATATTCTTTCACTTGTATAATCAAATGTCTATCAGTCAAACCTCTCACAGCTTCACTTATCCAAAATATGTCTCTGCTTTTGTTTTCACTCTGCCTGCATTAAGCCTCGTGTAGTAGTCTGCCGGCCACATTTGCAATATACATGTCTTATTTCAAGTCTTTACTTTATTCCAAGCAGCTGTCATAGTTTTCCCTTTCTATTAGAGTAATATTTGCCTTACTTTAGTGATTTATTATATCCAGTTGGTGTACCTGCACTTTATTATTTTCCTATTCCCTCACTACTTTCTTTGTTATTTTGCTGCCTTCTCCCCAATATTTACCTTATGCACTTATATCTTTCTTCTGTTAATATGTGCTTCCACCAGAATTTCTCTTCTTTTTTGTTTCCTTATATTTTTCTCCTCTGGGATTTACCTTATTACTCTTGCCAGGTATTTACATCACACTCACTAGTTGTCTCTTTTATGTGTTGCTTTTAATATTTATTTTGTCTCGTCTTTTTCCTTCATGATAAATCCAATAAAGTCTCCCTCTGCTTTGACTATTGAAATGTGTCTCACCACAGTATATAGGAAGTTTATAGTGATGACATGGCAACTGATAGCTCAAACTCATTGCTCCTTTCAACTAAAACAGTGATGAAGTTAAGGGTTTCAGAGACAAAAGAGCAAATGTCTGTACCACAGTCTTGCTGTCTTCAATATTATTGGTTTTAAGTACATCTGGAACCTGAGGTCTTTCCAAGAGTGACCTCCTTGTATGGCAGTACATGGGGAAAAGTGACAGGCTGAGTACATTCAGGGAAGAGAAGAGCTACCTCTCTTAGAAACTTGGAAGTTCTCTTCTTTATAGCAGAACCCTTTGTAATCTCTTCTCCTGTCGTCCCTATTCTCTTAGAGCCCCGAAAGAATAGAGAACATGCCCTCCTTAATGAACAGTGTGGCACCATCTGTAGACCTTGTTGTGACTGGAGAAAGGCATTTTATGCTTTCTCATAACTACTACAGTTAAACTAATCCCTGTAATTAACTACTAAAGTTTAGTGACTAGTGCACTTGTAGAGTTATGTATGGTTAAATCACAGTTTAATCTATAAACTGCAATATTTACCCAACTTGTAGAGGAGAGGTGGGGTAATTTTCATCTTTTCATAGGTCCTCTATGTCTACTGTTTTCATTACAAAATAGCATTTACCCCTTCAACCTTACATTCCTTGATGTAGCCAAGGAATAATTCCCCATTTGTGTACACAGGGAAAAGACCATATCATGTTCTCCTTTGCTATTCTCCATTTTCTTTTATTAATTCACTCTTCACTCTCATTCACTCTTGCTTTCTTTACCTCCTTTCTCCATTTTCAGAATGCCAATAGAAATCTTACAACTGTGAGAGGACTGTCAGACTGCTAATATGTTCAGAACTCTGCATCAGTCAGGCAAAATGTTCTACCTCTTCACAATGACTCAGGAGGTCACCACCACATCTCCAAATATCAGCAGTTCCAAGAAACTTTTTAAATAAAGAACAGCTCATTTGAGAAAAGGAGCTATTAGGCGATTTTTAAAAGTTGAAGTGCAAGGGTTCTTTTTGTACTGGAGTTTGCAGCTGAGTTATGGAGAAAGCTGAGACTTCAGCCAGTTCTTCTATAACTTTTTATTTACTGCCAGTGGAAAACTGAATAACTTGAACTATGTGCTGTCCGAAATCAATTGCATATTTGTCTTTCAAAAGTAGTTTCATTTTCATTTTGCAGGTGTCAGAGGGAAGTGTTCCTGAAAACATTTATAACGTTTCACAAAACATGGCCAACCAAATTTTGCTTTAAGTCTCAAGTCTGTACTTGCAACCCAAATTCTGAACTTCTAAAGAGGGTATGCTCATCTCTATGCCCCTGTATTGCCTCCTACTTAGGCTGCAGTACACTTCGACAGCTCATCTCTAAAAAGAGTGATTCAAGGGCCTTACTGCTAGTTCAAGTCAAACCAAAGTAGTCCATTTTTGTTTTATATTACAAGAGGACGAAATGGTGGAACAAAAGGAACCTGCAGCTACTGTACGTCGGATGTAAAGAGGAAGGTAATGCCAAGATTAACAGAATGTGGAACAGGATTCTGCAATCCATCACTACCTTCTTCTCAGCTGGAGGTGGGGCTGTTGAACAGATGTGTCGGGATTTCTGCAGAGAAAGGAGAAAGAACCTGGACAAACACAAAAGGAAAGCACGCTCCACTGAAGGATGTCTTGAGAGAGGGTGGGTTGAGAAGGAGTCTGCTATGCCACTCAAACTATCCCCAGTCAATCAGTCCCTAGGACATTACCTACTTATGTTTTTCTATTTGGCACAAGGTACAAAGTATCTGAGGGAAGCATCACAACAGAAGGCATTTTATCCTTCTGTGTATCAAGTCTGTCTACAAAGCAAAATGAAAAGCAGTCTGATTCCCAGTATTTTAAGAAGTTTTTATCTCCGATTTTGATGCATGACACACAGCCTTCACACTGATTGTAGATTTCTGTTTAGTCCCATGGATATAAGTAGGCCAACAAGGTTTTATGAACCGTGTCACCATAAATTCAGAAAGAAACTATATATGCACAGTGTATAGAACAAGCTCACAGAAACATCTCAAGGCTTCCTCTGTCAAGCTCAAGGATGGATTATTTTTTTTTTTTTTTTACTTGAAGGCAATGTGCCTTCACAAGTAGGGAACTTAACAAGAAGTAGCAGGTCAAGGTTAACATAGCAAGACACTGCTAAAGAATTATAAGACCAACTTTCAATGTATCGGACAAATTGCTATGGTAGGTTTCATATATTGATTATATATATTGCTATGTCTGGAGTCAAAGATTATTCAGGAAGTTGATTAGAAAATGTACCTTTCAGCCATATTGCTTTCAGCTTATCTAAACCTGACACTTCAAGCCATGGCTATGCATAACGAGGCAGAAAAGTATTTCTAGAATTTTACTAATTTGCCTCAGATAGATGAGTTTGACTAAAAAGTAAAATGTTCAAATATACACCATCTTAGTCATTGCTGTTTGCACTTTTCAAGCACTTGGTATGTCCTTCCTTCCAGAGGCTTGGCATTTCTGGGCATGAAAGAAATATGAACATATAAAACTTCATGAAAAAAAGTGAATAATTATTAGGAGTGGAAGTTGGGAAGGGTGATTTTAATATCACTTCTGTATTTTCTTTCAGAATATGAAAGGGACAAATGACAGCAAATGAAAGCCGTCTCTCTTGCTGGAGTGGTAATAACAGTCCCAGTGGGGCACGGACTCAGCAGCTTGAAAACTGTGAAAAAGCAGAGTTCAAAATCTTAGTATTACAATATTTCAGATTACGCTATTCATTTCCTGCCTGAAAGTCAGTATTTCTTTCTGCCTGGCTCCTTGATATGGAGTACTTTCCAAATAGTATCCATCTGATTAACGATAGGATTTTTTCATCAATGTGAATAACCAAATTAATTGTAAAAGCAGGATCGTTGTTTTCTTCAGGTACTAGTGGGATTGGATATATTACTATTTGCACATCTCTAGAACCAATCCCATTATGTATAAATTGGAATTTGATTTAAGAATCTAATTTATAAATATAAGACTTTAAACCAAGACTTTAGTTTAAATTTCCAAGCCATGATTAATAAATCTGCCTAGTAAATCAGTCTTTTTTAACAAATAAACTGGGTTTCATAAAATAGATCTTAATACCCAGAGTATATGGAGTCCTGACTTATAAATCACAGATATGACTTAAAATCAGTCACATTGCTTATAAATCAGCAATGCTACTTTAAAAAGTGCCACGCTTCTGAAAAAGGTGCAAGACAAATGTTCCTTACTTTATGTATGTATATTTAATTTAGGTATTTAAAGTGAAAGCAATTATAAAGCTGCTTCTAAAATGGTTATTTGAAAAACAGCACCTTAAAGAGATGATAGAGCAGAGGGGGAATTTTATTGGTATTCATAAATGTGCACCTTGCCATTTGTAACTGTCTTTGTACTCTCCCCTCTGCACAGGCTGCCTATCAGAGTTGTAGTATGCTGTCAAGATTGTTGCAGGTCTGATGCTTGTTTTTCTCCTGTTTGCTTTTTTCAAATATGCCCTTGCCAGTCTCAGTAGCAAGAGATGGACTGCTTTAGTTTATTCATTCCCAGATGCTATTTTAGAGGTTGGGGCTAAACCACAGTTTACAACCTCCAACTTTGAGTAGGTGGAAAAAGTGAGAGGAAGAGATTAACAGATTCTTAAAAATACTGAAAGTAAGAAATTTTTCTAATATTTTTCAGTGAGTTTCTGCTTTTCTTGTGTTTAGTGGGAGCATTTGTGAATGATCCCATATCCTTTAGTCAGTTACTCAAAGAATAAGTAAGATACCAACAGACTTTTAGAGCTGACTTCAGTGTACATAGGAAAACTCAGTCAATTCTTTCCCTAAAGTTCTTAAACATTTAGGTTTGGTGTGATTTGGGTTTGCATTTTGGATGATGGCTTTTTTGTGTTAGATTTTGGGTTTGTTTGTTTTGTTTTGAGGAAGGGAGAGCTGCTTTTTCAGTTAGTAGGAAATAAGTGTATAAAGTACCATATGAAACTATAAACTATAATGACTTCAAGTCAAACTTGTATGAGGTAAATATAGTCACTAAAATGCTTTCATTACTGCTCCTTACAGTTCTGTATACCAGTTTTCAACCCCCAAATGTTACAAAACTCTTTCCATATACATAAGCAGAGACATTCTTTCCTTCTCCCCATCTAAACTCATAACACCTCCTGCACAGCTCAAAACTGATGAATTTTTCATTCGAGATGGGAAAGACTCAAGTTCTCACCTTCATTCATTCTGCACTTCTCCCATGCTGGACCAGCACCCTGACCAGAAAGCTGCTAGAGGGAGTAACAGAGAGAAATAAATGTCTTTCAGTTTTCCCTGCTTTACTTTGCGTAGGTATTATATTAAAATATAATCACTGCAAGGTTTAAAATATATCTCCTGACAAAAGTAGACCTTTAGGACAGACACATATGGTCTGCTCTAGCTTTCTCTTTCTCTCATTTCAGTAAGAATTCTTAAGACCATTTCTTCTTCTCTGTAACCGGTGTTCTCAATGGAAATGTTTAAATTGATTGAGAATTTCTGCCAAAAAAAAATTTGTCAAAAAACCCCACATCCTCTTGAGCTTTACTTTAAAGCATATTGCCTCTTACAAAATTTATTTTTCTTCCTTTCATATAACTAAAAATAAAAACAAAAAAATTGTTCTAATTTTGGTAGATTTTTGCTAGAGTATTTAATCTGTCAGTTTTAGCTCTCTCTCTCTCTCTTTTTTTTTTTTTTTTTTTTTTTTTTAGTGACTGTGTGTGGTCTTACACAGTGAGGAGTCCTAATAGCCAGGTTCTCAGTTTACCTTCGTCAGTCATTCTTTTTTTTGTAGTCACATTTGTTGGTGTAATATTTTTCCTGCAACTATTATCCAGGAGACCACGTGCAAAGCTGATACTACTATCAACTTGAAACTAAAGAAATGGAATTTAATAGACAAAGTTTAATCATCTGATTTTGTCTATTTAGTGTGATTGATTTAGTCCTGTCACTCTCACTGTGATGGTGCAAATGTATAGATATAAAAAAATCTAAATTTTTAAGAGAGCTCATTAACCCAACAGAGACCTATACTGACAGAACAGCCATCGTTCCTGTTTTCCATGATCCTGTTGCTAAGGCACACACAAAATACCATAAATCTGTTCTTTGTCTCTGTGTGTGTGTATGTGTGAATGATCCATGTCCTTCTGCTTACTATGCTTATGCTCTCTATGCCTCAGTGTCCCCTCTGTAAAATGCAGATTATAATGATGTTTTGTAATATCTCCCCCCCACCCAGGATTTATTTTATCCACCTTGGTGTTTTATGATCTGTTTTTGGCAATATCCAAAATATGAGTAAATGTCTTGCCCAGGTCCCAGATATATGGGGCACGTTGCCTTATAAAGGGGACTCCTGGTCACAGCTGCCTCTCTAGTTTCTACAGGAGAGACAATAAATAGAAATAATCCTACACTGTGGGGTTTTTTTAATGAATTTTGTGTTATTGCAGTCAGAAATCATTTCCTATATCAATACACCATACAACAAAAATAAATATTGTGAACTTGGGAAGGAAGAGAGAGGAGCAAACACAAAGCCAATAAAAGGCAAGTTCACCACTAAGGTACTTTATAGGGTATGCCCACATTACAACACTGGTGCTAAGGGACAGAAGCTGAAGAGTGAAGGAGCTGCTGGGAAGAACTTGACTTTGACGCTGTGAATATTTTGAGGGGTTTACTTCAGACTGAAGGTAGTCTTTCCCAAAGGCTGACTGCACATCAGCAGGTAGGGCCTGTTGGGTGCTCTCCTGCCACTTAACTTCCATTGTACTTTCTCCCAGGAGGAATGAGCTTCATGTGTTCTGAGATTAACCCTCTGGTGCTAACCAAGGCATGACGTGTAGGGAAGGCAAGAGATTCACTTTCAAAAGCAAAACCTGCATATTTGGCTGAGTAAGGACCTCCTGGTCAAACTGAAACACAAGAGGGAAATGAGTAGGCAGTGAAAGCAGGGACACACATCCTGGGAAGAATATAGAGATACTGCCAGGGAGCGTAGGGATGGGATCAGGAAAGCTAAGGCACAGCAACAGCTAAATTTGGCAAGGGATGTGAAGAATAATAAGAAGGTCTTCTACAGGTACGTTAATCAGAAAAGAAAGACAAAAGAAATTGTACACACACACCCCCAGTAAATGAGATCAGATCTGGTGACAACTGGCAAGGAGAAGTTTGAAGTACTCAACAACTTTTTTGCCTCAGTTTTCACTGGTGATTGCTCCTCCCACGTCTCTGAAGTCCCTGAATCTCAAAGCAGGGTCTGGGGGAATGAACTCCCACTTATTGTAGGAGAAGATCAGATTCAAGACCATCTGAGGAACCTGAACATAAGCAAGCCCATGGGACCTGATGAGATGCACGCCAGAGTCCTGAGGGAATTGGCTGATGCAGTTGCCAAGCCACTCTCCTTCATATTTGAAAAGTCATGGCAGTCAGGCAAAGTCCCCAGTGACTGCAAAAAGGGGAAACACCACACCCATTTTTCAAAAGGGTAAATAGGAGGATTCTGGGAACTATTGGTAAGTCAGCCTCACCTCTGTGTCTGGTGAGATCATGGAACAGACCCTTCTGGAAAATATATCAAAACATATGGAAGACATATCAAAACATATGGAAGACAGGGAGGTCATTAGAGACAGTGAACATGGCTTCACCAAGGGCAAATCATGCATGACTAATCTGATGGCCTTCTACAATGGAGAGACTGTGTTGGTGGATAAGGGAAGAGCAACTACTGTCATTTACCTTGACTTCTGTAAGGTCTTTGACAGGGTCCCCCACAACATCCTCATCTCTAAATTGGAGAGATATGGGTTTGATGGATGAATAATTTGATGGTTAAAGAAATGGTTGGATGGCCACATCCAAAGAGTTACAGTCAACAGTTCAATGTCCAAATCGAAATCAGTAGCGAGTGGTGTCCCTCAGAGGTCTGTATTGGGACCGGTACTGTTCAATATCTTTATTAATGATATAGTCAGTGGGAATGAACACAATTGACAGACTTGAAAAGTAGGCCTCTGTGAACTTCATGAAGTTCAACAAAGCCAAGTGCAAGGTCCTGCACGTGGGTCAGGGCAGTCACCAGTATCAGTACAGACAGTGATGAATGGATTGAGAGCAGCTCTGTGGAGAGGGACCTGAGGATATTGGTAGATTAAAAATTTGAATACGAGCCCGCAACGTACGCTCGCAGCTCAGAAAGCCAACCATATACTGGGCTGCATAAAAAAAGCATGGACAGCAGGTCAAGGGAGGTGATTCTCCCCCTCTACTCCACTCTCATGAGACCCCACCTGGAGTACTGCATCCAACTCTGGGGCCCTCAGCACAAGAAAGCCATGGACCTGTTAAAGAGGGTCTAGTGAAGGGCCGCGGAAATGACCAGAGGGCTGGAACACATTTCCTATGAAGAAAAGCTGAAAGAGGTGGGATTCTTCAACCTGGAGAAGAGAAGGCTTCAGGGAAACCTAATTGCAGCCTTTCAGTATATGTTGGGGGCTTATAAGAAAGATGGAGAGAGACTTTTTACCAGGGCCTGTAGTGACAGGACAACGGGCAATGGTTTTAATTTGAAAGAGGGTAGGTTTAGATTGGATATAAGGAAGAAATCCTTTACAAGGAGGGTGGTGAGGCACTGGCACAGGTTGCCCAGAGAGGCTGTGGCTGCCCCATCCCTGGCAGTGTTCAAGGCCAGGTTGGATGGGGCTTTGAGCAATCTGATCTAGTGGAAGGTGTCCCTGCCCATGGCAGGGGGGTTGGACTAGATGATCTTTAAAGGTCCCTTCCCAACCCAAACCATTCTATGATTCTGTGATTTTATGCAGACAAAACTGGAGACTATCTAAAGCAATGTTTTGTATGTAGGGTTGGGTTTTTTTCAATATTTTATTGACTACATTATCACATTTATAATGAAGGTAGATGTTTCGCTTCCTCATCACTATCAGGATACTGAGTCCAAGACAAATATATTAAAACCACAGATATTGGAAAAAGTCATGTGTCTTTGAAAAAATTTCTCTGATTCTTAATCGACAGCAACAGCAAGTTAATACTTCACACATTATTTGAATGCTGTGGGAACAGTCTCAACATTAAGGCTGAAATGCAGCACCTTGAAACTAAAGGATAACACTCACTAAATTGAAATTTCTTGATTCTTGTAGATATCTATAAGAAGCATTGAAGATATGAATGCCATAAAAAAATAGGAACATCATAGAACATAACTTCCTTTCGGAAGAGCAGCAAGCTTACTGACTACTACTTTATACTCATTGTTCTCCCACTTTTTTAGCTAAAATTTTCTGACCAATCTGTCAGGGAGAAACTGGTGTTTCTACAAATGGCTGTGACTCTAGCTGGTTGTCTTCCTTTTTGGTTTTGTTTGGGGGTTTTTTCCCACTGAGCAGTTTTAAGGCTCAAGAAAAATGTTTTTTTATGTCCTTTTTTAAACATTATATGGCCATTTCAGTTGTATTTTGTCATTGAGGATGGTATTCAGTCAAAACAGCTCCTCAACTTTAGAGGATTAGTGAACTAGTATTTCTGTACTTACCAAATTTCTACAAACTTTCTGTAGAGAAAAGTAGTTGGTTTGGGATAAATCCAGAGTGTGGTTTTACCTAACTAGGTGCCTAATTTTAGGAATATATGGATGTTTGTCTCTTTCTATTTAATAATATAGGTCATCTACCTGCATGGGTGAAAGTCTAATGGAAATTGCATGTTGAAAATCTGATTTCTCGACCGTTTACTCACTAATTTTGGATATCCTGCACTCTCAGAGTCTCTTGTCTCCTGCACTCTTGTCTCAAGAGAGACAGAGTAAGTGACAGCTTGTAGTGGATCTGGATACCATGATTTATTTAAAAACCAATGAGATTAGAGCTACTTGATTACCTTCGACACTTACTAGCCCACAGCATTGTGTTCAGTAGGACTCAGCTTCTTTTTCCTGCAGGGAGGTCATTGCTGGGCTGGGAGAGTTGGGCAGCAAGTCATATCGGTTCATGCCATGCCTCTGCTCACAGTTACCAGTCTGGGGTGTCACTGGCCTGGGTGCCTCGCTGGGGTCTCCCAGCTTTCATCTCCATGCACCTCTGTGATCTCTGGGATCTTTCCTCACTTTCAAGATCTTTCCTTCAGCCAGAGCAAAACCAAGATCTTCAGCACCACCTTTCTGAGGCCACTTCTTTCCAAGGCCGTTTCTTTTGTTTGTGAACCCCTTTTTTTCAGCACCAGACATTCTCTCTGGCATCCTAAGCCCCCAGTTTCCCTAACTAAACAGTCTGTGTGCAAAAGCACAACACCTGATCAGCTTCCCAATTGGTGGTTCTCTCTCGTGTCTTTTTATTAACTGAAGGCTTTGGGATGTGCTAAGTCTGTTTAGTTCAGGTGTTACAAAAATTTACAACCAGCCCATACCAGTTACATCTAGCAAACAGTAGGCTCCTTTTTGGTAGTTCAAAAGTTCAGTTTTGAGTACTTGCACTCACGTACATATATCCAATTATCTGCTTCCTGTTAGCGTTCCCAGCTTAATGCCTACAACACAAGTATACCACCAGATAGAATTCACGTTAGCATCATTTCAAGGAATGATATGAGTAAATATCTTGTAACAATGGGAATAATTCAATTCCCAAGTGAATGAAGAAAAACTTACTGAAGGACAAATAAGTGATTCCACAAGTGAAGCAAGTTTATTGTCTGGGGAAAAAAAAAATGTATTGTGGCATAAAAATGATAACAGTCATAAGTCAGAAGACGAGCTTTAGGTAAATGTTTGAAATGCATGTATTTATGCTGTGAGAACAGCACAGAAGATAACACTCATGAATGAGATGGAAAAACAGTGCTTCAAGGTGAGCCAGAAAAGATTTTGCTGAAAATGTAAAGTCCCAGAAAGGTTTAAGAGGAAGAAAGAATGGATAAAATGTAATTATCATTGTGCTTTTATGTTTCCTATGTCAATACTCATTTCACATTGGTCCTAAAAGAGCTGAGAGAATGAGTGCTTGTTTCTGGAAGATTGATTGCTGTCAAGAATAGAAATTTGCCATGAGTAGCAAGAAAAAAAAATCCTTTACCTAATGACTGTACTTCTTCATATCACAAACAGATTATTATCTACAAAGTGTTGCATTTGGCCTGAAACTGCACATGAACTACTCGTACTAGATTTTTTTTAAAATATCTATCTTTTATTATATGGTTTATCAACCATAGCTGTTTTTAATATATACCATGAGAAAGAAGACAGACTTTTTAAAACATTGAAGGTTACTTGTATATGATTTGGGATTTAATACTTCTCTAAATTTTCAACTACTGATTTTTTGTTATTATTATTTTTATTTTTTTTTAATATAGTGTCTTTGAATAACAGGTCACACAGTGACTCAGATGCTGCTGGTCTTCTTGAAATGTGCTGGAATTTTCCAAGGAGTAGGGACTATTGGTTTGGTTACAAAAGCTTATGTACAGAAAGTAGTTTTGCACCTGTTATTTCAATCCTCTCCTCTCTACAGCATCCCACTAACTTCAGTGGGAAACTTGTCCTTGCAAATTTCCTGCCAACAGAATTCAGTGAAAGACTGAAAGTTTATCAAAATTACAATTTACCAAAGACCATTATAGTTTTATACAATATTAAATCCTGCTGTATGTTCACTGACAAAAGGTTCAGTTGTGTGTTTATAAATGTGTAAATTTGTTATTCTAAAATGTAAAAGCTGCCTCAGTTAGATGATTGATTAAAAAAGGACAAATCAAAACCCCAACCATGATGGAAAACAATAATTAACCTCAATAAGAAAAGTCAAATCTAAGCAGATGGAGGAACATATGCTAACTAAAAAGTAGATGTAATTTGCTGTGTGAAGAGAAATCAATAAGACCTAGAATTTCAGATTCTCTTTTTGTTTGTCTGTTTAACCTTAAATAAAATGCAAAACGTTGTTACAAATATGAGCTCAATTTCACCAAGTACCCTAGTAGTGAAACAATGCAATATGCCCAGGTAGGTGAGACCCCATCTGCAGTGAGCTTTAAATCATGCCTTAAGTGTATTGCTGAACTGAGGACAAAATAAGGTAGAAAAATATGTTTGCTGTAGCTAATTACCATGAGCCTGTTTTACCTGTCAATCTCCTATTCATAAATATTTCAATTTGAACACATTCAATGTAATTTTCAGCAATTGTTACTTCTAGAGTATTGCAAAAAAGAATTTTTGTCCAAACTTGACCAACTTTGCAACCACTGATACAATATTAAGCAGGCAAAACAGTGACCAAAAAAAAACCCCCAAAACCCAAACCCACAACAAATGTCATACCAAGAAAAACCCCAAACAAACAAACCAACCAACCAACCAAAACCACATCTGTTTTCTGCTCATTTCGAACAAGCTTTTCACTAATCCTCGTTGTTCTGGGGACTGGAATGATGTTTTATTACAACTTAAAAGTGCAGGGTCCAAGTTTGATCCCGCTAAGATGAATAAAAAGGGGTTTGTTGGGTTTTGTTTGTTTTTCAGTCTGTATTTTCTAAACTACTGATTCTGTTGAAAGAGAGGGAGGAGACCAAAACAAATGAACAATTAGTCAAAATTTCAACTGTATCTTGGCAAAGATTTTGGATATAGATTGTTCTGTGAGAAGGAGGGGATCATAAAACACTCTTCATTCTCATTATCAGTTGCAAAAGCTTAGAGGAGCAAGAAATACTGGATATGTTAATTCTTGTAATTTAATTAACACTACTGATTTCCATTACCATCCTCCTCACACTTAGCAGCTACACATTCATCTCTCACCTCCAATGAGAAATGGATACCTTTAGGAAAGAGATTAAAAAGTCAAGAGCTGGAGCCCTGCAGCCCATAGTTATGGGCCCATGCTGATTTCAATGAGCAATTAGAAACAGTCTCTGTTATGTTACCCTGTGTACACATTTTTATGAAGTGTATAAATCTTACTCCAAAAGATTCACAGTGAAATTATTTGTGTGGAGTATTTCTTCTCGAAAGCTAGCTTCAGTGTTCTATTAAATAAGTATTGAAAATTCCTCTGCAAAGGGTCATAAAACCTTAGCATGATTCAGTGTTATAAACAAAAGTACCAGAATGTGCAGTTCTGAAACTATTTGAAATCGAAGAAATTCAGTATTAATCAATAAAGTTAAGAGCTCTGTACAAGAGAGTTTCAAACATGTTGTTTCTCCTATGTGAAACTACAGAGCTGACATCACTTCATATATCAGGGTAATTTAACCTTTGTGAACAAGCCAGATAAACACACTTTTCTTCCTTTTCTTCTTCTTTAATCTTTGTGAATTGAAGTATAAAGCCACTCTCGGACATAATACTGTTTTCCTCTACCTCATATTTTACTTTATGGGACAAACACATGGAATTGGACGGGGCTTCCTGGCTTAACAATTTCAGATCTTTGCTATCACAGATAATTGTCACATACAATCCATTCAAAAAATAACCAATTTTAAGAATAATTAGGAGTTTGTTTCACACTGCTACTGCTAGAAAGCTATTCCAAATCCTTGTTCCTCTATTTCTTAGAAGTGAGTTTAGCCTTAATGCTGGAACTGCATTTGAATGCCTTCAAATAGCATACAAAAGGTTAACTTACTGTTGTTGCTGAAGCAATTTATCCTATTTCCCTTTTACCTCTGGGGTTTCTTTTCAGATTATTCTTTCTTTAAAAAATTGGTTTTAAAGCCTTCTGTAATCCAGCTGTTTTTCTGCCATTTGATATCATCATTAACTCCATAGAATTATTAAAAGAAAAATTGCTGCCAGGCCAGAAATGGTATGACTCATGTATGCTGAGGATTAGGATGCTGTGTCTGATTTAGGCACCTGGTAGTCTATGAGCTTTTCTCTCACCTGGCGTAATTCATATATTTCTCTAGAAATACTGGACAATCTACCCTGTCCCCATGTTTGACATTTTAAATGCAGAATGATACAGTAGGTGTAGTTCCTTATTCCGTCCTTCTATAGGAAAAATATAAACCACTAAACCAATTTTCGAACTGACCAGCAGCCCCAGTCAAGAGTTTACACTTCAACTTAGATTAGTGCTAGCTAAGCCAAAATCCACTACATCTACATAAACACAGTATCCGCTACAGAACCTCTCAGACACCTGACATGAAAAGGAACTCTGTCCAAAACAGTGTCTCATATTATATGGCTACATTATTATTATATACTATATTATATTATATTACATATTAAATGGTTATGCATTTACATGGACATCTCTCATAAATACTATTTGCAAATTTCCACTGATATAAATGGGATTTTTTGTCTTAAAGGACTGAAAAGTCAACTCTCTTAACAGCTAAGCAACAAGATCTTCATCTCTTTAACAGAGTACTTGGGTGTTTTATGGCCTAAAATACCTAGAAATTACATCAATCATCTGAGCATTATTTTAGTTGCATAAACAGGTTTGAGAAATGCATTTTAGTTTGGTTTATATTTATCTGATGTATTTCTGATAGCGTATTTAGAAGTCTTCATATACTGCAACTCAACTTCTCTTTTACATTATCACCTAAAAGTCAACAGGGACAAACAAGTGTTTCAGAAAAAAACAAAGTCTGACAAAAATAGTATCATTGTGACTCCACTGAGAAGTCTGTAAAGAAAAAGACATAAATATACATTCACTTCTTTTAATATTTTTCCAGTGCTTAATTCCTTTCATTTTAGAAAATGTTTATATTGTATTATTTGAAATTTTCTAGCTACACTTTTTATCCAGTGATTCTTGTTCCTCCCTTGTCAAGCAGACCACAGAGCTCTCTGGCATTCAGTACTTTCTCTCTGCAAAGGTGCTTAAACATTGTGTTCAAGGCACCTTTCAATCTTGTCTCTGCTAACACAAATAGACAATATTTTTTAAGTTTTACAATATAGGACATTTTCTCCAGCTTGAATAACTTGAAAGTTGTTGGTTTTTTTTTCTTACTTGCTGGACCCAATCCAATTTTCAACCACCTTTAAGAACCATGACATCACAAGTCTATGTAGTAATCTGGCACTAATTTCACTTATTCTGTATGTGGAGTTAAAAGCTTTTTGTTACGCCTTAAGTTACATTCTTAAAGAACGGGCTAACATTTTGGCACAGCATTATCCCAGCAATTGATTTTCATTTCCTTGCATAGTATCACTGTACTGGGTTTGCGTGGCAAGGTTTTGGTAGGGAGGGGCTACAGGGGTGGCTTCTGTGAGAAGCTGCTGGAAGCTTCCCCCGTGTCTGACAGAGCCAATGCCAGCCGGATCCAAGACGGACCCGCCGCTGGACAAGGCCGAGCCCATCCACAACAGTGGTAGACCCTCTGGGATAACATGTTTAAGAAGGGGGGAAAGAAAACCTGTGGCAAAACAGCAACCAGAGAGAGGAGTGAGAAGATGTGAGAGCACCAGCCCTGCAGCCCCCCAGGTCAGTGCAGCAGGAGGGCAGGAGGTGCTCCAGGCGCCGGAGCAGAGATTCCCCTGCAGCCCGTGGTGATGAAGACCATGGTGAGGCAGGCTGTCCCCCTGCAGCCCAGGGAGGTCCACGGGGGAGCAGATCTCCACCTGCAGCCCGGGGAGAGAGGAGCCCACGCCGGAGCAGGAGGATGCCCAAAGGAGGCTGTGACCCTGTGGGAAGCCCACGCTGGAGCAGGTTTTCTGGCAGGACTTGTGACCCCGCGGGGGACCCACGCTGGAGCAGGCTGTGCCTGAAGGACTGCAGCCCGGGGAAGGGACTCACACTGGAGCAGTTCGTGAAGAACTGCAGCCCATGGGAAGGGCCCACATTGGAGAAGTTTGTGGAGGACTGTCTCCCGTGGGAGGGACCACACACTGGAGCAGGGGATGAGTGAGGAGTCCTCCCTGTGAGGAGGAAGGAGCAGCAGAGACAACGTGTGAGGAACTGACCCAAACACCCATTCCCAGTCCCCCTGCACTGCTGGTAGAGAAAATTGGGAGTGGAGTTAAGCCGGGAAGGAGGGAGGGGTGAGGGGAAAGTGTTTTAAGATTTAGTTCTTATTTCTCATTACTCTGCTCTGATTTGATTGGTAATAAATTAAATTAATTTCTCCAAGCTGAGTCTGTTTTGCCCATGGCATGGCAGTAATTGGTTGAGTGATCTCTCCCTGTCCTTATCTCGACCCACAAGCCTTTCGTTTTATTTTCTCTCCCTTGTCCAGCTGAGGAGGGGAGTGATAGAGGGGCTTTGGTGGGCGCCTGGCATCCAGCCACCACAATCACCTTTAAAAGCATTTTCAGGATTCCCCTTTCCAAGATATAGCCCCTACTTATTGAGTAGGTATATATTGGGCTTTCAGTCATCCATTGTAGTTAAAGTTTAACGTGCTGCTGGGATCTTTCTGGAGTAAACTAGTGAGTTACCTCCAAAGCAAAACGTGGGTGTGATTCTGGAAAATTTGCTCTAGAAAGCAGTCCCAAGAGGTGGCACAGATGAAACTGCACCGCAACTGGCTGCTTTGTCCTATGCAGTGCTACGGCATCCATTAACTCACCTTTGTGATATCATGGACATATGTATCTTCAGTTTCATGCAATAAAATTATTAGCCTGATAGTATGCAGTACAGCTCTTATGTTGATTAAAACTAAAGGAAACATACACACACACACAAAAAAAATTATCAATCCCTATAGTGTGACGACAATCCAAGTGTGCAACTTCTAAACAGTTCAAGAATCATTAACTGGAGAGGACATAGTTAACATCTGTCTTAGGAGTGCTTGTTTTCTCATGTTTGCCACAGATAAAGGTATTAAAAGGCAATTGGATTTTCCTAGAGAACTCCATTGGGAAGGAGTTCAAGGATGTTTCCCCATTTGAAATTACTTTTTTGAGAAGTACTGTTCATTCATTCCTTAATTCATATATTGTGTGCTACATTGATATTATATAGCATTAATTTTTGAATCAGAATGTCATGCTGTCAAACATCTGATAAATGTCTAATATTATTAGATATATACTTCTAACTTTATCAACAAAATTTTTCCGAGCATTGAGGAATGAAATAAAATTTGACAAGATCCATTTTCCATAAAAATGTATTAGCACATAATTATATCCGTGTACTTTATTCCTCAATCAGTTTAATCCCATTGAAGCTTTTTAATTTTTTTTCTTAGGATTGCTCTCAGACTAAATGTTACATTTACCTGATCACGTTGCTTGTTTTTCTCATTTGTTTTTAATTGGCATAATAAAAGACCTCTTTGATTTCCTTGATATACTCAGATATATTCAGAACAAAGATAAACAAACTATAGATCTCCTTAAGTCACCTTTTCTTGGTCTCTGACAGTAAGGTAGACTTTAATCAAAGTAGTTCTCCTTGGCCATGGAAATACCCTGTTTTGTCTGTACAAAGATTCATTTTAAATAATGCACTTTTTTTTGTTTGTATTTTTCTGGTTTTATTTTTCAACCTTTCACTTAGCATTTTGCTTAATTCTGGGAAATTAAACCTTCTGAAAAGCAAAGTAGTTATATGTGAGCAGGTTATTGCTTGAAACTATCTTGCATATTAAAGTCAAGCCATGATCTTCTTCCCATGTACAAACTGATGACTTTCATTCATTTCCCCATCCTCTCAGGCTTTGCTGAACAAGTTGCAGTTTATAATCTGAACATTCTAATCACTCACATCACCTCTCCAGATTCCAGCAATACCACTTGTACCAACTTTCTTCTAATTAATAAGGAATTCCAGTTCCTCATGCATGTTTTCCAGATTCCTAAAACTTTGCAGTAAGCAAGTGAAAAACTTCATTTTCTTGGACAATTTTCTTCAATTTCTTCACAGCAGGCAGAGTTTGCATCTGCCTCACATATGTAATTTTAAATTAAAGGCAATGAGTAGATTTTATTTCCACTTACGATCAAACCTGCTATTTTAACCCGATGATATCTAGTCTTTAATTTGTACACATTTCTCCTGTGTCCATATGTATCTATATATAGGTGGATCAGCTGGCTGTAACATGACCTGAAAACTCAAAATTACCCTTCAAGTACAGCAATATAAATTCAATGTAAGCCAGCAAACCAAACTGGTTTTTTTCCTTCCAATGTCATCGTATTAATCTCTTTATATCTCCTATTTCAACACATAGCAAGCACAGGATAGACATTTAAAACACAAACTTTCATCTTCAATTCACATAGATTCTCTTTGAAATTATGCCACATATGGAATATGTGCAAGCTACATCCTGATCTGAGGCTCCAGCAAACCACCAACCACCTACATTTCACTGAAGCAAATTGACTATTTTAATTGAAGATTTCTTTTTTTTTCTTTTTTTTTTTTTTTTAATGAAGATGGTGTAATGTGATGATGAATATTTGCTGTTAAAACTGCATAAAAAACCCAGAACTTTGAAACCTCATTCCTTCAAGGTTTCACACAGTGCTCTGGACCGCTGAGGATGGCATAGCTGATGGAAGTTAAAGCGGTCTCTGTGTAATCCACTAGTCTTTTTGTGCTATGATCTTTTCCTAAACTCAATCCAAAGGGAATGTGAGAAATTCTCACTCCCAACCACAGAGCCTGTCTTCTTAAATTAAGCTGCAGAGAATTGTGCTTCCAGCTCTCAAAGTCCCCCATGTATCCTCCATGGCAAAAGGAAGGGGCTGTAAAACACTTACCATCAGAGGAATGGGCAGGCAAGGGTGGATAGCACGTCTGAGGAGCGGCTGACGCACAGGCGCTGTAGGTGTCTCTGCCGGAGAAGAATTTCAGCTGCAATTCCAACTTAGGCAGGCAGGAACAAAATACAAAGATAAAAGTAGAAGGAGGGTTTGAAAGCAGCACCTAGGTGGGAATCTTGTGTGCAGTCAAGAAAAGAAGTACACTAAGCAGAAATGAAAGTACAGCCTTGATGGGGAAGACAAGGACCTTGAACACGACTAAAGGGATGGTAAGCAGTGAAAGAATTTTAATTGGGGAGTTTCATGGCCTGAGCTTCAGGAGATAAAACTGACTTTCACAGCAGCATTCTGGAAGGATTTAAGGGGAACAAAGCAAATAGCCTGGCTTTTATCATAACCTGTGCAACGGTTAAATGGAGTTTTATGTATGTCTGTTATCCTTAGCTTTATAATCATTTTTTAAAAGACTTGGGGAGGGGTCAAAAGAGAGAAAGTTTCTTCTGTGCTATGTGAAGGGTATATTCTGGGGGACAGAAGGTTGTCTTTCTAAGCTGACCACCAGAGCTAAAAATATTCAAGATTTGAAAACACTGTCCAGCACACAAATGAGGGCCCAAGTAAACAAAGAAAGCTCAGCATGGAGAATAATAAACTCCTTCCAAATTGTATCATGATCACAGTAGATCATGTTCTTGTTTTATACACCTAGTCCTGCCAAAAACACACAAAAAAACCCTGGACCTGGTTTGATAAAGTAATTCTTTTACTGACAACTTAAGTAAACTCTTGAATTTGTTCCCTGAAAGCCTATGTAAGTGCATTCATCATTTAAAAATACACATTACTTTTTACACTGTAACACTAATGGGTATTCTACAATTCAAGAGAAAACTTCTCTACTCATGACAATACACAGATGTAATAGTCTATAATGGCTATGAAACAAAGGCAACAACAGAATTTCAAGTTAATTAACAGTCTTCAGGTAGTTCACTGTCTGAATCTTACAATTATCATATTAACACACCCTATAGTTAAGGACCTCTACTGTAACACATTTGACTTCCTAATTCGTAGTTTCCTCAAGCATGCTCGTGTTTCAACCTAGAGCAATTTTACTATGGATGATTTGTTCAAATCAAAAGGCATTTGAAAAAAATAAATTCTGACATAATCTTAACTGTGACAGTGCAATCCAGAAAAAAAAAATTAATTAATTTGCTACATTATCAATATAGAGGGTCTGAAGTCATAAAAGATATCTTTGTCAGCGTTACACTGTTATCCATTCAAAGGAGAAAATATTTTGCAAATATTATGTCTATGGCTGTCCTTGTTATAAAAATGACTAGCAGGCAGAGCTCAGCCTCTTCGAAGGCTTGCTGGAGCCTTTGAATCTCATGTCTTTGTCTCTCAATTTAGGCTTGCCCTGACAATCTTAAGAGTGCAATGATTTTGTTTCAGAGCTCAAATATATTTTGTGTTTGTGAGGCATTAAAAATAGTAATAAAGAAGTAACCAAGCAGTTACCAGTTTGTATATGTAGCAGTCACCAGTTTGAATGTATTTGGATTATAAGAAAGAGATGCCTAGGCATCCAATGTAACCAGGATGAGTCATTATTCTTAGAACCATCAGAATTTTTTTGCATTGTAAAACTAAATCTGATAAACTCTCAATTCTGATCCATTTGCTACTGATGTTCTGGCATTTGGGTCTGATCATAATAAAGCTAGATAGCAATTTACAGAGCATTTTTCCAAGTACCTCAAGTATTTGAGGGCTGACTCTCACTAAGGCCAGATAGCAAGAATAAAATTGAAACCTGAGTCTGGTGAAATCAGAAGTTTTGCCGTGATCTGCACAGTGGGCGCAGTCCTGGACTAGACAGAGAGGGCAATCTATATGCAGATACATTAGGGCTTGTGTGCTGCTGATGCATCCACACTGGAATGTACTTTACATCTGGACCAATGTGAGGCTTTGCTACATGCTATTCCGGTTTCAAGCCAAACAGAAAAATGTAAACCACTATGTCTAGGGATATTTCCTTTCTGTTTTACTCCTATGTTAAATATTCAGCTGATGAACGTAGACTGTTTTCATTGAAACCACCAGTCAGTTAGTCAGTTTAAGCTATGTGTGGGTTAAGCAAGACGTATTTGGTTTTACATTAGGACAGAAGGGTAGCAAAGCATTCACACAGGTCTCAGATAGTAGAGTACAGTATAAGAGCAGCTTGTATATCTCTCCACACACTTCAACTCCAGTTTGTCTCCCCTTTGCTAGAGATGGTTTCCAGATCCTCATAGGAGGGTGGCAGAGGGCAGAGAGTTAGGAAGAAAATTCAGCTTGCATTAACCACAGAGTGTAGACACAAGTCAGATTGCAGTGACACATTTCTTACAGTCATCACTGCATACATTTTGCTGATCACTATATATGTGGGTCTCCCACCAGCAGCTAGAGATTTCAACTAGACCAACTAGTTCAGCTTATAAACTTCTTATTCTGCTAGAGACATGGCAGAATTTGAGAACACAAAGATAAAGAAATTAGCTCAAGACCACTGAATGTCTTGCCTGAAGCTCTTACCAGTTTCAGAATGGCATGAAATGTTTGGATCCCTCCTGTACCTCCTCAAAATGATATTGTGTTACCAAGTCGCTAGAATTCAGAAGACTCTTCCCTAAAGAATAACAATTTCCCTTTTCCTCTTACAATGACAGTAATAATCATTTTAGTATTAACAGAATAAAAAAGAAAGAGACCTGATCTATGACAAAGATCCTCTTATGCTAGTCCTTCCACAGGAAGCTCTTCACCGTCAATCTGACACCATAATCTCTGACTCATCCCATCACTATTATATGACAGTTAAATAAGGTAAGTACAGCAGAATTGCTAGAAGGAACTGAAGTGTTATTAACTTATTTCTTATTACATTAACCATAATAGTCATTCCTGAAGGATTATGTATATTACAGCCATTATTTGAGACATTAACACCCTCTTCTTGATGGAGAATTCTCAGTTGTGTCTGCTACATGCTCCCCTCCCCATCATTAGACACCACTAACTGCTTTCCTTCCATCTTTGTTCTTCTTTCTTCTACATATCAACAAAACACACTTCATTTGCAACAGAAATATCTCTCTCCTAATTGAGGTTTCCAGGGAAGCAAAGTGAGGTAATTTAATTACACTCCAAATAGGTACTCTACCTCAAACTGTTCAAATCTCTTTAAATCAAACCTCACATAACAGATAGAGTGCACATAATTTTACAAGTGTAAGTAAGTATCACGGGCAATACATACCTCAGACTAAGCTTGACAAATGACATAAAAATTAGCTTTATAGCTCAGATTTTTACACACAGAGCCAAGCATAATATTCATGATCTCAGAAACAGGAAGAATATCCTAAGCATAACGCTGTGTCCAGCTACTTTGAAGACTAGAGGATGGACCAAAGTAGTTCAGCCACTTTTGGTCACCTCAGAAAAGGAACAAGTCTGACAGCATATAAATTGTACTTTGTCAGAATTAGACTAATCAGCCTTCTTCCAGGCAATTAGCAGGTGTTTCTGTCTATCTGCATACTTACATGCCCTCTATTAGCTCACTCTCTGAGCATTTCACAAAATTTAATGAGCTTGTCTAATGCAGATGTAGAACCTGTGCTGCATCCCATCAGTGCAAGATAAGTGAGGTGAGGCTAAGAATGGTCCTTGATGGAACATCAGTGTTGAAGGGCTAGTAACCAATAGAGACTTGATGGAACATCAGTGTTGAAGGGCTAGTAACCAATAGAGGGCACAGAAGTTTAAAAGTCTTGATCACTCATGGTTATTCAAGCTCCCTCAGATTTTTCTCACAGAACTAGAATGATGGTAAAGGGGAAAGACACCAGAGTTTAATTCTAAGTAAACTCTTTATAAGATTAAGTTAGCATGCAGCTCACCATGAATTTGAAAGTTCAGTGGCACTAGGAACACAGTTCTATCTCTGGTTTTGCAGTTGTACAGAAGATGCATATCTACTTGAGTTGCTTAGCTCCTGCTACATCAGATACAAACTGGCATAATGTTCTGCCTACAAAAGAACTGTGATTAGCAATTGGAGGAAGGTAAGCGGATTGAGGAGACAGGCTGGAAAGATTGAATTAATGTTATTTGAAAAGAAAAGATTTTTTCCCCCAGATTTTGACACTTACATAAATTAATGAAAGTTTGTTGCCAAATAAATTTGCTATTATATTCTCTTTAGTTCATTGCTGTGTTTGAATATGAGGACTTCTGTGACCTTTGTGGGAAAACTATTTCTTTCTGTGGCAATTATAAATAAGAGTCTCCTAATGGGTGGATGATTATGCAGAATTTGGTGACCTCCAGGCTAGATTGCAGCTGTGTGTTGCACTTAAATGCCTGTAACCACACACTTTCAGCAGATGCGGGTACGGAGAACAGCATCTTCTGTGGACTGGCAAAGGGTATTTCTGACTTCATCTGTCACTGAAAAGATGGAAATACTTTATAGGAATTTGTTTCTATTACCTTTAGCTGAAGTTTCTGAAGGCTGATGATATCCCACAGGACGAGACACCATGGACATACAACGAAGAGAAGTAAGAGAGCAGACCTAAGGCCATTGTGGCAACATATAACAAAGGACAGTTTCACAAGCTAACCTCTCAGAAGCATAAAAAGAAATTATTTCCTAAAGAAAGACTGAAGAAACTTTCCAGCCAAATGAAAAATGAGACATGGTACCAAAACCGTGAAAGCAGAAAAGGTCTTTCCTGAATCCTTATCCTTTTTCAAATAAATCCTGTCAGATAATGAAGGTAAAACATGGTAGATGCAGAAAGTAACAGCAACCAGAAAACAGTAGTGGTTCACACCGGAGAAAGAACAAGAACCTGAACTAGGATGCACTGATGAAACTGTCACTGATAGTCAGGCTAAAATTAAAGAAAAGTGAAGCAAATGAAAAAGACATAAAGAACATCATTTACATCTCTGGGAACAAAAGAACAATAATTTGAAATTGGAGGGCATGTCAGGAGGCAAGAAGAAACAAAAAATTGTCAAGTCTGAAACAGAATGTAATTAAGGAACCATTAAATCTGAAAAAGTGCTTACTAGAAGGGCACACAAAAGTTTGTTTCCTGTGTCTGCAATGGGTAGGATACCCAGAGATACAGTTGTCAAAATCCATTACTATGAGCTGGAGAACCCCCCTCTTTTGGGATAAGGAGACTTTTTTTTTCACAGATTTATAAAATACTAATCTTCTAGAACCTCTTAACAGTGACATCTCAGCAGAAAAAAGAGCTGAAGAATAAAAGTAAAGTGACATTATTCAGATAGAGTTGAGGTCTCCCTTTAAATTTCTATTTGCTTTTGACAGTTTTACCTTTTACAGTTTTTACCTGTTACCTTTTAGCTATTACATAAAATTAGGAGGTGTTCACAAATGGCAAAAGAAAATGGCTGTTTCACAAGGAAGAAGTGAAAATAAAGATATGTTTTGAGGTTTGTTCCTTTTTCATAATTCCACCTTAAAGCAATCAACAAAGGAGAAAGGAAAAAAGCGAAAGTCTTGAATCACTGTAAGTCTGCAATACTGCAAACCCAGAAGGAAGATACAGTCCCATCAATCTTTTGCCTAGAGATGCACCGTGAAGGGTCAGGAAGCAGAAGGAGGGCGAATTCGTCTGAGGGTAACTATTTGAAACAAGCTCCCAGGGTCTCTATGCTGCCCAGAGTTAACATAATAAGTAAGAGTTCTCAACCCATTCATTTTAAGTAAACCCCTGAAGATGCATTCTTGTGTAAAGATTCCTTACACTGAAGACTGCAAATACAAATGTAGATAAAGTGTAGATCAGATAATGGGACGTTATAAATTAATTTTAGGTTCACATTACATTGGGTCTCTGAAGCCCAAGAATTTTATGTGAAAAACTTGACTGTAACCACATAGGCATTTTTTACCTGGTTGATATGACATATACTTTTGAGGTACTACCCTCAAAAGTCCATCAGGCAAAGACAGGTTGTAAATTATAGCAGATGGATACCACTGTAGTAGTACTCGCAACAAAGGAGGGTGCAAAATGGATCTTCATAGATAGCAAAGAACATGACGATAATAATCTATACTTTGCAATGTTGAAAGTCCTTTCTGTAGGATGGTAAAAAACAACAGCTAGTGAAAAAAATCCATAACGAGTGTGTTTCAGAATATTGCTTGGGAAAACAGACTGGAATTTTAAAAAAAGCAGACATGGATATAGTGATTAAAATTACTAAGAATAAAAGTATTACAGTCTGTGGGAAAAAGATATGTTAAGAAATGGCAAAAGTACAAAAAGCAAGTTCTTTGCAGCCTGGGTAATTATTAATTTTTTGACAATGGTACAGCAGAAACATGGTTTTTACCAGAGCACTCTTTTTGAAAGAAATAGGATTATATTTTATTACAGCATATATCAAGATATACCTCTACAAGTAAGAATAGTGACCATGAATAACCTCATTAAATTAATCTGCACTAATGTAAAAGACGTTAACAGTGTAATAAAAAGGAGGAAAAAATAGAAAAACTTGCAAAGTTTCTAGCAGATATCAGGAGACACACTTCAGAGATGCAAGAACCATTGTTCAGAGAAAATTGGTTTAATCCAGCTTCTTTCTTCTTGTACCCTTCTAAAAAGAAAGAAGATGGTGTAATACTAGACCAACATAACTCACTTACCGAAAAAGAAACAAAACGAAAGGAAAAAAAAAAAAAAAGGAAATAACAGTCCCAGTTTGACCTCAAAGATTACTATAAGATTAGACAATGCCTCCAGCAAGTACAAGCAGACTTCTACGATGGTTTCAGGTGTAGCAAAGTCTGGCTCCAGAGCTTTCACATTCTACTGGTAAAGCAGAATTCTGGAGCATCTGGTGCAGATGTTCTCCAGATGTCTATAGGCAGACTTGAGTGGGATTCATCTGCCTTAGATGTTTAGTAGTTAGATAATCTGAATTTTAAACATAATCATAAAAGCCTAACTTACCAATTTAATCCGTTTTTATTATCAATCAGAAGGAAGAGGAGTCTCCAGAGGGCTATTTATCCCCTCTTGGAGTAGTTATGTAACACAGGCCATGAGAGTACCTTACATGTAGATTACTAATGTACTTGTATACATTTAGGGCACATGAGTCCCAGCAATCATTGTAACTGATGAAACTTGACTATTTTCAGGTTAGCAAAGCTCTAAAGGCATCTCAGAGAACATTACTCTGGTGGACAGAACTGATCTGGGCAAAACTTGCCCTTTTTTATGGTTCCTCTGCTTTCAGGCTTTCATGAACTTTATAATAAATTATTTCTTAAATAAACCACAGGCTAGACTAATAAAAACTCCTTCTCCGGCTCTTTCTGCATTGCAAAAAAAAGTATTCCTGGCCTTCATTTTGGCCTTTTTAGGCTTCTTCAATAAACATTGATTCAATAAATAGGACCTGATGGTCCTGTTTCCAGTAAGTACATAATTCTTTTTCTTCTTGTGAACTTGAAAGAACTTTGACTTCTTCTTCCTCTCACCTACAAAGACATTATCTGTATTTATTTCCTTATCAGTTCAAGCTGCATAATGTGTACTTTGCTGCGGATGCTCTGTAAACTACCATTCCCAGAATGCTTTCCTGGTGCCATGCCACATATCTGTCCAAGTGAACTCAAAACAACTTTTGAATGTGTAAACTGGATAACTCCATTTCCTGCCACCCAATTTGCACTTGCAAATGTCAGTTTGCCTGTAGAAATGCCAATTCTTACACATAATATTTGCATCTACACATGTTTTGAAAATTTGCCTCTAGGCAGACAATCACATTAACCCAGAGCAAATTGTTCCTTTTCTTAAAAGCAAAAAGTTATCAAACCTTCAGATGAAAGGGACACTTCAGCTAAAGGTCAGGAAATCCAGCTGTAATTTGGCTTTAACTAGTGCTTTAGATCTCAACTTTAAATTCTAATTAAAGATTGAGGTAGAAGTATGAAATTCTAATAAGGAAGCTGTAGGCTGTATTTTTCAGTGTTACATCATGTCCTCTGTTATTTCTAAAAGCAGGATATCATTTTTGTATACTTAGCATAATTTGAGGGCTTGTTTTTCTCACAGAGAGGAATGTGGAAGTTCTATGAATAATACCTGACTACTGGTATACAGGAAAAAAAAAAAAAAACCAGCATATGCTCTTATTTAATTATATTTTTTCTGCATTTTGATTTTTAAACCAGTCTTTGGAAATTCCAGAGACTGACTTTTAATTTTAGTTATAGTTTGTTCTTTTCTGAAAGCAGAGAAATCTGATCTCAATGTCCTGTTGAGATTCTTCTTGTTTCATGCCCTGTATGCTGGCTAGTAATCAAAAAAAAAAAAAAAAAAAAGGGGGGGGGGGGCTGTGTTTGCCATTAAAACTTGGTTCGGTGCTAAGAAAACTAATCACAAAACTGTTAGCTGGCATTTCAGCATACATACTGACCGAGCCTGACTAATGCTGGCCACTTTGTCCAAGGCTCATGCAGATTATTACATGTTCCTTCTATTGGCTTTTGGTTTTGGGTCTTTTGTTCAGGCACCGGTTGACATGCTAGAAGTGCAGTCTACATTCTCCAATTCATCAATCCCTGAAACAGATTATATAATCTAATGACAGACAAGTTGCATCATTTAATATTTCTATGTAGAGAACTTTGTTCTACCTTTGCCACCTGCCTTTGTCATATAGCTAGATTTGCTTTCTTATTGCTTTCCAAATATTCAAGGGCAGGTACCATGCATTCAAATTCCCAATTGCTGTAGCAGTTTTTAAATGACGCTTAAATGATTTGTAGCTTCTTACACTCATGCATCATATCAAGAAAGCCACATTTTGCCATACTCACTTTCAATATCCTAATTACATTTGGATAGTTTCCTTCTTGGAAAATGAAGGACTAGCTGACTTGACCACGTCATTCTCTTGGTACAAATACAACTGTTGATTTCACTCTGTCTCAGAAGCAAGGTAGGATTTCTTGAGCCATAAAATCCTCTATTTTGATTTATAGTAATCTTGAAGAATTTCTTATTGTTCCAATCATACTAACAACTGGGCATTATTTTCTGACTAGTAGTTTAATTCTTTGACTTGCGCCAGGTGTACCTGGCAAGGAATATGCCTTCTTAATATTCGACCAGGTCATTGATTCACTGAAATTAGCACATAATTCTCTTGATACAAAATCCCAGTTTGTGCTGCCAGTGTTAGGCATTTTTTCCTTGTGATCTGACCAATACAGGATAAAGTCTGGGTTTTGCCCTGTTGGGCACCCCTTCAAAGAGGCAAAAAAAAGCTGTAGGATGTTGACAGACTCTGTTCTCTTAGGTTATAAGTTACTTTCATCCCTGTCTGATATCTTTGCCACCAGCAATTATTTTCCTGAACACAAAACATCCTGCTGATGGAGTCTTGATGATATTCATTGTAGTTGTTTGAAAGTACTCAACACTGGCTTCTTCACTATGATTTCCAAGGCCCTGTGATGAGATTTCATGTCCAGCTTGTGCCTGGAACTGAATGGCTATAATTTTTCTGTTCAAAGTAGCACAGCTAGTAGTTGTTTCTCTACCTAAACTTTTGGTTGAGCACCAAAACTTTTGGTTGAGCATGGAAGTAACAGGAAACTGTCAGCAAGGATTTACCAAAACTTTATCTTCTATGATAAAATGGATGAATTTGTAAATGAGGGGAAACCAGTGGATGTCATTCATCTTGCCTTTAGCGAGGTTTTCAACACTATGTTCCCATGTATCCAACTTGAGACTTTATGGTCTGAACGGGTGTTCAGCTAGGTGAGTAAAAAATTGATTAGATGGGTAGGCTCAAAAGGTAGAGTTTAAAGGACTGCAGTATTCCTGGAGGCTAGTAGCAAGTGGAGTCCTGTAAGGGTCTATCTCAAGACCTCTTGTACATACCATCTTCACTGGAGGCAACAGAAGAAAAGGCAACATAGTAGCCTCATCAAGTTTGACACCAAACTATCGAGGACAAGTTGATATATTTGAGAGCAGAATGGCCATTTGAAAGGACCTAGACAGACTAGAGGCAAGACTGTGTTGATAGGAACCTCCTGACATGAAACAAAACAAATCCAAAGACATGTATTTGGGACTTAATAACCCTTGCAGCAATACAGGCTGGGGACTGTCTTACTATGGAACAGCTCTGCTGAAATGGACTCTTCTGAAAAGAACATGAGCCAGCAGTGTGTCCTGGTGACAAAGGTCCTTGGCTGTGTTAATGTTACGACCCGTGCTGGACAGACCAGGGAGGGGTCATGGTGAGTTCGGAATTCCCTTGGGCTAAATTAAAGTGAAGCGACACCAAACGATCAGTTGAACATTTTATTTATGGCAAAATCAGCCTGAACTTGGAAGGTGTAACAGTAGGTGGCTGGGCTTCTCACAACAGGAACTGGCACGAAACTATCTCAGTAAATGATGTAACCGGCCGTAACCACGCATAGATCAGTTCAGGGAGTAAGGCGAGCCCTCCCGTCGGGTCAGGAGGTTCAGAGCGGACCCCCTTGCTTTCTGGACTCCTTCTCAGAGAGGAGCCCGGGGGCAGCTGGATCCGCTCCCAGTCCCAGACTTGGTCAGCGGGTTTGTGTCTAGAGGGATGAGTTGTAGGGATTACGGGGGAAAAAAAGAGAAAAAGAGAGAGAGAAAGAGAAAAGAGAAAGATGTCACCAGTCCTGGGTCCAGCATTGGTCCAACCAGCCGAGGCATCCAGTTCCAGTGGGCGCACACATGCAGGGCTTCAGTTCGTGTCCTTTTATCATCTCCTTGGCCCTCCTTTGGGCAGGCACTCAAACTCATTCAGCTAATTAGGTGTCATGGGCGGTTTGTGCTTCCAGAACCTTCAGGAAATGGGTCAGTGGTCTTGGGGGTCATTTGGGGAGTAACTTCTCCTTCCCTGCATGCATGACCCCTGTTTGATCTTTGGCTATACATAGTGAGCTGCCCCGCTCAGCGTATCACAACAGGGAACTGCACATCCTCCAGCACAGCATGTCACTCCCTCCGAGCCCTCTTGCTGATGTCGTGTGCTGATCGGCTCCAGTTCCTTATTATGCAGGTTCCTTGTTACTCAGAACTTGCCCCACCACAGTGTTTGAGACATTAATTCTTTCAGTCTCTCACAGTTAACAGAAGCACAGCTGGTAGAGTGATGGAAACAGTCACCCCCTGCACTTAGTACTCATTAGACTACATCTAGAATACTGCAGTTTTGGCCCTCCAATACAAAAACATCACTAATAAACTGGAACTAGTTCAGCAGAGCAGCAACACAATGCTCAGGGGCTGGAGCACTTGCCTAATGAGCAGAGGCCAAAGTATCAGGGCTTGTTCAGCCTGGAGAAGATGGCTTTGGAGCAGACCTAACAGCTCCCCTCCAGCACCAATGGGTAGGTTATTGAGAAGACAAAGCCAGGTTCTTCACAGTGCTGTGTGATGGGAGGATGAGAAACAAGGAGTATAAGTTGAAACAAAGAGTGTTCAGACTGGATGTAAAGAAAAACCTTTTCACCCTGAGGACAGTCCAGCTATGGAGTAGGTTGCTCAGAGAGGTTGTGCAATGTCCATCCCTGGACACTTTTAACTGGAGAGCCACATGATCTGACCTCACAACTGACCCTGTTTTGAACAGTAGGTTGGAATAGAGACATCCTGAGGTCTCTTCCAACCTGAATTATACTATGATCCTATGACAATCCCACCTCTCTTAATTTTCCTCCATCTGCGGATTTCTGTAAAGGTTTCAAGTTTGTTTCTCAGTTCTCTCCAACTTTTTTTCAGGTATTTCAATATTCTGCTTCTGATAGCTCTTCAGGGCTATTCACAGCTTGGCCCTGATTAGATGATGCCAGTTGCCTGACACCTTCTCCTGCAAAATAAGGTATCAGTTGTAATCATGCTATTATATAAAAGGCCAAATTGTAGGTCTTGAATGGACTTTAGGCCAACAGAACCTAAAGAGTCATTCAGATGACCACCAAAAAAAAATCTTGTCATATGTCTAAACTTGTAGGGCTAGTTGAGATGTCCTAGACTTTCCCAGCTAGCATTGTACTATGCTCCAAAAAAGCACAGGTCTTCAATAATCCTGTCTGCTGGTCCTAGGGAATGTCTTAGATACCCTGTACTACTTATCTGTGTTTACTCAAATAAATCAAGCTGTAGCTCTTAGGAACAATAACAGGAGCTTAGATATCTTTTTTGCATTTGAACATATGCATGTATTCATTAAATCTAGTTGTCTCCATGTGAAGCTGACTCCCAGCATTTTCACCAAGTCAAGGTCTCATTATTGCACTAGTCATAGTGGAGCCAAATCCCAAATGCCTACAAGATTTTTATATATGACATATACCTTACCAGTGATCCTTCTAAAATACTTATAATACTTTTTATGTTTAGATGAGCAATGAGGAAAGCAAGAAATTTACTGTGTGTCTTCATATTCTTATACTTTTTTTTATATATCATTATGGGATTTTTTTCCTAAGGCTATGTCTGCAGAAGGTATGGAGCACAGTGCAGAAAGCCTGCACCTGTTTGAAACGGGTATGTTCACATTACTGCACTTCTGTATCCATCCAAAAGACTAAGTCATCTAAATTGCTTTCAAGGCTCAAGTGAACACTATGCTACATGGATGTAGTAGTTCAATGCAGTGAAAGCTTCGGGGAATGCACTGACACTATAAATCATCTCAGATCTGCGGCTAGTATAGTGCCCTTTTCACAATATAAGTAACGGAACTGAGGAGGGGAAGGTAGATATTTTCTGAGATGTTACTGATGCTCATGTCAACAACAATAAAAACCACAGGCTTTTTCACAACTATACAATGGAAAATTTTAAATGCATTTTTATGTGCAAAAACCAGACGTGGAAATGAAACAAAGCTTCTAGATGAAAAACAGCAGAATTTAGAGTTGCCATTATGGTCAGTGTGCTTTGCACTTCAAAAAGGTAGGCCAGAAATTATTTAAATATTGTTAAAAGAACCAAGATGATTTTTATGCACATTTGAAACATAATGTTAAAATTGCCTTCCAGCTAAAATTGACTTACTTAAATGAATCTAGTGGAGCACCACCAAATGGTTAGGGAACGTATAAAGTACAAGAAGGGTCAAAGAGAATTAGGTTTCAAAAACACAATCACAGAGAATCAAAGTTTGCTCAACCTTTAGAAGCCAAAGGGGAAATTCTATTGTTGTCTACAACTACACAGTGGGAGGCTGTAGATAAGGTGGAGCCAGATTCTTCTCAGAAGTACACAGAATAGAATAGTAGAATCATCTAGGTTGGAAAAGACCCTTAAGATTATCGAGCCCAACCGTAAACCAAACACTGCCAAGTCCACCACTAAACCATGGCCCTAAGCACCACATCTACACAACTTTTAGACACCGCCGGGGATGGTGACTCAACCGCTTCCCTGGGCAGCCTGTGCCAATGCTTGACAACCTTTTTGGTGAAGACATTTTTCCTTATATCCCATCTAAACTTCCCCTGGCCTAACTTGAGGCTGTTTCCTCTCATCCTATCACTTGTTCCTTGGGAGAAAAGCCCAACACCCACCTTGCTACAACCTCCTTTCAGGTAGTTGTAGAGAGCGATAAGGTCTCCCCTCAGCCTCCTTTTCTCCAGGCTAAACAACCCCAGTTCCCTCAGCTGCTCCTCATAAGACTTGTGCTCTAGACTCTTCACCAGCTTCGTTGCCCTTCTTTGGACACGCTCCAGCACCTCAATGTCTTTCTTGTAGTGAGGGGCCCAAAACTGAACACAGTATTCAAGGTGCAACCTGACCAGTGCCGAGTACAGGGGGATGATCACTTCCCTGCTCCTGCTGGCCACACTATTTCTGATACAAGCCAGGATGCCGTTGGCCTTCTTGGCCACCTGAGCACACTGCCGGCTCATATTGAGCTGACTGTTGACCAATAAACCTAGGTCCTTTTCTGTCACATCCCAATTTCTCAGGACGACAACTCAGGTTCCCCAGTTTGAAGGTCAATATTAAGGCAAAATGACACCAGAGATACTTTACTAACAAAACTCAAATTTTATTCGCTCACAACAGGAATTGGCATAAAACTACATCAGTAAACCATGTAACACATGCTAGCCATACATCAGCAAACATATACTACAAGCCTTGCTTATTTGGAGATCAATTCAGGGAAGACAATAAGGTGAGCCCTCCCATTGGGTCAGGAGGTTCAGAGCGGACCCCCTTGCTTTCTGGACTCCTTCTCAGTAAGGAGCCCAGGGGCAGCTGGATCCACTATAGAAGTTGAGAACACCTGCTTCCATTAAGATGGAAGAGGTGATCTTCACGTCCTGTAGTTATTTCCTCCTTATCGGTGATTAGTACTGTATAAAAGTTTTGTAATACCTGAAGCAATAGAGAAGGAAAAAGATGACTTTGAAGCAGAGGCAAAAATTCCTAATTACAGGAGGCAGTAATTTCTGTCATAATTAGTTTTTCTTTTCCTGCCCTCACTCAATTTACGTCCATAGTAGTTACAGGTCTAGTAGCAAGTAGCTCCTAAAAGTTCAAGAAAAGCATAAGACTATTTTTGTAAAAACATCTGGTTTATTCTCCAATTACGACAATAATAATAATAAAAGGATTGGAATATACAAAACAAGTGATGCACAATGCAATTGCTCATCACTCACTGACTGATGCCCAGTTAGCCCCTGAGCAGCGGTCCCCCCCCCAGCCCCACTCCCCCCAGTTTATATACTGGGCATGACGTCACATGGTATGGAATACCCCTTTGGCCAGTTTGGGTCAGCTGCCCTGGCTGTGTCCCCTCCCAACTTCTTGTGCCCCTCCAGCCTTCTTGCTGGCTGGGCATGAGAAGCTGGAAAACCCTTGACTTAGTCTAAACACTACTTAGCAACAACTGAAAACATCAGTGTGTTATCGACATTCTTCTCATACTGAACCCAAAACATAACACTATACCAGCTACTAGGAAGAAAATTAACTCGATCCCAGCCAAAACCAGGACACTTACTTTTATACATTTCTTTTTCTAAAATCTTAACTAAATATTTCAGATGCAATTTAGACCCATCCACAATGGAGATGGAGAACAAGAAAGTATAATTGTCTTTGCAAAAGACTTTGTCATAATAAGTATCTTTTCCATCCCTTTCTTCTCCCCTAGACTGCCTTAGAACATTAGCAAAAATAAGGAAGTTGATACTATGGAAGCTTTTGAACATATCCCTGTACAAGTCACTATTACTGTTTCACTAGTTTGGCAGTAAGGAAAGTCAAGGGATCTGTTGGACTCAAGTTTAATTTTTTCTGGAAGAGTTGAAATATAAGGTACAGCTTTTACAGGAACACTAAAACATTATTAACATTTTATTTTTATTCCCTTATTTAGGAATGTCTGGGTCTTCTCAGCTTCTGCTATTGCTCCCTTTCTTTTTTCCCTCCATTTGGATTTCCTGCTCAGCAGCATCTCTCTTCCCAGGCTCTCTATTTGACCTGTCCTCTGTCCCTGTTACCTTTTTGTTTGCTAAACATAGAACCTCTTTCCTTGTCAATTTTTCGTCTTCTTCCCTTCAGCTTCTTTTTCCAACAATTCCTATTCCTTAAAATTCTCCTGCAAGTAGTTTCGGTTTTTTTTTCCCCCTCTCTGCATGTCTTCTTCATATCTTTTCTTCTCACACACATATACTCACTCCACTGAAGGCTAAGCTAAACAGAAGATGTCAAGGCTGTGGGTGCATGTGGAATATAAGAGCATCTGGTTCATTAAGGTCATCAGATGAAGAAGCTTTTCAGGTCAAAGGGAATAACAACAAAGCAAGCAATAAACAAATCACACAGAGACACAAACCTGATAAGCACAGAAGAGAGACAATAAAAGATACCAAAACTCCTCAAGCACTAAATGCTGGGTTATTAAGAAATTATGGATACAACTTTGAAGAGGGACAACCCAGGCCAGGGAAACAAGATGAACAGGATCATTATGGATATTTCAGGGGGATCTGGGGGACTATGCAAAACCATTAAGGAATGTGTACGGGAAGGGACATAGGTGAGCAAAAGGGAAGCATCAGGGAGGGAGAAGTGGCAGGGGGGAATAGGAGGAAGGATGAAAGGTTTGATAGCATGTAAGTAAGCACTGGCCAGTACTCTTGTCTGCCTGAGCCCTGTGCCTGATCAATGCAGTCTACCTTACCTTCTTCATAAGTCCTTTCTTCACCATTTTCTGTGCAATTTCACTCTCTATCCCTTGCGTGAATGCTGCACGGTCTAGGTGCTACAATATGGAGAAGGAGGCATGGGTGCCAGGGCTTACAGCTCTCTATGCCGGTGACTGGAGGGACCAGAGCCTAAGTCTCTGCATGTGAGAATTATAAGGGTCGGTAGCTGTGTAAGGGTCTCAGTGTGTTTATATTTTACACTAATGAATTTAAGTTGATGTCCGTGGATGTGTATATGGAATTCACTAGGAAATTTCAAGCTGGACTAGCCAGTGAGAAGGAGGAAAACATACATCTGGAAAAGTTAAAAATCTTTATAAGGGAGTGCAGGTCCCTTATATCAGGGCAGGGGTATCAGGCAGGCGGAGGGTCCGTGCTGGTATTCGGGGGGACCCACGAGAGCGGGGTGCCCGTGGGACGAGTGCGCGAGTGCTGCGCGTGTGCGGCGAGCGCCCAGCGGGACCGGCCGGCGAGTCGGGGACCCGTGGGGCGGGTAAGGGGGGCTGGGACGCGGGCAGGGGTGCCGGGCGGGCAGAGGGTCCGTGCCGGTGCCGGGGGGGTCGGCGAAGGCGCCGGTGCAGGTGGAGAGCGCGGGGTGTGTGCTGCAGCAGGGACCTTCTGCCTCTGCCAGCCCCACAGGAGGAGGGGACGTGGCTGGCTCTACTTTTATGTGAGTTTTATGTTTTGTTTAAT
Organism: Aquila chrysaetos chrysaetos; assembly: GCF_900496995.4. Lineage (NCBI taxonomy): Eukaryota > Metazoa > Chordata > Aves > Accipitriformes > Accipitridae > Aquila > Aquila chrysaetos. The sequence goes on along the minus strand of NC_044017.1, from coordinate 26,407,184 downwards.
TTATGTGAGTCCTGGCAGTGCTATACGTGGATGCTGGTGAAGGCAGTGCCCTGTGCGTGGCAGTCCATGCGGCAGTCTCCGTAAGTGACCTCTGCGGTGTATGTGTGAGCACACACCTCTCAGGGGTGCACGTTCAGCCTTGCTACTGGCCAAACCTGCCAACGGGAAAACAGGAGCCGTGTCTGTCAGCCTAGGATGGAGAGACCCAGGTCTGCGGGGACGCCCGGCTGGGCTCCAGCGTGCGGGCAGGATGAAGCCTTGAGTCCCTGAGTCCGCTGGAGGCCATGGCTTCACAAAGGCCTTGGGGAAGCACCTGAAGACCCAGGTCCGGGTCTCTGTTCCCGGATCTCTCAAGTTTAGAAATGGCAGAAGCAAAGCTTTCCTAATAAGATTTGAACCTTCCAACCTAAATGTCTGGACCATTAAGACAGTTTTGGGGAATAAGAAAGAAAGAAAAAAAAAAAAATACTAACTCCACTTTCTAGTGAAAGGCACCTGTGGATATTCTGCAATTATTGTCAACAGTGACAGTGCCTTGTTTTTCTTTTGCACTTCCACGACATACTGACTAGGGTGATTGTTTCAGTGATTCCTGTTTTGCAATAAATCTGAAATTATTTTCCTTGTCAGCATGCTGGCAGAAACAGCATGATGATACAGAAACAGTGACAAAACAAATTGGCAACAGACACTTCAGGTACCTTTGTCAGATATGAAATATGTTGTATCCAGCAAATAAATCTATTAGTTCTTAGTAGCAACAACAACTGACAGTAAGACTGAAAAAATCAGACTTCTTGAATAGGTGGGCAAAGCTTTCTGAAGGATCTGCAAAAAAACATTGTCTGTCTTTTGCCTTGGGCTGGACATGGCAGCAAATATGCATAATGAATATGGGATGCAGGATTATATATTCCATTACAAGGAGCCTTCAGGTCAATTTGCAAACAAACTCAGGCATCAGAGTTGCTGTAGGAATATTTCGACAATACAAGTCTTGAGTAGAGCTACATATATCTTACACATTTTTACTGGACTTTCTCTATCAGGACGTATGAATGGATGTGACTCTGATTAGTATGGCAGCTAACAGTAGCCCACGGTATGCATCAATGCATTGACATAACTTATTTTATTTAGCAAGTCCTCATCTATCTGATACAGTTGCATGTGCAGTAAGGACGTTTTGTAATTACTGAGCAGACATAAATCTCAAAAATATGAACAGATTCCTTGAGAATTTCTTTGTCAACACACAGTGGATACAGACCAAGGAACATTTAGAAGGAAAGGATGTATTAACACAAGTGAGACTTTTCTGTACCTTTTTGTGAAAGGATAGCAGCTAGCAAGAGATGAACACAAATAATATAGTTTCAGTCTACTTTGTTGGGGCGCAGTGATCCAACATGCTTACAATGCAAGTAACTAAAAATCTGGAACTTACTGCCTTAAAAACTTCTTAGTACTGTTTTATTCAATATATTTGTGCCTAGTGGTACAGCACTTATCTGGGATCTAACTGTGATCTGTAATTATTTATAATATTCCCTTTAAGGTAGCAATCTAAATTAAAATTACTAGCCAGAAGGTTTTTTAAAAGAGCAACCCTAACCTCCTTAGCAAATCACAGGCATATTGATATAACTAGTTCATCATACATTTTCTAGCACCCTAAGGCATACCAAAGTCTTTTTTCTTTTTTCCTTTTTTTTCTGTTCCATTTTCGTATAGGATCTCATTGAGCATTTTTCTACTCTTTCAGGAAATTTTCAGGAATATAACTCTTCACAGTTTCAAATTGTAAGCTTCTATATCAATTTTATTTGCTTGTTTATTGATTTCTTACTTTATGTAAAGGCAATGAAATGCGAATTTTGGGAAGCCACAGGACACTGGTAAATTTTTATATTATGTTGCACACAACATTGACTCATTTATTCCCTTATTAACATGAAGTTTTTCTTTATTATTACTTGTAGGAAGGAGTATGATGAAAATCTGTTGCAAATCTCTCGTCTGGTTTGTCACTCAGCAGGGAAATAAATAAATGTCTCCAATAACTTTATCCAAAGCATTTTCTTTGGTAAACACAATAAAGTACACATAGAGACATGCAAGCAATGAAATACCAGAACATCTGGTGAACTGCAGGTGGGCCAGGCATATGAAGTCGAAACAGGTGCAGAGAAGCAGGTTTTCTAATTCTGAAATTGTATTAGATGCTGGTAGGTTTCTATATATGTAAGGCAATGACCTGCATAATTTCCACGTAGGTTAGAATCAGTCACGTGTCATGTTTAAGAACATATTTCATGAGAGGATAGGGCTGCAAAGGAAAAACACTGTTACATGAAGGTTTTAATTTTAATATGTATTTTAATTGCAATGTCTGTGGATGTCCCAATCTCCTCATCCTTTCCCTTTGTCTCATTCCCATAATACCAATGCTTTTATACAAGTTAACTCTGGTGTTGAAAAATTGCTGTTTCTTAAGTGAAACTACTGTTACTTAAGGTGCCTCTACTCTTCGCTTTGTAGTATGGGGTTTTTTAAATAGTACTCAGTTACAAGTATTGAGGGAAAAAAGAGAACTCTTAGTAAAAGGATGTTTCAAAAATCCAGTAGTATTTTTAAGATCCCAAAACAGGAGCTAATGCTTCCTAATCTCTTTGGTAAATTTGGCTACCAAAATTTATCCAAATCCTTTAGGATTGTGAAATAGGACTGTAAAATATTTCAGGAATAAGATATTTCATTTTATGTCGTGTATTTTAACCTCATCTAGAATTCCAAGGAGCAAGCTCCTTTCCATGACCCTTACATTGTTTTACTTTTACTAGGCTCTAAGTTGGTGAAGGATTTTTAAATTTTTAATGTGTCTCACTTGAATTCATTTGGATCTCATTTGAATTCATTATTTGTCATTTACTTTCTATAGCATAGACAATACCTACATCCAGATACAGTTTGGCCAGCTTTTGTACAAAGATAGCCACTGCTTATATGTGTTTCTGTCTGCGCTCATCATACTATGTACATTACTCCAAGCAGTTTAGTGAGAAGAAAGTGCACAGAGATATTCCTGTATCACATCCCTGGTGTTTGTATGCAGAAGCAGGTTTCAAATTCAATGTTTAAATTCAATCAAAAACCAGAAAACAGGCATGTGAATTCAAAAAAAAAAAAAAAAAAAAAAAACAACAATAAAAACCCAGACCAAACTAAACAAAATAAACCAAAACATATTTACTTAACTTAGTCACTGTTACTTACATAGTCACCAGTTACATGGGCTAGACCAACCACTATAATCAAAGAAACCTGACTGTCTATTGTATGATGACTGTCTTTTGCTTACCCACTTTGCTGGTAGAGGCTTTTACCCTGTTGTTCATTTTTTGCTTACATTATGAAACAGTAAATCTGTAGACCGACTTAATACATACAGTTATTCCACTGGTTTCTAATCAGTTCTGTGTCAAATTTCTTCAGTCCTACCATTTGGAAAATAATACTTTCATCTCCGCTATAACCCTCAAGCTGTTTTATTTTCCCCAGAAAGGACATGAGCAGGCCCTGACTGCCAAAGGAAGCCTGGAGATATTTTTGCATTACCACTTCCTAAGGATTATGTTTTCCTCTTGCCTGCCAACAGTCAATATTATGGCCTCATCTGCCTGATGCTAATAGCTCAAGTTATCCCAGATCTGCTGAGCTTACCAACTAACCCATCTTTAAGTTGATGCACCTACAGTAGCTATTAAATAGGCTGCACAGTTGAAGTGGGAACTATCATAATGGCTATCTTCACCCTTCCACTATTTGTAGGCCATAAACTGAGCACAATTTGACCTATTTTCAAATAACTGCACATGTATCCACTATGCACACAAAGCTTGCAGACCAGCTTTATTATGTAGAACACTTGAAAAATGAACACCAAAACAATCATCAGCAAAATCACTGAACAGTGATCTTATCAACATGTTCACCCTGAAAGTCTATTCCAGCCTTAGCATCCCACTAAGAACAATGAAAACAGACCAATAATTATTATTTATGGCAGTCATGAGCCAAAATGCATGTTATTTTAAGTTGCACATTAACATTTAAATTAAACTAGTTCACTTAAAATACACTTAGGGGCCAAACTTGAATCAGAGGTACAGCTGTTAAACATGCTTTTGGGTTTTCAAGTCAGGAGGGGAACCCTGTCAGTATGCGCCACAAACAATAAGGAAGGGAAAAGGAAAAGATCACCCTTTCTGACGGCGGCATTTTTCCTTGGCCCACTACGTTACTGCTACTTCCATTTGCATTTCAGAATCTCTTTGAAGACTTTAATATCCAGACATCCTACAGTATTTCCTTCCCTTCTTTCAAGACACGCACCAGCCTGTGTTCTCCTGGCCCCACTCTGCCTGTGTAGTCTCCTGTGAATCCCACTCATACCCCAGCCGGTGGGACTGCTGCCTCCTGGAACGCAGTGTGAAGGTTTATAAGTTAACCCAGGCATCTACACACAGCAGTACAAAGACCTCTGTGGGCAAGTTTTCCTTGCATAGAGGTCGCATTGCATGTCTGCATCCAACATTTGTAGCAGTTCCAGGCTGTACTGAACTATATGGTGCAGAAACACAAGCTTGATTACTTCTTTAATCAGTTGTTTTCCAGTTAGCTGCCGGAGAAACACTCTCCTTGATCTTTCTTTTCCTCTTACAGACTATTAGTTTTCCATTCTCTTCCACCTGCTGGAGTCTATCTATCCATTCACTAAGCAAGGAGCCTAAGAAAATCCTTTTTAAATCCATATCATCATAGAGAATACTTCCTTGGGGTTCTAATTCTCACCTAATTTAGATCAAATCTATGGAAAATAAACTCAGGGATTTAAACGAAGTTATTTCTCATTTAAACTTGTGCAACTCACATCAGGAACCTCAAAATCAAAATCATTCTTACCTTAAATGCACAGGTCGTTTTTTTCTTTAGTGACCTGAGGGGTTGTTTTCTTCCATTAGTAACTGTTGTAGCTGCTGATGGTCCTACTTAAGATTCCTGATGGAAGCACTTTGCCATGCAAGTCACTGACACCTCCACACTTCTCTCAGAGTGACAGAAGGTCGTAACTCTAAGGATACAAATCAAGGTGAGAAACCTACTGTTTGCTATAATTGCAGAAGTTCTGATCATTATGCACACCTCTGCCAGGAATTAATTTCATTGTGGTCTTTAAAAAGCTGATTATCTAATGGCTTAAAGAATGCAAAGTTGTTCAGAGCTGTTAGTTTTTAACATAGATAACTTTACTCATGAGCCTGACTCTAGTCCATTACACAGGTTTTACACGTGATTGGGCTTCAGCTGTACTACTTTTTCGCTGAAAAGACTACAGTTTACCTTTTCCCTTCCTTCCTTCCTTCTTTCCTTCTTTCCTTCCTTCCTTCCTTCCTCTGTTTACCATATTGTGTTTAGCAATCAAGTATTCTGAATGCCAAAGGATATTATATCAAGGATAAATATAAAGAAATTATAGGCAATTACAGGGAATTTTATATGAAAGCCAACGTACAACAACACTCTAGGTAACAGAATGTTTTTAAAGGGCTGAGATCCTAGAAATCTATCTTGCAGTGTCATAATAAGGTAAATAAAGGTCTTTCTTACACTTGGAAAAATATTTTATAACTGCCCCCCCCCCCCGCCCCAAGATGTACGTCATCTTATGCTACGAAAGGTGGGAAATGACCACTCTAGATGAGACCACAGTTCCAGCCCAATTTGCTGTAAGTCAGAATACCAGAATACTAGCTCCAGAGGGTCTGTCCTTCTTACCAGTACACCCCCAAAATAATGAAGCGTTGCATCCATACAGGGAACTGCTCATCTTTGAGCTTAAACCTTGAGGAAGATAAACTATTCCTGGTAACTCATCTGAACATTTTCCTACCAAATGCTCTTTAAGCAAGAACATAGAACCTTTGTAAAAAGATAATTGAAATGGGTCCATTGAAACATGCATGGGAATCAGAGTTAGAGAATACATATGCTAGGAGATGAGCTGTAAAAGAAACAGAGTTAATATTGTGGAATTTATCTTGATCATCGGACATAATAGCTAAGAATGGAAATATTTTCCAGAAGCTAACTGGAAATATTTTTTAATTTAAAGTATCAATTGACCAAACAAACACTTGAAAAATCTAGTCCTCCAAAAGACAGGAACTGTTCTTAGAAAATTGCTCTCGATTAAAATATTAAAATAAAAATTCCAGATAAAACAGTTTGAAGATGAAGTTAAAATTAGGATTTGTTTTTCTATTAAACTTTAGATACGAAGAGAAAAATGTCTATAAGTTATTCATTAAGTAAATTAAATATATATATTTTAGATACAGATCATATTATTTATTAATCAAGTGGATATAATTTATACACATATATAAATACTGTAAAGATAATCCTGAGAAGACTTCTAAACTTTCCATGAATACTCTGCAAACAGTAATCACTTTATTCCACTGTAATTACAAAGAAAGTCTGATGTCTTTTCTGGCTCCCAGATACCGGAGCATATGAACACCTTACCATGTTTAATGATTTTAATTTCAAAACACTGCTATTGGAAGCAAATGCTACGCTTCTGTTACAGAGGGAGATTAGGAAGGCAGACTAGGGCATAGCATCTTGAAAAGAGTGGCATGGCTTTGTCCCAGCCACACTGGAAATCCGGGAAGCAGCCCTCCATCCTTTATAATGACTAATGGCTGGACCACGCTTTGCCTCCATCCCTTTGCTTAACGGCTGCATCTCTCTTCGAGCTGGGCTCTCTCTGAGGTGAGGATGGACCCCAGAATGTATGGTCATTGCCAGCCTGCTCAGGAGATAACCGCAGCTGAGACAGCACGCTGAGCACCGCCGAAGACCGATCTGCGCTGATAGGCACATGAAGAAACACTTTTGCAGCCCCTGCCTAAATTACAGCAGGGTCTAGCCCACAGTGTTAATTTCTCACTTCCAAAAGAATGAAGAGGCCAGGAAATCTTTCAATGAAACTGGAAACAGTGCAACTCTGTTCTACATAAATGTGTGAAGCAGAAGTTCAAAGGTTATCCCTGAATCATGGCCTTATGTAAAATCAGCCCGCCACCATGTCAGCGTCATATGGTAACACTTTAAACACTTTATTTAAGCATTTCATTTAGGAAACAATTACTGTAAGTTTTTGTCTAATATAATTAATAGGTCAAGCAGCACTTATTAAGTCTTTAGGCATTAATTAACATTTAAAAATTATCACATATGACACATTAATTAGATATCAATCACTTATTAGAACTACTGACATTTAATAAGCATTTTAATTTATACCAAACTATCCTGCTGTACATATCTTTCCAAACTACAAGTGCCTGCAAATAGTACTTAAGGAGTTTAACATGTTAACTCTAATTTTGTCTTTGTAATTAGCATGTACATAGAAACCTGATTTATACCTTATATACTTTAGTCATAAAAACATAGCTATATCTTTTCAGTCTGCTAATAAATGACAAAATTTTGAATAAAAGGCATTACATTCACATTTAAAATAATTTTTAAAGCATCATAGAAATTAACTGTATGTTTGTCCTTTTTTTGTGTCAGTTTTGAACTTAAACTCTCTACTGATTCTACTGTCCTGTCCTGAGGAAAGAAATACAAATGTCCAAGTGTTAATTGCTGACCCCTGTTACCCCTTAATTATGCATTCTTGTATGTTCTTTGATACTTCTCTGGTATAGCTATCTCCTATTGTCAAGATCTTGCCATTAGACACTTCACAGGTATGATCTCTCTCTTGACCTAATTGCACTTATTATCAGTCAATTTTTATAATACTAACTCGGTACTTAGGATGACATATAAAAACCCTACAGGGTGCCCAAACTTTACAAGACTAATGTCCATATTGGCAACTTGACAAGGACCAGAGAGCTATGTTTCTTCTGCACATACTTTTGCATATTTTTCCCACTAATATATGCACTGACCCATAAGATTCTCATATATTTGCAATTTTGCTGAACAAATAGAAATCACCTGTTTATTCATTAGATGTTTCTTGTCTAATGTGCACCTATGTGATAAATTAAGGTGGAATTTTAGTGTGCAAATATGGAGACTCCCCCAGCTTTCTCGGTACATATGCTTGAAACAATATTGGGCTGAGTCATTTGGAAGAGGAAGGCAATATGGCAGTAACCTGCAGCAGGGGGGGCATGGGGTGCTTTAAACATGTACTTCCATGAGTTGATAACATCCTCGTTTATGTGGCTGCCTCTATTCTGCTCAGTGAACAGCAGCATATGGTAGTGGGACATATTTTACAGTGCTATCCATGTGAAGCTACAGCCAGAGCCACAGAAGAATGTGAGCGTGCGAGTCAACCATAGAAGTTTCACACGCAATGCATGAGACTTGACACATCTGTAGCACACCTGTGATGGCTTAATTTGGCTAGGACAGGTAACAACAAGTAGTAAAAGCAAGCTGTCCAGATGTTCTGGGAATATAAATGCGAATACCCATACTGTCACCTTTCATTACAGCTGTTAGCTAGATTAAGATACCAAATGTAGGATAGCGTGCTACCTTTTCACCTTTTCCTTGCAGTTTTGACCAAGCCTAAAGGTAATTAACTGGCTTCATTCAAGTAGTACACAGTTGTTCTGATGAGAGTAAGAACCAGACCAATAAGGAATGAAAACACTATAATTCCCCTTTTTTCAGGTGGGAAACGAAAAGATGGCTGACTTGAAGGCTAGATGGCAAGCAGAACTTGCAACACTGAGACTCACAACACATACATTCTTCCTTTAGCCATGTCAGACTTGGAGATCTAAAGTAAACTAGCTTCCTAGGATCTCCCAGTAGTTCATGGAGAATGACGAGCATCACCAATGAATAGTTCAGAGCAGAAACAAAACTCATTTCTCAAGCACAATCCATAGCCCTTAGTTAAATACCTTGACTCTCTATACAATGCACAAGGAGGATTAAATGGGATTCACAACAGACAGCATGCTGTGCAAGGTTTATATTATAGAGAAGGTCAAGACTTAAATCCTGCACTTATGTCAGACCAGGTTTACAACTCGGAAACGTCTTCTGCACTAATGCACCTGTGTCCCTCCTTTCAAAATAACAGGCACCTCTTTCTTGTAAAACACAGAGGTCAGGGGATGGTGTTCCTACTATTTAAATGGGATTCAGACTGAAGGATTCAAATCCACGTAACTATGTAGCGGTGAGAGGCTGAGGAGTCTTTTCATTTTGGCACTGTGCCACTTTGCAGAAAGAAATGCAGAACTCACTGGGCTAGAGAGAAAAGTGGAATCCCAGTGACTGCAGTCGTCTGCTGAAGGAGAGGACACCTACCTCTTGACCCCATCTCCAAGGACTGTTATAGTGCTTTATAAATCAAAAAGTGAATGAAGCCATAAGCAGGCCTAGCAGCCAAAATCAAAACTCATCTTTTAAAATTTTAACCCCCACCGAAATGTCACTTAGGGTGCTTGCTCTTTCCACTGCCATGCATCTGCTTGGCAGAACTCATTGCCTCTTGACATCAGGAGATCCCTATTTTCTTCTTTTTTAAGCCTACATTTAAGACTGATTTGTTTTCATTGACTTTTAACTGACATTAGCTAATTATTAACTCTGCAGGATAGATTAAATTTTAATTTTAATGTCATTGTAAAACACCATGAGCTGCCTCAGCATGATAAGATGCTATAAAAGTTTAAACTGTTGTTATAAGTTAGCCACCTGTTCAAAACATTAAAAATCTACACATTTAAATCAATCACACTGCACTGGATGCCCCATCAAGGCTAATGTTGATAAATTATACTCTTAGTTCTAGTTGATATAGAGTCATTATTCTCCAGAATGGTAGTATATTGGACTTTATTTTGTAGAGTTTTAGCTGGGATTGCAGTGTCATTTTTCAAAATCCTAAATACACTCCAATGCGTATTTTCCAATCTGCTCAATTGCTCTGAGATTATCCTGGCTAAACAGTACCTTTGAGGTTCTGTTTGGTGTATGAGACATATGCTGGAGATGTACTGTTCCAGAAGGAGTTCCTGGAAGTACTGTGGAATGGTAGAAAGGCCTGTCTTCATACAGTTCTTGCCATCTCTGGGCCAAGGCAGAAGAATTGGATAAAACGGCGTATAGAAAAAACCCTATACCTTTCTGTCTCAGGAGACAACAGATGAATCTGCAAGCTGGAGCAAATGAGATTTCTGTCTTAGGCATGGTATATAGATAGGAAAAAATCACTTATCCTGGATTTTCTACCTATAAAACAGGGCTAATATTTTTCTCATTCCTATCTTGTCTCTTCACATGGTAAGTTCACTTGGGTAAGTACTATTTCTTATTGAAAGCAAGAGGGTTATTTCTATAGCTCCAATAAAGAAAGGCAGCACACTGAGGCTGCATATTTTAGTAGACTTAGTTCTGCAGTCAGGGAACTGACTTTACTACCTCCTGTTCTTCTTGAGCTCAGAAAAAGTTTGTAAGTAAACCAAAAGTCATGGACTTCATCATTTTATTATAACTGAAACAATCTTCGCCAGCCCTGCAGCTGAATGACCTCTTCAGCTTACTCATTATTTTCATTTAGATGAATATAAATTCTTTCTAACACCACACAAAGAAGCTATATTGTCTGAGACAGGTGACAGCTGACTCTTCAGTTTCCCTTTGTAATACATTCCTGCCAATTCCTAGAGTAGGAATTCAGTGAAAGACTCCCCAAAGAGATAAATTTTTAACTTTGTTATTGAGGAGGGAAAAAAGGTAAAAGAGGATTTAGCTGACTGCATGAGGCTTAGCATAGGCTTACCCTCCATACCCGTCTAGGACCGTGCTTCCTGCGCACAACGTCAGCGCGTAGGATACTAAGAATCTGTGCTCTGACGGTGATTACTAGTATCAGTGCAGCTGCCAGACGACAGAGGGTCAGGGCACCGTACACAGGTCCGAGGTTAAGAGGCACGGGCTGCCTTGCATCTGTGCTGCTGAAAGCAAGCTCACCCTCGAGCACGCTCCCTGTGCCCACACGACATAGCTCCACGCCCTGCATCTCCCAAAGACCTGTGTGTTACTCCTATGAACACAACATGGTTTGTGAATTTTCACTTCGAAGTATTTAAAAAAACACAAGGGAAGGCCATGATGCATCCTTCTGCCTCTGAATGCTGTTCTAACGTTTTAACGTATGTGAATTTGTTGCATGCCATGAGGTGTCCTATGAGCCTCATGTTCAAGCGTTGTCTTGGAGACAGTGCGTTGCAACGACCCAGAGCATGGCAAGGAAGAGAACAATCAAGGAGAAAGAAAACCAGGTTCTAGCGTTGAAGCTTTCTCTCTGGGACTTTTATTGACCAAAATAAGACTTTCATAATTCTGACCATAAATCAGTGAAGTTAAGCTTGTAGATGATTTAGACAATGTCTACATTGCGGGGTCAGGGAGAAATCCTTAATATTGAAACACACTTTTTTCCTAGTACAGAAAAGTCCTTTGGAGCTTTGAAAAACTTTAGTGTATCTTTCTTTAGAAACGTAATTGTTTGCCTCTTTCTGTTTGGAATTTCTTCAGTAACTTAGTAATGGAAAGCTGAAATGCTGTCTGGCAGGTTTTTTCACAGATGTGTGTGGAGTATTTCTGTCCTAGCATTTCTTCACAAAACAATTTTGTGTAAGCTACAAGAGATACCACAACAAAGGGGATTATGGAGACCTGACACACTGTGTCATCTGTCATTTCTGACAAATGTAAATGCAAGAATAAAATCCTAGGTAAAAAATAAGAACATATGAGTCAGGGTTGAGTGAAAGGGCATCAAAGACTGGTTCCAGACTGTTTTTCTTTACCTCTGTTGTTTTTCTTTGATTTATCCGCATAGTGTATTTCTTATTCTAAATTTTCCTTGGGTGTAAATTTACCTTCTCTTTTAAAGAAGCAATACAGACCAGCAGTGGCTGTGAAATGTCTGCTAGTACAGAAAATTCATATTAAGTTGTGGAGGGTAGTTTCTGTTAGAGGAAAATATATCCAGCAGCCCGAGAGAGGCGAGGTGGACGCTGCTCCACATCCCCAGGTCCGACTGGTAGTGAGGCTGTAGATATGTTCTCAGCAGGCACACACGCCAAGCACATATATACACCACGTATATCCATCCATACATAGCAGTTGCTGCACCACAGACATATGGGCATCTGTGACTCCTGGTCTGACTCCAGCTGCTGCACTCACATCTCCCCTACATTCCCCCCCTCCACGCACAGATACACAAACATTGAGTAGACAGCTTTCCCCCAGCAATGAGTTAGAAAGGAATTTAATAAGAATATAGGACAAATTGTGCTGGTCAGGCGCAGCACATAGCCAGACAAGTGTACTGACTAGCCAGCTGCTTACATGCAACCAGCCCTTTTTTATCCCCTTAACCCTCTATTTCCCACACTTGTTCCTCCCCAAATCGCCGAAATCTCTCCCTTATGCCTCCGCACCCCCCCTTCCTCTTCTAAATATCCCATAAGTCCCATGCCATGCTGAACTGCTCTTCCCCTGAATCCCATAATGTGTCCCACACCCCTAGACAACAAGCCCACTAGTCTGAATGGTTATCCCAAGAGCTGCTCCCAGTAACTCTTCATGACGGATCCCATGCCTGGACAATGGGGCTGAGGGTCTGCGGGGACAGCCCTTGAGGGTTCCGTACCGGCTTTTTGTTCCTCAGGAGTCCTTAGTTCAGGTTCCCACTTGCCATTGTGCATCTCGGCGCTCCTCTGATTTCTGCAGATGGGCCTCTGATGAGCCGATGGCCCCTTGTGTGTCAGTATTTAATTGGGAATAACGGGTTTACTCTCATTCTCTGAAAAAGAGGCATAAATGTCTTCCCCAGCTATGAAGAAACCTTTAAAGTGGTGACCAGAATTAAATTAATTTTTATAACTATGCATTCAGAATCCATATAGTTCTTATCTCTTCAGTATCCAAGGATCATGCTGCCTGAGTACTCCTTAATATAATTTTCTTGTCTGAGGTAGAATAATTTATGTCCAAGAACTTCTGCAGAGGTGATAAGAAATGGCTACTCTCATCTTCCAGCAGAGACTAAAATGCAGCGGCTGGCCCTATACTCACCAAATGTATACCTTGAGGTCAGGCGGGTGCAGGATGCATATCTCTGATATCTGAGTGGAGTGAATATTCTCCCTTTGAATTTGTAGGACCCAGCAGAAATATTTATCTCCGTTCAGACCAAGGAAGCATCAGCATCTGTAAAACAATTGACTCTGTATTTGCCAAACCTTTGGGCAATAAGTAACTCTCTATGTCTGCACACACCTATCATCTATCTTTCAGAATATGTTTCACCTAGTCTACAAGCAGCAGAATTTCACAGTCTCGTTGGTATCTGGGCTTTTTTGTTAGATATGTTTGTACTATTCCTTAATGATTATATTTTATAGTAATTGTTTTTTGTTTTGACAGACACAGCTTTGGTCCTCTATGTAGTGTACCCGTCACCTTTAGAAAAGCACTCAGACTTTCAGAAGGTAAAAAGTGGACAAGAAATACATTGAGAAATGTATAAAAAAAACCAATTTGGCAATATCCATCTAAACAAGACTTTGGGATGAGTAAAACCTTATATGTTTTCTATTGACATTTGCAGAACAAGCTGTGCAGAAATGAAAAACTGAAAATAATTGTATGCTATGCAGTAAACTTTGGAAGAACTTTTAGAAAATTATCCATTGAGAACGTAAAAACTTTCTAATGTGTCTGTGTTGCTAGATGAAATCCCTCTCTTATCTGGGTGGTTTGCTGTCTGCTGCTTTTGCAGCAGCACAGAATAAAATACAAATGAACCTGCATTATCAAAGGGCACTAGAAAGTTTAAAATTTATATTTAAGGTATAAAGAATGAAAACCAATTCTTTAGTAAAATTGTGTGTCTATCATGGATAACGTTTTCATTTTATTTTTTGATAGACCAGAAATCTTCCGAATAATATATTACAACTGTATAAAATTGAACTGGGAAAAAAAAAGTTGTTTCAAGGGTCATCTGTTCCGGAGTTTATTTAACCTGTTCTTAAAAAAAATTCACTAATAAAAATAAACAGCTCGTCTAAGTAGTAGTTGTCTGCTTAATTAGTAAAAAAGAATTTTCCTAAGGGGAATGACTTCTTACCTAAATTGTGGGGTTCTTCAATGTAAGGGTCTGCATCTGATTTAAGTGATTAAGCCCTTATTAAGCCCCAAGTGAGCTAAGTGATTAAGCCTAGAGAGTGATCCATTTCATCCTACATTTTACTTCTGCATATGGTCAATATAAATGCAGCCTGGTATCTGTTCAAATGTCACATGTAGGTATTCAAGATACTATGAGCTATATTCTTGTGGGGCTGGTGTCCTGGTTTCGGCTGAGATACAGTTAATTTTCTTTTTAGTAACTGCTATAGTGCTGTGTTTTGGGTTCGGTATGAGAAGAATGTCGATAACACACTGATGTTGTCAGTTGTTGCTGAGTAATGTTTAGACTAAGCCAAGGATTTTTCAGCTTCTCATGCCCAGCCAGCAAGAAGGCTGGAGGGGCACAGAAGTTGGGAGGGGACACAGCCAGGGCAGCTGACCCAAACTGGCCAAAGGGGTATTCCATACCATGTGACGTCATGCCCAGTATATAAACTGGGAGGAGTTGGCCGGGGGGTACCACTGCTTGGGAACTAATTGGGCATCAGTTGGCGAGTGGTAAGCAATTGCATTGTGCATCACTTGTTTTGTATATTCGAATCCTTTTATTATTGTTGTCATTTTATCATTGTTACTATTATTAGTTTCTTCCTTTCTGTTCTAATAAACTGTTCTTATCTCAACCCACGAGTTTTACCTTTTTTTCTTTCCCAATTCTCTCCCCCATCCCACTGGGTGGGGGGGAAGTGAGTGAGCGGCTGCGTGGTGCTTAGTTGCCGGCTGGGGTTAAACCACGACAGGCTGGCAAATATGACATGGTACTTACAGGGAAGGTGTGACTGTAGACAAAGAACCGAAGGTCTTGTGAAGGTATCCAAAGGTACTCTTAAGCATCCGAGAGGGCACTAGACACCTATGCTTAGGCAACTTTAAAATATCCTCTTGTTTAAGCCTTGGATGAAACCCATCTGAGTTGACCTAGTACATAGGCTATTATCATGCTGTATGCTCTGTCCTGATATGTATTAAATCCTTTTTTCCTCTACACTTAAAGAAATAAAATTGTAAATGAGATACATGAAGTAAACTTTTCCTCTCTATTCAGCACCGATAAGGGCCTCCGCCAGAGTACTCTTTCCAGTTTCAGTCAAGATAGTTTAAGGATAAAGGAAAACTGAACAGAGCCCAGCAGACAGCCACAAGAATGCTGTGGTCCATGGGAAATTTATATAAAAGGAAAGTTTTGTGAAGAAAAAAATAAAATGAATAGAAATACATAAAAGTAGCTTCTCACTAAAGCATTTTTTTCCCATAGATTCCATTGTGCTTCATGGTCACTGGAACGAAGATAAATTGGCTTAATTTTTAGTGAAGAAGTTTTAAATTAGAATTTAGGACTTTTGAAACAGTAAGATTCTGTGCACAAAAATGGCCTCCCAAGGAAGATAATGGGATCTCTTTCACTGGACATTTTAAAGTATAGTACTAAAAAAAACCCTAACAGATATTTCAGGTGTTTTTGATTCTAGCCAAATACTTCTTATTCGATTTTTAAAGAGATGATCAGATGAATGTTTGAGGTCCTTACAATCCATAATTCTGTAGTTTGTTAAGTGGTTACTTAGCTTTAGCCAGCTTGAAACTAGGTTCCTAGCTTAAGCTAATCCTCTAAACTCCCCTGACAGTGAATGGCAAGCGAAAGGCAAATCCTGGGAGCGATTCAATCCGCCCGATCACAGACTAGGTGAATCACTGGCTGGAAGTAGCTGTGGCTATACCTGGATTCACCTGCTGGGACGTCAGGGTGTTAAAGAGGTGAACAGCGAAATCCTGATCTGAGACAGGGCAGGAACTTTGCCAGATCAATAACTTTGATAAATCCTGCTTTGTGAAGCTGAATAAATAAACTCATTTTTCAAAAGAACCGACGACATACTTTATGGCATAGGTCACTCTTTTAGGACACTGACAGGCAGACTCAGAGGAATTATTTTCACAGAAAACCAGGGATGTGAGACTTCTTAATCTGTGAATGAGTTTATAAAATTGAGGATGTGTGAATTCAGTATAGAAAATGCTTTACATTATTTTTTCATAATGCACATACATTCTTATCATGACACAGTCTTGACTTGACTTTAGATGTTAGACAATCTCATAATATGAATGCCCGTAGGCTATTGTATCTTATGTTTCAACATTAGAAAATGCTATTTTTAGAGCTATCTTCATTTAGCTTTCTAGAATTTTTACCTTTAAATTCAATTTTTATTAATGAAATCTAAGAAGATGTAGATTTTGAGTATTTACTATAGCCTAAACTATTCAATAATTATCCTCATATAGTTAATTGAACAATTAAAATTATTTAAGTAATCTATGTCTGGTAATATGCACACTTCACATAGAGATAGTCAGGCATGAATTTTAGGTGAGTGTCTCCCTTCTTTTTCAAAAACAGCTTTCAATCAATACTAGTAATTGAGCTTTTGCTATTATATTTTTCTTTGTAAGCATAGCCAACATTTTGAATGTATAGATTACTTCATTTGAGAATCATTAATCATGCCTACAGTTATCTAGATATCTCATAAACTGAGACTAAGCTTTAAAAATCCAGGTAGTCTTGGCTTCCAGGAATTCCTGTCAAAGAGACAAAGAGAAAACTATTTCTTCTTCTGAATAATAGAGGTAATTCTTGAGTCAGTTTTTCTAATGCCCTGGCACAGTGTCTCAGATGATAATGTCTGGAAACACCGTAGTAACTCTCTGGAATGCACATGAAGACATTTCAGAGCCAGAGGAAAACTATGAAAATAAAACCATAATTTTCTGTTTCTTCCTAGTGTAGATGATGGAAGAAATAACAGATAAATGTTCAGTGTATCTGAGATACGTGCCAGTTGACTTTACAACAAAAGCGTGGCAATTTCTTCCTTTCGAAACAAGCAAACAAACAAAAAGCAGACTTATAAGCGTGGCCATCCAGTTCCCTTAACTGCACACATAACATAAGACTAAGATTAAATATGAATTTACTGGTACAATTAATTCAGTCATGTAATTTAGTAGATTCTCATCTATTGCTGCCATTAGGTATATTCATACAGGCAGTGGCCATCCCAGAGAAGTACTGTTCATTGCTCTAAGTAAAATCTACCCTAGATATCTATTGCACCTGCTGAAGTCTTAGCACTCCAGTAATAGACCTAAAATGGTAGCTAATTTTATATTTATATGCTTCTCCATGCAAAATTTCATGAACAGCTGCACTTCTGATAAAGAAATTTTGTCAATAGGTAATATTCTAGATTTTGAACCCCAGGAGGAGAACACCAAAGGAAAGTTTATGACAGGTGAGACATATCTTTGATTAGTTTAGTATTAAACATATGGAACATAAATGAAATTCTGCAGCCTCAGGATTAAAGGAATGTATAACTAAGAGGGTTCTTTACTGAATATTTCATCCTTTGGTGTACATAACTATCTCTGATGTTACTTCAGAGGAAGACCCCCACAAGTTGCAAAGAAGAAATGTGAACCAAAGGAAAGGAGGCATTCTGAAACATTCTGGCTGCCTTTTTTTTTTTTTTTTTTTTTTTTTTTTTTTTTTAAGTTCAGACAGATCAATTACATCTTTACATTTGTTGCTTTAGAGCAACCAGGAATAAAAACCATCAGTGTCGTAGCTGTGTTTGTTCTTAAGATACTGACTATAGAATCACGGTATTCCAATTAAATCTGATGATTCCAATAGCATAAATCTGCCTTAGAGTACTGGTCGTATAGGAAGAATGAACAGGAGAAGGAGTATATCATCTGTGACCTGTGATTCTCTGGTGTTCTGGCTGATAATGCCGTGGGGTTCCTTGAGGGTGTATAGGTTGTGAGAATATGAATAAATATATTTGGATGACTCTGCTTCATGACCAGTTAGTGTCAAATTATGGAAAGCACCAAACTAACATCAGCAGAGATGCTTTAGCTCTAAACACACAGACATAAGTGAAAAGGTGACACCTGTAAAGGTTTTGCAGTCCAACAGCATTCTTCCAGAAAGAATTCTTATTAAATAAGAGGCAAACATAAATCCTGAGTCTTGCTGATATTTACTAGGGTTTGGTTCTTCTAGGTTTACTGTGTGAGCTTGTCCCTGGACCTCTATTTCCAAAATAGAAATACACAGATGAAAAAGTAATATGCAAATGCAAATGACTAGTTAATAGGATTCTTGGTGTCCAAGAGCATCCACAAGTAAAAAGAAAATGGTTTTTAGCATTTAACATTTTTGTTTAGTAGGTTTTTACTTCCTTTCTTTTCTAACCATCAACATATTGTACCAATTACTTTAAAAGCTGTTTCCCAGTATTTTCATTGCTATTTAGTAATAAAGGTTACGATTTTGTCTTGTCCCCTCCTTATTTTCTTCAGAGGAAGCAACGTCAAATAACAGTTTAATGAGTATCCTACTATCTGAGACCTTTGCTTAACCCAGGAGCTGTGTAAAACCAATTAGAAGTGTACATTTGCAAATTGGAAGCATACGAGCGTGACCAATTCCCCCTCCCCCTTCCCCAAAAAGCCAGGACTTGCTTGTAGCTAAACTTGTTTTGAAAACAAGGTTTGAAGAGTCTTTTGATGATATATATGTTGCTAAAGTCTTAATATCTAAGTTTTTTTTTCTTCGACAACCCGTCTCCTGACCCAAATGGATACACTGATGTATTCACTCCTTAAAACATATACACTTCAAATGTCCAGGCAGATGATCTTACGGAACTACTTTTTTTAATTATTTTTAATTTGCTACAGGTTTTTTTGTTTAGTTTGTGGGTTTGGTTTTTTTTTCACATGAAGTCTTCTGTGAAGCATCTGAAAAGATAGAACGGTCAGACTATGTGTTTTAAGGAGGCCAGAAGTTTTTCTTTCACTGAACGCTGGACAGGGACATACAGTGTTCAGTTTCCCACACACGGCAGTTCCACTTGAGATGCCCATATCTATTCTGTTCAGCATCCAAGTGCCACTGCAAAAGGGTACGTGTCCTCAGTCATGTCTATGAGCCATATGCAGAAGTGCTGTGGTTTAAGCCTGGACTGCCAGCTCAGCCCCACGCAGCTGCTCGCTCATCCCCTGCACTGGGATGAAGGAGAGAATCGGAAGGGTAAAAGAGAGAAAACTCATGGGTTGAGCTAAAGACAGTTTAAGAGGTAAAGCAAAAGCTGCACACACAAGCAAAGCAAAACCAGGAATTCATTCCCCACTTCCCACGGGCAGGCAGACGTTCAGCCATCTCCAGGAAAGCAGGGCTCCATCACACCTAATGTTTACTTGGGAAGACAAACGCCATCACTCCAAACGTCCCCCTTCCTTCTTCTTCCCCAGCTTTACATACTGAGCATGATGTCGTATGGTGTGGGATATCCCTTGGGTCAGTTGGGGTCAGCTGTCCCGGCTGTGTCCCCTCCCAACTCCTTGTGCCCCCCCAGCCTGCTCGCTGGTGGGGTGGGGGGAGAAACAAGGCCTTGACTCTGTGTAAGCACTGCTCAGCAGTAACTAAAACATCCCTGTGTTATCAGCACTGGTTTTATCACAAATCCAGAGCATAGCACCATAGAAACTACTACGGAGAAAATTAACTCTATCCCAGCCAAAACCAGTACAAGATGTCAAGTATAAGTATCTCAAATGGCAATAGATGAGTATAGGTAGTCAATTGAATGAAATCCGTACCCATCGAAAAAGATGTAGGCTGTAATAAAAGAAGATACTGTAGTGTGAGCAAAAAATAATGAAATTTCAACTAGCTTTTACAGTAAAAGTATACTTTATGAGAGGCATGTCAAGCAAAAGGACAGGCTTCTCCTCCCCTCAGTATCCTTTCATTGGTGCAATATACTATATAATCTTTTATGCTACCATATCTCAATTCTCTTAGAACATATAACCTCCAGCTATTTGTAACACTGATACTTGACACTGCTTTTTAACGAGAGAGAGAGAGACAGAGAATTAAGACAGGGTAAAACATTTGGTAAAATCCAAAGGCTGCCACTGTTTTGCAATGACATTCCTCCAGAATAAGTTTAGGGATTTGCATCTGGATGGTCCGACTCTGAATGTTTTGGGTTGTGATCTAAGCCAAAGAACCCATCACCAGGCTGGCCTTGAAGACTCAGGAGGCCCAGATAAGAGCTATTTAATTAAAAAAAAAAAAAAAAGTAACCCCTCTCTCTCCATGGAGGTTGGGGGGAGGGGGATGTTAAAAAAATAACCAAATATTCATCTCAGAAGAGTTAGCTATAAATCTCCTCTTGGACTATATCTGCAAGCATACACTGTTTGCAGTCTTGAACC
Organism: Aquila chrysaetos chrysaetos; assembly: GCF_900496995.4. NCBI lineage: Eukaryota > Metazoa > Chordata > Aves > Accipitriformes > Accipitridae > Aquila > Aquila chrysaetos. The sequence continues at coordinate 26,386,556 of NC_044017.1, read as the reverse complement.
TCAGCAATGGCTGTAACAGAGGACACCCAAGCTAAATTTGCACTTGGAAGTGCAACTATTGAAACAGATTGTTCTCCATTTTGTGAGAAAAAAAATAGTCTTGGCAGTTGCTCAGTTCTTCACAAGATGAAGTTAAAGGTCAGTATTAGTAGTAGTGAGACAGCTAATACTGCTAAGTGCTAGTAAGTGGCCATAATGCACTTCAGTACACATAAAATAACCTCATGTGTTCCATGCAGATATAATCAGCAGGTCCATTAAGTGGCATATTAAATATAAGCCATAAAACAAACAGCAGAACATCAACTCTTTAATGATATCAAACAACAATCAAACCTTTAGGTCAAAATCATTGTCCATGTAATAAGACAAAGTGTCCTTTTTAATCAAAGTCCTTTTCCATGTCATCCATGCTCCAGGGCAGAACCCTTCACTCGTACAGGCTTCTCCTTCTGTGAGAGACATGATTTGCTCCCCAATCTTACCTTCTTTTTCAGAATTATTTCCAAGAATGCTTCCCAAAAGAATATTTCCTTTCGAAGAAGTAGTAAAAGCTTGGCTGTCCTGAACAGTTCTCCTATCCTTCAGAATACATCCCATATTCAATATCAAAAAAATGTTCAATCTTAGATCTGATAATGGGCTGGGATTCTTTTTTTTTTTTTTCAACAATAACCTTCTTTCTTTTTTTTTTTTCCCCGTAAGTTCCAGACTAGCCTCAGGATTGGAAAGTGTAGACTGTTACGCTCTCCTGCTTTTATAATGAGAGATCATTTGTCCACACTTCTGCTTAACTAAGAACACTGTCTGCATCAATAGTTTTTCCTTACCCTTGATAATTATTGCTATTTGCAAGTTACCTCACATCTGTCATTATGTTACAGTGTAAGTTTTAAAACAGAACAAAACAAAACAAAAAGTGCTCATGCACTTAAAGGAATATACCTTTCATTTCTCAGGTCCACTACATCAGCACAGTGTTAGCCCTATCCCACCTCCATATTGCAGGTTTCACTATTTAATGTCATTTTCAAGGCAGAGAACAAATGCTGCTCTCTAAGCTGCCCACCTGCCCCACTGCAGGTGTCTGGGATCAGATACAGTCAGATATGTAACTTACATCTACGTGATAGCTCTTCATTTCAGACAGTCCTAGAATAGTAAATATTTAATACTTAATACTGCAGTCAATAAAAAGTATTAAGTGCTTTTAATACTTTGAGGGGGAGTGTCTGGAATGCCAAATACATAGGCAAGGTCAGAAGGACTGAATAGCATCTCTGGTTATCTATTTATTTCAGACATTAGTCTGTGCGGTCTTTTCCTTCCGGTTAGCAATTGCAATAATCACTTAAAATTGGAAGAACAGCTGCATCAAGTCATGCATCCCATTTTCAACCTTGGTCACAAACAGATACCTAGAGAAAGAATAATATCAACACAAACATGCCTGATGATACTTCTTCCTAATGCTCCTACAACCTCCCACTCTCTATGAACTGCTAAGAGGCTTCAGAAGTTGGGCATTATTTCTATGTATATTAAAGCTTTAGTTTGTGTGCTTTTTTAGCGAATATTCTGATCATCTTCATTGACTGCACTTTGATTTGCATCTCAGGATAGTCTTGGATATCTTTCAGGTGACATCCAACTAAAGCCGCTCCAGGACTGCACCCAATGCACTTGGGTTGCTAACTGCGACTGACCACTAAACCCCAAAACCAGAAGGCGGCTCCGAGGAAATGGGCCCGTGATGTGTCCGTAAAGCTCAGGTGTGACTGAGCACAGCTGTTGCAAAGAAGCTGACTTTATCTCAACATGAAGAGGACAGGAGGGGGGCCTTTGTTGTAGATAAACAGCTATGGATAGTTGAGCGGATCAACTGGTAGAGTGCTGCTTCCTCAGATCACTGAAAGAGTGTAAATGTCTCCCTGAGTCAGCATGAGGGTAGCGAATGCATGGATCAGTCCAATACGGAGTATAAAAACTGAGCAACTAACAAAAGAATTTCAGATAGTGATGGGCTTGAGCTGGCTTCAAGCCATATATTCCTTCCTGGAGACTGGGGACACTCAGTGTTGTGACGATGAGCATATTATAGAGACCAGTAATGGGATTCACATTGGTGTTGTGACTGAACTGTGTATTGCAATTGCTATAAATGTATTTTGCTAAGTAACTTACATTTGTGTTGTGTTGTGAAATATATTTTGTATCAGCCTGCTAAATCAGAAATCCCATGTAACATCAACCATCTTTAAATAAGTATATTTTATATTAAACATTACACCCTCCACATTCAGAATATCTAAAAGAACCTGGTTAGAGAGTATTGGACTCTGACACTAACAGGTCTTCGGTCCGTAAGACTCGATCAGAGCTGGTCTCAATTAAACCTTAGCACATATAGTATCAAAACTGAGTTCTCAGGACTAATAGTTTCACCCTACCTGTCCAGCCTCACGGACTATAATAGTTGCTGATGTATTTAGCTTATGCATTTAATGATCCTTACAGAATTTCTTTTCCATAAATTACACAGCTCTTTACTTGATCCCAGGTAAACTCTAAGTATCCAAATGAGCACTGCACTTGCATGCACTGCATGGCAAAAGAAACTATTTCACATCTTAATATAAATAGAGCCGCATGTTCCAGTCAACAGCTATGGCTATAAAGCAAAGAAAGTATGCTTTCTCTAAAAGCTGTGATATGGGATGTCCTGTGTCCTACGTACCTTCAGTCCACACAGGATTCTCACAGAAAGCCTGCTGAGATTCTGTAGCGCAACTTGGAAAGCAAGTAAATCTGGTCATGAGGTCAGCCATGGCATCTACTGAAACTTATGCAAATATCCTTAACCAATGAAGTATGTACTGGTACGAACGTCTGCCTCTACAAATTCCCTTGAGGTATCTAGGGCTTACTGTCTATTGTGATCTCCTCAGAAGAGTGATATATACAGCTATTTGATCTACAGTGCTCCTAGCACACGTCAGGGAGTCACAGACATGTTTCAATAGCAATCACACAGCCTTCTGTGTCTGCGTGCACAAGCAAGGTCAGAAAGAAACCTTGTTTTGCTGTCTGTTGACAACTCTAAGGTCACAGTAAGTCTTGTCTTCTTAGTCCTGTGATAGGAAGCCTAAAAAGCGCTCTTTATGTTAATGGTAAATATAAATTAATTCTATATGTGAATGGCTTCTGAAAATTCAAAGGAATTGCTGCAAATCCCAAATGGTCACTTCACCCAAAAGGTGGAATCCACATGTTTCTGCGATCAGAAATTTTAAATAATTATATATTACATGTTTTTAAGAAATCATTTAGCACTAATGATAAAAATGTAAGGCCACAATATTCAAATCTAAGGGCCTACACCTCATAACCTATATCTTTACTTAGGCTCTTAAATAATTGTAATCCCCAGATATAAAAAAGTTGACCAGAGTTCTTACTATTTGATTCAATGTTTTCAATTAACTTCAAGTGATTCTCAATAAAACATAAAATAAAAAGCTAAAATATTTTTTAAGGGCTAATAGATCTTCAGAGAATGAAAAATCCTCTCTTGCACTTATTCATAAAGTAAGGCAACAGAGCCTACATAACAGATTTTATTTTAATCTAAAAAAAATTTTTCTAGTCCAACCCCTTGTTCAGAACACAAGCAGGAAAATACCATTTTCCTGATATTTAAATGGATACCCTTGATGTCTTTGACTCTTATTCAAAAAAATTGAAAGATTATTTACAAATGAATTTTCTGAACATAAAAAACTTTATGAATAAATGGATTTGCTACAAACAAACTTTGAAAAATATATCAGAACTTGTTTTATTGTGTTTGCATGTCAAGGTTTTGGTAGCGGGGGGGGGCTACAGGGGTGGCTTCTGTGAGAAGCTGCTAGAAGCTTCCCCCATGTCCGACAGAGCCAATGCCAGCCGGATCCAAGATGGACCCGCTGCCAGCCAAGGCCGAGCCCATCAGTGACGGTGGTAGTGCCTCTGGGAGAACAGATTTAAGAAGGGGGGAAAGAAAACCTGTGGCAAAACAGCAACCAGAGAGAGGAGTGAGAAGATGTAAGAGCAACAACTCCGCAGACCCCCAGGTCAGTGCAGCAGGAGGGCAGGAGATGCTCCAGGCGCCGGAGCAGAGATTCCCCTGCAGCCCGTGGTGATGAAGACCATGGTGAGGCAGGCTGTCCCCCTGCAGCCCGGGGAGGTCCACGGGGGAGCAGATCTCCACCTGCAGCCCAGGGAGAGAGGAGCCCACTCCGGAGCTGGTTTTCTGGCAGGACTTGTGACCCTGTGGGGGAACCACACTGGAGCAGGCTGTGCCTGAAGGACTGCAGCCCGGGGAAGGGACCCACGCTGGAGCAGTTTGTGGAGGACTGCAGCCTGTGGGAAGGACCCACATTGGAGCAGGGGAGGAGTGCGGAGTCCTCCTCCCCCTGAGGAGGAAGGAGCGGCAGAGACAAGGTATGACGGACTGACCCCGACCGCCATTCCCCGTCCCCCTGCGCCGCCGGGGGGAGGGGCTAGAGAAAATTGGGAGTGGAGTTGAGCTCGGGAAGGAGGGAGGGGTGTGGGGAAGGTGTTTTAAGATTTGGTTTTATTTTCTCATTACCCTACTCTGATTAGATCGGTAATAAGTTAAACCCCAAGTCGAGTCTGTTTTGCCCGTGACAGTAATTGGTTGAGTGATCTCTCCCTGTCCTTGTCTTGTCCCACAAGCCTTTCCTTATATTTTCTCTCCCCTGTCCAGCTGAGGAGGGGAGTAATAGAGCTGCTTTGGTGGGCACCTGGCGTCCAGCCAGGGCCACCCCACCACAATTGTTTAGCATGAAATATTTTGTCAGTTCTACTAAAGGAACCAGTAAAATTGACATGAGTCAGATCCTTTTGTTTGCTTGTTTTGTCCCTAAGAAAATTAAGGACAGCAGCAGGATTAGTAGGTGCTGCAACTGGAGGTGGAAGCAGATTGGACTGTATCCCAGGTTCCCACGTTAGGAGATGGGAAGGTCAAAGGACACCTTCTGTTCTGTATCATAAGAATGAATTTATGTCATGAATTACAAGGAATGAAGACTCAAATCCAGAAGTTAAGAAAGAGCAGAATCTTATGCTGATCGTATAAAGAGTCAAGTCTTTTCCAGGAATTCAGAGGCTGTGGCTGGCCTCTTATTTCCCCTTTCAGTGTCCAGGGTTGGTTAGAATTTAATGGAAAAGTTTATATGCCAAGCAGAAACCAAGATAGGATCCTCCTACCCCAAACCAGAGGTTTTCGCTTACTTCAGGTCTTTCATAGGTATCTTATTTTTTTACTGCTCAAATATACCAGTAAGGCTGGTTTCTTTTGTAAGTGATGCATGCAGTGAGAATCTGGGCCACCATTTCAGCTTTTTTATTAGAGAGAATGTAATTAATCTCACCTAAATTTAAGTTATATGCACTATCTGAACTAGTAATCTATCTCTATCTGAACTAGTAGTCCTACTTTCATACTGTCAGAAGAAGGGGGCAATTTTAGGGCCCAGTTGCTCGGTAGAATCTCTTAAAGTGCCTCTTTTTTTCCATCAGGGTGACTAGCTCAGATGTCACTGTCTGTATTTGGTCAGATGAGCTCAAAATAATGTACAGGGTAGATTTTCCACATCTGCAAAAAAAAATTTAGCAGCTGCTATGTGGAACTGCACTTAAGAGCTGTTACTTTTGGTCTTCTGTTTTAAACAATAATGAGAGTTCATTAAAAATCCTCTAAATCGATACAGATAAATATACAAAGGATATTTAGGATATAGAATGGGTTTAGATCTGTAAATTATAACCTTTTCATATTGTCAATTTTTCATAAATAGGCTAAGTGTATTGAATACAAGATGATGTAAATAATCTGGAAGAACATACATTTATAATAAAAGTTTTTGCTGTCCGAAGAGGGGATTACATAGTTTAGATTTCTTTTTATATGATTAGTGTTCCAAGATGACATTAGTACTATATGTGCAATGTTTTCAGTCTTTTATGATAGGTCCTTCAGACCTCCTGCATAAAACAGGTAATTGATTTTTACATGTGGTCTTTCCATAAAGTCCATACTTCTCATTTAGGTAAACTACCACTTAGGAAGACTTCAGACATCTGAGCTTAATACAGAAATACTCAATGTCAATGGAACAAATTTATCTCTAGTTTAAGTGATTTTTTCAACAGTCATGTTGATCGTTCTAATTTGAATATGTCTAGCTTCAGCTTCTAGCTACCTGACCTCATTACCTGCACATGAATGAGATTCAAAAATACTACTTTCTGAAAAATCATCATGCAAACAATTAGTAAGTAAATTCATGTAACTTTTTCTTTGATAAATTATCTAGAAAGACAATGGATTTCATTTCACCTGACTTCTGACAAAACAGATATCTAGGTTTCCTACATGTTGAAAGGAAATAGGTAAATATGCTAAGAAAGTGTTTTGTCCCATCCTAAAATCAGTGTCAAAGAAGTGACATTTTCACTAAATAGTCTCTAGGCCAGATGCTTAACTTTTAAAAGATTAGTGAGACAATCAAAAATTGACTGCTGGAAAACCTAATATGTATCAGAAGCATCTGCACCATTATTCGCATCATATTTGAACTCCTACAAAATAAGTCTTTATTATTGAACAGTATATTTAAGGTGCTGACATTAAAACTGAAGATCCTTGTAATGAGCTCATGGTCATGCTGTATTTATAAGAACACTGCCTGGTTTTACACTGTGTATTTGCTATGCATCAAAAGATCATTTTACAGACTTAGCCACTGTATATTGTTTGGATCCTATTTCCCCATAATAGAATAGTGATACTTCCAGGACATACAGTGTCTTCAAAAAAGGGATTTATAACTGACTTAATCAT